>NC_090437.1:728907474-729577137 GCF_031143425.1 Pleurodeles waltl
AACCTGAACACACCCCACAACAACACCACCACAATCCACAGCAACAAAATCCTATGACACAACAACAACACCCACCACAACCATCTCAACTGCCTGCTCCTTAACACCCTTTCCCTACACAAACATGCCATAGAACTCTGGGATCTCATCACATCACACTCACCTCACATCGTCTTCCTCACGGAAACCTGGACGAACCACTCCTCAGAGCCCGACATAGCCACAGCCACCCCCATGGGATACAAACTCCAACGCAAAGACCGCCTTAACAAGGCAGGAGGTGGCAATGCCATCCTGCACAAAGACACCATTAAAGTCACCACAAACTCCCAAGACACCATTGACAGCGCAGAACACATGCACTTCCTATTTCACATTAACAACAACACCTCTCTCATAGGTACACTAATTTACAGACCCCCAGGAGCACGCCCCGCCTTCTGTGACACCATCGCCGACACCATCAGCACGCACGCCCTCACCTCCACAAACTACATCCTCGTCGATGACTTCAACTTTCACTTGGAGAACCTTCAAGACCGCAACTCCTCCTCCCTCCTAGACAACCTCGCCAACCTAGGACTCAAACAACTGGTCACAGCACCCACCCACTCAGCAGGACACACACTTGACGCAATCTTCACCTCAAGACAACACATAACCTACACCCACACCACCGAACACCACTGGACGGACCACCACTGCGTCCACTTCTGTTTCGCCAAACCCCCCACGCACCACCACCAACACACCACACACTACCGCATGTGGGACAAGATCCCTGTAGAACGCCTGAACTCCCAACTGACGCATAACCCCCCACACACTGACAACCCCAACGCCGCGGCCCATAACCTCTCAAAATGGATCACTACCTGCGCAGACACACTAGCCCCCCTCAGAGAAAATGTCACCGCCCGCAACATCAAGAACGCCCCAGGATTCACCACTGAACTCCAAGACTCCAAGCTCAAATGCCGCCAAGTGGAGAAAGCCTGGCGACAAGAACCATCAACAACCAACTTCTCCACCCTCAAAAGCTCCATTCGCACCCACCACCAACCCATACGCACCACCAAAAGAGCACACTACAAGGAACGCATTTACAACAACTCCCAAAACAGCAAAGAACTCTTCACCATCATTAAAGAGCTATCCAAACCCAGCAATATAGACCCCACACACACACAAGCCCTCTGCGATTCCCTCTCCAACCATTTCTACCACAAAATCCTGGATATACACTACAGCTTCATACCACACACACCCACCACACACACCTCTCACCCACCCAACTCAGACCACCCTAACGCCCCCCCAAACCTTCTTACCACCTTGGCCCCGAACCACCGACGACGAAACTGAAAAAAACATGAATTCCATCCACTATGGATCCCCCTCCGACCCCTGCCCCTATCTCATCTTCAACAAAGCCAGCCCAACCATCGCCCACAAGCTCCGCAACATAATCAACACCTCATTCAACACCGCCACCTTCCCAGACCTCTGGAAGCATGCAGAAATCACTGCACTCCTAAAAAATACCAAAGCTGAGCTTGACGACCTCTCCAACTACCGCCCCATCTCTCTCCTCCCTTTCCCCGCTAAGGTCGCAGAGAAACTAGTTAACGGCCGCCTATCCCACTTCCTTGAGAAAAACAACACACTCAACCCCTCACAATCTGGGTTCCACAAGAACCACAGCACGGAAACCACCCTCATCGCATGTACCGATGACATCAGAACCAGAGTCGACAAGGGCGAGACCGTCACACTCATCCTCCTAGACCTCCCAGAAGCCTTTGACACTGTCTGCCTCCACATATGCCTCCACAACACAGGAATGTGACAAAAAGCTCTATACTGGCTCACCTTATTCCTCACCGATAGAACCCAAAAAGTCTGCCTCCCACCCTTCCGCTCCACTGCTACCAAAATCATCTGCGGAGTCCCACACGGGCCTCCCTCAGCCCCACTCTCTTCAACATTTACATGGCCCCTCTCACCAACATCCTCCGACCACACGGAATCACCATCCTCTCCTACGCAGATGACACCCAATTCATCATCTCCCTCACCCGCAACCCCACCACCACCAAAACCAACCTCCACGCTGCACTCCTTGACACCGCCACCTGGACAGCAAATCACCTCAAGCTCAACTCCAACAACACAGAAATCATCATCTTCGGCCCCAACAAAACCATATGGGATGACTCCTGGTGACCCACCACCCTAGGCCCTGCACCCGCCCCCACAAACCACGCATGCAACCTCAGCATCATCCTAGACCCCTCCCTCTCCATGACCCAGCAAATCAACGCAGTCACCTCCTCCTGTTTCCACACACTCCGCACGCTGAAAGAAACCTTCAAATGGATTCCCAAAGAGACGAGGAAGACCGTCACCCATGCACTCATCAGCAGCAGACAACAATAAGAAATGATGCTCCAAAATCCTGCCATGCTGCTGCTGAAAGTACTATAGCCTGGAGAAGGTGACATGGAAATACGCATATCACACTGGAAGCAGTTCCACTATGCACACTTCTTGATACCTGTCCCAAAAAAGTCATGGAGGTAGTATTAATGTTGCTCAGATAGGCCACACATGTGGCATGGAAATGGACACTCTAGACATCATGTGTAATATGTCAGATGCCCCAAAAATCCACAACACAATGAATCAGCAAGCCCCAGGCTAATCACCACTAATGCCTGGCACTACTTACAATGATATACTCTGAGTGCATCCTCAGATGCCATTAGCCCATGGATGTTGGAGAGGCCCAGAATTTGACAAGTACTTGTAGAAGTCCCTCAACATGTTGCCCACTTGGAAGCTACATCATTGTCTCCATTATGCTAATGCAGCCCCAGATGTCTGTCTGTGGATGAATGCTTGTACCCAAACATATGTGATTCCAACATAACTGCAAGTCACTCCATGATGCTGGCCAATGGACAGGTCACAAACCTTCCGTATTACACATGTGCAGTGCACTTTTCTACATGATGCCACATCAAGGGCATAGGTTTTAACATTGTTGCTTAAAACTCTAGGACTACCTGTCATGTACCTCATTGGTACTGCAATTGTACATGCCAAATGACATGTTGAGACGCATGAGGGAATGTGTCAGCCAATAATCTATGGTGACACACTGCTGTCTTTGGTACAACATGAAACGTGCCCCCATTGTAAATGTTTCATTCCACACACAGTGTTCCATGCACATATATGTGAGCGAACATAGACATCATCCTATAAACATAGGTAGACCATGCATGAAACAGCAAATTGCAAATGTTTCTCAAAAGACAAAGGGACTCAAGCTGACATATAGGCACAAGGAATTTTGTAAACAGGGATGGCACATAAATCGTGACAAGGGACTGGACAGTCCCCACTTACCTCTAGAAAGTATTGATCTATAGCTGGACCCAAAGAACAATGTAAGCTCTGTCACATGTATGTTGGTCATCTTCACATTACAGACTGCATTGAGGCACAAGCACCTGTCATGCCCTGAAGACAAGTGACCTCTGGGTCCCTGTATACTTATTTACCCAGACACATGACTGAGGAGAGTGATCCATCACTTACTTCCCTATGGCCTTTTTACGTTGAGTAGTGGTCTGCTGCACAGAAATTACATACTCTACAACAACAAACAGTAGTTGATTGATCAATGTACCCTGCAAAATGTCGTCCCTGGAGAGCAAGTGGTTTGTGGAGTTTACCCAGTTGTGTTCTAGGTTCCTGGGCCAATAGGCAAGCCACATCAGTATGCACCACATGACATGTCTACACAAACAATCACTTATCTACTGTGTGAGACGTGGCTCATCCCTAATTGTCAGGGGGTTTGTCAGAACCTAATTTGTTCACTTGGAGCCAGATGTAGCAAACAGTTTGCACATCGCAAACAGCTAATTTTGCTGTTTGCGACGTGCAAACTGCACATTGCAATGCACAAAACCCCTTTTGCGATTTGTTAACCTGGTTACCGAATCGCAAAACAGTTTTGCAAGTCGCAATTAGGGAAGGGAGTCTCCTTCCTAATTGTGAGTCGCAGTGCAATGCCAGATTGCTTTGTGACAGCGAACGCGGTCGCAAAGCAATCGCAGTTTGCACCCATTTGAAATGGGTGGTAACCCATTCGCAAAAGTGAAGGGGTCCCCATGTGACCCCTTCCCCTTTGTGAATGGAACTTCAAACATTTTTTCAGAGCAGGCAGTGGTCCTATGGACCACTGCCTGCTCTGAAAAAATGAAACGAAAACGTTAAATTGTTTAGTTTTGTAATGCATCTCGTTTTCCTTTAAGGAAAACGGGCTGCATTACAAAAAAAAATAACTGCTTTATTTAAAAGCAGTCACAGACATGGTGGTCTGCTGTCTCCAGCAGGCCACCATCCCTGTGAGTGCCGCGAGTCTCAAGGGGGTCGCAAATTGCGACCCACCTCATTAATATTAATGAGGTGGGCCTTTGCGAACTCCTTGCGAGTCGCAGATGGTGTCAGGGACACCATCCTACATTCCAATTTGCAAGTCGTAAATTGGAATATACCTACATCTGGCCCTTGGTGGTGTGACAGGGAGAAATGTGCGTGTACTCACTCCCTTGTGGCTGCTGTGCTGCCCTCAAGCACTCATCAAGCTCCAGATAGGCCACCTTTAGAATGCAGACCATTAGGGGGAGTCATGGTCTGACAGGCACACCGCCTATATTGGGAGGACATCCCCAGCTGGACCTCAGATATCTCCTGGGCCCAGCATCTCAGGTCCTCCCACATTCTCCTGCAGTGGCCGCCCCTCCGGCTGCAGACTCCAAGAGTCCGCACATTCCTGGCGATGGCTCTCCATATTCCCTTCTTTTGATGGCCGTTGACTTGCATGGATGCAAAAGACAAATCAAGAGATCATGATCTCAAGTTTCATCACAAATGGTTGAATCACATACATGTCACTAACATCAAACAACCACTTTCCTCTTTGTTAATACTCCCCAAATGTGACACATACAAGCCACTAAGCACATGACTGCAGACATGAATATTTCTATCTGCAGATTAACCTACTACCCTGCTCAGGGCTTAAATGACTAAGCAAGCTTGCTGACATCAGGTAGCTCATGGTCTAGCAACTTGCACTGTAATGTGAACCACTATGAAACACTTCACATATATGTGGCCTCTGAAGAGTAAACTCCTTAGGCATGAATGGACCAGCGCATTGCCACTCTGTGAGAATGACTCACTGCATACAGTCCCTACAGGAAACTGCCAGAGTACAAACTCAAACATTACACATGAGTAACAATGAAGGGACAGGCATGGTGGGTACAGAATGTTTCTATCCTGTCCATGTGTGGACATGTGAAATAACAAATGCAGACTCATACCCCTTCAGGAAATGGGTTTCTGTGCCATTTACCTATACCACAAAATACTCCTTTGGACATATGTGTCCATCCTACAGAGATGGAATTCAACAAAGGCATGCATTGCACAGTTTCTTCTATGTGATCAAGCTACTGAGTCACATATCACGGCCTCCCAGGAATTAACACAAGGTATGGACTGTGGGACTGTCATTTGTGCAATAAGCCTGTACAGGATGAATATGACCCGTGGGAAGGTGACAACAGATCTGTGGAAGTAAGGGACTTGTCATGAGTCAAACACACATTGACAATGAAGCTAAGTTCACATATGTCTTAGATATATGATTTCCCCCTGTACCCATTACTAATCTACTCAAAGGAATGAGGTATTCTGGGGAGGATTTAGCCACCAGAGCCTCATATTTGCCATATCACAGGATCTGCTGGAATACAGGGATTGGGCATAGTGCCACATTTGCATAGCCACAATGACTCTAACCCAGCATAGACTAGGTCCCATACTAGGAGATACATGCGACATGCCCCGGTCTTTGCAAGCTGAGCTAATAGAACCTACATGACCCGCCATTTCCATCACGTCCATGCATGACAGTACATCATGCAGCCAACAGCAATTTGGCACATGGGGTGTGTGGCAACCTGAAGGGCAGAGTGAGTTATGATAAGCCTTTCACACAACAGTTTAGCAAGAGCATATCTGTTCAGAAATCTGTGATACTATACACATTGCTCACATTATTCTCAGCTGACTCATACAATATGCATACTCAGCTCATGCTGTCATGCACATACCTGTTGTCGAACATTTACAAAAATCATAAGGAAAGAGATGTCAGTGGATGGCAGTAATGTCTCCTCATCTATTTATGTTCATCCAACACAAGGAGGATCTAGGAACCCAAATTCCTCACCCAACACAATGTGACTGAACTTAACATATGGCACTGGCCACAAATACCTGCACCTTGTCCCTCCCATTGATGCCATACAGACTACAACAACAGACACATGAATAGTCTAACTGGCACACATGGCCACATTCTAGCCTGTGAGGATGGAAAGGATTGTGCACATGAGGTACTTACGTGCTCCACTGGTAAACCATAGAGCTGACCATACAGGGCATGGTCTCAGTAATTTGCCTCCCCAGTTCCTCTGAAGAGAAGGCAGGGATCCTGTCACCTGCTGGTCCTAGCATGATAGCTCCCAGAGGCGGAACACAGCACTCATATTGTGGAGGTCTTGCTGATAGCAATGGCAGGAGTCAAGTGAATGAATGTGCAGAACATGGTGTTTACAACTGCCATGTATGCGGTCGTCACCGCCTGCTGACACAGCCATTGACCCACGACCATCATTGGCAACAACATTAGCCTATGGCGGGGTCTGCCGCAGTTGCAGCGGCCTACAGCCATCACAACTTCCTCCAGCGGTCACAGGTGTTCCTACTGTCCATTGGAATAGGTCAGGCAGCCACCATTTTGGTGGCCTGAAATACTGATTGGGCTTTCTAAACTGTGTCAAACATACTTATCCTGTCTTGTCATGTAGGTTCTACTACTCAAAAAACATTGTAGTTTGTTGTTGCAGGATACAGATGGCATTTGACAGTGGGGCACAGTCCACCACTGCTGATGGTCATTTTGGCAGTAGGGATATCCTGTCACATTTCAAGGGGCAATTGTGTTTCACATCTTTGAGTTTGGTCCATATACATGTTGTGGACATGTGTGGAAAATCATGGGGGTCACATGTGTCCCTTGTGTTATTTACAGCTGTGATGTGTACTGATTGCCATGTTTATCCATTCATAAATGCCTTGTCACATGATATAATTGACATTCATATTGTATGTTGCTGCGACACACTGACTATTGTTAGAAAACATGTCTTATCGCACATAGATACCCAGGGAGAGGTAAGATGTGACAGCCTTATGTCTACTATCCACCACCAGACCTTCCAACCTTGGAAGAATGCCCCATTATCCTTCTTTACTGTCTGACTAAGCAAACAATAGTACACTTTTGTTGTCTGTTGGAGGCAGACCTGATCATACATCTCTACATAGTAAAATGTGGAACAGAAGCAAGTTGACAATGACTTAGTGATAGGTGAATCTATTGGAACTTTGTGCAGAATATAAATTGGGGTATGATCAAACAGAAAAATGAAGGGGTTAGTCATGGTGGTGAAATCATTGGAGTAGATGCCACACCATTAGAAGTCCAAAGTCCAGTACACTCCTCCCATTGTAAATAGAAGGTGGTTTAAGAACAGTCAACAAAGTTAACCAACCATAATACCGTCTATAGTACAAGTCATGTCAGTATTGCACTTCCTGGCCACAGGGTTCTTCCAACATACAGTAGCCTTATCAGCTGGCATGTCCCACCCTATGTTCAGTATGGTGATGAAGGATGTCCTCTCAACAATGTTGAAACACCTTGACCGCTATAACAGTGTCCCCGATGTAAGGATTTAGCTCATGTGAAGACTGATTTTTTATGGCATTGCATGCAGCCCACATGTGGTGGGGGCCATTGATAGCACACATATTGGCTTGGTTCCACAGCAGGCCAATGTACAAGTATACTGCAACAGAAAGAGCTTCTATTCCATCAATGTGCAAGTTGTATGTTTGGCAGATCTCTACATTTCTAAGGTCTGTTCCTGTCATCCGGGTTCAGCCCATGATTCCTTCATAATGCAGAACAGCATCATACCCCAGCTGATGTCACAACTGTACCCATAGAGAGCGTGGCTGGTTGGTAAGTCACATCTGTCCTGAGTGTGTGTGTTCAATGTCTGGTGCTGCAATCATTATGTGAGTGACTCATTGTTGCACATATGTCCTATCCTTCAACATGAGACTCCAATATCCAAACCGTCCTTGGTTGTTGACACCAGTAAGGCATCCAACTATGCCAGAGGAAGACTGCTTCAATGAGACCCATAGCAGAATAATGCGGGTACTGGAGTGGACTTTTAGGCTCCTGAAGGCCAGATTCTGCTGCCTTGATTGGACTGCTGGAGCCATCCTCTACTCACCCAGAAAAGTGTGTCAGACTACGGTGGCATGCTGCATGCTCCACAACATCGCCCTGCGCAGCAATATCCCGTCTATCCCAGAGGAGGGGCAGCTTACACTACCACCAGGTGAGAATCCTGAAATACCAAATGAGGATGACAATGGTGAAGAGGAAGGAGCTGACTTGAAGGAAGATCTCACCAACAGCTTCTTTTCATGAGTGTAAGTATGTCATGTGATGTCATGACTGTGACTGTATAATGTGCTATAGGTCTGAGAATGCGTGGAGTTGAGTGTTCTGGCAACAACTAGGGAGCTGGTACTCTGCAAAACTCAGCCAAAGGGTGCTTGAAGAGGTGGCCTTTGACATATCCCCACCTTCATGATGCAGCTTTGTTTGTGACAGTCTCATTGCAATGTTATTCCATTCCCAGGTGCTTGATATGTGATTTGTGTTATAGGAATGTTTTCAAGTCCATACTCCTTGGTTTGTCTTACGTACAAGTACCCTTCACCTTGACATCCTCATGTAGGCATTTCAGAGTTGTGACATTGCAGGCAATATATGCTGTTCTAACATAGGGAATGAATATTAATTGTCTCAGTACTGTAGGCCACAGATTGGGGGTGAATGACACATGTGCCAAGGCGGCTTGAATAGTGTCAGGGTGAAAGGTCTGAAGTGCACATCGTACTTGTTTAGTGTGCTGTGTTGGGTCCATTCCCTGATGTGTGTCATCATGTGGGCATATAACCTGTTGTCATCAATCGCAAAAAAGGTATTCATCCTTCACATTAGCTAAACACTCTTCTTGTATGACCTGTATGTAGCTGTAGATGTGTTTCATCATTGCAGGTCACAGTGCTTGTTCCACAACACTGACATATGTTTGTATCATACCACCAGTTGCAAGGTCACTGGATAATGATGGGCCTGTGGTCAGGGAATGTTGTAATGCCCTCTGTCTGTACCTTGGTTTATGTGATGGTGGATTACTTTGGTGTGGTATGTGATAAGGCTCAAGCTGGTGACACCATCCACTTTCCTATATGCCTATTCTACAAGACAATGTCTGACTGGCCCCTTACTTCCATTGTCTGGAGGGCTGTACCTTGGTATGTATTCCATGACACAATATGAGTCAGCCTTCTTGGCTATGACAGTCCAGACATTTCAACTGTCTATGTGCTGTGCAGTGGAATAAAATGTTTTTGTGTGACTAGACACTTGTTGCAATGTGTTTGCGTGTGTTGGTAGTAATCCAATGCAGGACACTGTACCTGTAACATATCCCTCCATGCATTAGTACCTTGTGTCTTCCTCATTTACTTCACATGGTCTTACATCTCTACATAGCAAAATGTGGAACAGAAGCAAGTTGACAATGACTTTGTAATGGGTGAATTTATTGAAACTTTGTACGGAATATAAATTGGGGCATGATCTAACAGAAAAATGAAGGGGTTAGCCATGGTGTTGAAATTGTTGGAGTAGATGCCACACCATTAGAAGACCTAAGTCCAGTACACTGCTCCCATTGTAAAAAGAAGGTGGTTTAAGAACAGTCAAGACAGTGAATATGTGGTACACAAAGAAGGTCATTTTGGAAGAGGTCACTTGCTGGCAGTGGTGGGTGTCTTGCCATCCATACCTCCTGGGTTCCTAGGTGGATGTCCCCATTTGCATGGGGAGGGATCTGCTGCTACAAAGGCAAGAGCATCTAGGGCACGTTCTTTCCCTGACAGGGCCTCCCTTTCAGTGGCTGGTACCACTTAAGGGCCAAGTGTAGATTCGCCAAAAGAAGGGGTAGAATGTTGTTGTCAATCCCTGCTCAGGCTGATGTTAATATCCCTCAGACCCCCTGCCATGGGGGCAATGTTGGTATTGTGTGCCTCCACTGTTCACGCATTTCCAGATTGAAGTCCCTACTGCAGCTCCTTTGTTTAACAGATTTCAGAAAGTACCTGGCCCATAACGCATTGGGACTCCTAGTAGAGCCCCACGATGTGGCTGACAGTGTTCTGGCAAACAGCAGCCCGCTGGCCCATAACATCTCTCACCTGCACCCTACCCCAACAGCCCTGTCCTCATGCCACAGGGTGCCCTATCCCACTGGTCCTTGGGCCATCATTGTCAAAGGGATTGTGTTACGTCTCAGGATCCTGGATTAGGAAGCACAAGATGGTTGACACTGTGCTAGGTACATAGTTTGGGTGGCACATGGCTGCCCGTGAAGTAGAGGCATTTGGGATGGGAAGTGTTGATGTGGCCACTGTGGAGCTCAATGCTGGTGTCTGACCAGGTTGCCTAGATGGGCCAGAACCATCCTCCACATCCAGATGTCCAGGTGTGTCTTCATCATTGAGGGCTTCATCCATGGGGATAGTGCCGGTCTATTCAGTAGCCTCTGTGTGGTCAGTGGCAGCTCGGTCTATTGATGTGAAAGATACAGTGTGGCATTTCTCAAAAACCTTGTACATATTTGATTTGTGGGTAATCCTATTGTTACAGGTGCCAATGGTATTGGTTGTATTGACATGAGATTTGGGGAGCATGCCAGATCTCCTTGCCTGAAACAGCTGCTGAGATGAGCAACACATGGTCCATTGGGGGATGGCCTAAGAATGTTATCTTGCCATCAGTGCAGGCTAAACAGTGGCTAGGCAAGCTAGGTTTGTGGACCTTTTTGAGGCCTAGTCAAATGTGATGCAGGCAGACTCAGGAATTCGTTGCATAGGTGACAGGAGTCATCATGTGGTTATTCCAGTGCTAGTATGTCTGTTGCCGATACCATTCTGGTGATGCATCTTGACACCTTCGGGATCATTTTTTTAAACAATGGGTAAGGTGTCCTTCCTGTCCTCAATAGTTACATCTTGAGTTAACAGGTCAAGATGGTCCTAGGTAACCAGAGACATCTCAGAGTTGGGCCTGGTCTGTATCCCGGTCACTCCCAGATGAATAAACCTCAAATCTGACTTAGCAGGCAAGGGAATTTGACCTAGTGACCACCGGTGTGGTGTTCTGAGTTGGGAAAACAGTACCTTCTGGGAGTTACAGTCATGTGACTGTGTCTACTGCCAACACTTGACAATTTGCATCCTACCAGGTAGGTGGAGTTCATTTGGGAGTTTCCTACTAGGTGGATTTGGGCAAGTGAAACAGGTTTTGTTGTTAGAGTTAGGTAAACAAGGCCATGTGGATTTGCATTTCGGTCACCCCCTCCACTTCCCACCATTTTCCATATGGTATCCTCCTTGGGGAGTGAACTTCAATTGGGATTTCACAGACATGGCTTTTTTGGCATATGGACCCTGGGCTTGTGTATGGAGGGAGGGATACAGAGCCTCTTGGCCTTAGCACTCAAGTCACTCCCTCTACTACGCACACTTTACAAATGGCATCCTCACATCTGATTATATTTCTATTGTGATGTTCAAAACTGGGCTCCTTGATCTAATGTACACTGTTCTGGTGTTTAGAGTTAAAGAAACAGTGCCTCCTGTGAGCTGCAGGCAGGTTATTCTATCTACTTCACACACTTGACCAATGTCACCCCCGCCCAGAAGAGCAAACTTCATTTCTGAATTGAGAAACAGTGGTATAGAAAAGGTGCCTCCTGGAATTTGCACTCCCTCTACTCCACACACTATGCATATCTGATCCCCCCAAGTGAGTAAATTTCATTTGTGAGTTGTGAAACTGGGGTGTTTAGGCAAGGAAACACTATGCTGGTATTTGGAGATACAGAAGCAGTGCCTATTGGGATTTACAGTCATATCACTCTCTCTACTACACATACTTGACAATGAGTTTCCTCCCAGGTGAGTAAACTACATCTGAGAGTTTACTAACAGGTGTATTTGTACAAATTAACATTGGGACGGTGTTTGGTTTTGGAGAAACAGGGGCTATTGGTCTTTACAGTCATGTCACTCCTTCTATCTCCCAACAGTTAGCCCATGGTATCCTCCCATGTGAGTACACTTCAATTGTGAGTTCACAAACAGGAGTATTTGGAGAAGCGGAGACTGTGCTAGTGGTTGGAGATATGATAACAGTGGCTCCTGGGAGTTGTAGTCATGTCAGTCCCTGGACTACAGGCACTTGGCAAATATTATCCTCCCAGGTGAGCACACTTCAACTGAAAATTAACAATAAAGAGTATCTGGTGAAGGAAGCACTGGGCTGGTGATTTGGGTAAGATAAAAGTGCCTCTTGAGAGTTGTAGTGATGTTACTCCCTGTACTACACACACTACACAAATGTTATACCCTCATATGAGTACACTTTAATTGTGAGTTGCCAAAAAGGGGCATTTGAACAGGTGAACACTGGGATGTTGAGTGGAGTGACAGTAAAAGTGGAAACGGTAAGCTATGGACATGCATGTCAGCATTTTGGTGAAATGTTTCGTGCTATGATTTACCAGAGTCCACTCACTTAGGTATTCCTGTCAAGCCCTCAGGATGCAGGATGGCCAAGACCTTCTCATCCCAGAGAAAGAGATGTAATGGGGCACTGACAGAGCCACCAGGAGCCTCCTTGGTCTGCAGCTGGTGCCTGGAGACCTGGAACTGACCTTGCCCCTGAGATCATTCCACCACTTCCTAATGTCCTCCTTTGTGGGCAAGTGGTGCCTGCAGCATTGAATCTGTTGACTATCCTGTCCCACATTTCCATTTTCCTGCTGAGAGGAGGGTGCTGGACTTGGACTCCAAACAATTGTGGGTCTACTCTTATGATTTCATCCAGTATGACCTTCAACTCATCCTCAGAAAAATGTGGATTTTTAGAATGTGACATGGTAGGAAAAAATGTGACAGTGACTTACTAAAGAGGGGAGTTGCAAAAGGGTCTGACTGGACAAACATGTGTGCTGGGTGTGAAAAGAGATGGTGAGAAAAAAGTGGTGCCTTGTATCTATGCTGAGTGGTCAATAATTTGCTCTGTTTTCAATAATTGACTCTGTTTTCAGTGTAAAAGGATTGTGACTTGTGAAGGGGTGTGTTTTATAGTGTCCTACACAGGTGTGTCCAGTGTAGCAATGTGTGTCAGCTGTGTTATTTTCAAATCCATCCAATGTGCCATTCTAGATTACTTTGCTGGCGGCGAACAGCCGTGGTTCAAACCACCATTGGCTGACTGCCATGGGTGTTTGCCACTGCAACTTTGGACTTATAATACAGTCAGTGGTTGGTCGCTGTGCTGTCAGCGCTGGAGGTCAGACCTATCTCCAGGCATCTGCACTGCTGACGACCCACCTCTTTTGGTTGGTGGTCAATGGTCCTGCCTGTTTGACTCATGATAGGCAGACCGCGTTTTTGGTGGCCTTTTTAGGACCATCAACATGACGGTCTGGGGGTCCGACTCCTAAACTCATAATGAGGTCCTTAATGCTTTACTCCAATTGTTTCATATAAAACAGCTAAACCTGCTATAGTGAAAGTAACTTTATATTAGATTTTTCTGCATCATCAGACACAGCAATTGCCATATTAGTATAGCTGTAGGAAAGTAGCCTCTTTCTAGCTTGGTTACCCCCACTTTTGGCCTGTTTGTCAGTATGTTTGACTGTGTCTACTGGGATCCTGCTAACCAGGACCCCAGTAGTTCTACTCTCTCCCTTACATTTGGTTGTTGGTTTCTGTTAACTCAGTATTTCACCAACAATTGGCATACTGGTGCCCCCTGATAAGTCCCTACTATATGTTACCTTGGTACCTAGGGCCTGCAGCCTATATTTTACCACCCATAGAGAGCCCATGCAAAGGCTTTTGCATGACTGCCATCACAGTATGCGTGAAAAGGTGCAAGCACCCTTTCACTGACATTCGCACTTCACCAGGTCTCTTATTAGTCACCCCTGTAGCAGGCCCTCCAGCCCTGAGGGCAGGGTGTAAAGTACCTGTGTGTGAGGGCACCCCGCATTAGCAGAGGTGCCCCCACGAACTACAGGACCATTTTCCCAGATTTCGTGAGTGTGGGATGCCATTTTACTTGTGTACTGGACATACGTCACTATCTATGTCCAGCTACTTTATGGTAACTCCGAACATAGGAATCTTTAGTATCAAACATATTGGAATCATACCCCAAGGCTTTTTCAAGCATTAGTTGTATGATTCCATGCACTCTGGGGACTCCTTAGAGGACCCCCAGTATTGCTGTTCCAGCCTTCTGAGGTTTTTCTGGCAGCCCCACCTGTGCCACCTCACAGACAGGTTTATGCCCTCCTGTTGCTTGAAAAGCTTGAGTCCAGGAAAGCAGAACAAAGGATTTCCCTTGGGAGAGTGGTGTTACACCCTCTCCCTGTGGAAATAGGTGTTACAGGCATGGGAGGGGTAGCCTCCCCAAGCCACTGGAAATGCTTTGGAAGGCACATTTGGTGCTCTCCTTGCATAAATCAGTCTACACCAGTTTGGGGACCCCAGTCCCTGCTATCGCACGAAACTGGACAAAGGACAGAGAATGATCACTCCCCTGTCCATCACCACTCCAGGATTCCCTGGGTTTTGCCATCTTGGATTCAAGGTTGACAGGGAACTCTGGGAGCATCTGAGTGTCCAGTGCCAGGAGGTGATGTCAGAGCCTTTCCCTAATAGGTGCTTTCCTGGTTAGGTGACCAGTACCGTTTTTAGGCCTATTTAGGGTCTCTCCATTGGGTGGTTGCTCAGATTCAGATTGCAAGACTCCAGCAGGAATCCTCAGCTTCCTCCACTTTTACTTCTCATTGAAGAAACGGCATCTGGACCCTCCAGAAACTCTAAAAACTGCAACAAAGAAGCAAGATTCCTTATGCAACATTGTATCTTCAGCTCCTGCCAGCAACTGCAACTGTTTCCCGGTCATGCATCCTCTGAAGACAGCCCGTCTTCAACCTGCATCAGAAGAGCTAAGGAATCTCCTTTGGGGTGAAGAAGTCACTCTCCTGCTTCTGCAAGCACCAACTGCAATGCTGACCGGCTGCGTAGATCCCCTCTCCTGCTGAACTGCGTGGACCCTGCATCACAGGTGGTGGACTGAAGTCATCCCGACGGTCCTCACACCCAACTGTCCAACTTTGGTGGAGGTAAGGGCTTGCCTCCCCAAGCAAGACAGTATCCCCGGGCACAGCGTGTTTTGCAGCTGCCAAGGGCTGTTGGCATCCTTCCACAATGTTCTTCATGCATCTTGCTGCTCCGGCCCCTAGCACTCTATCCTGTGACTTACAGCTTCCTGAGTGGTTCCCCATCGATGTGGGAGCCTTTGTCGTAGTGCTGCATGGGTCTCCTTTGCACCTCACTTGTCCCCGTGCTGTGGGATTCCTGTGTGCGCTGCCTGTTCTTCTGTGGGTTTTCTGAGTTGCTGACAGCCCTCTCTGAGTCCCTGTCCTGGGTAGAGTCCACCTGGTCCTTCCTGGTCCCTGCCCAAGTGGTGCCAAGGCCTGTTGGTGGACTCCAGCGACACACACCAGACTGCAGTCCTCCATCCGGCGTGGGACATCACTTGCACCAACCAGGAACCTGACTCCCTCTTCTTAGGTCTAATACTGACTGTTCTTCTTCACCAGTGGTTCTTTTTTTACACTTTCAGGTTAGCAGGGGCTCCTGTTGTCCCGGACTCTTCTGTGCTTCTTGGACTTAGTCCCCTTCTTCCACAGGTCCTCAGGTCCAGGAATCCACTGTTGGTGTCTTGCAGTCTCTTCTGGTTCTTGCATAATTCTCCTTTTTGTTTCTGTAAAAGTTACTGTGTTTTACTACTGCTTTCTTGGTCACTGGGGTTGGTTCTAGTACTTACCTTTGGGGTTTTCTTGTACTACCAGCTCCCCTCTACACACTACACTTGCCTAGGTGGGGGTCCGACATCCGCATTCCACTTACTTAGTATATGGTTTGTAATCCCCCAAAGCCCATTTCTAACTATTGCGATTTTCACTAATTGCACTGTTTTCTAACTGTTTTTATGCCTATTTCTGCATGCTAGTGTATATAATTTGTGTATTACTTACATCCTAAGGAACTATAGTGTCTATGGTATTTTGGGTATTTGTGTCACCAAAATAAAGTACCTTTATTTTTGTAAAACTGAGTATTTTCTTTCATGTGTGTGAGTACTGTGTGACTACAGTAGTATTGTATGAGCTTTGCATGTCTCCTAGGTAGGCCTTGGATGCTTATCCACAGCAACCTCTAGAGAGCCTGGCTTCTAGACACTGCCTATGTTTTACTAATAAGCTATAACTGGGCATGGTATAAGGTGTAAGTACAATAGGTACCCACTACAAACCAGGCCAGCCACCTACAATGGTTTATGATATAAAACTGTTCTGCTACTGGACAACTAATTCTGGAAGGAGAGGAGCGGGTTGGGTAGCAAATATTGCAGCAAATACCTTTGCGTTTGTGTTGATCAGAGAGATGGATCGATAGGATCCCAGAGTTTCAGGTGGCTTATCTTTCTTCATAAACACATTGATGTTGGTTAAGTTCCAGGTTTTAGGTACTCCGCCCCCCTTTGTATATATGTTGGATCACCCTTAAAAATTCCTGACCTATTAAATCCTTAAACACCTCGTTAAACTCAAGTGAGATGGTATTCTCATCTGCTGATATGCCTGAATGGAGGGTGGCAAATGCAACCTCAATCTCACCCAGAGAGAAACCTCACTAAAGTGAAAGCACCTGATCCTCCTTTCAGTAGGGTAATCTGCAGCCCTGAATATATTCCAGTAAACCTGTCAGGGTAACTGCTGGAGGTTGCCTGCATAAACCCTGATAGAATGACGCAAAATGCTCACTGAAAGCCTGGGGTTTAGAATGGACAATTCCTTCACTGCCTTTAATACCTTGGATCATATATCTTGCCTGTATCAGATATTTGATGGGCCAAAACCATTTCCCCATACTTGTATTGCAAAGCCTTATTCATTAATAGCTCAATGCTATATTCTCTCTTAGCCTTCATACAAGCAGGGATCATTTCACAATTAGTTTGAAATGGAGGGCCTGTTCATCCATACCACCCTGCGCTATGGCCTGAGCATTCAAAATTTCCAGTTGGGTAATTGCCTGATGAAGAAGTCTAGCATTTTCCAATAAGCCCCTATTTTGATTCAGGATAAATTGGAGAGAGAAGCCGCGGACGTATGCCTTCATTGCATGCCAGACAATGCAGTGTAACTGTGCTGATCTGAGCTTAAAGAAATTCTGTAAGCAAACCTGACACATGCTTTTGGTAATCATAGTTAGAAAGAAGATGACGGGTAAACAAGAACTAAACACATTCTGCTCTATGTGCATTAAGTCTAATCAACAATAAAATAGGATTGTGATCATATGTGATCTTAGGACACACCTCCATTTCTGCATCGTCAACCAAAGAAAAACTGCAAGAGTAGGGCAGAATCCACTACCTGCTGAGGAGACACAGCAGTTGTAGTATGGGGCAGCCAACCTGGAAGGTAGAGTGGTCTGTGGAGATTGCCTAAGGGCTACCCCCACTCCTCTTGGCCTGATCAGTGTCTGCCAGTCACACCTTTGGGGGCAGTGGCCCTGCTAGCCCACCCCAGAAAGCACATTGCAGCCCCATGCTACAAAACACAGATGACAAACTGCGTAGGACACAGTGCAGCAAGAGAGCCTGCCGGATATAAGTAAGGAGTACCAGAAGACCACGATGGCCCCAGCCACAAAGCTGCAAAATCGATACCCAGAAAGGAAAAGAGTTATACGGCTCACTTCGACTCACACAGCCAGCAGCGATCATGGAAAATTGCAAGGTAAAAGAGTGAGACTGCAGTCAGCAGCAGTATAAGGGGCACAGGGGAGAGAGTGTTCTCAGCTGTGAGAAATCAGTCCGCCATCTTCCTCTCCCCGCTAGGAGAATCACCTTTTTATCACTTCTAACTAATCAACTGTCTATATACTGTTCACATGTCAACTCTTTTAGCCAATAGCTCGACCCAACCATTTTATCTGAAGTCAAGTGAGATGTTTTTCTCCAGTGTTCCCACCAAACATACCTTTTGCAATTTCTGCTGCTTTATTAATTTATGATTTCTCGTAAGATCTAAAGCCTCTGATTTGAGTTAGTTGACAATCAGTATCTGCACTTAGGGCCTGATTTACACTTTGTTATGGCCGCATTTGCGTAATTTTTTACGCAAAAGCGACGCAAATGTACAAAATTCAATTACATACTGTAAGTTTGCGCTACTTTTGCGTGAAAAATGATGCAAATGCGGCACTAAAAAAGTATAAATCAGGCTCTTAGTCTTCAACACAGAGTTCTGATCATGTGAATTTAGTCAGAGAGGGTACACTTTAACTGAAACAGTTTTTCTATTTAAGCATAATTTGTAAGAATTGTGTAATGGACTGGTAAAATATTTGACCCACACCTATAATTGGAACTCAGTGCCACAGAATAAATAAATACATAAGTAAATACATGGATCTAAATGTGGTGATTGTTTCACCAGTTTGCTCGTGTGGTCTGCATATAAGAGTGTCTAAGCAGAACACAAAAGCACACAAATGTAAAAGAACTCCAAATAGTTTCCACACATTTCAAAGGAAAACAGTCATCCTTCCAGGTGTTGATCAAAAAGGGCTCTGCTGCAGAATTAAGTCAAAGAGACAATGAGAACTTTAAGTTTCAGTGTTATAGACAGCTAATTGTATTGTGGAGAGTGCTTAACAGTAAAGGGTCCTGATTTCATTACCATCGCTTTTATTCTGCATCTATCCAGAACCCTAAAATTGGGGGCTGCATTGTGGATCAATTGATGATCTGTGGGCATAGCTTATTGAACTTTAAGAATGTGATAATGGGGGTCTACAACGCATTTCTTGGCAGTGACCAAACAATATACATTTCTTAATGCCCTTCCATGCAACAAATTGAAACTAGTTATGTGGCAGTGTATTTTAAACTATACCCTGAGGGCCATCTTTACCAGCCCCTCTGCACCACCTGAATGTCACTTTTAGTGACAGTCCTGCGACATACACTGCAGGTCATATCTACAAGAGTCCTTGTGGCATTGCCCTGAGTCAAAAACTTTCAAATATGCCTCTGAGTGCAGGGAAATCATTAACATATGCTGTTACCCTTGATTGGTAACTGCCTCCTTCACTATTCTCATACGCTTCTATCAAACGTCTTGATTCTCTATCCTTTTATTTTTTATATTCTCCTTTTTATCTCACTCAAATTGGCAAAGGCAAAGCTCTTTCTTGGCTTTTCCTATTGGATCTTCTAAAACCAGTTTCATTTCTACTGTGTTTGCTGGTTCATAAATGTATTTGATGTAACTGGGTTTGAAAAATCTGTACGAGCAGTGGTGAATCATATATTCATTCCATTTCTTGCAAGTACTGTGTAATTTGGTGCTAAATGCATGATCATGATTGTTTTACAGACATCCACCCTATAGCTGCTTCCAGAAGTAGGTCATTTGATCCTGTAAGCTTATGTTTGTGAAGTGCTCAGCCGTAATCAAATTTAAGTGAATTGTTTTGGCTAGATGCAGATCAGTAATTGCATTAACATGGCAAAAATGTTTTAAACATCACATAGGCACATACAGTCATAAAATGGAATGCTCGTCTTACATAGTTACCAATGATATTATTGAGCACCAGTTGCTCCGGTATTTTGGTATCGAAAGACATTAGGTAGATGCAATATAAATTTCAATAGGCAAGGAGATTTCACTAGTGTGGTCTGGCAGCAAAACCATTTCCTCTTTGAAGCATCTCATGTTATGCTGTGTAAGTAATATGAAAAGTATCGTCTTCCTTGATGCTATAGTTTTTTGTACAAAGAGACATAAAATGGATGAATACTTGAGGTTCACCGAAGTCACAGCTGCAAGTCTCTCTTGGTTTTCGTACATTTCTTTGTGAGATCTAGCAGTCAGGGTTCGAAACCTGACACTTTGCATCTATTGTAGTTTTCCTTTTTTATGTGATGGAGGTAAACTGTGCCTTCTTTGAATGATCACTTTGTATTTGCTGAAGCACTTCTTCCAGGCACTTGACCAAAGTGGAGCTCTGAAGTGCCCTTGTTTCCTAATCCATACTCAGGATGCATTTTTTTAAGAAGTCACTCCTGGCAGTCTATGAAATGAATGTTGGATGTTGTTTCGTGAGCTCTCGACCAGTTAGAGTGGAAAATGTGAGCAAATGGGCTTACGATTTACCACACATTTAAGTTCACCCATAAAAGGCACAGTCTGCACTGCTCAGAGCAGTGGGCCCACAAGTAATGTCCACATCCCTCCATAGGAAGGTAATTCAATTTTCAAGACATCAAAAGAGCTTTTAAAACTTACCTCTACTGGAGCGGAGATTCTCTTACCTCAAGAGTCTAATCATTAAATCACCCTCGCCATTGGCCATTTGAACTTTTGTTTGTTGGCAGGGTCAGATTTCTAGGAACAGTCATTTATTTTAGATACCATGAATAGTGAAGTCCAATTGGGGCTTCTCAAGAACCAATAAAGAAGTTTAGTGTGAGTTTTAAAGAATTTTATTAACAGATTGTTGTAAGTCAAATTATTAATTCTAGTAAGTGTTACATTTGGACATTGTTACCACAAATAGTCCATTATTCAATATTTTAGGACAAGATAAAAAAAAACAAATAAGAAAGATTTCAAATAATATAAAGAGAATGCAGCAAGGGTATTCCATAAAGGAAAATCCCCAAGCAAAATTAATGAAGTTTGATAATAAAAAGGAGTTTAATTTTAGCAAGCAAGGTAAGATGTCAGATTCAAAAACCCAAATGAAGGGTTCTGATGAGACAAAAAGAATGCATAGGCATGAAGCCTTACCACTTAAGCATGTGAAAATTACCATAAATTGGAAAGTATTCTCAGTTCAGAGTCAACAGATATCCCTAAAGCCTGCTTCTAAATTCTGCAGCTCTCCGTACCTAATCTGTGGGTGAGAAAGGGAAGCTTTCTGAAAGAAAGAGATCTTTGACTAATCTATGGAGCACACACAAAAACAGTTCTATAAAATATCACAAGCATACAGTGAACATTGTGATGGTGCTGGGCAGTGGGGCATCTGC
The DNA here is from genome assembly GCF_031143425.1 of Pleurodeles waltl. Taxonomy (NCBI): domain Eukaryota; kingdom Metazoa; phylum Chordata; class Amphibia; order Caudata; family Salamandridae; genus Pleurodeles; species Pleurodeles waltl. Next base: position 728,928,980 of record NC_090437.1, read on the forward strand.
ACTGCCCATGTCAAGTGCAGGAGCCCCCCTGTGGCCCCGTGCACCGGTTCTCCACCAGCCTTTTCATGGCGGTGTTACTGCCATGAAAAGGCTGGTGGAGAACAACGTCGTAATTAGCAGGGCAGATTACAATCTCCTCTACTGCCAGGTAGCCAGGATCCATGATCCTGGCAGAGATGGCAGTTCGCTTGCTATCTAACCACCAGGATTTTAATGTGGCAGTTAAACCGCTGCATCTGCAGTCGTCCTGACTGCCACTGTGAGGGTGCCGGTCTTAAGACCACTACACTCATGATGGCCCCCTATGTAACTGCATTTGTGTGCTTACAATGTCCAATTGTGATTACTTACTGCAAATGTTTGCATATTTATTATATGTGTGTTATTCCGCATTAATTTAGCACTATTCAGTTAAATGTGTTTGGTTCCCAAAAAGAGGAATTTAGGAAATTTACTCCATCACCTCTAACACTAGAATGTATGAACCAGTGCTTCATATTTTCAGAGAATAGCCTTCCCTATCTTGAGGTAATAGATGCAAAAATATGTTTAGTTATGAACGAGTATTTGACATTTTACCTAGGGTTTAATCTAATTCAAATGATACTTCTCCCCAAACTTTTATACATGCCCAAACATGTATGGATTTGGTAACGGTCCAGATTCTTTTATGATTTATAACAAATCTTTCAGGATTTACTTTGGATGCGAAAAAAGTGGAAAAAAAATTGTCAATTCATTACTTCCAAACATCAGTTCCAAGGGGAGATTTTAGCTTACCAAATATCAAGCTGCCGTGGTATTTATTTATAATGAATGGGATATGAAAGCTCCTACTAGGGTAATCAAAGAGTGAGATTATCTAGCAAGCTCCTTTAGAATCACTCATCTTAGGTAAACTAGATGGATCAGTGGAAGTGAACATTCCTATTTTGATATTGCCAAGAAAGAATAGCAGGAAGGATGCAAGTTGGAAGTAATTCATTTATGGGCCAATGACAATCTGTGATTTACATGTGCATATTTATAGTATTGAGCGTCGAGAATGTATTGCAGATGAGAAAAATATAAAATCTTAAGAGCTCAGTTTTGCAGATCCAGTCATCCTAAGGTGATTGTAACTTTGCATTAATATATAGTTGTCACTTAGGCCTAGATTTACTAAAGGTTGAGCAAGAACTCTCATGGCAACGGGCAGTTTTGCAGTGTGCCTAGGAGCTTTTTAATGGGAAGTAAACTGACAGAATGATACGTTCTGGGAGAGCACCCACACAAAACATTAATGCCCATATTTATGTATGGTTGGCGCCTCCTTAGCACCATTTATTTTGGTTCTAAAACAGCACTAACCTAACTCTATATTTATATTTTGGAGTTAGTGCCGGGTTTAGGATGCACTAACCCACCTTGTGTCAATGAGATGCAAAGTAGGTGTTCCCATCCTAAACATGATGCTAGCCCCCAGTGCCATATTTAAGTCTGGGTAGAGAAACGATGCACAAGTGGGAGGCGGACCCAAATAATGGCGCTAAGCCCTCTTAGTGCCAATATTTAACGGCTGGGTCGGACCAGGCGTTAGAGTGCAGGTAGGTCCATTTCCATGGTGAAACACCATGGAATGGGCACAAAGATGCCCGCCCAAGCAACACCATCACTCACACCACAGGGACATTACAGGAGGGGGGCCCCATCCTAGGTAAGTTTAGCTTAGTATACTTTATATTTGTAAAGTGCCATTGGGGGCACCTTACAAGGGGCCCACTGCAATGCACTGGGTATTTTGGGCTTGCCCAGGGGACACTAGTCCCCTGTGGTGGGCATTGGGGTGGTGGGCATGACTCCTGTCTAAGCTTAGACAGGATTCATATTTTTGGCTGCTTGTGCATCAGTAAATGACGCTAGGCTGATTAGAGGCAAAACTTTTCCAGCTAACCAGCCTAACGTCATTTCTGTCCCACTAGCACAATTCCTCCTAACACCATCTTTCCTGGCTAGTGTCTTTTTTTCACGCTAGCAATTCCTTAGCTGGCTTTAAGGAATGGCATTAGCCGGTGTGAAGAAAAATGATGCACAACTGCGTTAGTGTAGTTGTGTGACATTTTTCATAAATATGGGCTTAAATGAATCATGTCATCACTTTATTTTAGAAAACAGTTGGAAGTGCACCATCTCTTCAAAAAAGAACAGATGAGTTGGAGGCATGATGTGCTATGAAATGTAAAATAAAAAGATATGATGTAATATGATGTACACCACTGTCTTCTTTCTGCTCTTAGTTAAGGCATTCAATTCAATTCTATTCAAACATAATTGTATAGCGCATGGCTACCCTCCTTGGGACTCCCAGCACTGTAAAGCAGTATTAGGTCTTAATCAACAACAGGCAGGTTCTAATACTTTCTTAAACACACTGATGGTCATTATGACCGTGGTGATCAGGTTATCGCCACGCCAGCAACTGCAGTAGTACCTTCACCAGGCCAGCGGTAATGACCGCCAAATAATGACCATGGCGGTGATCCCTCCCATAGACAGCAACTTTACCACACCAACTGCCAGAGGGCTCCTTGCCCGCTGGTGATAGAGGGAGTTCCTAGCCCACTGGTTGTGGAGGGGGCTCCTTGTCTACTGGTTACTGAGGAGGCTCCATGCCCACTGGTGATGGAGGGGGCTCCTCGGCCTCTGATGATGGAGGGGACTCCTTGTCCTCTGGTGATGGAGGGGCCTTCTTGGCCTCTGGTGATGGAGGGGGCTTCTTGGCCTCTGGTGATGGAGGGAGTCCTTGGCCACTGGTTCTGGAGGGGGGATCCTTGGACACTGGTTCTGGAGGGGGGTCATTGGCCACTGGTTTTGGAGGGGGCTCCTTGGGCTTAGTTTCTGTTGGGGCCTCCTTGAGCTTAGTTTTTGTAGGACCTCCTTGGCCTTGGTCTTAGTAGGGGTCTCCTTGGTCTTGGTCTTGGGAGGGGCCTCCTTGGCCCTAGGTTTTGGAGGTGGCTCTATGGCCTTGGTCTTCTGTTTGGGAGGGGACGGCACTTGCGAGCATTTGTGTGTCTTTGAAGGGGGCAGACAGGGTGGGAGAGGTCAAACAGGACATGTGGATGAATGTTGTGGTGGTGTCTGCAAGTGAGGTAGGTGTGCTGCATGATGTGGTGATGGTGGTGGTGATGGAGGTTGTGCATGTGGTGTGTGGGGTGCATGTCTGCAGGTCTGCTGTTGTGGTGACTGTGGGCAAGCCTGTGTAGGTGGCAGGTTCAGGGACTGTTGATGCACTACATGCAGGTGTGAGTGTGGATGTGACTGTGAGGAAGGAGGAGAAGGGGAGACAGTGGAGGCAATGGATGATGTGTGTGTATCTGTCTGTTGGCTGTGCGAGTGCTTTTGGACTGAAGTGTGCTACCTCTGTGTTTGTCTGTGCGAGTCTTGTGTGATGTTTTGTGTGCATGCTTGTCTGAATTTGTGCGTGGGATGGGTTAGGGTGAGGAGACTGGGACTGGGAAGAGGTAGTTGGAGAGGGGAGGAAGAAACAGTTACACTGGCTGCCATCAGTGAAGAGGACAGAGCCTGGAATCTCTGTAGGGCTGCCAAACCAGTGTGAATGCCCTCCAGAAAGGCATTGCATTGCTGCAACTGGGATGCCAGCCCCAGGATGGCATTCACTATGGTTGACTGCCCTACAATGATGGATCACAGGAGGTCAATAGCCTCTTCACTGAGGGCAGCAGGCCTGAGGTGCCTGGGACAGAAGAGATGCCCACCCTCCTGGGTGAGCAGGCATAGGCAACTCAGTGTGGGGTTACTGGGAGGGTGGTGCTGGTATGGGGGTGGTGGTAGAATCTGTAGCTGGGGTGGTCCCAGAGGGGTCCGCCACCACGAAGGAGCTTCCATTGGAGGACAAATCAGAGTCAGTGGTATCAGCTGCTGTCCCAGCCGTGGTGCTCCCCTTGTCCTCCGTCCCACTGGTCCCATCGGCATCAGTGGACTCTGCCTCCTGAGTCCTGTGGGCTGCAGCTCCCTCACTCACTGATGCCCCTGCTCCTTCGCCAGATGATGCTAATGCACACATGGACAGGATGGCAAAAGGCGAGAGAGGGGGAGAAAGAAAGGGAGCACAGGGTCAATCACAGCACCAACAGCACAGATGGCATGCACAACACTGTCACACACTCAGACTGAGAATGGGCAGTGTGGCCCACACTTTCATTACATTGACTAAGTACCACAGCAGGTAGGAGCCAAACATTTCCAGCTACACGACCAACTAGGCCCTGTCTGCCATCGAAAGCCAGCTACCTAGCTATCAAACACATGCATTTCATCCTATTAACCTAAGCTGGACCATGCAGCAATGTTTAAACTGGCATATTGGAGCATCCACTGACTATTACCCTGCACCCAAATCCTAAGCCAGGCAACAGAGATCATTGTCAAACACACTGTACTCATGACCTTGTGTCTGCTGTGATGCCCTCAAGCGCCCATTCATCTCTGGGTGGGCCACTGCCAGTATGCAGGCTCTCAAGAGGCAGATTCCAACGGGCCCTCCTATGGAGGCCGTCCCCAGCTTCTTTGTGGTCTTCTGGGCCCAGGGTCTCAGGTCCTCCCACCGTTTCCTGCAGTGGGTGTTCCGCCTGATACAGACCCATAGGGTCCGCACTTTCTTGACGATGGAACACCGCAATCCCTTCTTCTGATGTGCGCTTAATTGCAGAGGAAACACAAATAGTGGGACACCATGAATCAGACAATCCATCCTGTCACACATATGGCCTACAAACTGCATTAGCCCCTCATCAGGCACACCCTTCATTAACACTGCCACTAGCCATACCCCCCAAATGACACACTGCTAGCACACTCATACATCTACATGCAGCCAACTCCTCCGACGTGAAGGCTGGGGCCCTTTCCCCTGTTGCATGTGCCATGGCAAGTTCCAGACACATGTCACAGCAGCACACGTAGTGGAGATGTTGTCCTGTGGAAAGTCAGGAATCAAGTGAAGTGATAGAAATAAAATGGTGGTCACGTCCGTGGCAGTGAAAACCATCACCTTCGGCGATGATCATCATGTCATGTTACCAATGAGGAACTGCACGGTGGTGCAGACCGCCTCCCGCCATGACCTGAACCCCGGTGGAGTGAGGTCACTTCCACCTGTCCCTGCATACAGAACAGGCGGTTGCCTTTTTCTAATGCTAGTACACATGTATAGAGAAATAAGTGTGTCATTGTAGTCGAATGTCCTCACCTACACAATTCTAGTGTCCAACATACAAGCATGCTCTGTCTACACTGCTGTAGTGTGTTCATGGTTCCTGTTGTCACTCCCTTCTTACTTTTGGGTCATTAGGTACCAACCACTGCAGACGGAATAGGAGGCCAACACCCATGTACAGACCCCTTGTGGACTTGGCTACACTGGAGGACACTCACATCATACGTACCTATTGTCTGGACAGGGCCACAATCACAGAGCTGTGTGCACAATTGGAGCCTGATCTGCTACCTGCTATCCCTTGTACAACAGTTATACCCCCTCTTGTGCAGGTACTCTCAATGCTCCATTTCCTGGCAACTGGCTCTTTCCAAGCAACAGTGGGCCTGCCTGCAGTGTCACAGCCAATGTTCTCAATTGTGCTTGCAAGGGTTTTGTCTGCCCTGCTCAAATCAATCAATCAATCATTTGTTAAGCGTGCTACTCACCTGATAGGGTCTCAAGGTGCTGAGGGGGGATACTACTGCTCGAATACCCAGGTCTTGAGACAGACGTAGGTTGATGGGGAGGAAGTTCCAGGTCTTGGCGGCGAGGTGGGAGAAGGATCTGCCGCCGGTTGTGGTACGGTGGATGCGGGGGACGGAGGCGAGGATGAGGTTGGAGGAGCAGAGCTGGCGTGTCGGGGCGTGGAAGTTGAGACGCCCGTTGAGGTAGGCAGGGCCGGTGTCATGGAGAGCCTTGTGAGCATGGATCAAGTGTTTGAAGATGATCCTTTTGTTGACCGGGAGCCAGTGGAGGTCTCTGAGGTGGGCTGAGATGTGTTTGTGGCGAGGGAGGTTAAGGATGAGTCGTGCTGAGGCGTTCTGAATGCGCTGAGTTTTCTCTGGAACTTGGCCGTTGTTCCCGCGTAGAGTGCATTGCTGTTGTCCAGTCTGCTGCTAACGAGGGCGTGGGTGACCGTCCTTCTGGTTTCAATGGGGATCCATCTGAAGGTCTTGCGAAGCATGCGGAGGGTGTTGAAACATGAGGATGAGACGGCATTGACTTGATAGGTCATAGTGAGCGATGAGTCCAGTATGAAGCCGATGTTGCGTGCGTGGGTGGTGGGAGTTGGAGTGGCTCTTAGAGTGGCAGGCCACCAGGAGTCGTCCCATGCTGATTTGTTGGAGCCGAGGATGACGATCTCGGTCTTATCTGAGTTCAGTTTGAGGCGGCTTACCTCCATCCAGTTGGCAATAGCGTGAAGTCCGTTGTGGAGGTTGGTCTTGGCGGTGGCGGGGTCCTTCGTGAGTGAGAGGATCAGTTGTGTGTTATCAGCGTAGGAGACGATGTTCAGGCCGTGGGATCAGACGATATTGGTGAGCGGCGCCATGTAGACGTTGAAAAGGGTGGGGCTGAGAGAGGATCCTTGGGGTACTCCACAGATGGTCTTGGTGCCTTTTGACAGGAACGGAGGGAGGCGGACTCTCTGAGTTCTGCCGGAGAGGAAAGATGTGATCCAGTCCAGGGCCTTGTGGTGGATTCCAGCGTCGTGGAGGCATGTGCGAAGTGTGTGGTGACAGACGGTGTCGAAGGCTGCCGAGAAGTCAAGGAGGATGAGGGCCACCGTTTCACCTTTGTCAAGCATGATCCTGATGTCATCCGCAGCAGTGATGAGAGCGGTCTCGGTGCTGTGGTTCTTGCGGAAGCCGGATTGGGAGATGTCAAGCAGGCTGTTGTCCTCCAGGAAGCGTGATAGTTGGCTGTTGACTATCTTCTCGATGATGACCTTCGCTGGGAAGGGAAGTAGGGAGATGGGTCAGTAATTCTTGAGGTCTTCAGGGTCTGCCTTGGGTTTTTTGAGCAGGGTGTTGACTTCGGCGTGTTTCCAGCTCTCTGGGAATGTGGCGTCTCGAAGGAGCTGTTGATGATGGTACGGAGCTGGGGGGCAATGATTTGGCTGGCTCTATTGAAGACATGGTGAGGGCAGGGGTCAGCGGGCGATCCGGAGTGGATGGCGCTCATGGTCTTGGTGGAGTCCTTATCGTGTGTGTGGGTCCAGGCACTCAGGAGGTTGGCGTGGTTGGGTGCATTGGGGTTGGCATTGGCAGCGGTGATGGTGGGGATCGGGGAGCTGCTATATCGCATTACCCCAAGTAGATGATTCACCCACTGTGAAGGCTAGATTCTATGCAATGGGACATATACCACATGTAATTGGGGCCATTGATGGGACCCATATTTCCTTAGTTCTCCCCAGGGTAAATGAACAAGTATACAGGAATAGGAAGAGTTTCCACTCACTCAATGTCCAGATGGTGTGCCTTGCTGACCAGAGTCCCACCACTGATGCACAACTACAGAGGCACAGAGTGTGGCTTACAGGCGAGCCAGAGTCATCACCCAATGAATGTCAGTGTATGTCTTCAGGAGTCATACCCCATGCCATTGTGCAGGGCTAATGTGTTTCCATCACTTCTTGCATGTGGTTCTGACTAACCAAACCTATCCTGACCCCTGACCCCTGTTAGGAATCTGAGAACAGGGGCTGAGAGAAGGTACAATGATACTCATGGGCGTACCAGGAGGATTGTTGAAAGGACCTTCGGGCTCCCATAAGCTTGGTTCAGGTGCCTCCATCTGACAGGTCGATCCCTATGCTACTCCCCTGAAAAGGTCTGCAGGATTGTTGCTGTGTGCTGCATGTTGGCCCTCAGATGGCATGTGCCCTATCTGCATGAGGAGCAGGGTGACAATGCAGCTGTGGCAGCGGTGGACAGTGAGGAAGGTGAGGAGAAGGAAGAGGAGGGGGATGTGGGCAACAGGACACATATGATCCAGCAGTATTTCCAATGACACTCAGGTAAGACTATTGAACTAAACATTTCTCTGTTTTTGTGCTGTGCTGTGTGGCTGTAGTATAATGCTCATCAGTACCTTTGAATCCCACCTGACTGTCACCTATGCCTTCCCTTATTGCAGATGTTGCTGTGGTTAGAACAGTGTAATGCTGTGATGTGTACAGACTGCTGAGACACATTTGTAGGATGGATCAACATATTGCTGGACATTTACACAGGATCATGCAGTTCATGACAGTTCTTTACATTGTACATTACCTTCAGATAAAGTACTATTACTCAAGTTGTGTCCAAGAGTGTTTATAAAAAATGTGTATTCAATGCAAATTGCAATAGATTGGGGTGATGGCTGGGAATAGGCCAGTGTAGTGGTCCAGTCTGTTTGTAGTACAGGCCCTACGTCCAAGAGGCCATAGGAAGTGGAGCAATGGCAGTTCAAAGTGGACAGGGTGACACAGTGGAACACAAGGGGGACATTTAGGAGGGTCTCATTTCCTGGCGGTGTTCTTGGTCTTGGCAACTGACTCTGATGTCTGTCTGGGTCGCACGGATTGTTTGTGGGGTGGTTCACCTTCTGTAGGGGAAGGGGTGCTGGTGGCCTGTGGGTGATGTGGCAGGGCCTCCTGTCCACTAAATGCAGCAGATGTGGAGGGCTGGTCAGTACACGGGCTAGTGGAAGGGGCCCGCTGGTGTGCTGTGTAGTCCCTCATGATGTTGGAAATGTCAGCCAGTACCCCTGCAATGGAGACCATGGTGGTGTTCAGGGCCTGCAATTCTTGCTTTATCTCCTGGTGGTGTTCCCCCTGCAGAAGCTTGTTCTCCTGCATGATGTGTATCACTTGAGCAATCTTGTCCTGGGATTGTTTATAAGACCCCAGGACATTAGTGAATGCCTCCTGGGCAGTCGGTTCCCTGGGCCTGTCCTCCCCCTGGTGCACCACTGTCATCCAACTGTCCCTTGTGAGAAAGTAGCCTCTTTCTAGCATGGTTGCCCCCATTTTTGGCCTGTTTGTCAGTGTGGTTTTACTGTAACACTGTGATCCTGCTAGTCAGGACCCTAGTGCTCATTGGTTGTGGCCTACTTGTCAGTCTGTTTCACTGTTTTGTCAGTATGCTTAACTGTGCCACTGGAGTCCTGCTAACCAGAACTCTAATGCTTATGCAATCTCTGATTCCAAATGTGTACTTACATACTAGCAACCCAGTATTCCACTCCAAACTGGTGTACTGAACACACTGTATAACTCCCTAGTATATGGTACCTCGGTACCCAGGGCATTGGGGTTCCAGGAGATCCTTATGGGCTATAGCATTTATTTTGCCACCCAAAAGAAGCTCATATAAACACTTCTTCAGGGCTGCCATTGCAGCCCGAGTGAAATAGTATAAGCACTATTTCACAGCCATTTTTACTGCACTAGGTCACTTATAAGTCATCTATATGTCTAACCTTCAGACCCCGAAGGCTAGGTGTACAGTACTTGTGTGTGAGGGCACCCCAGCACTAGCAGAGGTGCCTCACATTGTTCACGCCCATTTTCCCAGACTTCTTGAGTGTGGGGACGCCATTATAAGTGCGCACTACATATAGGTCAATACATATATGTAGCTTCACAGTGGTAACACCAAATATGGCCATGTAAGGTGTGTAGCAACTGGGTATTGTACCCCAACACTGATTCCAGTATTGATTGCACAATTCCATGCACCATGGGGGCTCCACCATGGACCCCAAGTACTGCCATACCAGTCTTCTAAGGTTTTCAATGCAGCCCCAGCTGCTGCCACCTCACAGACAGGCTTCTGCCCTCCTGGGGCTTCAGTAGCTCATTCCCAGGAAGGCAGAACAATGCATTTCCTTTAGGAGAGGGGTGTTACACCCTCTCCCTTTGGAAATAGGTGTTACAGGCATGGGAGGGGTATCCTCCCAAATACTCTGGAAATGCTTTGAAGGACACATTTAGGCCCTCATTCTGACCCTGGCGGTCGGTGATAAAGCGGCGGCCAAGCCGCCAACAGGCCGGCGGTCTAAAATATGCAATTCTGACCCTGGCGGGAACCGCCAACACAGCCCGCCGTATTAACACTCCGCCCGCCACGGCGGTACAAACAAACAGAGCGGCGGTTCCCGCCAACAGCCAGGCGGCAGACAATGTACCGCCCACCCTATTACGACCCACCAATCCGCCACCTTTTCCGGGGCGGGAGCACCGCCAATAAGAACACGGCGGAAACAGACTACGAACGGGAAAACGCTCACATCTACGCACTCCACGCGAGATTCCGGCAGTATGGAACCAGAGTTGCAGGTCATCCCCGCACTCCTATACCTGCTCATATACCAGGAGCACGCCCGGCGGCGCGGAAGACATCGGTGAGTACTGCATCTACGACACAGGGGAGGGAAAAGATTACCGGCACACACCCACCCACCCACACCCACTACAACAAACACATCAATGCATTCCCACAGATCACTGTCACAACCCACAAACCACCCCCCACCGAAATAATGCAAAGACCAAAAGAAGAGATCATAAACGGGCAGATATATTGAAATATGTACACCAGTAATCCCAATAAATAAATAAACTATGTACAAAATATATACAGCTACTAAATGTAGTCCAACCACTGTCCGTGGATCACAGGGGTCCTGTGCAAAGGGGCAAGGCCCAGTCCCACGACAAGAACTCCACGGAGAGAACACTGCAGGGGCATCAGAAAGAAAATAGGACAGGCACCTCAGGGGGAAGGGAAGGGGGGGCACCTCAGCCACTTGAGTACACGACGCCAGATCCACGAGGGGACTCCATGACCACTGGCCCATCCTGGGGAGAGCAAAGCCACAGTCCAAACAGTCCATACAGTGGGTGGCCTGCCCACTGGGCCATCCTGGGGAGAGCAAAGCCACAGTCCAAACAGTCCATACAGTGGGTGGCCTGCCCACTGGGCCATCCTGGGGAGAGCAAAGCCACAGTCCAAACAGTCCATACAGTGGGTGGCCTGCCCACTGGCCCATCCTGGGGAGAGCAAAGCCACAGTCCATACAGTCCATACAGTGGGTGGCCTGCCCACTGGGCCATCCTGGGGAGAGCAAAGCCACAGTCCATACAGTCCATACAGTGGGTGGCCTGCCCACTGGGCCATCCTGGGGAGAGCAAAGCCACAGTCCAAACAGTCCATACAGTGGGTGGCCTGCCCACTGGGCCATCCTGGGGAGAGCAAAGCCACAGTCCAAACAGTCCATACAGTGGGTGGCCTGCCCACTGGGCCATCCTGGGGAGAGCAAAGCCACAGTCCAAACAGTCCATACAGTGGGTGGCCTGCCCACTGGGCCATCCTGGGGAGAGCAAAGCCACAGTCCAAACAGTCCATACAGTGGGTGGCCTGCCCACTGGCCCATCCTGGGGAGAGCAAAGCCACAGTCCAAACAGTCCATACAGTGGGTGGCCTGCCCACTGGGCCATCCTGGGGAGAGCAAAGCCACAGTCCATACAGTCCATACAGTGGGTGGCCTGCCCACTGGGCCATCCTGGGGAGAGCAAAGCCACAGTCCATACAGTCCATAACAGACCCCACTGCCACTGGAGGAGGCAAGTTGGCCAGAGGACATCCTGCAGCCCTGCCCGAGATAGATCCTGCCCTGCCACGTCTGCCAAAGGGCCAGCGGTTCTTGCCTTGAAGGGCCCAGTTCAGCGGTTCCTGAGACGGCGGGGCCCAGTTCAGCGCTCCTTGCCTTGAAGGGCCCAGTTCAGCGGTTCTTGAGACGGCGGGGCCCAGCGGAGCGGTGCGTGAGACGGCGGGGCCCAGTTCAGCGGTTCTGGAGACGGCGGGGCCCAGTTCAGCGCTCCTTGCCTTGAAGGGCCCAGTTCAGCGGTTCTTGAGACGGCGGGGCCCAGCGGAGCGGTGCTTGAGACGGCGGGGCCCAGTTCAGCGCTCCTTGCCTTGAAGGGCCCAGTTCAGCGGTTCTTGAGACGGCGGGGCCCAGCGGAGCGGTGCGTGAGACGGCGGGGCCCAGTTCAGCGGTTCAGGAGACGGCGGGGCCCAGTTCAGCGGTCCTTGCCTTGAAGGGCCCAGTTCAGCGGTGCTTGAGACGGCGGGGCCCAGTTCAGCGGTCCTTGCCTTGAAGGGCCCAGTTCAGCGGTTCTTGAGACGGCGGGGCCCAGTTCAGCGCTCCTTGCCTTGAAGGGCCCAGTTCAGCGGTTCTTGAGACGGCGGGGCCCAGCGGAGCGGTGCGTGAGACGGCGGGGCCCAGTTCAGCGGTTCTGGAGACGGCGGGGCCCAGTTCAGCGGTCCTTGCCTTGAAGGGCCCAGTTCAGCGGTGCTTGAGACGGCGGGGCCCAGTTCAGCGCTCCTTGCCTTGAAGGGCCCAGTTCAGCGGTTCTTGAGACGGCGGGGCCCAGCGGAGCGGTGCTTGAGACGGCGGGGCCCAGTTCAGCGGTTCTTGAGACGGCGGGGCCCAGCGGAGCGGTGCTTGAGACGGCGGGGCCCAGTTCAGCGCTCCTTGCCTTGAAGGGCCCAGTTCAGCGGTTCTTGAGACGGCGGGGCCCAGCGGAGCGGTTCTTGAGACGGCGGGGCCCAGTTCAGCGGTTCTGGAGACGGCGGCCGGTCTATGTCCAACTGCTAATTGCCTGGTGGTGCCCTCCTGGGCAGCGGGGATGGTGCTCCTTCAATGCCCACCTGGGCTGTGGGTGGTGGGGCCCTCCAGGCCAGCTGGGCTGAGTCCTCCCTGGGCAGCGGCTATGGGGGTGGTGCGCTCTCCCGGGGCAGCTGTGCCGGTTCCTCCCGTGGCAGCGGCTATGGGGGTTGAGGGCTCCTCCTGGGCAGCAGGCCTGCTGCCTGACCTCTCCGACTTGCTGCCCTTGCCCTCCTTATTCGTGGGCCTGTGGCCCTTTCCTCACTTTGGAGCTGTGGCTGGTGACTGTCTCTGGGTGGTGTCCGGGGGGGATGTAGAAGGCGGGCTCCTGCGGCGCCCCTTCCGCCATCTGCTCCTCTTCCCAGGGGGTGGGCTGGCTGTCCCCTTGCTGCTGGGCGAAGATCCAGACATGCGGGCTGCCGGGCTCCAATACCCCTGCACCCTTGTCAAGGGGGCTGCAGGGCTGGTGGTGGCTGAGGTGCTCTTCTTACCCCGACGAGAAGGAGGGGGGGGGCTCAGGGTCAGGAAAGAAGTTAGTAGTGGCGAGGAAGAGCTTCTTGGGACAATGGAGAGTGGTAGGTACAGTGGGAATGGGAGTGGAGGGAGAGGATGTGGTTGTAGGTGAGTCACGTTTGCTGTCTTTGGGTGCAGGTGCAGGAGGGATAGGCTGTCGTGAGGTGGATGGCTGTTGGGTGGGTGGGTGGCTGCGTTTGTGTGGTGTGGAAGAGGGGGTGACAGACACAGTGGGAGAGGACACAGGGGACGTGTAAATGGCAGTGGGGGTGGTGACTGCACGTGTGCGGACTGGAGTGGAGGGTGTGCTGGTGATGGAAACACTGGCTGATGGTGAGGTGAATGGAGGTGTGAGTGTAGACGTCACAGGGAGGGAGGAGGGAGACGAGGAGGTGGGGGTCACAGAGGTGGTAGTGACTGTTGGCATGTCTGCATCGGAATGTTGCGTGTGTGAATGTCTGCGTGATCTGTGGTGCTTATGTTTGGATGAGCTTCTCTTGGGTGTTGAGGTGTGTGCAGGCTGGTGTGATGGTGTGGGTGGGACAGGCAGAGGAACAGGAGACTGGGAGGAGGGAGTTAGTAGAGGCAGGCAGGAGACAGGGACAATGGCTGCCGTCAGTGCTGAGGCCAGAGCCTGGAACGATCGCTGATGGGCAGCCTGACCCGAATGAATGCCCTCCAGGTACGCATTGCTGCGATGAACCTCCCTCTCCACCCCCTGGATGGCATTCAAAAGGGTAGTCTGCCCAACAATGAGCGTTCGGAGGAGGTCAATGACCTCCTCACTGAGGGCAGCGGGGGTAACAGGGCCAGGGCCTGAGGTGCCTGGGGCGAAGGAGATGCCCGGCTTCCTGGCAGAGCGGGCACGGGGCGAACGCTGAGGGGCTGCTGGGAGGGCGGAGATGGTGCGCTGGGTGGCGGCTGTACCTGTAATGGCGGGGGGCACGGATGGTGCCACCCCCGCAAGGGAGCCCCCTTCCGAGGACGTGTCCGTGTCGCTGCAGGGTCCAGTCGTCCCCGTCGTGGAGCTCCCCTCGCCCTCCGTCTCACTGGTCCAGTCTGACTCTGTGGCATGGCCCTCCTGGGCCATGTGAGATGCAGCTCCCTCCTGCCCCGATGCCACTTCTCCTCCGCCTGATGATGCTGATGCACACAAGCACAGAAAGACAAACAAAAAGGGGGGGGGAGAGAGAAATAAAGGGATATTGATTACATGGATCTCCGGTACAGTTAGCGGACATGACAGACACAGATGCCCCCTGCACTAAGTTGCGCACTTGGGGTCCGCTACGCATTCCGTGGAACATGCCCTACACGCCTAGAGTTGACAACTGCACCCATGGATGACACGGCCCAGGGATGGCTGTACTGACAAACTACTGAGGGTGGTGGCTGGGGACACAGGGGCTTACGGGGGTGCCCAGCCTACAGATATCGCCCTGGCCTAGGGGGACCCCCAGCCCTCCTCCCCCACCCAGACACCTCCACTGCGCGACAACAGAGTAGATAATGCTTGTACTCACCCCCTTGTGTCTGCTGTGCTGCCCTCACGCGCCCATCCAAATCAGGGTAGGCCACCGCCAGGATCCGGAACATCAGGGGGCTCAGTTGACGGCAGGCACCCCGCCTACGTTGGGAGGCCATCCCCAGCAGAGACTCGGCGGTCTTCTTGGTCCCGCGGCGGATGTCCTCCCACCTCTTGCGGCAGTGGGTGCCCCGTCGATGGTGGACCCCCAGGGTCCGGACTTCCTTGGCGATGGCACGCCAAATCCCGATCTTCTTATGGGCGCGGACCTATGTGACACGTACAGGGAGGGAGAAATACCACGTTCAAGTTTGTCAGCATTTTCCTTGCCAGTGGCCCAACGCCCCCCATCCCCGCCAGGCCCCCCGCCATGCCCCCCGCCAGGCCCAACATGCCCCCCATCCCCGCCATGCCCCCCGCCAGGCCCAACATGCCCCCCATCCCCGCCAGGCCCCCCGCCATGCCCAACATGCCCCCCATCCCCGCCATGCCCCCCGTCATGCCCAACATGCCCCCCATCCCCGCCATGCCCCCCGCCAGGCCCAACATGCCCCCCATCCCCGCCAGGCCCCCCGCCATGCCCCCCGCCAGGCCCAACATGCCCCCCATCCCCGCCAGGCCCCCCGCCAGGCCCCCAAGCCAGCCAGTGGCCCCAAATCCAGATTGAATTAAACTCACTTGTTGGTCTGGAGGACCGTAGAGTAGCGCATACTGGGGGAGGACCCCATCCACAAGTTTCTCCAACTCCTCTCCAGTGAAGGCAGGGGCCCTTTCCCCAGGCGCAGCAGCCATTGTCCCTTCCAGACCGAGGTCACAGCAACACTTGCAGTATAGGTCCTCTCCTGTGAAAGTTCAAGTCGCAAGTGGATAAGTAGATAGAAAATGGCGGTCACGTCCGCGGCGGTGCGTACCGCGGCGGTGCGTCCCGCCACCGCCGGCGCCCTTCGCCATTGGCTCCTGAAACCCATAGGCTTCAATGTTAACCAATGCGGCTTGGCGCCGCGGTCTTCGCCCGCCGCCCGCCGCGGTGTGCCACGCCAGCGCATTGACCTCACATCCCATTGTCACACTTCACAGGTCAGGCAGCCGCCATTTCCAGGGCCCACATGGCTCAATTTCAACAGTGTCACACAGGCCTAGGCCTTGCATAGCCACTCAGACACGCCATTCACTGCATAGAGAATCGTTTACTGTGCTAGCTGTGAGTACGTACCTGTGGGTTGCTTGACTGTGTGCTCCATGTTGTCCTTCCTAGGCACCGTCCGCTGGGTTGGGCGAGGAGACGGATGAATCCTCCCGTGTACCGACCGCTGGTAGACCTGTCGACAATGGAAGAACGCCACATTATCCTGACCTACCGTCTTAACCGTGCCACTATCCATGAACTGTGTGCCCAGCTGGAGCCCGACCTGATGTCCCCCATCCGCCAACCCACAGGGATTCCCCCTGTGGTGCAGGTCATGTCAGTACTCCATTTCTTGGCAAGTGGGTCATTTCAGACAACCGTGGGAATTGCTTCTGGGATGTCTCAGCCCATGTTTTCGAAGGTGTTATCCAGAGTGTTGTCTGCCCTGATGAAATCCGTGAGGAGCTACATCATTTTCCCTGAGGTGGGCGAATTGGCTACAGTGAAGGGTGATTTCTACGCCCTTGGACATATTCCCAACGTAATTGGTGCCATTGATGGGACCCATGTGGCTTTGGTTCCCCCAAGAGACAGGGAGCAGGTGTACAGGAACAGAAAAAATTACCATTCAATGAACATCCAGGTGGTGTGTTTGGCTGACCAGTACATCTCGCATGTAAATGCCAAATTCCCAGGGTCAGTGCATGACGCCTACATCCTCAGGAATAGCAGCATCCCTTACGTGATGGAACAGCTACAGAGACACCGTGTATGGCTAGTGGGGGACTCTGGGTACCCCAACCTGTCGTGGCTACTGACCCCAGTAAGGAATCCCCGGACCAGGGCAGAGGAACGGTACAATGAGGCCCATGGGCGTACTAGGAGGGTGATCGAACGCACCTTTGGCCTCCTAAAGGCCAGGTTTAGGTGCCTGCATATGACAGGTGGATCCCTAATGTACTCACCTAAGAAGGTGTGTCACATCATCGTGGCCTGCTGCATGCTTCACAACCTGGCTTTGCGCCGCCAGGTGCCTTTCCTGCAGGAGGATGGTCGAGACGGTGGTGTTGTGGCAGCGGTGGAACCTGAGGAGAGTGACGAGGAGGAAGACGACGGGGCTGAAACAGACAACAGGGACAGAATCATTGAACAGTACTTCCAATAGGACACAGGTAACATTTCAAAGATAATTTAGTAAATGTTAACTACTCTCCTGCATCTCTGCTGCCTGTCTATTTGCCCCAGTGTATGATGACTGAGTTTTGGCTTTTCCCTCCCTATTTCAGATCTGGGGTCCCCACTACGAGTCCTGTGCTTCGTTTCCCCATGGACTACAGCTTTGTGGCAGCTGTTTGTTGACTTCACCATGTACAAGGACATATTTGCACTGTCATGTCAATTACAATATATTGAAATCACAGCCAGACTCCAGATATTTTGGTGCAAAATAGGTGTTTATTTAAGTGCTCAAAATGGGATGGGTGGTTTCAAGTGGGTGGGGGCTATGGTGAAGGAATGTCCATGGCAGAGTCCAGAGTAACAGTCACACAGGTGCATTGTCCAGAGGCCTGTGGAGAGATGGAGCATGGGCAGTTCAAGGATGGACAGGGTGACAATGTGGGACAGTGGGATGACATCAGGTGGTATCCATTGCTGGCGGGGGTCTTGACATCCTACTCTGTCTTCTTGAGAGATCTCAGGGCCCTCTTGCGGGGTGGTTCTTCTCCTGCAGGAGGTGGGGGTCTGGTGGGCTGCTGCTGTGCGGGGGCCTCCTGTCCACTAGCGCCGGCGGAGGTGGTTGGCTGTTCTTGGTCCAGGCTAGTGGCAGGGGCCCTTGGGTGTTGTTCAGTGTCCGCCCTGGTGTTGACGAGGTCCTGCAGCAGCCCTACCATGGTAACCAGGGTGGTGTTGATGGCTCTGATGTCCTCCCTGTACCCCCGATAGTGTTCCTCCTGCAGTACCTGGATCTCCTGGAACCGGGCCAGTACCGTCGCCATCGTCTCCTGGGAGCGGTTGTATGCTCCCATGATGGTGGTGAGGACCTCGTGGAGAGTGGGTTCCCTGGGCCTCTCCTCCCCCCCCTGTCGCACAGCTGCCCTCCGAGTTCCCCTGTTTCCCTGGGCCTCTGCCCCCTGGCCGGTGTGCCCACTACCACTGCCCCCAGGTCCCTGTTGTTGTTGGGGTGGTGGGTTATCCTGGGTGCCCTGTAGTGGTAGACACACCGCAGATTGACGCGCCCTGGAGACAGAGGCATGGGCCCGCTGGGTGGGAGCTGTGCTGGTGTTCCCAGAGGGGTTTGGGTCTGTAGTGGCCTGTGCCTGTGTGAGGGGAACCGACTGTCCAGAGGTCCCCGATGGTCCGGGCTGGTCATCGGTGTCCAGGTCGACAGAGCTGCTGTCATCGCTGACGGCCTCTTGGGTGGGGGGTGTGGAGAATTCTGGCCCCTCCGCCGCGGTGTGTTGACGGTCGGGTCCTGCAGGGGTATAGAGGTATGGTTATAGTTTCAATGTGTGGCATATGGGTGTATCTATGGGTTCTCGTGTCCCCAAGTGCTGGCATTCGTGTGTGGGGGCTTTGGTGAGGGTGGCTTGTGGGGGGGATGTGTATATGCATTGGGCATGCTTTGGTGATGGGTGTCCATGCTTAGTGGACGCATGCAGGCCTAGGTTTTGGGATGTGTGGGTTGTGATGGTGAGACATTGGCGGGGAATAGGTGTGCTGGGGGTGGGGGTGAGGATGGTGGTGGGGGTGAGGATGGTGGTGGGGGTGAGGGTGGGGGTGAGGATGGGGGTGGGGGTGAGGGTGGGGTTCGAGGATGGGGGTGAGGGTTGGGGTATGATTTGGCATGCAGGTGGGGGGGAAGCAGTATTGAAGCTTCAACTTACCAGTATCCATTCCTCCGCCGACTCCTGCGAGGCCGTCAGGATGCAGGATGTTCAAGACTTCCTCCTCCCATGATGTGAATTGTGGGGGTTGAGGTGGGGGTCCTCCGCCAGTCTTCTGCACGGCGATGTTGTGCCTGGATACCATGGAACGCACCTTCCCCCGTAGGTCGTTCCATCGCTTCCTGATGTCTTCCCGATTTCTGGGGTGCTGTCCCACTGCGTTGACCCTGTCGACAATCCTCTGCCATAGCTCCGTCCTCCGGGCAGCTGGTGTATTGTATCTGTGTGCCGAACAGCTGGGGCTCTACCCGAACGATTTCCTCCACCATGACCCTGAGTTCTTCGTCTGTGAAGCGGGGTTGTCTTTGGGGTGCCATGGGGTGGTGTGTATGATGTGTGGGGTGGAGTATGTGTATTTAAGTGAGTTGAGTGTGGTGGTGTGTGTTGTTTTGTGTGTGGATAGTGTGTGGGTGATGGTGTTGTGTGGCTGTGGCTGTTAGTTTGTGGATGCTGGTGTCTCGCTCTGGCCTTCTTTCAGAATTTTTTAGCGTAGGGGTTTGTGGGTGATGTGGGTGTGTGTTTTATATTGTATTGTGTGTGTGGGAGTGGTGTGTGTATGTGTATCAGGTGTGTGGGATTCAAATCGTCCAATGTGGCTGAGTTTTGTTAGTTTGTGTGTATTCTGACCGCGGCGGTGTGTCCCGCCAATGGAATACCGCGTTTGAATGACCGCAGCGTGGATTCGTGGGTCGTAATGGCATGGGCGTATTTCTGTTGGCGTGACGGTGGAGGTTTTGTCACCTCCACTTTTCCGCCGACCGCTGGTCTGGCGGTCTGTTGTGGCGGTCGGATTTTCGGAGGTTTGCCTTCTGCGGGTCAGAATGACCGTGGCGGGTTTCCGCGACCGCGGCGGGATTATGGAGGATTTCTGACCGGCGGTAGGCGCCTTTTACCGCCGAGGTCAGAATGACCCTCTTAGTGTCCTCCTTGCATAATCCAGTCTACACCGGTTTAGGGAACCCCAGTCCCTGCATAAAATTGGACAAAGGAAAGGGAGTGACCCCAGGGGTGGTGTCGAGAGCTCCTCCAGAGTGTCCCTGCGTTCTGCCATCATGTTTTCAGGATTGTCAGGGAACTCTGGGAGCATCTGAGTGGACAGTGCCAGCCGGTGACGTCAGAGACCCCTCTTGATAGGTGCTTACCTGGTTAGGTGACCAATCCACTTCTCAGGGCTATTTAGGGTCTCTCCTCTGGGTGTTTCTTAAGATTCAGATTGCAAGACTCCAGCAGGAATCCTCCGCATCCTTCTACAGACGGATCAATCGCTGACTGCTCCAGGAACTCTACAAAACCGCAACAAAGAAGCAAAGATAACTTCTGCAACCTTGTAACTTCAGCTCCTTCCAGCAACTGCAAGAGTTTCCAGGTAGTGCATCCTCTGAGGATTGCCTATCTTCAGCCTGCACCAGAAGAACCGAGGGAATCTCCCATGGAGTGCCGGAGTCACTTCCGTGCTTCAGCAGTCACCTCTCTGCAGAGACGACCAGTGGCTTGGACCCCCTCTCCAGATGAGAAGCATGGATCCAGCAACAGGGTGGTGGGCTAAAGTGACTCCAGCAGTCCCACTGTCCAGCTGTCCAACTTTGGTGGAGATAAGAGTTTGCATCCCCATGCAAGACAGTACCCCTGTGCACCACGTGATTTGCAATTGCTAAGGCTTGTGTACGACCTTCAAATAGGTCCTTCATGCACAGCACAGCTTAGTCCCCTAGCACTCCATCCTGTGATGCACAGCTTCCTGAGTGGTCCTCCGGCAGCGTGGGAATCCTTTGTGTCGTGCTGCATGGGCCTCCATTTGCACCTCCTTTGTCTCCATACTGTGGGACTCCTGTGCATGCTGCCTGGTCCTCTGAGGGCTCTCTGAGTTGCTGAGAGACCCCTCTGTTTCCCCCTCCTGGGTAGAGTCGATATGGTTCTTCCTGGGCCCAGGCAGTGCCATTTTCCGCTAACCACCAGCTTTGTGTTTGCCAAGGCTTCCCATTTTTGTTGTCTTGCAGTCTCTTCTGGTTCTTGCATTATCTTTTATCACGACTTCTAGTGTGTTTTAGGAACCTTGGGTCCTGATTTATACTTTTTGGTGCAAAACTAGACTAACGCAATTTTGCACCTAAAAGTTTATCACTGGCTTGTACCATTTCTGTGCTCCAGCCGGGCACCATATTTATGGAATGGTGCAAGCCGGTGAAAAGGGTAGGCTAGCGAAAAAAAAAAAATATGCTGTTAGTCGGGTGGGGCTGGCAGTATGGAAGAAGGGGGTTTTGCACCAAAAAATGACGTTAGGCCGGTTAGAGTAAAAAAAATGACTCTAACCTGCCTAGAGTCATTTTCAGACGCAAAACCATCCATGCCACATTACTCCTATCTTAGAAAAGACAGGAGTCATGCTCACCACCCCAATGGCTGCACAGGGGACCAGGGTCCCATGGGCATGGCCATTGCACCCAGTGCCATGTAGGGCGGCCCATTTCAGGTCCCCCAATGGCACTTTAAAAAATAAAATAAAATAAAATACTTACCTGTGCTTATCTATACTTACCGGGGATGGGGTCCCTGATCCTCTGCTGTCCCTCTGGTGTGGGTGGGGGTGTCCCTGGAGCCTGGGGGGGCAAAGTTGGGCTTATTCCATGTGTTCCACCATGGAAATAGGCCCATAAGTCCCCTAACGCCTGCCTTGACCAAAGCAAGCTTTGCACCATTTTTTGACCCCTCCCGTGCGTGATTTTAGCACGAGGGGATAAATATGGCACTAAAGCCATAGAGTCATTTTTTTCCTAGGAACGCCTACTTTGCATCTCATTGACGCAAAGTAGGTTTCCATGTCCAAAAAATGACTTTAACTCCATACAATTGCCGCTAGACAGGTCTAGCGCCAAAGTATATATATGGAGTTAGTTTTGCACCGAATTTGCATTAAAAAATGACACAAATTCGGCACAAAACAAGTATAAATATTCCCCTTGTTGTGTTTTACTCCTGCTTTCCTGGGCTCTCAGGTGGGGTACATCACTTACCCTTGGTGTTTTCTGACACTCCTAGTGCCCCTCCAAACACTACATTTGCCAAGGTGGGAAACCGTCTTTCACATTCCACTATTTTAGTATATGCTTTGTGTTCCCCCTATGCCCATTGCAACCTATGGTGACTTTCACTATTTTCACTGTTTTTCTACTGTGTACTTGCCTGTTTCTAGTTACTAGTATATATATTGTGTGATTTACTTACCTCCTGAGGGACTATAGCCTACAAAGTATTTTTTGGCATTGTGTGACTCAAATAAAGTACCTTTATTTTTGTAACACTGAGTATTGTCTTTCATGTATGTACGTACATGAGCATGAGAACGAGCTTTGCATGGCCCCTAGTTCAGCCTTGACTACTCTGCCTACAGCTACCTCTAGACAGCCTGGCTTCTAGACACTGACTACATTTCACTAATAAGGCATCGCTGGACCTGGTATAAGGTGTAAGTACCTTTGGTACCCACTACAAACCAGGACATCCTCCTCCATCCCTCTCCCCCTGTGCCTGTGTCCCCTGAATGGTATGCCCATTGCCACTGACCCCAGGACCCTCATTGCCTTGCCTGTGAGGTGTGGACTGGGGTCCCTGTACAGGTGGGCACACTACTGATTGAAGTGTCCTGGGGACAGAGGTCTGGGGACGTTGGGTGGCTGCTGTAGTATTGTATTCTGAGGGAGGAGGCTCTGTAGTGGACTGGGTGTGGTATGAGGTAGACAACTGACCAGTGGTCCCTGATGGGCCAAGGAGTTCATCTGGATCCAGAGCTTCAGAGTTGCTGTCATCACTGGGGCATCTTCTGAAGGGTGTCTGGGTAGCCGTGGCACCTCTTCGCCACTAAGATTGGCTGGGGCACCTGTGGGGATGTAAGTGGTGTATTATACTACATGTCTGTGACATATTCTGCAACACTAGCTTCCACTATACTATTGCTGTTGCCCTGCCACCTTTGTTTGTGTATGGTGATGGATTGTGGGATTGTTAGTTCTCATGATGTGCATGGATTGGTGGTGTGTGTACATGCAAGGCTGGAAGGGATGTGCATGCAGCGGGTACGACATTAGGGCTTGGCATTTAGTTTTGTTAATTGTGTTGGTGCACTGTGTGGGATGGAGTGGGGTGATGGGTGTCAGGGTGAAGGGTGGTGGTGGCATGCAGGTATGGGGGGTGATATGTAGTAAATGTTGACTCACCAGTGTCCACTCCTCCGGCTAATCCAGTGAGTCCCTCAGGATGCAGGATTGCCAAGACTTTCTCCTCCCATGCTGTCAGCTGTGGGGGAGGAAGTGGGAGTCCACCGACAGTCCTCTGGATGGCGAGCTGGTGCCTTGCTGCAATGGAATGCACCTTCCCTCGTAGGTCATTCCACCTCTTCCTTATGTTGTCCATTGTGCGTGGATGTAGTCCCACAGCGTTCACCCTGTCCACGATCCTCATCCATAGCTCCATCTTCCTGCCAATGGATATCTGCTTGACCTGTGCTCCAAACAGTTGTGTCTCTACCCTGACTATTTCCTCAACCATGACCTGCAACTCCTCATCGGTGAAACAGGGGTGCCTTTGTGGGTACATGGGAGTTGTGTGTAGGTTGTGCAGAGGGTGATGTGTGATGTGGTGGGGTGTGTGGTGCATGTGGAATAGATAGGTAGTTGTGATGTGTGTGTAGTTCTCTTTTGTATTAGCGTCGCAATGTGTATCTGTCTTGTCATGTTAGCAAAGGATTGTGGGTTATGTGGGTGTGTGTTTTGTAGTGCTGTTTGTGGGTGTGTGGGGTGTGTGTATTTGTGTCAGGTGTGGGTTTTCTGTTCTGGCCAATGTTGTCTTGTTTTGTATTTGGGTGGCATTATCCGCCGCGGCCGTGTTCACCGCCAATGGTGTTGAATGTCCACTGTGTTGATTCGTGGGTCATTATTTGGAGGGCGTAGTATTGGTGGCGTGACGGTATGGGTGGTACTTCTGACAGTTTATCACATTCAGTGGGTCTGGCGTATTTCTGGTTGTGGCTGTTTTCTGACAGTTTTGCGTGTATGTGTCATAATCTGGCAGATGGATTTTCGCCTCTGTTGCGGTATGTTGGCAGCAGTCACCATGGCGGTATTCGTAATTTACCGTCAATGTCATAATGAGGGCCACTGTCTTTCTTTGGAAGATTGAAGTTAATGAAAAATAAATTATTGTAGTGGATACTGAGACCATGAAAGCTGAGATTTCAAAGGTGATGATGGAAATGACTATGCAGCCTGTAGTTGAGGTGATTGCAATATTCTAACTTGGACTGTCCATAGTCGGATGTTACAAATGAGATGTTCAAACAAGTTGACTGCCCCAGTAGTTCAGGGCTGTGCTGATCTATTGATGTCTGCAGTGCCATCTCCTTCTTTGAGGGAACAATTAATGTGTTTGATGGAATACCTTAGTGGAACAAGGCTGCTGATCATGAAAAGGTGTGGGAAGTCATAAATGTGATGAAGACTGCATGGGTATGAGATAGTGTCTGCTAGTCAAACTGTGAGAAACAAGGGGCCTGATTTAAGAAAAGTGGAGCTGCATCCACTCCAGCGCCACTTTTCTTGCACCCCAAAGTGCCTCCCTAAGGCCATCATGTGTGCACCGTATTTAATGTACGGTGCACCATGGTGGTAATTAAGGTACTAGCGTCAAAATGTTTTATGCTAGTTTGGCGCTTTGCAGGATTAGCGTAAAAAATAAAATATATGCTAATCCTGCAAAGCACATTGAGGCTCATTATAGAAAATGGTGTGCCTTCTTTTAACACCTGCTCTGTGCAGGCGTTAAATATGCCGCAAAAAATGCACAAATAAACCTTCTGATTTCTTTGCGTAATTTTGTTGTCTTCCCCTAACAGGGGAACACCCCCTTGCATACATTATGCCTGGCGCAGGCACAATGTGGTGCAGGTGGTTAAAAGTGGCAAAATGCATGCATTGTATGTTGCCATTTGGTGCGGCGATTTTGGCCCCGTTGGGGTGCATTAGTGTCTAAAAAATGACACTGATATGGCACAAGGAGGCACTAGGCCCTCTTAAATCTGGGCTAAGGCGGTAAGATGAATATATATTTTCTTTGGGCATCGGCTGAGGATAGGTGAGCAACCTGATGAGGTAGAGAATATTTTGGACAACAGAAATCATTTGGAGTAACAGAGAGCTGGACGGCACAGAAGAATGTCTCTGATCTCAGTAGGTCATGTGACCTCATGCAGCGGAGCATCGTGCGGGAGAATAAAACACGTATATTTTAAAAAAGAACAATCAAATCAAATCATTAGCATTTATAAAGCGCGCTACTCACCCGTGCGGGTCTCAAGGCGCTAGGGACAAAGGGGGTGGTTATCGCTGCTCGAACAGCCAGGTCTTTAGGAGTCTCCGGAAATCGGAGTGGTCCTGGGTGGTCCTGAGGCTGGTGGGGAGGGAGTTCCAGGTCTTGGCCGCCAGGAAGAAGAAAGATCTCCCACCCTCCGTGGAGCGTCGGATGCGAGGGACGGCGGCGAGTGCGAGGCCAGAGGAGCGGAGGGGGCGGGTGGGGACATAGAAGTTGAGGCGTCTGTTGAGGTATTCCGGTCCCTTGTCGTGGAGGGCTTTGTGTGCGTGGGTGAGAAGTCGGAAGGTGATCCTTTTGCTGACTGGGAGCCAATGCAGGTGTCTCAGGTGTGCGGAGATGTGGCTGTTGCGGGGTACGTCGAGGATGAGGCGGGCTGAGGCGTTTTGAATGCGTTGCAGGCGATTTTGGAGTTTGGCGGTGGTCCCAGCGTAGAGGGTGTTGCCGTAATCCAGGCGGCTCGTGACGAGGGCGTGGGTCACGGTTTTTCTGGTGTCGGCGGGGATCCAGCGGAAGATCTTGCGGAGCATGCGGAGGGTGAGGAAGCAGGCGGAGGACACAGCGTTGACTTGCTTGGTCATGGTGAGAAGGGGGTCCAAGATGAAGCCGAGGTTGCGGGCGTGGTCTGCGGGGGTCGGTGCGGTGCCGAGGGCCGTGGGCCACCAGGAGTCGTCCCAGGCGGATGGGGTGTTGCCGAGGATGAGGACTTCAGTTTTTTCAGAGTTCAGCTTTAGGCGGCTGAGCCTCATCCAATCTGCGACGTCCTTCATACCCTCTTGTAGGTTGGTCTTGGCGCTGGCGGGGTCCTTGGTGAGGGAGAGTATAAGTTGGGTGTCGTCGGCGTAGGAGGTGATGATGATGTTGTGCTTGCGTACGATGTTAGCAAGGGGGCTCATGTAGACATTGAAGAGTGTCGGGCTGAGTGATGAGCCTTGAGGTACGCCGCAGATGATCTCAGTGGGTTCTGAGCGAAACGGAGGGAGGTAGACTCTTTGGGAGCGGTTTACGAGGAAGGAGGCGATCCAGTCCAGGGCCTGGTCTTGGATCCCGGTGGAGCGGAGGCGGGTGATTAGGGTGCGGTGACAGACGGTGTCAAAGGCAGCCGAGAGGTCGAGAAGAATGAGGGCGACTGTTTCACCGTTGTCCATCAGGGTTCTGATGTCGTCTGTGACTGAGATGAGGGCGGTTTCAGTGCTGTGGTTGGTTCGGAATCCGGTCTGTGAGGGGTCGAGCAGGTTGTTGTCTTCCAGGAAGGTGGTCAGCTGTTTGTTGACGGTCTTCTCTATTACTTTGGCTGGGAAAGGCAGAAGGGAGATGGGGCGGAAGTTTTTCAGGTCGCTCGGGTCAGCCGTAGGTTTCTTTAGTAGGGCGTTGACTTCGGCGTGTTTCCAGCATTCGGGGAAGGTAGCAGAAGAAAAAGAAGAGTTGATGACGGTCTGGAGGTGCGGGGCGATGATGTTGTCGGCTTTGTTAAAGATGAAGTGCGGGCAGGGGTCCGAAGGGGTGCCGGGATTTCCCAATATAATTGATGACAAAACCACCCACATAATTGTCGCTGTCTTAAGTAAGAACTGCTTCTGTTTTGTCATCTTTTGCTACCTCGTCAGCAGCCTGAATAGAAAACTGCGATTTACATGTAAGCGAAACCACTGAAAGGAAGTGGATTTCAGTCAGCATCCTATAGTTCTGCGCGCTATTTGTATCTCTTTCTGCAAGGCATTCGGATGCTTCTACCATTTGATTCAGTGCGTAGTGTGAGTTTCAGAGTTTGCTTTTTAGCGAGAACGAGAATGATGAGCTATCTCGGTCATCCATCTTAAATTAACAGCGGGACATTTTCTCTGCTGCTAAAAATGAATGTTTGTTTTTCATGTACTCAGTTGGATTTTTCGGAGTTTATTTGGAAGGTGTCAAGTTTACAATAGTTTATGTCTATAGTTTATTTCAGTGGTCTATGTTTAGACCAAATCCAAATAGCAAATTATAAACTTGGCATTTGCCTTTAATTTTGCTCACAAACCAAGAATGCCTAGTGTCTCCGGTAAGCGAGCAATAGGTCTAATTAGTTTAAAATATCAGTGCTTAATCTTTGACATTCCGACTCTGTCCGAACAATAGATCGCAACATGGTTTCCAGCGATGACATACAACTATACATGATATATAAAGATGAAATTAAGTCTTTCTTAAACTTACTTCATAACTTTCTCTAGATGATGCTCCTAAACGGTAATTAAACACAGAGGAAATGCTGCAAAGAATGTTAGACTAAAAACGTATATAATATAAAAATACAGAAAATTGTGAAATCACACATATCACAAGCAGTTTAATGCTGGAACAGGTGCCATCATGTATATACTTATGCCACATACTAGTAACCTTTGATCTAAGTAATGAATATCATTGTCAAATATACCACCTCTGAGATGCGTATGAAAACCACAAATTCACCTCCATCTTCCCATGTAACTAAAACCCTCTTTCAGTAAAACTATGCAGGAGGCGCTTCCAACTTTGTTCAAAGCTCTCCTGATTCTGACCTCTTCAAATGATCATCTCAGTAATTAAAACACGTCCATATTATCATCCATGTCCCGCCTAGCTTTTGGAGGAGGCTCATGATATGCATGGTTTAGAAAATACACATACGATTTAGGACTTCCACACCTAGTTTATAAGCTGAATAGGAGCCCTAATATAATCGTATTGTTTGGTGACCCTTACGTTCCAGTACAAATATTGCCTCGTCTTTAGTAGCTAGTAAGTGTAATAATGTGGCAACTAGTTCAGCAGTCTCTTTGACTTTTTCATTAGTGTTTATCTATAAATTAAATTCACTCTAAATTGGCAAAATTCGACAGTTCTATTGACCAGTCTACCAGCCTTCAGCTTGGTGTGTTCTCATCACAATTCTATTTACTGTAAAAACAAGCTCCACGAGCCATATTTTACATTGTATTATGTCACTTTAGTAGCAAAATAATCTTCGCAGATATGGAAAATGACATGTAAGAAAAGAAAGGTTGCATACTGTGTGGCGGGATGGAACTTGAACATTCCAAAATGTCTTTCGCAGTTACATATTTCACTTCCAGGTGGAACGATAATTTTCACTCTTTGGTCAATCTACCTGCTTAAACTAAGAGATGAAAAAAATCAATGTTAGGGGATTGAAAGATTTTCACAAGGCCCCATAATCACCAAATAATACGAAATTCAAAATAACAGTGAAAGGGAAACAATGAAAGGATATTTAAAAATGCAAATATTTTATTTCCCATAAAACCAATAAATATTATTAGCAATAAAATAGCCTAGATTTATGAAGAATTCCCCTATCTAACTCAATTCAAACAACATTTGTACCAGCAATCGACACAAAGGAATATTAAAAAACAAACATAAAATCATAATTATTTATTAGACAAAACCTACTTTTTGTTACAATATGTACGGCCTGATTGCGACTTTGGCGGATGCGATACTCTTATGGAACTTGTAAAACTACAGGCGGGATATCTGTCACATTTGTGATGGAGTATCCCATCTACCAAGGTCATCATCATGCATCTAAAATACCCACGCAAATATCACATGCGTCATATAAATACACGCATACCAGAAAACGTGATGCACGGGGACAGGAAGTGATGTAATAGGAAATCCTGTTTACAAGCATGGTGCAGTTGGTGTACTTTCACTTTCTCTTTACAGTCTGTGCCTCTTTTGACTGTGTGGTTGTGTTCTGGAGTTGGTGGTTGTGATGCCCTTGCGTATTGTTTCTTGGGGTGTCCCTTCTGTCGTGTTTTGTTAATTATCCCAGTGTTTTTTGTGTATAATTGTATTTGTACTGTGGGGTGTCTTACGGGATAGTTGTTAAGTTGGGATTAGTTATTGGGCTTAGGTTTCCTTTATATGCATTTCATTTTTTTTTTCAACTAGGGGGTAAGGGTCAACCTTTACTGTTATAATATGTCTGGTAGGCGGGAGGTTGACCAGGATGGGCGAGGAAGAGTTGGGTGGCTTTGTATTTCTGTTAGCCCACTACTTGCCGTTAATGTTTGAGATGGGGGGCGGGTCATACAGGGTTACCAAAACGAGGCGAGGGGGTGCTCCACCACTTGAAGAGGGTCTTTCTAAGCATCAGGAATGAGCACCAGCTGAAGCATCAGTGGGCAGATCTGGTGGCCAGGGAGCAGGATCTTTCACATGTCCTACCATTATACCAGTGCAGGTCAGATGTCTGGTGAGTCATGCACAACCATCACTAAGTCACACATTTCATGGGCCATGGCAACACCTGTGCCCCAGCATAGTGTCATGTATGATACGCCAAGGTACTGTCAGCCTACCATCTTTACCTGGATTGTGTCAACAAAGTAGGACCAATGCATGTATAGCAGTGCATTGTCATCATTTCACACATAAGCCCTGCCATTATGTTAGCAAAGGGGGCTTACCCGGTTTAGGGGGGCAATGTATATGGGGCATTTGATACATCAGACAACTTTGTCACATCAGTCATGGATTACTCAACGCATGATCATAGCAGACTAATAATTGAACCGCATGTCCATCACAAAGTGCCTCTTGGTGCCTTGCAGGACAAGCTTGAATACCTGAGCCAATTTGTCTTGCAAAGCACCAGGGTAGTGTCAAGTATTTGTTACACAACTCCCTATTATACCATGGAGTTCCATCTTCCATAGATTGCCCACATATGGTTGTTACAAGGTGTAGCACTACATGAGTCTCAGGCCAAGTGTAAGTTTGCAGATGTGTGGCTCTCACTCACCTGAGTGTCAGTGTCATTGTGTATTTGTAGTGGTGTGTCTTTTCCACTGTTTTCCACTAGGATAACTAGCTCCCTCTTTTAAAATAGTACACACTATAACTTGTTCTCCACTAGTAGTTATAGTGATATGACAGTAAGCATGGTTTTCCATTCATATCTTACAGGTGGACCTGTCCCCTACACAATCGGGGAAGTGGTGAGATTTCAGGACCCAGATGTATCCAGTAAGTGTGATAATGTGTGTCCTGTGAAGTAATCCAGAGTTTGGTGTGAGTGAGTCATGTGTGTTGCACACAATGCTAGATTTGATAAGCTATCAAATGATCCCATTGAAAGGTTCTGCATGAACCATCAGAGGGTCATATCTTATGAGGCTCATGGTGCTCAATGGGCAGCATTGTGTAAACAAGGTGATGACAAGCCACATGTAGGGTCATATGTGACCAAGAAGTACCACTCTGTGAGAATATTGGCAGTGGGGCACTCCATCATTCTCACAACACAGGGATGCACCATTTTGAACCCAATTTGGTGCATCCCTGTATTGTAATGAATATGGAGGATTTGAGTGGCGATAGTCCTTGAGCATGTCACTCTGTATTTTGCACTCCATATAAGTAACACTTATGTGGAATGTAATAGGCATGCATGCAGGTCAAGGCCAAATGTGTGCTGGCATTGAAATAGGTGTGTAAGGAATATAAATGGCAGATCAGGTATTGATGGGTGTCTATACCTGGACACATGAATGTAGATATGATAGACATATGGATACCAGCTTCCTAGTTGGCAGCACTCCTAACATATGGTCCACTCCCTGTCTTCATGTATGAGTGGGCATGCCTTGGTGGATGACCAGGACAGTTGAAATGATGGATTGCATGGCCATCCACCCTTAGGCACAGGGGGAGATAAATTCCAAATGTGTAGGTAGAGGTGATGCTGACAGTGTAGGTCACAGTCATATTGATCAGGCTTGCATGGGTAACTATCAGCACTGAGCCCTTATGGTTACCAACTGCGACCATCCTCTCAAACACATATTCAAGTTACGGGTGATATATGGTTGAAAATTCACATATGATGAGGAAATTTGGGCCTGATCTATGTGAAGTTTACGCTGCCTTTGCAGCATTACATTTTGCACAAAAGCAATGCATACCTCATTTGGTTTGGTTCCTTATCTTGTTGTACGTCACTTTGGTGTCAATTAAATGATGCTAAGGCAGTGTTGTTGTTG
The DNA here is from genome assembly GCF_031143425.1 of Pleurodeles waltl. Taxonomy (NCBI): domain Eukaryota; kingdom Metazoa; phylum Chordata; class Amphibia; order Caudata; family Salamandridae; genus Pleurodeles; species Pleurodeles waltl. The sequence goes on from NC_090437.1 coordinate 728,960,178, forward strand.
CATTTATCAGGGCCATTGTCTCTTCCTGAATGTAATTTAGAGTGCATGTATAATTAGATGCAGAGTGTAAGGCAATAATCTGTACATACTCTACACAATGCTGACACTAATGGTTGCCTGCCTCAATTTAACAGCTGCCAACATAAGCAATGAGGAACTGGGAGCATTCCAGTAAAAGGGCAGTCCGCTACAGACAAAACCTGGCAGTGGAATCTGGGTTCTGGAGGATGGCACGCCGCTATCGTGCAGAGAGACCAACCGAGGAATAATGGGCATTCACCCAAGGGGGCCCCACACTGGCAGTGGCCACACAGAGGAGACAAGCTCCACAGCTGTGTAGGGGGACACAGCTGCCACTACGACTACAGCCCCAGCTGCAACACCTTTGACATCCGTGGATCAGCCCATACCACCTGTTGCCATGGACCAGAAAATGCTGCAAGATCTGCAGAGGGACGTAACACTAGTCTTGAAAAGGTTGGACAGTTTGGAGAAAGAGGTGGCAGCCAATACGAAGAGACTAAAGAACATCAAGAAAACCCTCAAGAAGGCATAGCTGTGATTGTCTTTGGTATGCTCTCCCCCAGTTCTGTCCCCTCCCTCCTCATTTGTATTAATGTTTTATAGTGGGTATTAGGGGGTTAGTGTTAGGTTAGAATAGGTATGTAGTTTAGTTAGGATAAGTGGGTTTGGGGGTGGAGGTTCTACTTTTTACATGTTACTTTGTGGGTGGGTGGCTGGGGTTAACGTTGGGGTATGTATGTGTTTTAAAAAGATAAAATAATTAAAAAAATAATAAAAATATATATATTTGTTTAGATATAGTTAGTATATGTGTAGTTTAGTATATGTTGTCCTGCATGTGTCTCGTAACATAAGGGGGACGGGGGCAATATTTAGAGTGTGTTGTTAAATGTGTTAGATAAGTTTAGCATAGGGTAGTTAGGGTTAGTTGTTAGTTAAGTATAGTTAGAATAGGTTAGGTTAGGATATGTTTTCATGATTTTCTTTTGTTTAGTTTTATTATTAAAACATTTTGGGTACTCCCTTACATTCCATGTCATATGCTTGTGTCTCAGGGTCTTCCCATGACTGCACAGTGAAAATTGTGTGTTGACCTAGGGATTCATCTGCCATCCAGTGTAGCCACCACTCAAGGTGACTATGTTTACTTTGTCTTGGACAGGTGCATGTGGTAATTCAGGTGTCAGTGTTAGGGTTCTGTGTAGGAATGTTTGGCACTTTGGCCCATCTGACAACAGCCTGCATTTAATATCTATCCTGCACAACTGACCAGTGGCAATTACACATGAGTTTAAGTACCTCTGTTTCACACCAAAGTGTTCTACTGGTACTCCCAGCTGACGATATTGCCTGAGAACTGTTTCAGAGCCATTCTTGCCTTATGTAGTGGGTGAAGCATACATGTGTTCTAAATTTTTTAGATACTCAGTGAACTGCTTGTAGGAGATGTGACCAGCATTGTTGTTCATCATGTAGGAACCTTGTGCATAGATGTGTGCCCCATATTCCTGCACTCTTGTACTGACACTCTGTGAGTAAAGACATGGTTACACACATCCCAATTCCTAAGCGTAGTAGATGTGTCACAGTACACAAAGACATGCTGGTTGTGTAGGAGGTGTTTATTTACAAGTGTTGTAGTGCAATATTCGCAATGTCCAGGTCTGTGACCCCATTAGTGAAATCCATACAATTGTGACACAACACAAGTCCAGGGTTGAGGGACATATCATGGGACATGCTTGAGTGAAGTGTCGTTAAGTGCGGAGTAACATGATTTTCCTGATTTATAGGTGAGAGTCAATGACAGTCCATAGAAGACAGGTCAACAGTGTGTCCTTGAAGAGTGCACATATCCATCTGTGCTAACACTGGTATGATCTCAAGCACAGGACAAAGGAAAACACTGCCCATGTGGCATGGGCTGGTGCTACCGGAAACTGTTACGGGTGAAGATGATCTGTTCCACATCTTCATCCTCCGATGTGTGTGGTGTCTGCCCTTAATGTGGTGGTGGGGAGGTAGAGGGGGCCACACATACTTCAGTAGTTGGAGATGTGGACTTCCAATTCCCGTCAGCTGCCATCTGTGGAATAACATATGGCATCACTGCAGCAAGGCGGAACTGCTGATTTTTTAGAATAGCAGCAACATCCTTGTGGTAGGTAGCCATGTCTGACCTAGGAAGGCAGGTTCCTGGTGCATGGAGTCCATCTTGTTCTCAAGCAAGCTGCTGCCAGTTTGGGAGGGCAGTTGTTGTGACCTCTCCCTCATGGTAGCAGCTATGCCCCTCAGACATTCCTGGACTCCATACATTGGAGAGTGTGTGCCTCGATTGGCTGCCCTCTGTTCAGTGGCCGTAACGAGGCACGTGCGCATACCCTCTAGGCTGGCTGCCATAGTCTGCATCCCCACCCACACCTCCTTGGCCAGCTCCCGCTGGACTCCTACCACTGTCCTCTCAAAGTTGGTCCCTGGGTCCTCGGAGTACTCAGGTGTGTCGGTGCTGGCAGGTCGTACTATTGGGGTGTTGGGTGGGGCATCCGGGATGGCTGCTACCTTATTACTCCTCCTTGAGACTGGAGGTGGTGTCTGGAGGAAGACGAGGACTTCTTGGAGGGTCCCTTGGCTGATGGCTGTCAGCTGGTCATCCAGGTCATCGGGGTACTCCAGGACAGGCAGAAAAGCAGGTGAGCCGTCATCCTCTGCAATGAGATTGTTTAAAATCAATCTTTCTGTGTTGTGGCAGTTGATATGTCACATAACTGACTTGCTATTGGAGGCTCATTGTTATCTGAGTTCCCAGACTTTGTTCCTGTACTTCATGGTTACAGTCTATCAGCCCTTTGCCCCACATGAGTGTCACATGAGGGGAAGCTCAGGTGGGGCAATTTGCTGTGTCATATCTACTAGGTGTGATGTATATCATTTCTGTGGCTTGACACCATCTTATCATTGTCAACCCTCCATATTCAACCATTTGCATGGTGAGGACATGCAATGTGTGTTGCAGTGCTCAAGCCACAGCACCACGCATGTCAATATGCCGCTGTCCCAGTCTTATGTGTTTCACTTACACCCATGCAGTATTGTAACCTTGCACACCCCAGGGTTGGCATTGCAAAGACACTATGCTCTTGCTACCATTGATAGCTCCTCATGTTGATGTGTGTGTGCTACATTGCAGAGCACACATGGACCTAGCAGATTTCAATCTCATTTTCTGTCTGTGCAAGTAGGTGACCCTTCCTACACACATAATATCTCCCCCTCAATGCAGCCATCCTTGCACGATGATACATGAGACGCAGCATGGTAGCAGTGCAGCTAATTTGACACAGGCACATAGGTAGACCCAGGGATGGCCAGCATGTGTATAATATTTTAGCTGTGTACATCATTATGTGTGTGACAGTGCCTTATGATAAAGGAGTTTATGGACATGGCCAGTTAACTGGAGTTGACCTTAGGTCAAGGCCTCAAGCTAGTTTGATGGTGATTCTGTAGGTAGTCATACTGGTCCCTCATTTCAAGTGTGGCAGTCCTATGACCACATGACTGCCATTGTCTATATGAACAACCCCAACAGCACAGGTAGTAATGGCAACTATTGTCAATGGGGAATGCCACATGGGCCAATGGGCTATCACTGGCAGGTTTCCAGCATCTCACAGACTGGCAATGGCACCTGCTTTGTGAAACCGGACTAGTATTACATTCAACCCTACACTCCAGGTCTGTTCCCGCATTTCCACCAGCCTTTGCATGGTGGAAGAACCCCCATGAAAAGGATGGTGGTGATGTGGTGTGCATCTGGGTGCCCCTGCACAGCCCATGCACCTGGCATGGGCCGTGCAGAGGGTCTCATGCCCTGCCCCTTTGCCATTTTCACTGCAGAGCTAAGTGCAGCAATTCTTGTCACACCCAATGCACCCCAAGACTGGCACTGAATCAATCTGATCCATCAACAATGTTGTGCTAAGTGTCCCACAAAGCTACCATGGGCAGACATATTTCCACCCGCCATCCCAACATGTGACTGGTCATGCCAACTGCAAAGGGTACACTGCAATGGTGGTCTTACCAACACCAGACTTAGCCATGCACATCCCCCATTCATCAATGTGAAATTATACACCATTATGTTCACAGTCAGACCCCATGTGTTGTATGTGTGTGTTTATTTCCCTGTTCCTATGTGTCTCACATGGCTGTGTCAGAGTAGTTGTGGGCTCAGCCGGTAACTGTTGTGACCTACAGTTTGATATTTGTGGTACATATTTTCTGTAGTGGCACATTTCTGTTCAGCATCAAGATGTGTGGTTCCACAAAACACCTGTTTAGTTGGTCTGGGTTGTGGCGTGTCTCCAGTGATATAGGACCACCCTGCTATTCCCCCAGCACCTGCTCAGAGTATTGTTCCTTGCACCCAGGGGGCATCCTCACTGCATGATAGAATGGTGGCTGCCTTATGTGGATGTGTTGTTAATGTGCGGGGTGGTGGTGCTACCGGCACATGTCTGGGACAGTTGCAATTAATTGTGTGCTGTAAGATGCAGCACAGCACACATGTGTTTAGGCAAGAAGGCAAAGCAGTTCCAAGGTGTTAATGTAAGGGACACCACCATGATGTGACCACAGGTATGGCATTGTCTGACTATCTAGTCTCTGAAGTCTTGGTCATGTTGGTAGGGTTAATATGACTATATGCATGGGATGTTGTGACAACACATGCCATCCATCTCATGTGCTGCATATGTACATGTAGGTATTTAGGCCTGGTGATTGACATATATCCAGGTTGGGTATGTGTTATGGTACATGGCACTACCAAGGCATAGGTACATGTGTAGCTTACGTCAGCTTGGTGCAACTTGCTTAATGTGCAGTGTGTTCCTCTGCACTCCTTTGACATGCATTGCGTGGGTTCTATGTGCCTCCCACTTCTAGCACTTGACAATTTGACATCAATTTCCCCCATGCAACTTAACCTGCATTTGTGGTGTTTCCTGGTAGCCTGAGCTGTCCTGCGATTCCAGTGACCACCTCCTCCGGGATGACAGCTGCAACCATCTCCTCAATTTGGGCCAAGTCCTCTTGTGGTGCTGGACTACCACCTCCAGTTTTCAGTGCTGCCTTCCTTTTCTTTGCCATTTTTTCCTTTGTCCTTCACTTACAATCATGCTATTGTTTCTTGCACTCTGTTGCGGTTCTCCTGACCTCTGCCACACTGTTAATCTTGTCTACTGTCTACTGTCTGCTGCCAAATTCCCTCTGTCCTGCCAATTATCAATTTTGAGGTGACAAAGAGTTGATGTCACCTCTCTCACCAGTATTTCATGCTCCTCTGCACTGAAACAAAACTTTCTCTTTTTCTTCTCCCTCCCCTGGGTCTTGTCTGTGTCCTCCTGGCTTGTTCCTGGTTGATTGGGGTCCTCCTGTGGTCTCTCCTGGCTTTCTGGGTCCATTTTGCCTCTCCTTTGCACTGTTTTCTTCATTAGCTTCTGTATTTGATGCTAATGCGGGTAAAAATGGTGCATTTCCATATTGTGACATATTTATGTGTCGTAAAATGGGTTAGAGTCATTTTTCCAGCATTAGCGTCATTTTGCCTTACGACAAGGCGCAATGGTTAACGTCAAAAACTTAGACTCTAACCTATTTTTAGCACCACCCAGCATCATAATATAAATATGATGCCCGGGTGAAGTTTTGCATCAAAAAGTATGAATCTGGGCCTCAGTGAGTGAAATAACATGATTGTCTAAAAGTTATCTGCGCTTGGCCATTGCATGGTCCCAGGTCAACCAGAGGGGTACTGTGGAGGCTGGGTTAGTCATCTTAAGTGCCTGACTGAATTAGTTTAGTGTCTTTGACAAGAAACAGTTGCTTAACATGGTGTTGCTGAAGGCATTTCCTTGTGGTTGTCTCTGTGGGGAAGTCATTGTTTCACAGGGATGGGGTTCATTTGTCAGCCTGGGGCAAGAAGCCGTTATGGAGAACTTGGTGACATTCACTTTATGGCATTTTTCACAACACTAGGCAACAGGATTTGTGGGGAGGCCACACTGGTCAGGGAACAGGCTTGTGACGGGGAGGAATCATGTTTTACCACAAAGCAGGGAGACAACCTTGGCATCAAGAATATAAGTGCCTCCAAATCTGCTTTCCTCTGTTGGAGAACACATCTTGAAAGCAGTCGCCCCTCTCCTCTTGTTGTACCACAAATGGATACATTTCTGTGGCTTGTAGCATGTGATAAATAAGATACATAGGATCTGCCAAACACAGTCAAATAATGCATGTTGTTTTATAGACTACAATGACTGCAGTTCAGAACAGAAATAGCAACTATTTCACAGTTTACCTTGTGTATTATTCTGGCAAAAACACCAGTGTAACCATAATATTTTGCTAATGGAAACACTAAAAGAGCATTTCTAACCCTCTTAAAAGAGTCTGATGATTTTCATAAGGAAGTTACACTTTAAAGCATTATTTATATTGCTTATTAACTTATTTAGACTATTGTCTAAAGTACTGGTTTACTCAACGTGCATTAGTTCACTTCATACAATGGCAAAAACAGTGGAATTATTCCTCTTCACAAATATGTTGGGCGGCAACATTGAAAATGAGTAATAGATAGCTCAGGATAACAAAGAGATTGTGGGGGGGGGGCATTGGGATGAAAATAAATTGGGAATGAATTGAGAATCCATAGAGGAATAAAAAGCATACTCACAGGCCACAAGTCAATGTTGTTCAAAGTTCAAGAAGAGCAAAGTGAAATGTTCAACATGGTTACACATAAATGTTGAGCAAGAGAGTTTTCTATCCTTTACTAAATATATGATGATCAACTGGATAGCTATGTTCTTTGTGGAGAGAGTTCCCCAGTATAGAAACTGGCCCTGACAATGCTTTGGCAAAATCCTAGTGTGAATATAACTTTCTGGATTGCATCCTTAAATTGGCTCTTCTTCTCAGATTTTCTTTCTTCCTGAGATGTGCAAAGAAATGAGGCATGAGTGACAGTCACAATAAAGAACCCTGAAAATGAGGCAAAACATTTTAAAACTATATCTGGCTTCTATTGCAGATTTCTGTGCACTCTGAATATGTAATACAACATACTCTTTCCAGAAAGGATTGCAGATTTTAACACAGCCTTCAGGGATGAAGGGAACAGGGCCATCATGAAAGGGGGTAGCGGGGTATTATGCCCAGGCCCTGAACCTTTGCAGGGGCTCATGTTCCTGATCCAAAATCTGTTTATAAAGTTAAGGAAGAAACCGGCCATTTTTAAATTAATGATGAGATACCCAATGCAGATAAAATAAGATGGAACCAGACGTGTTATAACAAACTAAGAAGACCTGTTCTGTTTGTCTGGAGGATATCTTTTTTTATACTTTCACCCAGGCACACATTCCTGGAGCATAAGAAAAGTAAACCTCTTTTCAAAGCCAGCCTGAGTGGTCAGATCACTGACATATTGATGCGTACAGTATAGGAAGAGAAAACTATCAGAAATTAAATATTGATAACAAAAATATCAGCTTCATTTGCCTAACAAGTGAAACCACAAATATCGAGAACACAAATGTTGTTGTTACAAATTTTCATTTTTACTCGTGTCGAAAACAAATATATTGAACACAAAGATATCATAACCTTTAAATAAACATATTTTGTTAAAAATATTGATTCACACAATATCAACTACAATAATATTGCCAAAATAATTAAATTATCATGTATATATTAAAAATGGCTTTTTACATAAAACAATAAATGTATTACATCACCAAAATATTTACCATTCAACCCCACAAATGATCTGACATATAACTAAAATAATAAAACAATAATAATACTGTGCCCAATAATCTAAACATTAACTACATTTATACAATCTAATATATATATATATATATGTATATATATATATATATATATATATATATATATATATATATATATATATATATATATTAAAGTCCAGCACCACTTCCAACAAAAGGCACTATGAAATGTGACATCTGTGCAATTTATTCAAGAATGAGCCAGTTCTTGAATAAATGTCCTGGATGTCACATTTCCGAGTGCAGCCTTTTCCTTGCCTTTGAAGTGATGCTGGGCTTTGGTAAGTGTTCTGCGCCCGCTGCCGAGCACTGACCCCGACTGGTGGAAGTGGTCAGAAGAGATGCAGAAAAGATATACATATATATACATATGTATATATAGACAATATTCATACATTATAAATAACATTTAAATTAACGCTTACCGCAGAAGAACATAACTAATTAAGAAAATTCACATTTAACTAAAACAGCCAATAAAATCAAAGTATAAACAACTTTACCGAATAACATCAGACAAGCAATTAAATTAACAAGATAAAAGGCACACTAATTTAAAAAACTAAACCTTTACGAAGACATATATATATATATATATATATATATATATATATATATATATATATATATATATATATCTCAACAACTACCAAACCAAGTAAGTAAACTTATATTTAAACTAAAATGTTCCTGTTAGTAAATTTAGAGATGTAAATTGGCAAATGATTATTAAAACACTTTCCAACCTCTATCATTTTACATAGGCATCCTAAAAGAAAAAGCTGCAACTTGGAAAAGTGATAAACTGCCAGAAAAGCAACTAACACAAACCAGCTTAAAGATATAACAAAGGATGTATACTCAAATTATTTTAAAAAAATAAACTCACCCAAATGTCGAGTAAAAATAAACCTAACATCATCAAACTACCAATGAATTAACATCTAAAATTAAACTGATGTGTTTTTTATCCAACAGAAAAGAAAGCACCTACTCCAAATTAGAAAAACCCCAATGGAAAAGCTGCAAAGCCATGTGAAACACCTAAACAGAACATACAGGTAGCCCATTAAATAGAGGTTGTTGCATAATTTTATATGTAAATAACAAACATATAAACTTTAAAATATTATACAATTTTATACGGTTACACTTCTTTCAGATACAATGACGGATGCTATAAAATACATAACATCACAGAAGAGAAAGCAGTTACTACATCACATGGGTTACACCTACAGCCAACAAAGTGCATCAATAGAAAATATACATAGGAAATGCACCAAATATTATTCTAGTGCATGCTTCTGGAGGGCAACTACAATAGATGATGTTGTAATTCATGTAAGAGAGCACAGCCACCCCCCAAACGTGACAAAAATACAAGTAAGGGAGAATCACAGGACATAATAAAAGCAAGCACTTGTTCCCAGGAGTCCATCAGAATTCTTAAAGATATACTACCAAATGTCCATAAACATATAATAGGCCAACTACCACCTATGCTCACTTTAAAAAGTTGAATTGCACAAACAAAAAAAAACCCACAAGTGATACTTCTCCTGCCTCTAAAAGATACCAAGACATAGAAATACCAAAACATTTAACATTGACACATTATGAGAAATCTTTTCTTTTATATGACAACCTGAACAATGACAAACAAATCATAATGGGGGTCATTCTGACCCTGCCACGGATGAGTGAAGCACCGCCAACAGGCTGGCGGTGCTTCATTGCAAAGCCGTGGTCGGAAAACCGGGTCCGGCGGTTTCCCGCCAGATTTCCCCCGGCTGGGCAAATCCTCCATGGCGGCGCTGCAAGCAGTGCCGCCATGGGGATTCTGACCCCCTTCCCGCCAGCCTGTTTCTGGCGGTTTTTACCGCCAGGAACAGGCTGGTGGGAACGGGTGTCCTGGGGCCCCTGGGGGCCCCTGCACTGCCCATGCCACTGGCATGGGCAGTGCAGGGGCCCCCTAACAGGGCCCCAGTATGCTTTTCACTGTCTGCCTAGCAGACAATGAAAAGCGTGACGGGTGCAACTGCACCCGTCGCACACCTGCAACACCGCCGGCTCCATTCGGAGCCGGCTTCTGTGTTGCAGGCCCCTTTCCCGCTGGGCCGGCGGGCGCTACCTTAGGTAGCGCCCGCCGGCCCAGCGGGAAAGTTAGAATGGCCCCAGCGGTCTTTTGACCGCGAGGCGGCCGAATGGCGGTTCCCTCCAGGCGGGCGGCGACCACCGCCCGCCGGGGTCAGAATGACCACCAATATTCTCTACAACATAAAACTTACTAACCAAACCTGAATGGCGGATGGGACCTTCACATTCTGTCCCAAACCATTCTCTCAGATGTACACTCTAGATGGTGAATCTCAAAACACAAGTTTCCCTTTAATGTATGCCTTACTATCATGTAAAAAAGCAACACTTACTCTGGCCTCTTAAACCACATTAAACAAAAAAAAAAAAAATCCCCAAAATGAATCATTGACTCGAGCCATGATTCAAACCAATTTAAACATTTATCCCCACACCACCTTACAAGGCTGTTGCTATAATTTCAACCAAAGCATATCGGGACACTTTCAACAATCAGCACTAAGTGAAGAATATTCTACAATCAGCCAATATGCCTTTGAAATGAAAAAATTATAGCACTAGTCTATGTCCCTATCACAGAGGTAGCTAACCACTACAGTGTATTATCAGAAAGCCCTTTCTACCAACAAAATAAAGACAGACTAAGGGCCTCATTGCAAGTTTGGTGGTCAGACCACGATGTTGGCAGTCCTAAAAAGATTGTCATGTTGGTCGTCTTCCAGACTGCCTTACTGTGAGTCAAACAGGTAGGAACACCGATTGCCAACAAAAAAAGGCAGACCGGCAGTGGCACGGAGGCCCAGAAATAGGCAGTTTGACCTCCAGCACCAACAGCACAGCGACCAACCACTGACCGTATTCCAAGTCCAAAGTCGCAGTGGCGGACACCTATGGTGATCAGCCATTGGCAGTTCACGGTCACCAAAGTAATACACAATGGTACATTGGATGGTTTTGAAAACAACACAGCAGACACATATTGCCGCACGGGACACACCTGCAAAGGACACTATAAATCACATCCATTAACACACCACAATCCTTTGCATTTACAATGCAAAACACTGAAGCCAGAGCAAATTATTTACCACACAGCACAGATACTAGAAAACACTTTTTTGTCAACATCTCTTTTAACACCCAACACACACTTTTGTCCAGTCACATTCTTTTGCCCCTCCCCTCTTTAGTAAGTCACTGTCACATTTTTCTAAAGATTCACAATTTTTTGAGGATGAGTTGAGAGTCATGGTGGATTAAATCATAAGAGTAGATCCACAATTGTTTGGCGCATAAGTCCATCACACTCCTCTCAGTATGAAAATGGTAGTGGACAGAGTCAATGCTGTTGGCACCACCTGCACAAAGTAGGACTTTAGAAAGAGGTGGAACAACTTCAGGGGCAACGTCCCTCCCCTGGTCTCCAGGCACCAGTTGCATTCCAAGAAGACTAAAGGTGGCCCTGCCAGTGCCCCATTACATCTCTTTTTCTGGAGGAGAAGTTGTTGGCCATCCTGCACCTTAAGAGCTTGACAGGAATACTTGGGGGAGTGGAGTCTGGTAAGTCACAACCCAAAAAAGTCACCAAAATCCTATGTCATGCATGCCAATAGCTCACCTTTTGCCACTTTTGTTACTGTTGGGAAGTGTGTGTAGTAGAGGGAGTGAACTGACTACAAATCCCAGGAGGCACTGTTTCCATAACCTCAAACACCAGCATAGAGTTTCCCTGTCCACATACCCCTGTTTCTCATCTCACAAATGATGTTTACTCACCTGGGGGGCTGACACATGTATAGTGTGTGCAATAGAAGGAGTGACATGACTGCCAATCCCAGGAGGCACTGTTTCCGTAACTTCAAACACCGGCATAGTGTCTGCGTGTCCAAATATCCTTGTTTTCAACTCACAAATGACATTCACTCACCTGGGGAGATGACATATGTATACAGTGTGTAGTAAAAAGAGTGACATGACTACAATTCCCAGGAGACACTGTTTCCATAACCTCAAACTCCAGCTTAGTATTCCCTTGTTCAGATACCCCTGTTTCTCAACTCACAAACTAAGTTCACTCGCCTGGGTGGATGACATATGCATAGTGTGTGTAGTAGAGGGAGTGGTATGACTGCAAATCCCAGGAGGCACTGTTTCCACAACCCCAAACACCAGCATATCATTCCCTTGTCCAAATACCCTTGTTTTTCAACTAACAAAGTAAGTTTACTCACTTGGGGGGTGACATTGGTCAAGTGTGTGAAGTAGATAGAATAACCCAACTGCAACTCACAGGAGGCACTATTTTTCTGACTCCAAACACCAGAACAGTGTACATTGGATCAAAGAGCTGAGTTTGGCAAATCACAACATAAGTTTAATCAGATATGAGGATACCATTTGTAAAGTGTGTGTAGTACAGGGAGTGGCCTGACCTCTAAGGCCAGGCAGCCATGTATCCCTCTCTCCAGACACAGGCCCAGGGCCCATATGTCCAAATAGCCATGTTTATGGAATCCCAATTCGAGTTCATTTCCCTGGGAGGATACCATATGGAATATAGTGTAACTAGAGGGAGTGATCAGAATGCAAATCCCAATTCACCCTGTTTACCTAACTCCAGAAACAAAACCTTTTTCACTTGCTCAAATCCATCTAGTAGAGAACTCCCAATTGAACTCCACACACCTGGGAGGATGAAAACTGTCAAGTGGGTGCAGTAGAGGCAGTGACATGACAGTAATTCCCAGGAGGCACTGTTTTCCCAACTCAAAACACCACTCCAGTAGGCACTTGATCAACTACCTTTGCCTGCGAACTCAGACTTGAGGTTTACTTATCTGGGAGTGACAAGGATACATATCATTCCCAACTCTGAGATGTCTCTGGCTGCAAAGCTCCATCTTGACCTTCTAACCCAAGATGCAGCCACTGAGGACAGGAAGGACACCTTACTCAGTGTGCAAAACAGTGATCCCAAAGGCCTCAAGATGCATCACCAGAATTGCATTGGCAGCAGACACATTAGCACTGCAGTAACCACATGATGACTTCTGAAACCTATACAACAAACTCCTGGGTCTGCCTAGATCACATTTGACTATGCCTCACAATGGACCAAAAACCTGCCTTGCCCAGCCACTGTTTAGCCTTCACTGGTGGCAAGATGACATTCTCAGGCTATTCCTCAAGGGACAATGTTTTGCTCATCTCAGCAGCTGTTTCAGGCACGGAAATCTGGCATGCTCCACAAATCTCATGACAATACAACCAACACCATGTGTACCTGGCACAATTGAATTAACCTTAAATCAAGTATGTACAAGGTATTTGCGAAATGTCAGTGTAAAGTTTTAGAGGTAGATGTCACAATACAAACAGTAACACTGTATCTTTCACATCAACATGCCGAGCTGCCACTGGCCACACAAATGCCACTAAAGAGACTGCCACTATCCCCATGGATGAAGCCCCCAGTGATGAAGTGGCTCCTGGGTGGTTCTGGCCCATCTGGGCAACCTGGTCAGACACCAGCAGTGAGCCTCTCTGTGGCCACATCAATACCTCCTATCCTGTAGCCTCCATGTCACAGGCAACCATGCACCCCCAACCTGTGTCCCTAGCACAGTGTTAGCCATCTTGTGTCCCCAGTCCAGGATCCTGAGTTGCAACACACCACCTCTGACATTGATGGTCCATGGACCAGTGGGAGAGAGCACGTTGTGGCAAGGGGACAGGGCTGTGGGGGTAGGGTGCATGGGTTGGATACTGTGGGCAAGCGGGGTGAGTCCACTGGGGCTGCTAGTGGCCAGGACACCTTCAACCAGGTCTATCAGGAGTTCCAAGGAGTGATGGTCCAGGTACTTTCTGAAAACTGGGAAATGAAGCAGCTGACTAGGGTTCAGAGGGACATTACTACTACCCTGAGCAGTGATCAACAACAACACTCTACCCCTTTCTTTTGTGTATCTACACCAGGCCCTTCATCGGTGTCAGCCACTGGAAGTGAGGCCCTGTCAGGGGAAGAACCTGCCCCAGGCATCCCTGTCTCTGTAGCAGCAAATTCCCCCTCCTCCTCACTTTGGACTTCCAATGGTGTGGCACCTACTCCAATGATTTCAAACACCATGACCGACCCCTTCACTTTTCTGTTCCATCATGACCCAATTTCTCTTCTGCACAGATGTCCAATAAATTCACCTCTCACAAAGTCCTTGTCTGCTTGCTTTTGTTCCACATTTTGCCATGTACCGATGTAAGACCATGTGAATCAAATGAGGAAGACACAAGATATTAATGCATGGAGGGATAGGTTACAGGTAGAGTGTCCTACTAAGGATTACTACAAACACACACAAACACGTTGCAACAAGTGTCTGGTTACACCAAACATGATATTCTACTCTACAGAACATAGGGGGTCATTCTGACCTCGGCGGTAAAAGGCTCTTACCGCCGGTCAGAAGACCGCCATTCTACCGCCGCGGCCGCGGTAAACCGCCACGGTCATTCTGACCCACAACTGCCAAGCCGCCAAAAACCCGACATCCACGGAAGGCCGCCTTATCAGCGGGCAGCGATAAACTGGAGATGACCAAACCTCCACCGCCACGCCAACACAAACACGCCCATGCCATTACGACCCACGAATCCACGCGGCGGTCATTCAACCGCGGTATTCCATTGGCGGTACACACCGCCGCGGTCAAAATACACACCCAGCTCCAAAACACAGCCACATTGGACAATTTGAAATACACACACCTGATACACATACAAACACCACTCCCACACATCCAAACAACTATAAAACACACACCCACATCACCCACAAACCCCCACTAGTAGAAAATCGGAGAGAAGGCGATAGAGAGAGAGAGAGAGAGCACAGCAATCGAAAACCCCAACACATACAGGAACCCAACATCATCAACCACACCACATCTACGCACACATCACCACACACCACCACTCACATCACCACAAACACCACCCCACACCTCATCCACACCACCCCATGGCACCCCAAAGACACCCCAGGTTTTCGGACCAAGAACTCAGGGTCATGGTGGAGGAAATAATAAGGGTAGAGCCCCAGCTCTTCGGCACACAGGTGCAACACACCACAATAGCCAGGAAGGCGGAGCTATGGCAAAGGATCGTCGACAGGGTCAACGCTGTGGGACAGCATCCCAGAAACCGGGAAGACATCCGAAAGCGCTGGAACGACCTACGGGGGAAGGTACGGTCGATGGTCTCAAGACACAACATCGCTGTGCAGAAGACTGGCGGCGGACCACCACCCACTCCTCCCGAATTCACTGCATGGGAGCAAGAGGTCTTGAACATCCTGCATCCTGCGGGCCTCGCTGGAGTAGGTGGAGGAATGGACTCTGGTAAGTCTAATCTCAACTACTCCCTCCCCCAACCACCAGCATGCCAACCCACACCCCCACCCTCACCCCCAACCCCCCAGCACACATCCTCCCTGCCAATGTCTCACCAGCACAACCCACCCAACCCAAAACCAAACCCTGAATGCCAATCCAAACCATGGACACCCATCACCTATGCATGACCACTGCACATACCCATCCCCCCACAAACCACCCTCACAACTCCCCCAACAAGGGAATGCCAGCACTGGGGGACAAGGGCACCCACAAATCGCACGCCATGGAACACACAGAAGCAATAACCATACTCTTTCACCCCTGCAGGGCCCGAACGCCAACACACCGGCCAGGAGGGTCCAGATATGTCCATCCCACCCCCAGAACAGGCCCCCAGTGAGGACAGCAGCTCTGTCGACCTAGAACCTGATGACCAGCCCGGACCATCGGGGACCTCTGGACAGTCGGTTCCCCACACACAGACACAGGCCACAGCAGACCTAACCCCCTCTGGGAATATCAGCACAGCTCCCACCCAGCGGGCCCATGCCTCTGTCTCCAGGACAGGTCAATCAGCGGTGTGTCCACCACTACAGGGCACCCAGGCTGACCCAACACCCCAACAACAACAGGGACCTGGGGGCAGTGGTAGTGGGCACACCGTCCAGGGGACAGAGGCCCGGGGAAACAGGGGAACTGGGAGGGCTGCAGTGCGACAGGGGAGGGAGGACAGGCCCAGGGAACCGACTCTCCAAGAGGCCCTCACCACCATCATGGGAGCATACCACCGCTCCCAGGAGACGATGGCGACGGTACTGGCCAGGTTCCAGGAGATCCAGGCACAGCAGGAGGAACGGTACATGGGGTATAGAGAGGAGCTCAGGAACATCGTCCTGCCCTGAACCAAATAGTCACCACATTGCGGGACCATGTGGCACCCCAAAGGGCCCCTGTCACCAGCCTGGACCAGGAACAGCCTATCACCTCCGCCGGCGCTAGTGGACAGGAGGCCCCCACACAACGACAGGCCACCAGAACCCCACCTCCTGCTGAAGATCAACCACCCCGCAAGAGGAACCTGAGATCACAAAGGAAGACAGAGTAGGATGCCAAGACCCCCGCCAGCATAAGATACACCCTGATGTCATTCCACTGTCCCACATTGTCACCCTGTCCAACCTTGAACTGCCCCTGCTCCATCCTTCCACAGGCATATGGACAATGCACCTGTGCGACTGAGAACTGGACTCTGCCATGGACATCACTCCACCCCCACCCATCACCGTTTTACTATCATGGACCTATATGTAGCACTTTAAATAAATCACTAATTGCACTTAAAACACTCAGGAGTCTGCTTGTATTCTTAACAAATGTATTACACATAACGGTTCAAAAATGTTCAGTTACATTGTGATGACAACATACCAATGTCAATGTGCTTTACTCCATGGGCGAACAAATCAGAAGTCACGCAGTGGGTCATACAGCTCTGAAAAGGGAAGGGAAAGTCACAATTCAGTTGAAAGGAACTGGGGGGAAACACAGAAAGTAGAGATGCAGGAGGCCAGAAGTAAATGTAAAATGGCGTGGGGGATTCTTACCTGTGTGCTACTGAAAATACTGTTGTATGACTGTGTCCCTGTTGTCCGTGTCGTCCCCGTCGTCTTCCTCCTCTTCACTCTCCACAGGCTCCACAGCTGCTACAACACCAACATCTGGACCATCCTCCTGCCCGAAAGGCACCTGGCGTCGCAATGCAAGATTGTGAAGCATACAGCAGGCCACGATGATCTGGCACACCTTCTTTGGTGAGTACATTAGGGATCCCCCTGTCATATGCAGGCACCTAAACCTGGCCTTCAGGAGGCCGAAGGTCCTTTCTATGATCCTCCTAGATCGCCCATGGGCCTCATTGTACCGTTCCTCTGCCCTGGTCCGGGGATTCCTCACTGGGGTCAGTAGCCACGGCAGGTTGGGGTAACCAGAGTCACCTATTAGCCACACACGTTGTCTCTGTAGCTGTTCCATCACATAGGGGATGCTGCTATTTCGCATAACATACGCGTCATGCACTGACCCAGGGAACTTGGCATTTACATGGGAGATGTACTGGTCAGCCAAACAGACCACCTGCACATTCATAGAATGGTAATTTTTCCTGTTTCTGTACACCTGCTCATCGTCTTTTGGGGGTACTAAGGCCACATGGGTCCCATCAATGGCACCAATGATGTTGGGGATATGTCCAAGGGCATAGAAGTCACCCTTCATAGTGGCCAAATCACCCTCCTCAGGGAAAACAATGTAGCTCCGCATGTATTTCGTCAGGGCAGACAACACTCTGGACAAAATCTTAGAAAACATAGGCTGAGACATCCCTGATGACATGGCCACTGTTGTCTGAAAAGACCCACTTGCCAAAAAATGGAGTACTGACAGAACCTGCACCAGAGGGGGAATTCCTGTGGGTTGGCGGATGGGGGACATCAGTGCTGGCTCCAGCTGGGCACACAGTTCATGTATAGTGGCTCGGTCAAGTCGGTATCGAAGTATTATATGACGTTCCTCCATTGTCGACAGGTCCACCAGCGGTCGGTACACGGGAGGATTCATCCTTCTCCTCGCAAGTCCCAGCGGACGGTGCCTAGGAAGGACAACATGGAGTACAGAGTCAAGCAACCCACAGGTACGTAACTACAGCTTGCACAGTACACGAATCGCTATGCATTGAATGGCTTGTATGAGTGGCAATGCAAGGCCTAGGCCTGTGTGACGCAGTAGAAATTAAGCCATGTGGGCCCTTGAAATGGCGGCTGCCTGACCTGAGAAGTGTGACAGTGGGATGTGAGGTCAATGCGCTGGCGTGACACACCGTGGCGGTAGGCGGTCGAAGACCGCGGCGCCAAGCCGCATTGGTTAACATCGAACCCTATGGGTTTCACGAGCCAATGACTAGGTGCGCCGGCGGTCGCGGTACGCACCGCGGCGGTATGCACCGCCGCGGGCGTGACCGCCATTTTCTATCTGATTAATCACTCGAGACCTGATCATCCACAGGAGAGGACCTATACTGCAAGTGCTGCTGTGAACTCGGTCTGGAAGAGACAATGGCTGCTGCGACTGGGGAAAGGGCCCCTGCCTTCACTACAGAAGAGTTGGAGAAACTTGTGGATGGGGTCCTGCCCCATTATCAGCTACTCTACGGTCCTCCAGACCAACAGGTAAGTACACTGTGTGCACGTTGAATGGGCTATGCCTGTGTTGAGTGGGGTGGATATTAGATGGTGGGGTGGGGAGACAATGACGAGTGCAAGGCACGACAGATGAGAGCATGTGCCACATGGCAAGGTTGGGGAGGGGGGGCCAATCGCATCTATCATGCGGAAAATTGATAATATTTCCAATTCCACCCTGTACATGTCAAATAGGTCAGCGCCCATCAGAAAGTCGACATTTGGCGTGCCATCGCCAAGGAAGTCCGGAACCTGGGGGTCCACAACAGACGGGGCACCCACTGCCGCAAGAGGTGGGAGGACATCCGCCGCGGGACCAGGAAGACCGCCGAGTCACTGCTGGGGATGGCCTCCCAACCTAGGAGGGGTGCCAGTCGTACCCTGACCCCCCTGATGTCCCGAATCCTGGCGGTGGCCTACCCCGATTTGGATGGGCGCGTGAGGACATCACAGCAGACACAAGGGGGTGAGTACCAGCACATTCAGCTATCTTTACGCGGAGTGGAGGTGCCTGGGTGGGGGAAGAGGGCTGTGGGTGACATTAGGCCAGGGTGCTTTCTGTAGTGTAGTCCTCTCCTTTAGCTATGTCCCTGTGCCCCCGCCCCCCACCTCTGTAGGGTGACAAGTATAGCTATCCATGGTCCTGCATCACCCATGTGTGCGTTTGTTGTCCCTAGACCTGTTGGCCTAGTCACAAGTACTGAGTAGTGTACCCCGATTGCGCGGCTTAGTGCATGAGGCTCCTGTGTCTGTCCTCTCCGCCAACGGTGTTGACAATGCATGCACTCAACTTGTTTTTATTTCTCCCCCCACCCTTTTTCTTTATCTTCTTGTGCATGTGTGCATTAGCATCATCAGGCGGAGGAGAATTGGCACGGGAGCACGAGGGAGCTGCAACTCACAAGGCCCCGGTGGGCCATGGCACAGACACCGAGGCCACCAGTGATACGGAGGGCAAGGGGAGCTTCACAACGGGGACCCGTGGTGACACCAGCGACACCGACACGTCCTCGGATGGGAGCTCCCTAGCGGTGGCGGCAACATCCGTGCCCCCCGCCTCTACAGGTACAGCCACCACCCAGCGCACCACCTCCGCCCTCCCAGCAGCCCCTCAGCCTTCGCTCCGTGCACGCTCGCCCAAGAAGGCGGGCGTCTCCTTCGCCCCAGGCACCTCAGGCCCTGCCCCTGTTACCCCTGCTGCCCTCAGTGAGGAGGTCATTGACCTCCTACAGACCATCATTGTTGGGCAGTCTACCCTTTTGAATGCCATCCAGGGGGTAGAGAGGGAGGTGCATCGTAGCAATGCATACCTGGAGGGCATTCATTCGGGTCAGGCTGCCCATCAACGATCGTTCAATGCTCTGGCCTCAGCACTGACGGCAGCCATTGTCCCTGTTTCCAGCCTCCCTCTTCTAACTGCCTCCACCCTGTCTCTGTCTCCTGTTCCTCAGCCTATCCCATCCACACCATCAGACCAGCCTGCACACACCTCAACACCCAAGGGCAGCTCATCCTGACATAAGCACCACAGATCACACAAACATTCACCCAAGCAACACCCAGATGCAGACATGCCAACAGCCACTACCACCTCTGTGTCCCCCACCTCCTCGTCTCCCTCCTCCCTCCTTGTGACGTCTCTACTCACACCTGCATGCACACCACCAACAGCCAGTACTTCCATCACCAGCACACCCTCCAGTACAGTCCGCACACGTGCAGTCACCACCCCCACTGCCATTTACACGTCCCCTGTGTCCTCTCCCACTGTGTCTGTCACCCCCTCTTCCAAGACACACAAACGCAGGCAGCCACCCACCCAACAGCCAACCACCTCACGACAGCCTCCAGCCCATGCACCTTCACCCAAGGACAGCACACCTGACTCTCCTACAACCACCTCCTCTTCCTCCACTCCCATAACCACTACACCTACCCTTTACCTTGGTCCTAAAAAACTTTACCTCTCCACTCTTGACCTCTTTCCCTCACCTGACCCACCCCCTCCATCTGCTAAGAGTCCCAAGAGCGCCTCAGCCACCACCAGCCCGGCTTCAAGGGTCACCGTAGTGCATGGATTTTGGAGTCCCCCCTTTGCCAGCAGTGATACATCGGTCAGCAGCAAGGGGACAGCCAGCCCCCCCCTGGAAACAGGACCCGTAAAGTAAGGGGCCGCCGCAAGAAGACTGACACGGCTGCCCCCAAGGACCAAAGTTCTGCCACTTCACCTGCCACAACATCCAGGGGAGGCAAGGCCCAGAGAGCTACATCGAAGGAGGGCAAGGGCAGCAGGGCGGAGAAGTCAGCCAGCAGGAGCGCGGACCAGGAGGGCCCCACAAGCCCCATCCCGGGTGTGAGGGAGGACACCCAAGGGCCCAGGACACCGTCACCGAAGGGTCCAGCAACTGCACGGTCGGAGGGCGACTGACCAGGGAGTCCTGGCCAGGTCTGACTCCCTTGACTTACAGAACAAGCACCGCTGAAGAGGGCCCCCCCGTCCAGAAAGGCACCGCTGAACAGGGCCCCGCCGTGCAGAAAGGCACCGCTGAACAGGGCCCCGCCGTCCAGAAAGGCACCGCTGAACAGGGCCCCGCCGTGCAGAAAGGCACCGCTGAACAGGGCCCCGCCGTGCAGAAAGGCACCGCTGAACAGGGCCCCGCCGTCCAGAAAGGCACCGCTGAACAGGGCCCGCCGTCCAGAAAGGCACCGCTGAACAGGGCCCCGCCGTGCAGAAAGGCACCGCTGAACAGGGCCCCGCCGCCCAGAAAGGCACCGCTGAACAGGGCCCCGCCGTCCAGAAAGGCACCGCTGAACAGGGCCCCGCCGTGCAGAAAGGCACCGCTGAACAGGGTCCCGCCGTCCAGAAAGGCACCGCTGAACAGGGCCCCGCCGTGCAGAAAGGCACCGCTGAACAGGGCCCCGCCGTGCAGAAAGGCACCGCTGAACAGGGCCCGCCGTCCAGAAAGGCACCGCTGAACAGGGCCCCGCCGTGCAGAAAGGCACTGCTGAACAGGGCCCCGCCGTCCAGAAAGGCACCGCCGAAGAGGGCCCCGCCGTGCAGAAAGGCACCGCTGAACAGGGCCCCGCCAAGACAGGCACCGCTCCGCTGGGCCCTTCCTGTCAAGCACCGCTCCGCTGGGCCCCGCCGTCTCAAGCACCGCTCCGCCGGGCCCTTCCTGTCAAGCACCGCTCCGCTGGGCCCTTCCTGTCAAGCACCGCTCCGCTGGGCCCCACCGTCTCAAGCACCGCTCCGCCGGGCCCTTCCTGTCAAGCACCGCTCCGCTGGGCCCTTCATCTCAAGCACCGCTCCGCTGGGCCCCGCCGTCTCAAGCACCGCTCTGCTGGGACCTTCCTGTCAAGCACCGCTCCGCTGGGCCCTTCATCTCAAGCACCGCTCCCCTGGGCCCCGCCGTCTCAAGCACCGCTCCGCTGGGCCCCGCCGTCTCAAGCACCGCTCCGCTGGGCCCTTCCTGTCAAGCACCGCTCCGCCCTTCATCTCAAGCACCGCTCCGCTGGGCCCCGCCGTCTCAAGCACCGCTCCGCTGGGCCCCGCCGTCTCAAGCACCGCTCCGCCGGGCCCTTCCTGTCAAGCACCGCTCCGCTGGGCCCTTCATCTCAAGCACCGCTCCGCTGGGCCCTTCATCTCAAGCACCGCTCCGCTGGGCCCCGCCATCTCAAGCCCCGCTCCTCTGGGCCCTTCCTGTCAAGCACCGCTCCGCTGGGCCCCGCCGTCTCAAGCACCGCTCCGCTGGTCCCTTCATATCAAGCACCGCTCCGCTGGGCCCCGCCGTCTCAAGCACCGCTCCGCTGGGCCCCGCCGTCTCAAGCACCGCTGGCCCAATGACAGTGCCGGTTCTGTGTCGAGCTACTGTTCACGCTGCACCCTGCCTCCTCCATTGCCTGTGGAGACTGTTATCCACTTGATAGACTGTGGCTTTGCACTCCCCAGGATATGACAGTGGGCAAGCCACCCACTGTAGAGACTTGAGAGACTGTGGCTTTGCACTCCCCAGGATATGACAGTGGGCAAGCCACCCACTGTAGAGACTTGAGAGACTGAGGCTTTGCACTCCCCAGGATTGAACAGTGGGCATGGTGGCCCCTTCTTGGATCTGGCGTTGTGGACTCATGTGGCTGTGGTGCCCCCCCCTTCCCCCTGAGGTGCCTGTAGTTTTATCATCTGATGCCCCTGCAGTGTTCTCTCCAACGGACTCAGGTCTCCTGTGTGGGCTTTGCCCATGTGTTGATACACTTTGGCCCACGGACAGTTGAAATTTCAGTGACTGTGCTGGACTTATTGCCTCTATTTATCGGTTACGCAATGTTTAAACTTGAATATTTTTTATTCATTTTCCTATTTTACCATGACTTCAATGAACCTATTTTATACATAAATTTAGTTTCTCACTTTAATTATATCTTTTCATTATTCCGGGGGGTTTGGGTGGGGTCACTTTGACTTGGTGCTCTGCATTGGTGTGTAGATAGTTGGGGGGGTGTATTACGTATGTGTGTGCCCGTAACCCTTCCTCCTCCCCCCTCCCCTGTGTCGTAGGTGCGGTACTCATCGTTGTCGTCTGCGCCGGAGTTCGTACTCGTGGTAGATGAGCAGGTAGACGAGAGCAGGTAGGATGTTCAATTCGGGCTCCATGCTGTCCTCCATCCTCGTGGAGTGTATAGAGGTGAGCGTTTTTCCGTTCGTAGTCTGTTTCCGCCGTGTTTTTATCGGCGGTGCTCCCGCCCCGGAAAAGGTGGCGGATTGGTGAGTTGTGATAGGGTGGGCGGTACATTGTCTGCCGCCTGCCTGTTGGCGGTGACCGCCGCGCTGTTTGTGTGTCCGCCGTGGCGGTCGGAGTGTTAAAGTGGCGGGCTCTGTTGGCGGTTCCCGCCAGGGTCAGAATTCCATTTTTTGGACCGCCAGCCTGTTGGGGGGTTGGCCGCCGCTTTATCACCGACCGCCAGGGTCAGAATGACCCCCATAGTCTGTTGAAAAGTCTGGAGTGTCACAGCCAAGACTGTCTGACTCATATTGAGTCAAGGTACACCTACAAAGGTACATCCCTCAGACCACGGAAGGAAGGGCCTGGTAAGACATTGTCCTGCAGAATAGGCAAACAGAAAAGTGAATCGTGTCCCCAGCTTGAGCATTATCAGATACCACACCAGAGTAATCCACAAATCACATGAACCAAGGTACAGACAGAATGCAGTACAACATTCCCTGACCACAGGCCTATCATTATCCAATGACCATGCATCTGATGGTGTGGCAGAGGCACTGCGACCTGCAATGAAAAAAACACATCTGCAGCTACATTCAGGTCATAAAAGAAGAGTGTTTAGCCAATGTGAAGGGTGAATGCCTTGCTCACAATTGCAATTGATGTCTACAGATTTCATGCCACATTATGATACACATGATGCAACTGGACCAACACAGCACACTGAACAAGTACAATGTGCACTTCAGGCCTTCTACCCAATCACTGTTCAAGATGCCTTGGCACACATCTCATCCACTCCAAATCTGTGATCTACATTGCCTGGAACAATCCATGTCCACTTCCTATGTCAGAAAAACATTAGGGGGCATATTTATACTCCGTTTGCGCCGGAATTGCGTTGTTTTTTTTTACGCAATTCCGACGCAAAACTAACTCCATATTTATACTTTGGCGTTAGACGCGTCTAGCGCCAAAGTCCATGGAGTTAGCGTCATTTTTTTGCGTGGACACCTACTTTGTGTTAATTATATGCAAGGTAGGCGTTCCCGTCTAAAAAATCGACTCCGAGGCATGTGCGTCGGATTTATACTCCCGGTCAAAAAAAATGACGTACAGCCGCTTTTGCGCCGTTTTTTAGCGCCTGCAAAAGGCAGGCGTTAAGGGACCTGTGGGCCCAGAGGTGCCCTCCCATGCCCCCAGGGACCCCCCCTGTCACCCTTGCCCACCCCAGGAGGACACCCAAGGCTGGAGGGACCCATCCCAGGGACATTAAGGTAAGTTCAGGTAAGTTTAAAAAAAAAAAAAATTGTGGCATAGGGGGGCCTGATTTGTGCCCCCCTACATGCCACTATGCCCAATGACCATGCCCAGGGGACAGAAGTCCCCTGGGCATGGCCATTGGGCAAGGGGGCATGACTCCTGTCTTTGCTAAGACAGGAGTCATTTCTATGGGGTTTGGGAGTGAAAAAAAAATGGCGCAAATCGGGTTGAGGCGAAAAAATTGCCTCAACCTGACTTGCCCCATTTCTTGACGCCCAAGCCCCATATCCCCTTACGCCGGCGCACACCAGACGGCGCCAGCGGCTTACGCCGGCTAACGTCATTCAATAAATACGACGCCCGCATGGCGCTTCAGAATGGCGTTAGCCGGCGCTAATTTTTTTGACGCAAAACTGCGTTAGCGCAGTTTTGCGTCAAAAAGTATAAATATGGGCCTAGATTGCTGCCAATGTCACAAATCTGAAATGTCCACATGAGGATGTCATTGTGAAGGTACCTGCACAAAGACAAAACAAGGAGCATGGACTTGAAAACATACCTATGAAGCAAGCATCAGGAAATGGAATAATATTGCAATGAGACTGTCACAAACAAGGCATCATCCTCAAGGTGTAGATATGTCAAAGGTTAACTCATCAATCACCCTTTCACTGAATATTGCATAGTATCAGCTCCCTAGTTGTTGCCAAAACGCCGAACTCCACACATTCTCAGACCTACAGTACATTGTGCCATCACAGTCATGAGATCACATGACATACTTACACTCATGAAAAGTAGCTGTTGATGAGATCTTCCTGCAAGTCAGCTCTTTCCTCTTCACCCCTACCATCCTCTCTTGCCATTTCAGGAGTCTCACCCAGTGGCATTGCAGGCTGCTCCTCCTCTGGGATGTACAGGATATTCCTCTGCAGGGTGATGTGGTGTATTATGGAGCATGCCACAGTGTTCTGACACACTTTTCTGGGTGAGTAGAGGAGGTCTCCACCAGTCTGGTCAAGACAGAAGAATCTGTCATTCAGGAGCCTAAAAGCCTCCTCCACTACCCACCTCGTTCTTCCATGGACCTCAATGAAGTGGACTTCCCCTGGTGTAGGTGGATTCCTTATTGGTGTCAGTTAAGGACGGTTTGGATGTGCAGAGTCTCCCGTTAAGGCATGGGACATGTGTGCAATATTGAGTCACTCAGTTCATGATTGTTGCACAGGCATTGAACACACACAAACTCAGGACAGATGTGACTTACCAACCAGCCAAGCCCTCTTGGGATACAGTTTTGATAACAACTGGGGCATGGTGCTGTTCTGCATTATGATGGAATCATGGGATGAACCCGGATAACAGACACAGACCTGTGAAATGTAGAAATCCGCCAAGCATACAACTTGCACATTGATGAAATGGAAGTTCTTTCTGTTGGTGTACACTTGTTCATTGGCCTGCAGTGTGGCCAAGCCATAATGTGTGCTATCAATGGCCCCCACCACTAGAGGGATGCAAGCATGACCATAAAATTCAGCCTTCACATGGGCTAAATGCTCAGGTTCTGGGAAACTGGATATTGCTGTCCAGGTGTCTCAGCATTGCTGAGAGGACATCCTTCAACACCAGACTGAACATAGGTTGTGATGTGTCAGCTGATAGGGCCACTGTATGTTGGAAGGACCCTTTGGCCAGCAACTGCAATACTGACATGACTTGTATAACGGTTGGAATGCTGGTTGGACAAATATTAGCCGGCATCAGATCTGGCTCGAACTGACAACATAAGGTCACTATTGTTTGCCTAGTCAGATGGTAAAGAAGAAGAATGTGGTGCTCTTCCAAGGTCTGAAGGTATGGCAGTGGACAGTAGATAGGAGGGTGTTGCATTCTCCATCTCCCTGCCTACCTATGTATGACAAGACATGATTTCTAACGTTAGTCAGTGTTTCCACAGCAGCATACATTATGCATGTCAATGATATCATATGACAAGGCGTTTTTGAATGGATAGACATGGCAACCAGTACACACTACAGCTGCAAATAACACAAGGATCAAATGTGAGCCCCATGGTTTTCCACACATGTCCACAACATGGATAAGGACTAAACTCAAAGATATGAAACAAAATTTTCCCTCAAAATGTGATTCGATATCCCTACCACCAAAACGACCATCGGCAGTGGTGGACTGTGCCCCACTGTTAAATGCCATCTGTGCCCTGCAACATGCTACAATGGGTTGTGAGTAGTAGGACCTACATGAGAGGACACAATAAGCATGTTTGTATGGTCAAAAATTCATTTTTAGAGATGTGACACAGTTTAGAATGCTCAGTACAGCATTTCAGGCCACCAAAATGGTGGCTCTCTGACCTACTCTACTGGACATTAGGAATTGCCCACGACCGCCGGCGGAAGTCATCTTTGAGGTTGCAATCGCAGTGAACCCAGGCATAAGCTAACATTGTTGCCAGTGGCAGTCACGGGCCAATGGCTGTGTCTGCCAGTGGTGACGACCGCATATGTGGTGGATGTGACTTCCACATTCTGCACATTCATTTACTTGACTCCTGCCACTGCTGCCAGCAACACCTCTACAACCTGAGCTGCTGTGTACCAACTGTGGGAGCTATCATGGTACGTCCAGCAGGTGATAGGGCTTCGGCCTTCTCTTTAGAGGATCTAGAAAGGCTAGTGACTGAAGTCCTAACCCTGTATGAACAACTCTATGGTTCACCAGAGGAGAAGGTAAGTACCTCATGTGCACAATTGTCTCTGTAGTTAACCATCCTTTCCCTCATCACAGGCTAGAATGTGGCTGTGTTTGCAAGTTTGACTACTCATGTGGCTTTTGTTACTGTCTGTGTGGCATCAATGGGAGGGACAATGTGGCGGTATTGGTGGCCAGTGCCATATGTGAAGTTCAGTCACATTGTGTTGTATGAGGTTTTTGGACTTATAGATCCTCCTTATGGTGAATGCAAATAAATAAATAACTAGGTGAGGAGACATTACTTTCATCCACTGACATCTCTTTCCTATTGATTGTTGTAAATGTCCGACAACATGTGTGTGTATGACAGCATGAGCTGAGTATGCATGTTGTATGAATCAGTTGACAGTAATGTGAGCATTTTATTGGTGCCACAGATTTCTGAACACATCTGCTCTCGCTAAACTATTGTGTGGAAGGCATATCATGACTCACTCTGTCCTTCAGGTTACCACACACACTATGGGGGTTATTCCAACTTTGGAGGAGGTGGTAATCCGTCCCAAATGTGACGGATTTACCACCAGCCGTATTACGAGTTCCATAGGATATAATGGACTTGTAATACGGCTGGTGGTATATCCGTCACTTTACCGTCACTTTTGGGACGGATTACCACTTCCTCCAAAGTTGGAATAACCCCCTATATGCCAAATTGTTGTTGGTTACATGATTTACTGTCATGCATGAAATTGATGGAAACGGAGGGTCATGTAGGATCTGTCAGCTCAGCCTGCAGAGACCAGGGCCTGTCACAAGTATCTCCCAGTATGGGACCTAGTCTGTGCTGCGGTAGAGTGACTGTGGCTATGCATCTGTGGCACTGTGCCCACTCCCTGTACCCCAGCAGATCCTATAATGTGGCAAATGTGAGGCTCTGGTTGCAATTCCTGCCCAGAATGCCTCTTTCCTTTGATTAGAATAGGAATGGGTACAGAAGTAAGTCATTCATCTAAGACATATGTGCACTTAGCATCATTGTCAATGTATGTGTGTGACTCATGACATGTGCTTTACTCCCAGAGCTCTGTTGTCACCTTCCCAAGGATCTTATTTTTCTTGTACAGGCTTATTGCACTAATGATAGTCCTACAGTGCAGACAGTGTGTTGATTCATGGGGGCCATGATATGTGACTCAATAGTTTGGTCACATAGTAGAAACTGTACAACACATGCTTTTGATAGATGCCGTCTCTGTAGGATAGACACATATGTCCAAAGGAGTGTTCTTTGGTACAGGTACAGGGAACAGAACCCCACCCCGCGAAGTTGCAATGGTCTGCATTTGTTATTGCACATGTTCACACATGGACAGGGAAGACTCTTTTTGTTCCCACCATACCTGTATTTTCATTGTTACTCAGGTGTAATATTTGAGTTTGTACTCTGCTAGTTGCCTGTCGAGACTGTATCCAGTGAGTCATTCTCACAGAGTGGGAATGTGTTGGTCCATTCATGCCTAAGGAGTTGACCCTTCAGAAGCCACCTATGTGTGATGTGTTTGATAGTGGCTTACATCACAGTACAAGTTGCTAGAGCATGGGCTACCTGATGTCAGTAAGCTTGATTAGTCATTGAAGGCCCTGAGCAGGGTATTGGGTTAGCCTGCAGATGGAAAATACATGTCTGTAGTCATGTCCCTGTACTTATTGGCTTGCATGGGTCACACTTGAGGAATATTGACAAATAGGAAAGTCCTAGCTTTATGATACTGACTTGTATGTGACTCAACCATTTGTGATTAAACTTGTGATCATGATCTCTTGATTTGTCTTTTGCATCCATGCAGGTCAACACCCATCAAAAGAAGGAATTATGCAGAGCCATCGCCTGGAAGGTGCAGACCCTAGGGGTCCACCGCAGATGGAGCGTCCACTGCAGGAAAAGGTGGGAGGACCTGAGACACTGGAGCCAGAACACTGCTGAGGTACAGCTGGTGATGTCCTCCCAGAGTGGGTGGGGTGCCCATCAGACCATGACCTCCTTAATGGCCCGCATTCTGGCGGTGGCCTATCTGGAAATTAATGGGTGTTTGAGGAAAGCACAGTTGCCACAAAGGGGTGAGTACATGGCATATTCCTGCCTATCACATTGCCAAGTGAATAAGTTAGGTTCTGACAGCTCCCTCTGACAATTAGGGATGAGGCATATGTCACACAATAGATGAGTGATTGTTTGTGTAGACATGTCTTGTGATGCATACTGATGTGCCTTGCTTATTGGCCCAGGGACATAGGACACAACTGGGTAGATCCCACAAAGCATTTGCTCTCCAAGGATGACATATGGCTGGGTACATTGATCAATGAAGCACTGTTTGTTGTAGTGTATGTAATTTCTATGCAACAGACCACTACTCCTCAATGTTATAGGCCAAAGGTAAGTTATGGATCACTGTCCTCATTCATGTTTCTGGATAAATGAGTATATGGGCATCTTCTTCTCAGAGGCCACTTCTCTTCAGCGTATGACAGGTGCTGGTAACTCACTGCAGTCTGCAATATGAAGGTGGCCAACATAGATGTGACAGAGCTTACATTGTTCTTTGTGTCAGATATAGATCAATACATTCCCTTGGTGAGTGGGGAGTGCCCATTGACATGATTTATGTGCCATCACTGTTTCTAACATTTCTTGTGACCACTTGTCAGCCTATGTCCCTTTCTCTTTATAGAAACAGTTGTAATCTGCTGTTTCATGCATGGTCTACCTATGTTGATGGGATGATATTTGTGTTCCATCACATATATGTGCATGGCAAACTGTGCTTGGAATGAGACATTTACAATGGGGGTACATTTCATGTTGTGCCACAGACAGCAGGGTGTCACCATTGATGATTGGCTGACACATTCCCTCATGCATCATAGCATGCCATTTGGCATGTATACCTGCAGTACCAATGAGGGACATGATAGGTACGTCTAGAGTTTTGGTCCACAATATAAACATCTATGTCCTTGATGTGGCATCATGTTGAAAAGTACACTGCACATGTGTAATGGGTAAGGTTTGTGACCTGACGGTTGGCCAGCATCATGGAGTGACTGCCAGTTATGCTGAAATCAAATGTGTTTTGGTACAAGCATTCATCCACAGACAGAGACCTTGGTCTGCATGACCATACTGGGACAATGATGTGGCTTCCAATTAGGCAACATGTTGGGGGCCTTTTACAAGTACTTGCAAATCTCAAGACCTCTCCAACATCCAAGGGACTAATGACATCTACTGATGCACTTAGAGTATGTCATTGTAATGGGTGGCAAACATTAGTGGTGATTAGCAGTGGGGCTTGCTAATTCATTGTGTTGTGGATTCTGGGGACTTTTCTCCCTGGCATATTGGACATGATGTCTACAGTGTCAATTTCCATGCCATGTGTGGCCTATCTGAGCGACATTAACACTATCTCCATTACTTTATTGAGACAAATATCACTTGGTGGAGTGTGCATTGTGGAATTGCTTCCAGTGTGACATGAGTATTTCCATGTCACCTTTTCCAGGCTATTGTACTTTTTCCAGCAAAGTGGCAGGATTTTGGAGCATCATTTCTTATTATTGGGCCATTATGTATGTGACAAATCGATGTGTGCACAACCTTGTGTGTGGTCAGTGGGAATGGATTTGGCATTGGCCTACTATTGTATGATAACATGTAACTGAGGTCTCCTCCTCTGGGCAAAGCTTGAGGGTGATATGGTCTCCCACTTGTTGAACTGTTATTGTGATTGCACAATTTCAGCCATTCCATTGTAGTTGTCTGAGATCATGAATTTCCTGTGGGCAGTTGCTGACAGTTCAGATGGCATGCATGGATCTAGTAAGACAGATGTATGGGCAACTTAGGTGGAGTTTGTTGCTGGGGCCTACTTGATATCATGGTAATGTTTGCTAATCTGAGC
Organism: Pleurodeles waltl; assembly: GCF_031143425.1. Classification (NCBI taxonomy): domain Eukaryota; kingdom Metazoa; phylum Chordata; class Amphibia; order Caudata; family Salamandridae; genus Pleurodeles; species Pleurodeles waltl. The sequence continues at coordinate 728,991,469 of NC_090437.1, forward strand.
TGTTGTTCAAGTGTGATCATGGACATTTGATAACCCTATTTCTCTTTTTATGTGCAGCATCAGCACTAGCAAGCAATGGAGACGGGGCGCAGCTGAGTGGGGAAGCATCTGGACATGGGACCTCGGGTCAAGACATCACAGACACAGAGGAACCCAGTAGCCTGGAGGGTGAGGAGAGTACCACTGGGGAGACCAGAACTTTCTCTTCATTATCAGATTCTTTCTCCAGTGGACACTCCTTAGTTTTCGGACCTATCGGGGCATCCCATTCTACCACCTTTGTCCATCACCCTGTTGTAACACCGCTTTCCCTGTTGCTCCACCCCAGTTGGCTGTGACACTCACCCAAGAGTGGTGAGGAGGCAATTTCCCTTCTCAGAAGTATCACTGTGGTTCAGTCAGCCATTGTGAATGACATCCAGGCAACCCAACTCCAGCAGACAAATGCATTCCTAGAAGGCATTCGTTATGCATTGGCTGGCCTACAGAGATCTTCTCAGGCTTTAGACTCATCACTGACGGCAGCCAGTCACCCCCGACCTTCCGTTCAATCTCCATCGCCCTCTTCCCAATCCAAATCTTCCCTTCTCCTACCTACCCACAGCACATAGGCAGGCCCACACACATCCACCTCAAAACAGAAGAACAGCACACACAGACACAAGCACCACAAAACACACCGGCAAGCAAGCAAACAACAGACACCCACAGACACAATAACAGACACAAATTCCCCAGATACCACCACCTCCCCCAGCATTACACATACAACATTAAGCATACCCACAGGCACTACCACAACAGTCAGTGACACAGCCACCATACCCAGCATACCCGCAGACACCACACCAACAGACACGCAGACATCCACCACAAGCGCCATACCCACAGACACCACCCAGATAGACACCCAGACATCCACCAGATCCATCATGCATGCAGTACCCATCCCAAGAGACACATACAGATCCAACATTCCATCCCCCAGCACCAGTCCCTCAAGACACACAAATGCACCAACTCACCCAAACAACAGACACCATCCAAACACAAGCGTACCTCCTAGAAGCGTGTACCCACAACATCCACACCAACACAGCAGACAACAACTCCCTCGACCTCCAAAACGCCACCCCCTTCTGTTGCCCATCCCCTTGTCCCTAAGAATTTTTTTTGTTTGACTTTAACCTTTCCCTTTCACCCCATCCCAAACCTGAGAGATACCCACCTACCTCCCAGCCCCTCCCTTTCACCTCTAAGATCTCCCCTGTCCCCCTGTGTGCACCCATACCTCTACCCTCCAAGAAGAATCCCATCCCTCCCAAAAAGCAGACCACCCCTCCCAAACCAAAGACCAAACCCCCCCAAATTGGCCCCCTCCGAGGAAGATCCCTGAGGTTCCTACCTACGAACATGATGCCCCTTGCTGTGCAGGTTCTCTGGCAGTTAGGAGTCATGTGACTGCACTATGATGTGCCTGTGCAAACATGCATGGACTGGCCAATGGCTTTTGACTTTTCACATTTATTATTCAATAAACCCAAACAGTTGTTTTTTTTAGTATACATTTGTCCTGCAATTCCTTTTCTACCTTTATGTTGTTTGTTGTCTGCCTACAGTTGTGTGTGTTTCAGTCTGCTTGCTGATCAATTTGCTGTTGTTTGTGGTATCTGACTTTGTGGGTAGTGCTGGTGTCCTCCAAGACAAGGGTACATGTTGAGTGTTTGTATATGTGCATGTAAATGCATTGGTGGTGCCATGGCATTTTGTTCTGTTTGCTGTGATAAGTATGTCATCTTGTGTTGTCCAATGTGAGCATGAATGGTGTTACACCTGACATGGATTATGTATTCATCTGATGTGTGTCAGCTTGTGTTTTGTTTGTTCAGACATAGAGTGTATTCAATTGTGCTATCTTTGTTTGCATTTGCCTATGCATGTGTCGATTTAGCTGTGTGTACCTTGCAGCTACTTCATGTAGAGGTATGTTGTTGGAGTTGTATGTGCTTTGTTAACTTGCACTTCCACCTTGTGCAGATAGGCATGTCATTTGGGTCTACAATTGGTTGTCCCAGAGATACCTAAAGGGCCAGTTTCTGTGCAATAGTTGTTTTATGGGCAGTTGCGAGGTGATACGTGGCCCAGTGCAGCCTCCTTCACTGGGTGTTCCTGCTGGCCCCATCCCCATTGTACAGGTGCTGTTTGCATAGTGAGGTTTGTATATTTGCCTTTCTAACTATTGTGCATCCCATTGTCCTTCAACTGTGTTACAATGTATGTGATGGGTGTGTCCATTGCAGGGCAGTTTACTGGGAATAGTGTTTGTGTTCCATGCCACATCCATACATATGTGTGTTGAATGTAATGAGAGCCCATGGCATTTGAGGAATGTGTGTGTACAGTGCTGTAGCAAAGATGTTCCTCACATACCCATAGATCTGGTACCTAGGTTCCAAGAGGGGGGTGACATACGTCAGTGGTTAAAGGAATATGAGAGGGCTCTGGTAGAGTGCAGGATTCCTGAGAAGGATTGGGGAACTGGCCTAGGGAGCTTTATTCCTGAGGAGGGGAGAGATGCCCTACTGACTGTAGAAGAGAGTGACAGGGAGGGGTACTCCACTATGAAGAACGCACTGATTAAGAAGTATGGTTTTTCCCCTGAGGAATACAGAAAGAGGTTTAGGGGCGGTAAGAAACTGTCCCACCAGTCTTGGGAGGAGTTTGTGGAGGATTGCTGCATTGCACCAGATGGATGGGTGAAAAATGTTGAAGGGCTGTTTAATCTGATTGTCAGAGAGCACCTGCTTTGTTGTTGTTTTTCAGAGTTATGCCAACACTTGTCAGTGTGTGAGCTCTCTGACCCCAGGGAGCTTGCAAAGGAGGCAGACTTCTGGTTGCGTACCAGTGGGTCTGGTGTGGCATTAGGGGGTGTTCCTAATGAGAGTGGTCTAGGTGTTTCCCAACCAGGTGTGGTGGGAAAGGCTTGTGTCCCAGGTAGGTCCCAGTGTATTGGGGCGGGTAAGGCACCCCATGTCCAGTCTCAGATGAGAGGGAATGGGGTTGGGCTGAGGCCCTGGTCCCAGGTCCTTGAGGGTTCCATGAGTGAACGCCAGGAGGTGAGCCTAGCCTGTGCCGTAGGGCCAGCTGTTCAGAAGGATCCCATTTTGTCATTAGGACTTGGGCGGGTGGCTGGTGATATCGTTCCGCCGGTCCTGGTGTCTGGTAGTCTCGCTCTACAGCGGAGGAGGCGGAAATCCAGGCATAGGGTTGAGAGGGGGCTGCGGGCCCCAGTGGAGAACCTGGAGGGTCAGGGGTCAGCTCTGAGTGCAGAGCCCCCCAGGAATGACCTTGGTGAGACCATTTCTGGGCTGGGGGGAATCCAGACTCTGTCAGATGGGCAGAGGTCAGGAGACCTGCCCCAGCCAGACTCTTGTGTGGCCCATGGGGAAGGTGTTTCCCTTGCGGGGGGTAGGTGTGCCCCCCAGGAAGTCCTGGTGCACCAGGCAATGATTCAACCGCAGGGTGGTGACTCTGGGTTGGATGATCAGGTTCAGAGGGTAAACTCTGACCTGATGGGGAGTAGGTGTGCTCCCAAGGAAGTCCTGGTGCGCCAGGCAGTGGTTCAACCGCAGGGCAGTGACTCTGGGTTGAATTGCCAGATTTAGGGGGTAAGCTCTGATCTGGTAGGGGGTAGGTGTGCTCCCAAGGAAGTCCTGGTTCGCTGGGCAATGGTCCAGTCTAAGGGTGTCGTCCCTGGACTAGATAGACAGGTTCAGGGGGTAAACTCTGACCTGGTTGGGGGGGCGGTTAGTGTGCTCACCCCCGTGTGAAACTTCTGGTGGCTTCTCCCGAGGTGGGGAGATGCAGGACTCTGGAAGTGGGGTTCAGGGAGGGGGAAGCCCACCCCGGACCCCGGTGCAACCCAAGGGTGTCGCCCTAGGTTGGGTGGTCAGTCGCCAGATAGTGATCCTGGGCTGGCGAGAGAGTTGTGCAGGGCTGCTGTACCCAGCACCCTGGCAGGTGTGGATTCTGGTGTTACCCCTCCTAGGAGAGGAGGGCGGGATCCTAGAAGGAGGGGTAGAGGGAGGAGAGCCTCGCCTCTAGCCCCTGTAGAACCTATGGGTGGGGACCCTAGGTTGGTGGATCAGTGGCAGGGTAGAGCCCCTGAACTGTTTGGAAATGGAGTGGAGACAGGTTGCTTTGCACCTGGGGCTACCACCCCCCACTCGTTATGGTTTCAGAGACCAGAGGCTCCTAGATGGCCTGGGGCCTGGTTCTGGCCATTGGCAGTTAGAGAACCCCGTGGGTTGGTCTAGGCTGCCTGGGAAGCATTGACAGAGAGATCCAAGTGGAGTAAGGAAGGCGTAGAACTAGAACATGCCCCTGCTGTTGTGGGCCTGGGTCCTTGTTCTATCGCCCCAATCAGGGAAGAACATCAAGGTATTGATCGTTCTCCCCTGGCTTTTGGCTGGTAGGGGGTTGTGTTGGACTTTTTGCCTTACGCAGGGTCATCCCCAGTCTTTTTGCCTCCTTCCTCCTGGTTCTTCTGACCTCTCGCTGTTGGTTCTAGGACTCTGAGCACTTTATCACTGCTGACCAGTGCTAAAGTGCAGGTGCTCTCCCATCTAAAGTTGGTATGATTGGCTTATACCTAATTGGCATATTTAATTTACCTATAAGTCCCTTGTACAGTGGTATCTCTACACCCAGGGCCTGTAAATTAAATACTACTAGTGGGCCTGCAGCACTGCTTGCGCCACCCACTGAAGTAGACTTTCAAACCCGTCTCAGGCCTGCTAGCGCAGGGCCTGTGTGCGCAGTTTTCTGCCACAGGGACCTGGCATCTAAATTTACTTGCCAGGCCCAGAACTCCCCTTTTACTACATGTAAGTCACCCCTAAGGTACGCCGTAGCTAGCCCTATGGGCCGGGTGCCATGTATGTAGAAAGGCAGGACATGTGCCATATTGCATGGCCTGTCCTAGTAGTGACAAACAGCCTAACTTGGTGTCTCACTGCTGTGAGTGCTGCCTTCTCATAGGATTGCATTAGAAATGCCCTGCCTTATGTGTAAGGGGTATTGTCTGATTTATGAGGGGTAGCGTAGGCGTGTTTAGTATGGTTGTGATGGTGATAATAAATGCTGCTTACTGGTGTGGGTGTATTTTTTATTACTATCACAGAAATGCCACTTCTAGAAAGTGCGCATTTATCTGTGCTTATGACTCTGGTGTTTTGCAGCTTGACTCCAATCCACGTCTGGGCAGAGTTACAGTTGGGGCTTTGTGCATACTTTTCATACAGCCTGTACACAGGGAGGGTGGAGGTGTCATAGAGGTGCATCTGCATACTGAATAGTCTTCCTGGGCTGAGAGAAGGGAGAGGCGGGGCACACCTGCATTTGTAAAGACTGTGCCCTGGCCTCACACAATAGGGTCGTTAACCCCCCACTGATGTTTGGAGCCTGTGCTGAAAGGAGAGAGGGGGCACTCCCAGAACCAGTTGTGACTGGCTGGAACCTCTTCTCCCTACCATTGTAAAACACTGTAAGAACTGACTATAAGTACAGGGGAATTTTTCCCACAATTTGAACACTCTTGGAAATTGAACCTGGACACAAGACGCTGCTGAATGGACTCACCAGGAAACCGCCTTGGACTGCTGCTGCTGCTGTGCTAACCTGTGACCTGCTTGGTCACTAGGAGGAACTGCCATCATCTGCATCCCTTGTGCTGGCCTTTAGCTGGACCCACCAGTCTTGTGCTCCTTCCTGCTTCATTGTTCCCAGGGGCAGGGTGCCGTGGCCCCTGACCCCTGTAACCTTTCCCTTCACAAGGAGTGCTGCCTTGATATCCCCTTTGCGCTGAGAGAGCGCTCTTCTGTGCCCTCAGGCACTTCGAGGCACCTGTTTCATGCTGGAATCACCGCCGCAACCCGGGCTATAAGTATGGCCTTAGCGCTTTGAAAAGCGCTTCCTGGATGGCTCCCAGTAATCACGGTCCCCGGAGGGGCCCGTCAATGGTCTAGAGGAGGTGCGTGCCGCCCTCTTCTTCTCAAAAGGATGTCAGAAGCCCCCATTTTGCGCATTGGAGCGCCGGGGGCCCCATTGTTCATCTTCTAGGCACTGGAGGTGCCTTCATCAAGCCAGGTACTGTTAAAGGAACAATATATAGAACATAAGTTCTTACTAGAGACTTCGTCTGATTTATATGTTGTCTACCTGTTCTTGATGGTGTTTCATAGGCATATGCAAATGTTCCTTTTATGGGCATGACTTGCTAATATCTTTCCCTAACTTGCCATATGTTTTCTAATGTTCCTACTATGGGCGTTTTATGATATTCTTATGACAAGTGTTCTAATGTGATAACGTGTTTCCTGACTACTGCTTATGTTGCAGAATACTGACTAACCTGTGTGTTATGTGTGAATACTGCTAATTTGCAGAGTAACTAATGTGTAACGTTCTGAAAACTGCTAAGGTAGCAGGATAGTACTGATATGTGATGTTTGGTCTGATAATTGCGTTGTGTACAATACAGTATATATTCACATAATCTGGTGTTGTATTTCCTTTGTGGTGGGGATATTGCGTCACATGTGTTGTGTGTGTTGTGCAAATGCTTTACACATTGCCTCCGGGTTAAGCCTGACTGCTCGTGCCAAGCTACCAAGGGGGTGAGCAGGGGTTATCTTGGACGTGTAACTCCCTTCCCCTGACTAGAGTGGGTAAGTTCTGCCTGGCTGAGGTGCATACCCTAGCCAACCAGAAACCCCATTTCTAACAGCATGTGTGAGTTGTATTTGTAGATGTGATGTTGGTGTGTTGTTGGTGTTGTGTGAGACAATGTTGTGTACTCTTGACTGTCTCTGTGCCTGTGATGGACAGATGGGTGTTTTTGTGTATTGCTGCGGTGCAGTGTGAGTGACCTGCCCATTGGAGGCCTATTGTGACTATGAATGTGTCCTTGTTTATGTATAATTCTGACCCGGGACACAAGTAGATGTGTACTTGGTGCCCATAGCATGACTCCCATATCATGTGGACAAGGGCTCAACAAACTGTTGGTACAATTAATAACACAGGTAAGTGTGTGTGTGCTTTCGGTTGGTTGCAACCACAGCGTCATTGATTGTGTGTGATGATCAGCAGCAGCAGCAGGATATGCATGAAGGGATGAATGGCGGCATCGAACGTGTAAGGCTGCCTACAGGTGAGTGTCTCCCTTTATAGTCCCCGTTTCCCTCTTGTGAGACGTGGTGGATGGGCAGTGTGCAACCTCACAATGTGTCCGACATAAACACTCTCTCCACTTTCCTATTTGTACAGTTGCGTGACAGCAGCAGTCTGTGCTGCCTGGAAGTGCCGGTGGGACCGCAGAGCTCTTTGCTCCATTGGCCAGCATGACTCTTAATCTAGCAGTCCAATCACCAACCATACAGCGGTCTGACCACCAACGTCACCATGGAAGTCCACGGACTGCCATACTTGTAATGAGCCCCTAAGTCCCCTAATAAACTATTTACAAAACACTTTGGTTTGAAGACTGCATTGCTCTGGACACAGATGCCAACCCAGTTCCAAATACCATGGTGTAATGTTTATGACAGCACCTTGGCACAGGGAACCAAAATAAAGAGCGCAGTGGAAGGATGGCACAACGCCTTCCAATCTACACTAGGCAGAAATCAACATACACACTATAAACTTATATAAGCATTACAAAAGAGCAAAGGTACCAGCAACTATGACTGAAGCAATCTGTAGCCAAATTGCCCTTAAATGTAGCAAACAAACCAAAAGAATGTACAACATGCTACAATTTAAAGTCATACTCTTCAGAAATAACAAATGAGTACATGACATAGAATGATAGTCAAAAATATAAAATATATAGTAACCAACCAAAGTCCTTTTCATAAATAAATATTATATCAGTCTAAATTCAATAAAATTCCAATTTTAATGAAAACTGAAATGATAAAATGATATATAAAATATTGAAACAAAAAATGTAACCCTCACCCAGTAAGAAAATAAAACCAAACTCAATCACTTACATTAATTAAAACACATAAACTACCCAGTTTCAAATAACAATCATATAATATTTACCGAAACATTGAAATATAACACTTCCTACTCAAAAGAAGCCAATTAAAAAAGACTTACTGTTGTGCAGCTGCAGATCTGTATCCACGCAGTCAAAAATAATAATTCACCAAAAAAGTTAAAAATATTGTCCAGAAGCCCCAAGCAATTCTCAAAAATAAAACTTTTAGATCTGACAGCCTTAGGGCGGCCTTCCCACATCTTTTTGCTTGCCTCCCTCTATTTTTCGGATCTCATTTTTGCTGATTTTTAAGACTCTGCACACTTTACCACTGCTGACCAACGCTGAAAGGCTTGTGCTCTCTCCCTTAACCATGGTAACATTGGCTTATACCTAATTGGCATATATAATTTTCCTATAAGTCCTTAGTAAATTGCCCAGGGAATGTAAGTTAAATGTTACCAGTAGGCCTGCAGCACTGATTGTGCCACTCACATATAAAGCCCCTTAACAATGTCTCAGGTTTGCCATTGCTAGGCCTGTGTGTGCAGTTTCACTGCACTTCGACTTGGCATTTAAAACTAGTAGGCAAGCCTTAAAAATCCCTTTTCCTTCCATATTGGTCACCGTAAGGAAGGTCCTAGGTGACCCATCGGGCAGGGTGCTATGTAAGTAAATGGCAGCACAAGTACTTATTAGTTTTACACATCCTGGTAGTGAAAAACCCCAAAAGTCTGCTCCTCTCATAGGCCAGCGTTAAAGATCCCCTGATATGCTTTTCAGTGGTAATTTCTGACTTGAGAGGAATATACTTGTCATATTTGGAATGATTGGAATTTTAATAGGAAATCCTACTTACTGGAGAAGTTGGATTTTACATGAAAATAACACAAAAGAAAGATGGACATAGTGCTGAAACTGTTCAATCAACACCAGTTACAGATCTGAGTTTAATCCATCATTCTTTTGCTCACCATGCCACCCCAGTTTGAACGCAGCTTATGCAAATCAGTTTTGACCCTGTTCCCCAATGCATGCATTGCACCACTTTGTAAATATGGCACAGGGAAAATGCCACTTTGGCATCACCTTACTGTAAAAAATATGATGCTGTGATGGGGCTATGGTGGCACTATGGACTCGTAAATATGCCCCTCAATTTCTAACAAAAACAAATCTAATAGAAATCCCTCGAAGCAATCCAAACTACCTAGAATCCATTAAAAAAAAAGAAAAAAAGAGTTTAGGCAAAAGAAACACCCATAGGACACGTTTGTAGACAAAACCGGTAAAGTAAATAGGAAAACCCTACTGCAAAGCATATTGCATAACATAATGATACATTACTAAGAACAGTGTATGAAAATCAAAAAGTACAAACTAGGGAAGACCACTACTATTAATACATCAAAATAGTCCAAATATACAAAAAACAACACTATAACTAACTTTTATACCTTCCACCTAAACCCCCACTCTCAAAACTCTTTAAAAAATCCTTAAAAAGGGACTTACCTGTGCTGACAAACAGTAGTACCTGATCACAACCTGATTCTGGGAAAAAACTAAAAATAAAACATAAAAAAATAACACAAATAACACAAATAGATTACAAAATAGAAGGTCACTGCAAAAAAACAAATGCTGCTAAATGAAACTAAAAAAAAAGACTATATTAAATTAAATAAATAAAACTATAAACTATATATAATTATTTAATATATGCTGAAAAACGTATGTTAAAATGATATTCAAAATATGTCCATAAAACAATTTAAGAAATGTTAAAAATGCAGTAAACAATGAAAAATAAAAATGAAAAATGGACATCATACAATAGTATTTAAATATAATTTCTTGTTTTAACAATCTAAACGAGTTTGGGGAAGGTGTTGGACAATAAACGGGTATATTTATCATTCCTACTCCAATCTTTACCAATTTGAGGTGGTGTTGGGCACTAAAGAGGGGAATACTTTCACTTCTTCAATTTAAACCAACTTAGGGAAGGAGCTAAACGATAAAAAGGATTCATTTACTATCCCCACTCTAATTTAACCATATGGGGGAAGGTGTTGGACATTAAAAGAGGTACTATTCCCACTCGAGATACACATATACCAATCAACTGCCGACCTATTTGACAGGAACCTGGAAAAGGCCCTATCATCCCTGAGGCCTCAGGTGCGATTTTGGAAGCAATTCAAATTAGATGTCAAGGGGATAATAGCCCTGTCAAATATGGTCATCCTCCCCAACTCCTGTACTACTTCACTTATCTCCCCTTGTACCTCCCCGATCCTTCTTCCAAGAGTTAGACATTCTCCTAATAGACCTTATATGGGGTGACAAGCGTCACTGCATTGCGCTGGCAAAATTTCAGCTATCGATGGTCATAGGTGGACTGCACACCCTTTTTCAAAGTCTATATTCTGGCAGTTCAGCTCCAGTGGCTGTCTTGTTGGCTTGCAGGGCAGAACCTAAGTGGGACAGGTCAGGGAACTCATTAATATACTGTTTTTTTTGCTCCCAAGGCAGTCACTCTCACTCCAATGGTTTTTGCAGATGAGGATAGCTCAGAACTACATGGCCAGGGTACATTTCCTCACATGTCATGTTACTCCATATGCCCCAGTGCTCCAACTGTAAAGCCAACTATGTCTCCCCAGGGATATACACAGTGAGGGACCTCCAGCACTGGAATCAGCACTCCTTCAACAAAATAGAAGATTTCTTTACAGATGGGAGATTGCTCACCTTTGATCAACTTGTAACATATTACAATGTACCCCCAGGCCAATTCCTAATGCATGGACAGCTTTGCAATACTTGTCAAGCCCTCTGGTCCACAGTAGACAATGAGCCCCAACCCATGCAGTTCTACAGACATTGCTGCAAATGGGAGCCAGACGGCACCTCATCACCTGGATATACAAAGTTATCAGGTAGCAAACCTGGTCTCCAATCACAGAGCAATGTGCCAAGTGGGTGAACAATATTGAGTGGGTGTTACATGGCAAGGGGCTGGAGCACGTCCTAGAATTCCCCCAGACAGTCTCCCCGAATGCACAGTTTAATAACATTAAATTTTTTACTCCACCACTGGGCCTCACACCTGACTTACTTAATCACTATTTCCCTCATGTGCACCTGCTCGCCAATCAGCATCAGACGATCTGTGTCATATGGTCTGGTCCTGTCCTTCTCTCTGCTCATACTGACTTATCATATATGTGATTCTGTGTGACATGATGAAGCTCCTTAATATCTACACATGGGATGCCCGTGCCCTTGGTGCATGTCTGCTTTGCCAGGTTGGCTGTCCTGTTGGTAAAAATAGCCTTGACTATGCATTGGAGGGCAGCATCAGCGCTGCAAGTGGTGGCATGGTATGGTTGGCATGCAAATGAAGGAAGGCTGAAGGCCCTTCAGTATAAAGAGCCCTGTAGACTCATCGAATTTGCATCTTCGATGCCAGGGACACAATACTGGACCAATTTTGCCATCTCGTGCCACCCGTAAAGCTCCTCTCCTGTTCTGCTCCAGGAACCCATAAGCCTCTTGCCACACCTCAGTGGGCTCTAGCAATTGCCACCATGACACTGCTTTTGACACCCCAAGCACCCCCTCCCCCTTACTGTTCATATCTGGTTTCTGCAATCAATACCTCGTTGGTGTGCCCTGGTGGGTTGCGTCACCCACAGCCCCCAACTCATGAGTGACACCTAACACTAGAGCCTGATTATTGACATCCCATAACTGCTTATCTGTGCCTTCACACACGAGGCTTCAGCACCTTCTGCCAGTTTATCAAAAGTTTTACAGGAGACTTTCCCTGGATACGATGTCAGCCTTACACACACATATACAACTGATGCACCTTTATCCTCTAGATTAATCAGGCCCAACCAATGAGGTCACCGTCAAGGTAATGTCTACAGGTTAGTGTAAGTAAAAATGGATTACTGCTCTCTTTATACATTGCCATCAACCTCACTAAAGTGACATTGTGTTACTGTGACCCTATTGTTTAAAAAAAAACCTCAATTAAAGCAGTTTTAAAAAAGGGGGAGACATTTGCTATACCCACTCCAATCTAACACTGAAGATGTGAAATATGCCATTTCCACTACAATCTCAGAACATTTTATACAATGTAATTTGAAAAAAAACTGTTTATATAAACAACCAGTACTCCATACTCATACACAATTTTTAACTATACAATAAAATAAAATTGAATCTAAAAACACAATAACGAAAACTGCAAACATATATATAAATATTTATACATTAACATACAAATAATAGACTTATTAATATAAGTAATTATTATATTTAGTTATTGACTACATTCCTAAACTATTAACCATACATCAAAAAATAAAATCATAATCACAAATTAACAATCATAAAATAAAAGTTACATGAAACATTTGCTTAAGAAATTAAAAATGCATTTTTAATGTTAAATTATAATTTTAAAACAAAAAGTTAAATATTTGTATTATTTGAATAGATTTTTCACAACCAATATAAAATGTATGAATGTTATATTAAAAAATCAAATGATTTGACTTTTTTTAGAATAATTTGATATACATTTTAAATGTTATACCTATTTTCATAATTTAACATTTTTTTATATTGCAAAAAATAAATGTCATCCCATTATATATATATAAATACATATGTGTGTATATTAATTCATTCTAAATTAGAATGTGTTAAAAATAGCAATGTAACAACAAATGTAAAAATTGTAAAATATTAATTGGCATGCCATTAAAATAATTAGCATAACATTTAACGAAAAAGTCTCCCCAAATGTATCCCCTAAAAACCCAATATCCCACTACAAAAAAAGTATACAACCATTATTTATGTACATTAATACAACAATAAATATGAATTTCAACAACTTCATAACTCATAAATTATTTTACTAAAACACAAATAAAAAATAAAACCATATTGAAGCAAACACTCTACAATAAATTACATACGTATTAACAATTACAAACATCACATAAAATATAATATACATTGATAATTTTTACAACAATATTTAAAACAGCACTAAACCCAATATTTTGACCTTCGATATTCCTGGACACATATCGTGCCTCGTGAACAATGCAAATCAAAGGAAAAAGTTTCAAATGTTCTCTATTTAGGCCAAGGGAGGTTATAACAACATGTGCTTCTAAAGTGCGTGTTTAAGTATCTTTCTCGGCTGAGTTTTGGGCTGTTTTGGTAATAAAATGCTATCTAAGCTGCGGAAAATAAATGATTTATGAAACTACACAATATGGGTTTCTTTTTGGTTGCCATTGTAATACTGCACATGGACAAGTTTCCAAAGTTTGTCTAAAAAGAGGGAAAACCTGGTAAAAAATCATCCGACAGTGGAAAGCATTTAGGGTCTCATTTACAAGGCCTTTGCGCCACCGCTGCTTCATTTTTTTCTCCCAATGGTGATGCAAGCCGTGCTTTTCACTGTTCTACATTTACAAGCTGATGCATTGGGCCCAATGTGTCAGTTTGTAAAGCGTTACATCACATCATACCTGTGCCAGGTACAAGGTATGCAAAGTGGGCGTTCCCACGGAAAAAGTCACACAGAACTGGCTTAGCCAAATTTACAACATTTCACTGCGTCATTCTACGACTTCACTGCATCACAATTGTACCGCCTGCTCAGAGCAGGCGTAAAACTGATGTAGGGCTTTTCTCAATGGGGGCCTCCTAGCTTTGCTGGAGTAGAGCCATTTTTTTTAGTTTAGCACCACAGATGCGTCAGAATTTCTGATGCATCATTGAAAATGTGCGCCAAGGAGCTCTGTATTGTAAATACAGAGCATAAGTAGCATTGTTAGGTTGGTCATAGGGTAGGGCAAGAAATCTGACGCATCAGAGCTGATGCACCAGATTCTTGTAAATGAGATCATTAGTGTTCGGGGGCTCTGTTGCACAAAGTGCCCCAGGTGCAATAGGCATTTGTGCCATTTTGCATGCCCTGGGGTACTTTGGTATTACAGAAGAGGCTGCAGACACTTGTGCAGCCCTTTCTGTAATACAGATAGCGCTGGTGCACATGTAGCAGCAGCACTAACATCTTTGGGCATTTAGTCATTTGCATGGTGGTGTGACCCCATGCAAATGAGGAAATCTCTTTGCCTCTGCACCCGCGCACCTTTTGAAAGTTGCACCAGGTGCAAACAAGGAAAATGTGCTGTATTTGTAATACGGCCACCAGTGTGCAAACATTCCGATATGCAAAACTTTGAAAAACTGGGTAGTTCTATACCCAGTTAATACTGCACTCTGCTTGGTGGGGTAATTAGAGGATGCAGTATTACCACACCCAAAACTAGGCAACTCATAATGCAATCCGATATGCTACTAATGAGGTCATGAGAGAGGAGTAGAAAATAGGTATGCATTATGCAGTAAAACTATCCAAGGTAGGTAAACATTAAGAAAAACAAACAAATAACTCTATAGTATTTATGACATGGCTAATCTGCAAAATCTTGCATTTTCTATCTTCAGTCTTCCCTCTCTCTATCTTCCTCTTCCATACAGGGAAGCTAGACTGGATTATTCACTGGAGTTGCTTTTATAATACTTTAGGCCTGATTAGAGATTGGTGGAGAGGGTACTCTGCCACAACGGCAACAGAGTATCCACTCTGCCAAATTAACGATTTGCCCACGTCATTTGGAGTCAGGCAGACATTCGATATGTCTAGGGCAGAGACTACTCCATCTCCACCGTTGGCATACACCTCCATGGCTCAACAGTAAGGACCGTCAAGGGTTTAGCCATTTGTCCATCCACCTATTTATAGTGAGTGAACAAATGGCAAGTTTTCACTGCTCATCATTACCGGGTAAGGGGCAGTGAAAACCCCCTTGGGACATTACTTTTTGTATTTTGAAAAACAAAATCCCACTTTTGGATTTTGTGTTTGAAAATAAAGTTGAAAGTTTGACATATGCCTCAGTCATGTTCAAAGAGCCGTCCATTGAACCTTCAATGTATTTACAGGAACCACTGTGATGTTGGTTCCTTGAAAGGCAAAAGATATCCAGGAGTAAAGTACTCTTCCATGAGGACAGTGCATACTCCATTTGCCAGGCTTCTAATCAGGCCCTTTATTTCCAGTTTACTGCCTCCTTTTGTGAGGAGGAGAGCTACGTGCTTATGGTCCAGCACGTACATTGTGCAGCCGCCAAGATCATAGACATCATAACTCTTTATGACTATCAGTTGTAAGATAAGTTGTCAGTAATATATGTAAGGTTGCTTGGCAAGGGAAAGCACACAACTGCTCCTCCCAGAGATCTGCAACTGGGACATTCAGGCCTGTATTTAACTTTTTTTCATGAAGTGAAACACAGCAAGCCAGCTTGCTATGTTGCACTGCGTGAAAGTGCAGGAATGCACTGTATTTAAGATAATACCACACATTTCTGTCCTTTTGTAGTGCTGGCACACCTTTGGCTGCCTAGCACCAATGCAGGCACCCTTGCGTCATAGTGCAAGGGTACCTGCTTTGTAGGTAGAATAGTTTTTGTGTAGGAAGGCGTTGAGCCAAATGTTCTAAAGGGTAGCCAGTATTAACCAGATTTAGGGGCTGATTCCGAGTTTGGTGGACAGAAACATCTGTGGTGCTGGTGACCTTCCCGCCGGCCCCTTTATGACTTACCCACTGGACTGACCAGCAGAAACCAAGGTTTCTGCTGGTCAGCCCAGTGGGAAAGGAGCAGCAGCACTGTTACCGGCTCATAATAGAGCCGGCGGCAACGCTACCACACACAGGGGACACAAGCACCCTCGAAATGCCCACTGTCTGAGCTGGGCAGAGGGACCCCCACCATGAGGCTGACGGTCTTTGGACTACTAACCTCGTAATTAGGCCCTTAATTTTTGATGTGCAATTGAGGAAGATGCACTATGTATTCTATGTTCATCACATACAAAATTTCAGCAAATAAATTCAAATAATTTAGAAAAGACCTTTCAGCAAAAAGGAATCACTTTAAAGGCAATTGCAATAAGAAGGTCCAATAAAAGAGATCTAGTAGGTAAAATATCCATACTAGGTGATAAAGAACCTAGAAAACATTCAGTAATGTAAATGGAATATTGCATTGAAACATTTTTAAACATTGAGCCCAAACAAAAATCCAAAAATGTTGAACTTTGCAACAGTTGTATCACATATGAATTAAAGAACCATTATCCGTGGAACAAGAACAGCATAGAAGAGAAACAGAAGGGTCAAATTTAGCAACATGTTCCAGTGTAATAACAGCTATATAGTAGACAAAAAAGAGTGAGTGCATAATACGACAGCTCTAGAGGTTGTGAATATCTTAAGCCAATTTGGACACAAACTTATGGAGAAAACGAAACAGATAAATGATCATCCCTTATGAGTTCCAAGGTACATTTAGTTCTAGTAGAGTTTGAAGATGGAAAGGTCCTATAAATGAGTGCAGCTTTAGGAATATCGCTATATAAAATATTGTCTAGACATACCGTTGGTACCTACAGTTAGTGTAGGTAACACTCAATCAGGAGTTATTTGGAACTTGGAGGGAACATGTTGAATAGAGAAGGAAATTAGTGTGTATTCTTCTAAAAAGAAGCCAGGTAATTGATACTGCATTTTTAGATAATCAAAATGTGCCTTTTTCTTTGGGAACAGTGTACCTTTTGATTTGTAGTTATCACTTAGGGAGGCTGTACACTGGACCTGTCCAAACACTCCCTGTCCCTTGTATCTCTACATAGACTTGCACAGCGGCTCAGCTGTGGGACATTTCATTTGTTTCATCTCTCTTGACTAGCTATTTAAGTCTTTCATTCTTTATTGCGAGTCCACTATGGCGGATTTCCAAGGCCTCAGCTTTGATGATGATGTCGTGACTGCCATTTTGCAAACCCCTTCTATCTCAGGCAATGATGGGACTGGCCCCTCAGGGAGTCTCAAAGAAGACTAGGATAAGTTGTCTTCATTAAAAAGAGACCTCATTAAGACAATACTGCATGGTACTATCATGACTGAATACTTACGGGCTAATATAGCCCCAAACGGCTTGATTGTGACAAGGATTTTCTCCAGGATTTGATTTTTAGGAAAGACTGGGCACAGATTACATGGAAATGCACTAGGGATTGGTTTATTTTGATTATCAATACATCAAAGAGACTAGCTGATTCCGTTGTGGTTGAGATCAATCTAGCTGAAAATACTTTGAAAACTACTTTGTCACTAAGCACGTTTAAATATCGTCTGGCAGAGATTAATACAGAGTTTAATGAAACCAAAGAATATCTTAACCAGCTAAAGATTACAAAATTACAAAAGGATATTTCTAAATTCAGTAGAGAGAAGGTATATCCGTACATTAAAGGAGACTATGAGCTAGACGCACAATCACGATCTTCTGATGACTCTGGTTCCTCCTTTAGAAAACCCTGTACCTATAGCAGTAGCTCATCATCGGATGGCTGGACCACCGACAAAGTTGCACCACAACCTTATTACAACTTTCCCAACTTCCCTATACATCAACCCCCTGCATGGCAGCCCCCCTAGCCATTCTTTCAACCATGCCACATGATGCCTTTTGTGCCTTTTTTAGGGAGAGGCCGGGCCCGAGGAATAGGATGACGTGCATTGGGGAAAAGAGGAACCACAAATGGTCACAAGGAGCTAAGGCAGGAACCAGGTGAAGACAACCCAGTGGTCAATCTGTCCTCCAGACATATCTCCTTGGATGAGGAACGTGCTCTCAACAAAGGCTTGGGCTTTGTACCTAGCCCTAAGGAAGATTTTTTTCTGTCTGAACTGTGAACTTGCTCAGTTCTTCAGGAAGATTCGTCTACACTTCTTTTTCAAGGACAGACCTTTGGAGCCAGCACAGAATGATTCTGGTTTCAGGAATCCTTATACTTTTATCCCTCCAACTTCATCAATGTCATGCAAATTACTCACATTTGAGAAATCAGTCTCTTTTGCGATTAATAAGTTGAGCCCCAAACATTCCTTTATAAACATTTCATCAAAAGAAAAAGAAGCCCTCAAGACATTGTCAACAGATACCTGTATTGTCATTAAACCAGCGGATAAATGAAGTGCTATTGTTATCTTGTCTCACAAGAAAACAGACAAGAATGCCTCCGCCTTCTAAGTGACTCCTCCTATTATGAACCCATTTCACAGGACCCCACTGAGAGACTACAAAAGACTATAAAATCCATGATCCATGAGGCAGAGACCAACGCATGGATTACCCATAAGGAGGCTGGATTCTTGGACACTCCTTATCCCCGCATACCATACTTTTATTGCCTCCCCAAGGTCCACAAAGGTACACATCCACCACCTGGACGACTCATCGTCTCGGATAGGTTCCATTTTGGAACCCCTTTCCATTTTCTGTGACCATTTTCTCCAACCTCTGGTCAGGGCAACGTCCATGTTTCTGAAATACACCAAGTATGTTTTGAATTTGATCAACTCCATTGATGCGACTGTCCAAGTGATGCTTTAATAATTTTGGACGTAGAAGCTCTATACACCAACATACCTCAAGACGCCACTCTTCGTGTTGTTGAAGACACACTAACAACCAGTACTTGGTCCTCTTCAACACCCATTCAGTTTATAATGCATTGTGCTTCCCTGGCACTTACAGATAACTACTTACAGTTTGAAGATCAACTTTATCACCACACATGGGGACCTCTAAGGGAAGCACCTTTGTGCCCAGTCTAGCATGCCTCTACATGTTCCACTTTGAACAACTCCAACTTGCCAACAACATTAAATTACCAGGCCGATACATTGATGATATCTTAATTGTATGCAAGGAGAGTTACAGTTGATCAACTCCTTCACCACCTGGATTAAAGGCCTGGACCCTTTTCTGAGGTTCTCTCCAACTATATCTACATCACAGATTTCCTTTTTGAACTTATTGATTTCTATCAACCATGGCAAACTGGAGATCAGTACCTATTATAAGAAGACGGACGGCAATAGCCTGCTTTCCTATGAAAGCCATCATCCTAAAGCATTGCAAGACAATTTACCCTTTGGTCAATTTCTAAGGCTCCACCGGAATTGTAGTAACAAATTGACTTTTGAGAAACAAGCAGACGATTTAGCCCAGAAGCTACTAGATAGACACTATCCACATCAGGTTATCAATGCTGCTCGAAAACAAGCATGCAACAACCATAGAGATAACTTATTATTAACTGAACCTAAAATTACTGATACCAAACTGTCCTGTGTGTCCATCTATACCCCTTTGTCTAACACAGTTAAAAAAATCATCAATAAACGATGGTCCATTCTTGAAATCGATGGCTGGAAGATACCTAAATCTTTATTTGCGTTCAAACACACTAGGAATATCAGGGACCTAGTGGTGCACACTCCGGTTGCCTCTGAGTCTAGACAGAGCACCTTATGGCAACTCCCACCGGTATAGGGACACTACCCATGTGTCAATTGTTCTTTATGTTCATTGACTAAAAGGGTAGATACCCTAGATCTGGAACCGATTGGCACTGGGTGCCTTACTAAGCACACTAGTTGTAATACCCGGAATTGTATTTATATGGTTACAAAACTGAGTACACATTACACAGAAATCAAACATACACTTAATGACCTTTGGTAGGTCATCCTTGAGGCATTCGATGACCTAAGAATTAGCCATCTTAGTTTATTAGAAAAAGAACAACGCTGGGTATTTAAGCTCAAAACACATATTCATGGTCTAAACGAATAGATACAATTTGATTAATTTTTGCTCCAATGTGTAATTTTACAGACTAATGTTAGTAGTATGCCTTAACATACTGTGATCATAACAAATTGAGGTGTCTCCTCCATCCTAGTTACCATTATATACACTTTTTTTTAGTTATTAATTAAAGCTGATTTTGTTCTCTGACCTATTCTGTATATATATTTTTGACTTGACTCTAAGTATACTTCCTTGACTCTGTTCTAAAATACAATTATTCATTTATGAAGTAGAATCCTCTCCCTCGGCGTCCTCCAATATATGTTAAAGAATTTAATCATATTTCTCCCACAGTCACCTTCTGTGCTTTTCTAACCCCTGAGGACGCATCCTTCATTGAGAGGATGAGTTTGGATCCTAGCCTCGTTATTGAATCAGAACTAGTATTGCTACGAGGGTTTCCTCACAGCAGAGCTCTCGGCCCTCTTTCTACTTCTTAGCAAGGGGCGGGCCTCATAGCCAATTTGCTACCAAGCCCCTCCCTTCACTAGGTTTCCATTTTTGATTGGCCCTAAGCTGCAATTTTGTACTTAACCCAGCAGTCCTGATGTTCCTATTACTTCCGGGTGTGTGGTCGAGGGTAGGTCTCACAGTTAGGGTCTGGTCACAAATTGTGAGTACGGACCTTTAACTCCCTTTACTTTTACTATTTTACTGGGACGTCACAGGGCTCCTTCAAGCGTGACAGGTCATGAGGCATTCTACCGATACCCTGAGTATGACCCAAATTTCAGTTGCTATGTGGAGCATTTTTTGTCTTTTTTAGCTGAAATGTTAAGGGGCTTTCTTAAGCGATACGGGCTCCTACCAGGAGTCGGGCGTCGTGTTGATTTCTTTTGTATGCCTTTATCTTGCTATGCCACCGAGAGCATTGAAGGCTCGCACAACTCCCCCATATACATGCTCATGAGGCCATTATTCTAATGGCCCATACGGTTCAGTTTCCTCTATATATCGTGGTTAGGAGCTCCAGAGAGCTGGCTTTATATTTTAGGGTTAGATCTTCAGCAATTAGACACAGGCGCGTCCCTATATGATTGGGTTCCCTTTTAGCTCTATATATCTCTCCAACATTGTCATTGATGTAAGAATGGACTTTTTTTCTGTCCAGTCAGTTTTAGTGGTGCATTTCTATTCTGATTAATTTAATTGAAGGCGACGGCAGTCTCCTGGCCAGCACTCTGCCCATTAAACCCTTCTTTTAATATTGGAGGGTAAGCTTTCTGCTATAATGTTTGACTTTAGAGACATTCAGAGGGGTTTGATAGTTTTACGACATTCCACAGATGTTGCCACACTTAGCATGAGAACCTGCTCTCACTGAATATTATCACGTTAAGGTGGCGTCTATTTGTTTCATACATACTTTTTACTTTATTCTCTATGTTGTGGCCTGTTTCTATTTTACAGGTCTATACTGACTGTGGGTATTTTTTTGCGTAGCTTTCCATGTATGTTACATTTTTTCAATTAGTTAAAACACCTTATTTGCTTCTTTTGAGTAGCTAGTTTTTTGTGGTCCTGATGAAACGCCAACTGATCCTTTTGGACACTCAAGATGTGAAACATGTTGACCCTGCAACTCATGTATCATAGCACAAAATTGCCTGATTAGAAAAGAGGAATGATATAGTTTAAAAGCTGGGAATCTATTACCCCTTTCAAGTTTTGGGTGTTTGATTATAGAGGGAGCAATATGAAGAGTTTTATTATTACACAGAAATGTTATACAAATGGAGTCAAGTTGTTTAAAATAGCAATTAGGAATTGCGAAGGGTAGGATAGAAGTAGTGTATAAGATTTGGGGTACAATCAACATTTTAGTAGTACAAGTCTACCGCACCATAATAAATATAATGGAGACAAAATCATGACTAATACTTATATTCAAGATTTTAACATAGCAAAATTATGAGAAAGTGTTTCTTCAGTAGTAGGAGAAAATGAGACACCATGTGAAGTTAGTCATGGCAACCACGTGTTGATAGCAAATTGAGTTCAAGGGTAAAATCTCAGTTTTATTAAAACTAGGGTCCAAAGTTAAGAAAAGTGGAGCTGCATCTAATGCACCACCACTTTTCTTGAACCTCATAGCGCCCCCCTACTGCCACCATGTGTGCACCATATTTAATAAATGGCACACCATGGTGTAGAGTAGGGGAAATAGAATGAAAATGTTTGACGCTATTGATGTACTGTGAAGTATTAGCACCAAAATGTTGGCGCTAATCCTGCAGAGTACAAAGGGAGTTATTGAAAACAAAGGTATGCCCCCTTTTAATGCCTGCTCTGTGCAGGCATTAAAATAGCCACTAAAAATGGCACAGTGGAATCCCTTAGATTCCACTGTGCCATTTTTGCGGTCCCCCTAACGGGGGAATGCCCCTCTGACTACATTATGCCTGGCACAGGCATAATGTGGCAGAATGGGTTACAAAGTGGCACAATGCATGCCTTTAATCACTTTGTAGATATAGCTTGGCAAATTTGGCCTCGTTGGGCTACATTAGCTTCATAAAAAATGATGTCAATGTGGCACACGGAGGAGCTAGGCCCTCTTAGATCTGGGCCTAGGTTTATAACCAGAAATGTAAGAGTATATTGAAATTTCTTATTGAAACGGGTCTAGAGAGTTTAGAAGATTAGAACTGTATATTACAATATCATCTGCATATGCTGACAGTTTAATTTCCTTTGAACCATGTTTAAAACCTGATGTATTTTTTTTACAATTAATACTTTCCAAGAAGGAGTCCAGACATAGGACAAATAATAGGGGGGAGTGGGAACAACCTTGCCAATTACTACCAGAAACACTAACTCTGGGTTACAGTACAGTCATGTTCTAAAATAAATTCATTTAGGGCTAAAACCAAACTAATGAAGAGTAGTAAACATAAATTGCTAATTAATATGGTCAAAAGCTTTTCCAGCATCTGTAGAAAGGGCTGCAAGTGGGGATTTTAATTTCTCAGCAAGACTGGCTGTGTTAGAAAACATTCTAGCATTGTCAGCAGCAAGAAGTCCTTTACTGAATCCATTTGGTTGGATTTAACAATAAGAGGGAGAATAGGATTTTAGCAAAAATGTTAATTTTCTAATTATTAAACAAAATGGTCCATGTAATTTTTTACAAACTTTTGGGATCTTTATCTTGTTTGGGGATTATGGGTTTTACAGCTTCCAAAAGGGAGCCACTAAGGTTTAAATTAGAGCTAAATGAACAAACCAGTTCTAATAATGTCTTCAGCATATAGCGCCTGATTACAACTTTGGCGGAGGGGGTTAATCTGTCCCAAGTGTGACGGATATCCCGCCCACCGTATTATGAGTCCATTTAATCTTATGGAACTCGTAATACGGTGGGTGGGATATCCGTCACATTTGGGACGGATTAACCCCCTCCGCCAAAGTTGTAATCAGGCACATAGGGCCTCATTACCAGTTTGGCAGTCACTAGACCGCCAGACTCGCGGATGGCGGACGGATCGCACCACATTACAACCCTGGCAGTAGGGCCACCAGGTAACCGCCATCTCTGCCTGGATCGGAGTTCCCGGCGGCACAGGGGCATCTCCAGTCTCCTCCTCCTGCAGAAAAGGTACATGGGGGCATATTTATACACTGTTTGCGCCGGAATTGCGTCGTTTTTTTTAACGCAATTCCGACGCAAAACTAACTCCATATTTATACTTTGGCGTTAGACGCGTCTAGCGCCAAAGTCCATGGAGTTTGCGTCATTTTTTAGCGTGGACACCTACTTTGTGTTAATGATATGCAAGGTAGGTGTTCCTGTCTAAAAAATTGACTCCGAGGCATGTGCGCCATATTTACACTCCCGGGCAAAACTCACGCCCGGAGTGGGCGGGTCAAAAAAAATGACGTCCAGCTGCTTTTGCGCCGTTTTTTAGCGCCTGGTCAGGGCAGGCGTTAAGGGACCTGTGGGCTCGGAAGGAGCCCAGAGGTGCCCTCCCATGCCCCCAGGGACACCCCCTGTCACCCTTGCCCACCCCAGGAGGACACCCAAGGCTGGAGGGACCCATCCCAGGGACATTAAGGTAAGTTCAGGTAAGTATTTAAAAAAAAAAAAATTGTGGCATATGGGGGCCTGATTTGTGCCCCCCTACATGCCACTATGCCCAATGACCATGCCCAGGGGACATAAGTCCCCTGGGCATGGCCATTGGGCAAGGGGGCATGACTCCTGTCTTTGCTAAGACAGGAGTCATTTCAATGGGGGTTGGGAGTCGAAAAAATGGCACAAATCGGGTTGAGGCGAAAAATTAGCCTCAGCCTGACTTGCCCCATTTTTTGGCGCCCAAGCTCCATATCCCCCTACGCCGGCGCGGCCTGGTGTACGTCATTTTTTTTCACGCACACCAGGCAGCGTTGGCGGCTAACGCCGGCTAACGTCATTGATTAAATACGGCGCCCGCATGGCGCTTCAGAATGGCGTTAGCCGGCGCTAATTTTTTTGACGCAAAACTGCGTTAGCGCAGTTTTGCGTCAAACAGTATAAATATGGCCCATGGTGTCTGAGGGCCAGTTTGTGCAGCATGCCACTACTATCTGGCAGACCTTCTTGGGTGTGGAGCACAGGGATCTACCTGTCAGATGGAGGCACCTGAACGTGGCCTTCAGGATACCAAAGGTCCTCTAAAAGGATCCTTCTGTTTCGCCCATGTGCCTTATTATAAAGTTGCCCTTGTCCTGGCATTCTTCACAGGGGTCAGAAGCCACGATAGGTTTGGGTAGCCAGAGGTCACCTGAAAGTATTGAGGGACAACATTTAGGTATACACTATCCTATTAGGATAACAGAAGAGGCATACACTAACATACACTGGGTGGGGACCAAGCCTCACCTATAAGCCACACCCTGGGCCTATGTAGTTGGGCCCTCACATCTGGAATGCTGCTATTCCTCAGGACAAAGGCATCATGCACCGACCCAGGATGTTTAGCATTGACGTGGGAGATGTACTGGTCCGCAAGGCACACCATCTGCACATTCATGGAGTGGAAACTCTTACGATTCCTGTACACCTCTCCATTCTGCCAGGGGGGGGAACAAAAGCAATATGTGTTCCTTCAATCACACCAATAATATTGGGGATATGTCCCATTGCATAGAATCCGGCATTCACTGTAGCCAAATCTTCCACCTTGAGGAAGCAATGTAGCTGCACATGTGTTTTACCAGGGCAGACAACACTCTTGCCAGCACAATTGAGAACATTGGCTGTGACATTTCTTCTGCCAAGCCCACTGTCACTTGGAAAGAACCTGTTGCCAGGAAATGGAGCACTGATGGAACCTGCACAAGAGGGGCGATCCCACTGGGATGACGAATAGCTGAGATCAGGTCAGGCTCCAACTGGGCATACAGCTCAGTGATTGTGGCCCTGTGCAGTCTGTAGGTGAGTATATTGTTCCTGTCCTCCAGTGTTGCTAAGTCCACCAGGGGTGTGTACACGGGGGTATGTCTCCATCTCCTATTCATCCGCAGTGGTAAGTATCTAAGGGACATAAGAGTGAGTAGGCTGTCACAATTTGAACAACTATTCCACAACAGTAGTCCACATCGTGGAATTATGTATTGGGACAGTGTAATTTTCAAAGTATGTGCCTATTTATCCTGTGACACAGCAATGATCGATAAGCCTATTTACCCCCTCTGAAATGGCAACCGCCTGTCCAGTGCGGAGGGACAGGTGGAAGTGAGTTAATTCTACCGACGTTGGGCATTGTGGTGTTAGGCGGTCGTGAACCACTGTGCAATTCTCATTGGCTAATAGTGGGCCTATGGAGTACAGTGGCCAATGTAGATGTACGCCAGTGGTGACGGTGTACACCGCCGCGGACGTGACCGCCATTTTCTAAATCATTCCTCACTTGTTTCCTGACCTTCCACAGGAGAAGTCCTACACTACATGTGCTGCTGTAACCTGTGGCTGGAACCTACCATGGCCAGTTTGACCGGGGAAAGGGCCCCAGCCTTCACTTCGGAGGAGTTGGAGCGACTGGTGGATGGGGTCCTACCCCAGTATGGACTGCTGTATGGGCCTCCAGACCAACAGGTAAGTACACTGTGGGCACAATGTATGTGGCATGGATGCATGGGGATGTGTGTGAAGGCAATGTGTAAAGCGGGGGATTCTATGTTGGTGGTGTAAATGTCATGCGCTGGGCAATGTGTGTGCCAATGGTGATGGAAACAGGTATGGTGGGCCATGTGTGTGACAGCCTGGACTGTTAGTTTAGTGGTGGTTTTCTGTCTTTATTGCTTCTGCAGGTCAGTGCCCATCAAAAGAAGAGAATATGGCATGCCATTGCCAAGGAGGTGTGGACCCTATGAGTCTATGGGAGGCAGAGCACCCACTGTCGGAAACGGTGGGAGGACCTGAGATGTTGAGCACGGAAGACCGCGGAAGCCCAGCTAGGGATGGCCTCCCAATGAGGAAGTGGTGCCCATCAGACCCTGACCCCCCTGATGACCCGCATACTGGCAGTGGCCTACCCTGAGCTGGTTTGACGCTTGAGGGGATCACAGTAGCCACAATGGGGTGAGTACAGTGGGTATCATTTCAAATTTTGGCTGGTGGGGTGGTATCCAGGTGGTGGTTGTGTGTTAGTGGGTGCCCCTAAGGCCAGGCCCGACATTGCAGCATGGGTCCTCTGAAGGGTAATGGTTGCATGGCAAATACAAGTATTCTAGCTTGTTAGTAGTCACTTCAAGGAAGGGCTGCATGGGTCGCAGGTGTGCTGCAGTTGGCGGTGTGTGCTCCTCATCATGCCTTTGTGACTAGTCATTTCACTTGTAGTGCAATGCATAGTGCGTTGGCCTGTTCCCTGTGTGTGAGGGTGCTGTG
The DNA here is from genome assembly GCF_031143425.1 of Pleurodeles waltl. NCBI lineage: Eukaryota > Metazoa > Chordata > Amphibia > Caudata > Salamandridae > Pleurodeles > Pleurodeles waltl. The sequence goes on from NC_090437.1 coordinate 729,018,230, forward strand.
TACGTCAACAGTGGTGTTTATGTGGTCATTGACCCACTGTATCCTTTGTCTCTCTCCCACCTTCTTGTTTTGTCATCCTCTCCTAGTATGCATTAGCATCATCTGGCGGAGGAGCAGGGGCACCAGCGACTGAGGGAGCTGCATCCCACATGACTCTGGAGGCAGAGTCCACCGACACCAAGGGAAACAGTGGGACGGAGGGCGAGGAGAGCACCACAGTGGAGACAGGAGGGGACAACACAGACTCTGATACCTCCTCCGATGGGATCTCACTGGTGGTGGCGGACACCTCTGTAACCGCCCCAGCTGCAGTTATAGCCGCCATCCCCGTACCAGCATCACCCTCCCAGCAGCCTCTCATTGAGTTGCCCGTGTCCGCTCACCCAGGAGGGTGGGCATCTCCCACGCCCCAGCACCTCAGGCCCTGCCCCGGTGAGCCCTGCTGCCCTGAGTGAGTATGCTATTTACCTCCTGAGATCCATCTCTGTAGGGCAGTCAACCATTGTTAATGCCATCCCGGGCCTGGCATACCAGATGAAGCAATGCAATGCATTCCTGGATAACGTTCATGGTGGATTGGTGGCCCAACAGGGATCGATTCAGACTCTGGTCTCCTCTCTGATGGCAGCCATTGTCCCTGTTCCTTCCATCCCCCCTCCAACTACCACTTCTCAGTCCCATTCTCTGTAACCCCAACCCATCCCAGCACACATACAGACGAGCATGCACACAAGGCAGCACACAAAAGTGACACAGGCAAACACAAGCACCACACTTCATCCCACAGCCACTCACACAAACACTCAACATTTGCAGGCACAGCAACATCCACTGCCTCCACTGTCTCCTCTTCCTCCTCCTCCACCTCTCTCCCAGTCAAGTCCACACTCACACCTGCATGCACTACATCTACATCCACTATCAACATCACCACACCAAGCAGAGCACACACCTCACTGGCAGACACCTCCACAACAACCATGCACGCGTCCCCTCTGTCCTCTCCCACCGTGTTTGTCCCCCCTCCTAAAGGACACAAATGCAAGCACTCAGACACCCAATAGCCATTCACCTCACATCAGCGTTTAGCCCATGCACCTGCACCCAACTCCAGTAGACATACACCTCCAACAACCACTCCATCATCCTCCACTCCCATTACTCCTCCCTCCTCCCGCCCCAACATCCCTAAAAAGCTTTTCCTTTCCCAAATTGAGCTCTTCCCTACCCCTCCCCCCTATCCTGCACATATGGACAGGGTAACAAGGACACAGCCCAGCACCTCAGCCAAACAGTCCATGGGGACAGTGGTAGCATCACCTATTTGTGGTGGTAAGGATACCAAACCTACAACACAGAAGGTGAAGGAGCCAGCACCACCAGGGAAGAAAGGGAAGAGTCCTGCACCAGCTGTGAAGAAGGGGAAGGAGCCTGCACCAGCTGTGAAGAAGGGGAAGGAGCCTGCACCACCAGGCAGAGAGGGAAAGAGCCAATCCACTCCTGCCAGGAAGGGTAAGGGATCCACGACCCATGGGCAGGAGGTGACGAGCCACTCTACACCAGCGGAAGCTGTCAGGCTAACACCTCCACCACCACCAGCTATCACGGGGCCCCCCCTGCCAGCTGTGGAAGTTCAGCCATCAGGGAGGGCAGGGGCTGACCAGGGGGCTCTTCCACCCACCACCACAATGCAGCCATTAGTGAGTGCAGGGGCTGTCCAGGAGACTCCTCTAACCACCACCACACTGCAGCCATAAGTGAGTACAGGGGCTGCCCAGGAGGCTCATCCAACTACCACAGCAGTGCATATATTGGACAGTGCAGGGGCTGCCAGGAGGCTCCTCCAACCACCACCACAGTGCAGCCGTCACTGCCGGCAGACGCCATGTAGGCCACCCTCCAGGGGCTGCTGTGCGGCCTGCCCCCTCCAGAACCAGTGGGCAAGTCACCCACTTGAGAGACTTTGGCCTTGCTCTCCCTAGGACAAAGCAATGGGCATGTTGCCCCCTCCAGAAACAGTGGGCAAGTCACCCACTTGAGAGACTGTGGACTTGCACTACCCAGGACAAAGTAATGGGCATGTTGCCCCCTCCAGAACCAGCGGGCAAGACACCCACTTGAGAGACTGTGGCCTGCAGTCCCCATGACAAAGCAATGGGCATGTTGCCCCCTCCAGAACCAGTGGGCAAGTCACCCACTTGAGAGACTGTGGCCTTGCATTTCCCAGAACAAAGGAAAGGCAAGGGGAATAGACAAGGGATTCACTTGGTCAATGGCAGCAACAACACTACAGTTGGCGTACACGACTCACACACACAGGGAACAGCCCAAGGCACTAGGCAATGCACTACCAGTCACAATGCTAGTCACCAGGCCATAGATAGGGACTCCTAACGCCAATAGCAGCATACCTGACCTCTTCAACAAAATACTTTTACAATCACAACATGCATTGAAGTGTAGTGTTTGGAAATAAGAGATGCTGATCATCTGCTCACCATTTTGCCCCATGGATTGCAACCACTGTGGATGAATAGGAGATGGAGACATACCCCCCGTATACAGACCCCTGGTGAACTTGGCACCAATGGAGGACAGGCACATTATCCTCACCTATAGACTGGACAGGGCCACCATCACAGAGCTGTGTGCCCAATTGGAGCCTGACCTAATCTCTGCTTTCCATCACCCCACCAGGATCCCCCCTCTTGTGCAAGTGCTATCAGTGCTCCATTTTCTGGCAACTGGCTCCTTCCAAGTGACAGTGGGCTTGGCAGCAGGAATGTCTCAGCCAATGCGCATGTGTTCAATCAGGGCAGACAACACTCTGGTCATCACTATTGAGAACATTGGCAGCAGAATGTCTCAGTCAATGTTCTCAATAGTGCTGGCCAGAGTGTTGCCTGCCCTGATTAAACACATGCACAGCTACATCGTTTTCCACCAGGTGGAGGATTTGGCCACAGTGAAATCGGATTTCTATGCGATGGGACATATCCCCAACATTATTGGGGCAATTAATGGTAAACATATTACATTTGTTCCCCCCCGGCGAATTGAACAGGTGTTCAGAAATCGAAAGAGCTTTCAATCCATTTTTTTTTTTTAAAGCTATTTTTATTGAGTTTTCATAACAGATCCATGTATCATGATTTTATAATTACATCAGCAGGATTTGGTTGTCTAGTAAAACATTTACATTCAAACAACTAAACAAAGTGTCACAAGTTAGGTCCGGTTATGACATCAAGTATATTTGTCTGCTGTATCTGACTGATAGATCTTGTATTTTGGTGTTGAGAAGCCCCTCCTATAGTCACTTGAGTACTCTATTCCCTGCTGGTCTCTGCTTATTGTGATGTCTAGGAATGCCATTCTGTAAGTTTATTGGTGGCGTATGTTAAGAATGTATTGTGTGTGTGTTCTGTGTGTTTTCCCTGCACTCGTTGGCTAATGTGGGCGCCATCGGGTGCGGGGGGTGGGGATAGCTGTTTCGCGTTGGTGTGTTGTGTCATGGACTGTTGCGTAATTGTGCTATAAGTAGGCAGATACTATCTGGCTGTGTTTGTAATTGTTACATTCCCTTATTTATGGTGGTTTCTCGTCGTTTTTAGCCTCTAGTCTGGCTACTAGCGTTTCCCAGGCTTCACATCCTGTGTGTTGTTGGCCGTCCCACGCTAGTTTCCTTAGTACCTGGTGTTCTGTGCGGGACCAGCGCAATGTGAGGGTATGCCAAGTTTTCAGATAGGGCGTGTTGGGTACTTTCCAGTGCATGGCTATCAATCGTTTGTACATCACATAGGCTAGGTCTGCAAACTTGTGTAGGTGTTTATGTTTTTTTACTCTTGTCCCCAGTCCTAGTAAGCAGGACTTGGGATCCACTGCCAGTACGAGTCCCGTCAGTTCTGTGATTACTTTTACCACTCCATTCCATTCCTTTTGTACCTGAGGGCACTCCCAGACCATGTGGTAGAAGTGTGCCAATGGAGCGTTACATCTGGGACAAGCTGGGTCCGAGCCAGGGAACATTCGCTTAATCCTGGCTGGTGATAAGTATGTTTGATGTGTGTAATTAAACTGTGTGTAACGGAATCTAGGGTTTCTTGACACCCCACGGGTGTGGTATACGACTTTCGACCAGTCTTCTTGGGGAATCGGGTCAAGTAGAACGGTGTTCCACCTGTCCCTAGCCCTCTCCAGATCAGGTTCAGGGGGCTTACTCAGGAGTTTATATAGGTTCGACACTACTTTTACTTGGGCATCATATTGCAGCATGTGATGTAGTATGGGGGAAATCTCTGGTTCTTGATCTCCGGCCACCCATGTTTTTTTGATTGAATGGCATTTAGCGTGATAAGCTAAGAATTGTCCCGGGTTCACTGCTGTAAGGGCTTGTATGGATTCGAATGTCATTAGTTTACCATCTTCAAAACAGTCACCCACTACTTGTATGCCCGCTTCCGTCCACACCGTGAGTGGGTGCGACCCAGCCTCAGCCCAACCGGGGAGCCGTTCCAGAGGGATAAGCGGCGAGTAGGGGAGCGCCTTGCGTCCTTTTTGTACATACCTCCCCCAGCATGAATGCGCCACTTCCATCAATGGATTATCAGACACGCTTTTGGGTTTTTTGTTTGTTAGCCATGTAAGCAGGGTCGCCCCCTGCAGTCGGGCCATCAGCCATGCGGACTCAGCTGGCGCGGGCCTGTGGAGCCAGTTCAGTATCCACTGTAGCTGTGCGGCAGCATAATAGAGTTCAAAATTGAGAGCGCCCAGTCCGAATGGGCGCTGCAATGTAGAGAGTGCCACGCGTGTCCTGCCCCCTCCCCATATGAGCTGCAGCAAGACTGCGTTAAGATTACGGAAAAAACTCTTGGGGACATTGAGTGGCAGTGCTGCAAAGTAATATACCAGCCTGGGCAGTATCAGCATATTCGCCACCGCCACCCTGCCCAGTGGTGATAGTGGTAGTTTATTCCAGAAACGCAGCGACCCCTTCATTGACGCTCTTCCCAGATTACCATCTCTGAGGTCCTCAGTTTTATGATATATGTATACCCCTAAATATTTGAATGTTTCGAAACACTATTTCAGGCGTCCTGCTGGGGCATTTTCTTGTCTTAACGGGGGCCATCTAGTTAGTGGGTACACACACAATTTTTCCCAATTTACCACCAGGCCCGATATCCCTCCATAATCGGTCAGTAGTGATATTACAGAGGGTATTACCTCACTTCCTTTCTGTATATATATTAAGGCGTTGTCTGCATACAAAGATACAGCGTGATGTAGCCCATTTCTGATTATTCCCCATCTATCTTCCATAACGCATATTCGTGTCGCTAATGGCTCCATTGCTATGGCGAACAGCAGGGGGGAAAGGGGGCACCCCTGCCTTGTGCCCCTAGTGATCGGGAAGCTATCGGATATAACTCCACCCGTTTTCACCCTCGCTTGTGGCTGGGTGTATAATGTCTGTACCCAGCGTATATAATTAGGGCTGATTCCCATTTGCTGCATGGTTTCGAATAGAAAGTCCCACTCTAGTGTGTCAAATGCCTTCTCGATGTCTAGTGAGAGTACCATTTCGTCTTGTGCATTCGGAGGAATGTCTCCCATTACGCTCAGCAGTCTACGGATATTTAAAAAGGTGCTACGTTTTGGGATGAATCTGTTTTGGTCCTCATGTATCAGGGTGTGCATGATGGGGACTATCCTGTTAGCCAATATTTTGCCCAGCATTTTACAATCTAAATTTAGGAGCGAGAGTTGTCTGTAAGATTTAACATCTGTGGGATCGCGCCCTTGCTTAGGAAGGACCACTATCATTGCCTCCCTCTGTGTTGGGGGCAATATCTCGTTGGCCCATGCCTCCTCAAATGCTTTCAACAGATGAGGCTTTAAGCGTGCCGAGTAAGTAGTGTAGTATTCTATCAGGAGGCCATCTGTGCCTGGCGCTTTGTTCCTAGGCATCTGCGCTAAAGCTAAGTCTAGTTCCCCCAGAGTCAGAGGAGCCTCCAGTATCTCCCTATCTGCCTGTGAGAGCTGCGACAGGGATGAGCTTGCCAGAAAGGACTCTAGTTGTTGGATCGTACATGATGTGCGTTTGGTATATAAGTTTGTGTAGTATTCCCTAAATGTCACATTTATCTCGTCTTGTGTGGTGGCCGTTGTGCTTGCGCCTGTCCGTATAGCCCCAATGGGGGACTGCTGCCGGTCCTCAAGTAGGAGCCACGCCAACAGCCTGCCCGATCTGTCTCCCTCTGTTTGTAGTCACATTAAGTGATAGTCATAGTCATGTCGGCGGAGTCTGGTATCTGCCTCGTTATATTTTGTATGTGCTTCTTTTAGCGCTGTGTGAGGTGTTTCATTGCGTGCCACTGCAATTTCTACTGCTCTGAGTTCCTTTTCTAGTTTACTGACCTCTGCATGTAGGGTGCGTCTCACTCCCCATGTGGATGAGATGCAATGACCTCTGATCACTGCCTTGTGTGCATCCCATTCTACAGCTCTTGAGTTTGTGGATTCGTCATTCATTTCCCAGTACTTTCTCAGTGTTGTGCTCAGTGCTTCTGTGAATGCCTGATCTTGAAGAGCTTCCACCTGTAATCTCCACGTGGGGATCCCTTGGCGTTTCCTGCCCCAATTCAGTGTTATTCTAAGCGGTGTGTGATCCGATAGTGTCTTAGCTAAGTATTCTGTCCTATTGACCAATGCGCCTATATCATGGGTTCCCCATATTATGTCAATTCTGGTGTGTACTTTGTGTGGTATTGAATGGAATGAGTATTCCCTCTGTTGTGGGTGCTTCATGCGCCATATGTCATGGAGTCTCATATCGCTAGCCCATGCCTGCAGTGGGCATCTGGCATTTCCATTTGCTGTCGCTTTCAAATGAGTGTTTGACCTATCTAATATTGCGTTCGGTGTGCTATTGAAGTCACCGCCCCATATGGCCGGGGCTTCGGGGTTTGTCAGTAGTGCCGGAGTAAGTGTGCCGAAGAATACTGTTATCTCGCTATTGGGGGCGTATATGCCAATTAACGATAATTGTCTGCCATCCAGCTGGCCTTCCACCACCACAAATCTGCCCTCTCTGTCTATTCTGTGTGAAGTTTGAACATATGGGACCCTCCTGCTATCCATATCTATACTCCTCTTGCAAAAGCCGAGTATGATGTGCCTTTGACCTGTCCTCCCCACTTCACGCGCATCTCCGGTAAATCAGGCTTCAGTAGGTGTGTCTCTTGTAAGATGGCGATGTGTGTGCCCTGGCGCCTGAGGCGTGCATATACTCAGGATCTTTTGCTCGGTGTCCCCAGGCCCCTCACATTCCATGTGACTATTTCATATTGATGTGTGGTGTGATTCGCATTTTGAGCCATGTAACATTGTGAGGTGTATCTACATGTGACGCTCTCTTATTTACCAAACCTTTCCAGACACCTCCTGGCCCTGCAGAGTATTTTGTTAAGACTAACAGCCTCAGCAGTATTTTCTGTGTTTTGGATAGACCTATAGTGCACAATTTAACTGTTTCCCCACCTCCTCCCACCCCAACTGATTCCCTAACCCAAATATGAATTTGTGCTAAACTACTCAACCCGTGATTGTGTGAGAAAACCTGTATCCATGTGGATATCTGTGGTGGAGCTATTGTAACAACCAGATGTGGCTCTTTTACGGGGCTCACATCCTTCCGCAGACCTAGTCTGCAAATGCAATTGGGCGCTCCCGGATTGCATGCCCCCCCTCATTCACATGTTCAGCGACATCAAACAGTGCACTCAGTAAAAAGATGGAAGTTTGTACAAAAGATACTCGTTGTTACAGATTACATCCTCCATCGTGTAATCACGCTCACGGATGTCCTGTTCCTTCCTTCAAGTTTAAGGGTCAGTTCAATAGGAGAAGGGGCACGGCAGCATGCAGTCAAAGTGCATCCGCGGATCTGGGGGTGAGTTTCGGACCCTTCAGCACGTCTTTTATTGTAGAGTCTGAACTAGCCGAGTCGGAATCCAAGCTGTCCACAGGGGTCGCCCGAAGTGCCTCAAAGGATTTCTGTGTGAGCAGAGGAGTTTCTTTCAGAACTTTTGCCCTTTCCTCCGCTGCCTGTTTTTCAGTGGGTTGTCCCTTAGATCGTTTCCTGGAGCGCTTCCGCGAGGGGGAAATGAGCCATTCCTCACCTTCATCCGTGCCCTCCTGGGAACGTGCAAGCCCCTTGGCGTGAAGCCACGTCCAGGCATCCTCAGGGGAAGTGAACACATGGGTGCGATCATCTGATGTCACTCTTAATTTAGCAGGGAACAGTAGGGCATATTTAATATTGTGCTTGTGTAGCCGCTGTTTAATTTTAGCATAGGAATTGAGAGGACTGGGGCGCCCCCTGTTGTGCAGTCCCTGTGTGGCACCTGTACATCGATGTGGCCCCCATCAAGGACAGTGGGGGGGGCAGGCGGCAGCAATGCCTGAGGAGCAGCGGCGAGGAAAGAAAAAGGGGGGGAGGCAGGGGTCCGTCCACACCCCCCCATTGAGCTCCTTCCCAGGTTGTTTGTCCGAGTTACCGGCACCACCAGGGGGGGAGAGATCCGCTATTAATATCGGGCAGGAAGCCGCGTCCCCGGCACCTGAATATCACCGCCGCACCCGGGTGGTCAGTCTCTGGGGCTGCGCGGTGAGCAGGCGCCCGTGTCCGGGCCAGGCCAGATCCTCTTTGCCTGTCTCGATTGGCAGGCCTTCTTTTCTTGTGTAGCGCGCGGCTCCCAGTTCCCCGCACGAGGACCGCCGCAGTCCGAGCGCCAAGATGGTGCGCCCATCAGCGGGAGCGCCGGAATCTCCACGGTCTCCTCCACTCGGCGCAGGCAGGGGGAGGGGAGGGAGAGAGCCCCAGCCAGGACCTGTCTCCCCCAGTTGAAAGCCCCCCTCCGCGGCCGCACACTCACCGCGCGTCAGTATCCCGCAGCCGGGGCTGCAGAACGTGCCTCGCGCCGCCCCACCCACTGCGGTCTTCCTCTCTCCTCTGGCTCCCACATGACCTCCGCGAGCGCGTTGCCACTAACGGCGCCGAGCGGCCCCTCCGTCGCACGCCGGCCTCCCGAGCCTGGCCACTGCTCCTGTAGGCGCCGCTCCGGGAGTGCCCTAATGGATGTTTCCGGCAAGCCTGAGTCGGAGCTCACGGATTAGGCGTCCTTCTCGGCCGCCATTTTGGCTCCTCCCCTCAAGAGCTTTCAATCCATTAATGTGCAGATGGCGTTCCTGGTGGACCAGTACATCTCCCACGTCAATGCAAGACATATCCTGGATCCGTGCATGATGCCTTTATCCTAAGGAATAGCAGCATCCTATATGTGATGGCTCAACTACAGAGGCACAGGGTGTGGCTAATAGGTGAGCCCTGGTTCCCGCCCAGTATATGTTGGTGTATGGGTATGGCGTGGCCCTAAGGGTTGGTGTGTGTCTAACAGTTATTCCTCGATATTTGCAGGCGACTCTGGTTACCCCAACCTCTCATGGCTACTGACCCCTATGAGGAATCCCAGGACAAGGGCAGAAGAATGTTACAATGAGGCACATGGGCGAAAAAGAAGAATTATAGAGAGGACCTTTGGCCTCCTGAAGGCCAGGTTTTGTTGCCTCCATCTAACAGGTGGATCCCTGTACTACTCACCCAAGAAGGTCTGCCAGATCATTGTGGCATGCTGTATGTTGTGCAACCTTGCCTTACGTTGCCAGGTGCCTATTCTGCAGGAGGATGAGACTGGAGATGGTCGTGTGACAGTGTGGCAGTAGTGGACCCTGTGAACAGTGAAGATGAGGAGGCAGAGGATGAGGATGAGGACAACAGAAGTGCAATAATTCGTCAATACTTCCAATGGCCCACAGGTAAGAGAGTGTAACTTCACATTTAATTGACAATTACATTGTCACTGGCAGGCTAATTTTCCCACTTCTATGGCCACTCACTGTAGCCTTTGGTATCTCTATTTGCAGATATTTGTGCCCCACTATCGCTCCTGGTGTGTTGACTGCAGCCAACTACAGGTCATTCCTATGTATACATTTCTGCACAGTTGATTTTCAATGTTTACACCTTGTTAAACGAATACATACTTAAATCATTTGACATACTTCATACTTGTATTTTTTTCAAAAGGGTGTTTATTTAAGTGCTAAGAGGTAGAGGGGGATGTGCAATGGCTGGGGTGATGGTGGAGGAAAGTCCAGGTTAGAGTCCAGTCTATTTGTATCACAGGTGCATTGTCCAAGGGGGCATAGGAAGGGGAGCAATGGCAGTTTAAGGTTGACAGAGTGACAGAGTGAGACAGCCTTATTTCCTGGCGGGGGTCTTGGCAATAGTCTCTGGCTTCTGCCTGGATTGCAGGGAGTGTTTGTGGGGTGGTTCTCCTTCTGTAGGGGGAGGGGTGCTGGTGGCCTCTTGGTCCTGTAGCGGGGCCTCCTGTTCACTAGCGGCAGCAGAGGTAGAGGGCTGTTCATTGGTTTGGCTAGTGGCAGAGGCCCGGTGGGGTGCCACTGCCTCTCTCATAGTGTTGGCCATGTCTGCCAGCACCCCTGCAATGGAGACCAGGGTGGTGTTGATGTCCTTCAAGTCCTCCCTGATCCCCAAGTACTGTCCCTCCTGCAGCCGCATGTTCTCCTGCAACTTGTCCAGTATCTGGCCCAGCGTATCCTGGGAATGTTGGTATGCTCCAGTATTGCGGTGAGTGCCTCCTGGAGAGTTGGTTCCCTGGGCCTGTCCTCCCCCTGTCGCACAGCAGTCCTCCCAGCTTCCATGTTGTCCTAGGGCTCTGTCCCCTGAAAGGTGTGCCCACTGCCACTGACCCCAGGTCCCTGATTGTCCTGTGTTTGTGGTGTGCCCTGGGGTCCCTGTAGTGGTGGACACACTGTTGATTGACATGTCCTAGGGACAGAGGTATGGGCCCGCAGGGTGGGTGCTGTGGTGGCGTTTCCTGAGGGGGAGAGGCTCTGTGGTGGTGTGAGAGTATGCCTGGGTAACCGACTGTCCGGAGATCCCTGATAGGCCAGGTTGGTCATCCAGATCTTGGCGAGCAGAGCTGCTGTCATCACTGTGGGCCTCTTCTGGGGGGGTACTGGATGTTGCTGGAACCTCTTCTCTGGTGACATTGGCTGGGGGACCCCTGGGGATGTAAATGCAGTGTTATTGTTTCTGCGTGTGACATCATGTGCATGGGTGTGTTGCCCTCTATGGTTGTTGTTGCCCTGGCAGATTTGCCTTTGTGTGAGTTGCTATATGGTCTAGGTGATTCTATCCAGTGTGCAAGCAGTGGTGATAGGTGTCCATGCAGGTCTGTGAGTGGTGTCCATGCATTGGTGGTGCATTCAGGGGTTGGCATTGGGATGAGTGAGATGTGATGGTGGGAGGTGTGGGATGTGGTGGAGTGATGGGAGTGAGGGTGGGGGTATGTGATGCCGTGCAGGTAGGAGGGTGACAGTTGTAAAGAGTTGACTTACCAGAGCCAAGTCCTCCTCCTACTCCGGCCAGGCCCTCAGGATGCATGATTGCCAAGAGTTGCTCCTCCCACGTTGTTAGTTGTGGGGGTCCACCGCCAGTCCTCTGTACACCGAGTTGGTGTCTTGCTGCTGTGGAACGTACCTTTCCCCGTAGGTCATTCCACCTCTTCCTGATGTCATCCCTTGTTCTTGGGTGCTGACCCACAGCGTTGACCCTGTCCACGATCCTCCGCCATAGCACCATCTTCCTAGCAATGGATGTCTGCTCCACCTGTGATCCAAATAGCTGTGGCTCTACCCGGATGATTTCCTCCACTATGACCCTTAGCTCCTCCTCAGAGAATCTGGGTTGTCATTGTGGTGCCGTGGGTGTAGTGTGAGTGGTGTGGGTGAGGGTGTGTGGGGTGATGTGTTGGGGTGTGTGATATATGGTGCATGGATGGTGTATAGGTGATGATGTTATGTGGCTCTGGTTGTGTGTGTGTGCTCTTGCTGTATCTCTCTGGTGGCAATTCTTTATAGTCATAAAGGGTTGTGCGTAATGTGGGTGTGTGTTGTATAGTGGTGTGGGTGTGTGGGTGTGGGGTGTGTATGTATGTCAGGTGTGTGTAGTTTGAATTGTCCAATATGGTGTAGTTTTGTATGTGTGTGAGTATTTTGAGTGCAGCAGTATGTACCGCCGATGGTTTACCACCATTCAATGTCCGCTGTGGTGATTTGTGGGTCATAATGCTGTGGGCATTTTTCCTTTGCGTAACAGTGTGGGTTTTGCTACCGCCAGTTTATCACTGACCTTGGGGCTGGCGGACTTGTGTGTGCGGCTGTATAGTGATGGATTGGTATGTGTGTGTAATAATATACTTGGCGGTTAACAGCAGCGGCGGCGTTATGTTGGCAGCAGTCGGCATGGGGATAAGCGGGATTTACCACCAATGGCATAATAAGGCCTATGTCTCTTAATTTCCGATTGGGTAGTGCATCTATATAAGCAACATTTTCAACCATCCTCCACTGCTCCACCATGTGCCGGGTGGAAATTTTATTTTCCAAGTACTCTAAATCTAATTCTCTTGCACTGTTATTTGTCATTTCATGCAGCACCACCCTCAGAATTGGTTCCCCTCTCCATTGGTTAGCACTAAAACCTAGGAGGGTACATATCTTTCTGAGCCGCCCTCTCACTTGTACTGCCCAATTGAGCTCGCTTGTCTTTATTTCTGTTTTACACAGTTTTGCAATCTTGGGAATTCCCTCATGTGTCAGATTCAGCCATAATTTCAACGTAGCTTGCAGTCCTTGATAACTCAATGTCGTCATTTGGCACTCAGCCCTTATTGTTTGTGTCATACTTGAGGGTGGTAAAGAAAATGTTTTACACATTTGCTTTCTTCTGTTTCCCACCTTAACTTCCCAGAAAATTCTAAGACTTCGGCCCCATATTGGAATTGGGGACGTACCATTGCATTAAAGGCTGAAATTACTGGTCTAAGGGCAGGTGCACCGTATTTTCTACGAAACTCAACTGACTTTTTGCTAGTGACCAGAGGTAAAGCCGTGGTCTATTGTCGAGTGTCCTTCTTTAAAACCACCCTGCTCAACCGGATTCAGGTGGTTTAACTCTGCCCAGGATTTTATTTGATCCAACAACATCTTTAAGAAGGCTTTTTCGCCAACATCGATTAAAGTAATTAGGCGACAATTTTTTGGTTGAGTTGGGTCATCTTTTTTATATATCGGCCTAATTATAGCACCCTTCCAATTCTCGGGAAAACTACCTGTGTCAAGGATTTTTTGATAAGTAGCATAGAAGAGATCAGTCTACCAGTCTACATTATTTTTTATTATCGCCACTAAGAGGTTATCTGGGCCCGCTGCTTTAGTTAGTTTAAGCCCTGCTGTAGTTCCTTTTATCTTTTGCAGAGAGAAAGGTGATCTTACACTCCTACCCACCTTTATTTTTCAGCATTCTCCCTCCATGTCATTGCCTCCATATATATTGCCTATGTGTTTGCTCCAGTCGTCTTCACTGACCAAACACCACATATTTCCTATAGCTTTCCCTCCTTCACCAACTGCCAAAACCCCCTTATATTTCGTGTGCTTATAACTTCGACCATTGCCTCCCAATTCCTATTTACATGCTCCCGTTTCCGCAGCCTTAGGATTGTTTTATACCCTTGCTTTTCTAAGCAGAGCTTCTGTTCTACATCTAAGGTGATTTTTTTTCTCGAATTCCCTTTCTAATCTCCGCGCCTCCTGCTTTTCGCTCCTACATTCTTGATCGTGCCAAATGTTTTTATTTGGTTTACTTCTCCCTTCATGTTGCACTCCAGGGCCGTTTTTAATTTTACTTTCAAGCAGCCTACTATAAACTCTGTTGCTCTATCATATCCACTCAATATATAGTTGGGGTCTTCCTCTATCCTTAGGTCTCTGTAGTTTAATAAAAATTCATTAAGCATTTTTAGGCTACTTTAAGTAATATGGGTTGTTTTCCTACGTGGGTACTCTACCTGTAGTGTCAGCACTTTTTCTCTTTTTATTTGGGCATTAATTTCTGACCCAATTGTTAACCGGAGGGGCCAATGATCACTGCTCTTTAACTGCACAATCCTGAAGTTTTGCACCTCTCTAAAGTGCCAGGTGTTTATAAAGGCATAATCAGTGGGGCATATTTGATTGCCTATTTCAAAGATTTGCTTTGCTGAGTGATCTGCCTTCAGGCGACCATTAATGCAAAACAAACCTAAAGATCCTAAGGTTCTTACCAGGGACTTATCACGTGCAGTGCAGTCTGTGTTGGGAAAATGCTTTGTGGGATCCGTGCTGCTGTAAACAATTCCTTATACAGTTTATCACTACTAGTGGCATCAAGTTTATGGTTAAGATCCCCCAATATTAATATAGGGATTTCTGGTCTGCTGATGGAAATCACTTCCAGATCTTCTTCAAATAGCCCCCATTCAACTTCTGCTAGAAGAGAGATAAATATATCATGCTTCAAATCAAATTAAAAGTTAAAATAAATCCGACAACTTGCCAATGTTGGATTTATTATAACTATTATAATTAGTACAGAAAAAGAGTTTTAGAACTCTGTCTGAAAGTTACCAAACTCAGCCCTGTAGTGCCCTTTCCTGATTGGTCAGCCTTTGGGAGCCTGAGACAAGATGCCTTAATGAGGTGTGAAGCAGCCTGGGCTGAAAGAAAATGAAGCATCTGGTGGAAGAGAACTGTTGCAGCACATGGCAGAGCAGGAGAGGGTAGAGTGGCAAAACTAATTTTCAAAAGAATGAAAGGCACCTGGGACAGAAACTAGACCTCCCCAATTTTCTATTCCCTCAGCCAGATCAGAGCCCCAGTTATTAGATGAGGAGAGGGGTTGCAAGAGGTGGGTTGGGGAAATTTAGCCACAGCAGTAGGTAAGCTCAGCCATATATAATCTACAAGGAGATACTGGAGGTCCCCTGCAGTGAGCGATAATGTGGCGGTAGTACTGCCAACAGGCTGGCGGTATTTACCGCCACATTATGACATTGGCGGGTTGGCTTAAGCAAACCTGCCAATATACCGCTGCGACCGCCATGGCGGTAACAGCCGCCGGGCTGGAGGTATCCATCTCCACCCAGGCAGCCGCCATTGTGCGGGATTATGACCCCGCCTACCGCCATCAAATCAAATCAAATCAAATCAAAATCATTAACATTTATAAAGCGCGCTACTCACCCGTGCGGGTCTCAAGGCGCTAGGGGGGAAAGGGGGGGTTATCGCTGCTCGAACAGCCAAGTCTTTAGGAGCCATGGTTTTCGTGGCGTTCATAATGCCACAAAAACCATGGCGGTACGCCCTATCAGTGACAGGGAATTTGTTCCCTGTCACTGATACGTTCCCCCGAACCCCCTACCTTTCTGGCCGAAATCCGGCTGTGGTCATAATTTGCCAGAAGGCTGGTTGCCGCGGTGATGGTCTTTTGGCAGCCATCGCTGTGGCGGTAGGTGGTTTTTACCACCGATGTTACAGTGACGGCCATTTTCTCCATGTTGGATTGTTAAAGAATGGTGCTTTCTGGGACTGATTTTTGCAACACTCAACAAGAAGTAGTCACCCCAGAGTGTGCCACCTTGGATATCATTGGTCAGGGGTGCCACCCTGCTTGCCAACCCAGGAGCATGGAAAAATATGAAAGAGCTACCCAGCAATTCAGATCCCTGCTGGAAGAAAATGCTAGAGAAGAAAGACCGACCTACTGAACCCCTGGCCTGCACCCGAAGGACTGCACCCACAAGGACTGCAACAGCTGCACACTCTCGGTTTCGCCACAAGAAGAACTTTGCCTTGCTTCTGCAACTCCAGGAGTGAACTTCTTGTAAGCTGCAGGTACAAAGGAGCTGACCAGAGTCCCCTGCATGACGTCCTTCAAGAAGAGCCCAGCTGTACAGCGTCCAGGTGCCATTTGATGATTCTCAACTTCCAAGGAGCAGCTCAGAGGTTCTGGAAACTTGGATCAAGATAGTGAACACTTCAAGGACCCAAAAAGGACTTCTGGAAGAAGACCTAGAAGTTTGGAGAAGTTTGAGGCAACTTTGTGACAAAGCTCCACAAGGTGACAGACCAGCCAATGTGAGTCAAGCCGGCGGTGTTGACCCAGTCCGAATTTTAGGTTTGTCCATGGAAGCTCCGGAGTTTTTCCACATTGATCAGACTTTCAGGAGTTGACCGGGACCTCGCTCTGAGCCAAGCCAATGATGTTGCATCGCAAGCCGACCTGAAAAGGAGCCTAAATCGATGATGAGCAAAAAAGCTCCAAAAATGTCAGAAGGTAAAATTTTTACCAAGGCCTATTGCTTAATGTATCTGACTTGGGCTTCATTGCAGTCAGCCTCAAACTTTGACTTTGCCCCGGTCAAGAGCGCCAGATGTCCCCAGTTGGCGCTTTTTGTTTTTAGGCACTAGAAAGGAAAGTTTTACATTCAATCTTTAAAAATTGTATCTCCAGTTCCCTACATTAGATTTTTGTTGTTTTGGTATCATTTAAAAAAAAGAATCTTATTTTTATAAATTGGTGTTTGATTTTTATTGTATGTTGTGTTTCACTTATTCACTGTTTTGTTGATATTAAAGGCTTTACACAAACATAAGTTAAGCCGAACTGCTTGTGGGCCAAGCTAACAAAGTGTGGATCAAGGATTAATGTATTTAAACCTTGACTGGACCTATTGTGGGATTGTGGTTGTTACTAAGCGTAGGTCCCTACCGGCCTTTAATGATAACCGCCTTTCCAAAAGTCTTTTTTTGTAAAAAGTGTTTTTGTAATATTTAGGAATTAATATTTAAATACTTTGGTGATACTATTGTAGTGGATATTGTGTGAATCAACATTGTTGACATATTAAATACTTTTTTAAGTTAACAATATTTGTGTTTCCAATATTTTTGTTGGTGCTATAGTTAAAAATCATTGTTTTTAACAATGATATTTGTGTTCTCGATAACTGTGCTTTTACTATTCAAGAGTGGGTAGTCAGTATTTTTGTTATTGATCTTTAATTTCTGATAATTTTGTGTTTTGATATGCATTGTTATTATGACAGTGATCCGATATAATGCTGAGGCATATTGACATATCCACTCCCTAATTTGAGCAGGTGATTGCAGTTGGGGTCTACCAGCACTTGTAGTTGGGGTCTGTCATTTTTTTTTCTTGAGAAGAATTTTATGCAGAGCACAAAACAGAAAAACATTGAAATGAGAAAGAAAGAGGAAGGTAAAGTAGAAAACAGCGACAAAGGGAGAAAGGGAGAAAGGAGGGAAGAAAAATAATGTACAAATATGAGATAGATTGTAAGGTGGGAAATTGGGAGAAACTGGATTATTAGTTGAAGTCAGTGGCAGCCCTCTTCAAGTAATATGCAATTATTCCTTACTAGGTCCAGTTAGGACTCAATGATTTAAACCTGAGCCCACTCTTGATAGTTGTAGCACAGTGCAGGCAGACTTAAATTACGAGAAATGTGCGAAGAATTTATCTGTATCAAAACAGTTAAAAATTAGAAATATCAACACAATAAAAATCCAACTACAGTTTCTTAGCATAGAGGACATTTTATTGAGCAACTAGACACCAAAAAGACCCAATTAGACGCATAGTACCAGAGATATGATTTTTCTAAGTTTTAGGTGTTTCTAGTGCCAAAAAATGCAAAGCGCCAACCATGGGTATCTGGCAGAGCTAGTCTGGGTCAAAGACAACAGTTAAGGGTGACCATGATGGAGCAGCTACAGACACCAGTTTCATCCCAAAGGAAAGCTTACCTTCTTATTTAAGGCATGAGTATTACCTTGGCGGTCAAGCAGCCCATCCTCCATGACAGAGAACTCAATCCATCCACTGAGCGTGGCAGAGCTTCACCTATCCAATTTATATACTGGGCGAGAGAACCACTGTTAAACTTAGCGAGGTAAGTCAATCCTACAATCGGTTACACCATGCAGACGGAGATCAATCATCTGTTAGGGGTTTGAAACACTTCGTCGATGTTGGCGTGGCAATATTCCACTTGCCAAAATTGTAAATGGCTGTTATCAAGGTGGACTTGCAGCAGTGTTCTGGCAGAGTAAATTCATCATGGACCTACATGGACATGGTATGATACTTGTATCTTAAAGATAGACGTGTAATTAAAGCACCTTATAGAAATGTGCTAACTCATCACACCTACAGAGAACACACCCATTCCATACCATGAGGATTCACATTTCTCACAAGGAACCATCAACAGCTAGCAAGCTAAGTTGCTTTACCTGTGTGTTCCATTTACCCAACAGTCAGTTTGTACTACTATTTTTACTTATTTTTACTTGCAAACCATGACTGGCAGAAGAAACCTCAGATTCAGAGAGACAGAACTGACGGTCGTGGTGGATGTGATCATTAGGGTGAACCACATTTGTTTGGAGCCCTTGTCCTTGTACAACTATTACTCATAAAAGGCAAATGTGGAAGAATTATCTCAAGAGTGAATTCTGTGTCTAAGAGCAGGCATTCACAGGAGAAAATCAGGAAGTGCTGGGGTGATCTTCAGGGAAGGGTAAAATCCCAGGATTCCAAACCTCAACTAGTGGCCCACCAGACTGTCTGTGGCTCTATAAACATTGTGTCCTGGGAGGAAATGTTTATGAGATCCTGCACACTGAAGGCTTTGCAATAAACCCAGGTGGAGTTGAGACAGGTAAGTACAAGCAGAGTAAATTAGCTAGCAACTATTAACTTTTTTCTCTGCACTATACCAGATAGAATTGTGTCTTGTAATTTTAAAAAGTGTATTTATAAGCTATATATTTTCCATAAGTTGTATTGCAAATGTTCTGAAAAGTGCTTGTGGAGACCACCTTTCTTACTAAAATATAATGGCTCCTTATCTTTTAACTTATTTCCTTATCAAAAGAGCTCTTCTTCATCAAAAGCCACAATCCTTTTCAGGATGAACCACAAAAACGCACTAACTGTGCTTAACCCTCCGGGACATTGGCACAAAAGCAATTAGGCTTAATTTAAGGCAATGTCTGAGGTTCTTTGTGTAAGAGCAGGTCACAGTCTTTTGAAGTGAAAATTTGCCTGTTCTCTGCTCTGCCTCTGCCTCCACATCCTGCCTGAAAGGGCCCATTCAGGCACACTGAGGGCATATTTATACTTGCTTTGCGCTGAATTAGCGTCATTTTTTTACGCTAATTCAGCGCAAACCCAAGCCATATTTATATTTCAATCCTAGACTCGTCTAGCATCAAAATGTTAGTGTTAACGTTGTTTTTCAAATGCGTGAAACCTCCTTGCATCAATGAGATGCAAGGTAGGCATTCCCATCCCCAAAATAACTCAAACACTTTAGCACCTTATTTAACCACCCAGGCAAAAAAGACGAACGGTTGGGAGACGGACCCAAAAAATGACGTTAATTCCGATTTGCATCAAAATTTAACGCCTGGGTCAGAGCAGTCATTAAAAGGAGGCAAACACACCACTACTTAAGGAGAACACACAGAGGCAAAATTACAACCCACAGGAGAAGATGGAGGTGATACTGATACAGCTTGCTAGATGGCACAGAGGACAGCAACAACTCCTGCACACACCACCACGACAACGCAGCCCACAAAGGCAATGCAGAAGGCAGGAGAGGATCTTCAGAACCAGGACAACCCCCTTTGGCCTCAGGGACCTGGACATTATTAGGACCTACAGACTCAACCAGCAAGTCATACTACACTTGTTTCACCACATTGAGCCACAAATCGCAGCCAGCCTGCAGACCCCACACAAAGCTGCTTACTGTCCTGCACATGCTGGCAAGTGGTTCCTTCCAAGCAACGGGTGCACTGGTTGCTGGTATCTCACAGCCATCGTTCTCTGCATTCCTGCCAAATGTGTTAGATGCTATCATCTCCCTGACACCCCGCCACATCAGCTTCCCCAACACCCAGCAAAAGCAGCAGGAGAACCAACAGGGGTTCTATCAAATCCATGGCTTTCCACATGTGCTAGTTGCAATTGACTGCACCCATGTCCGGCTCATACCACCTGCAGCAACAGAGCACTTATACCGGAATCGCAAGCACAAGCATTCTCTTAATGTGCAGGGCATAGTGGACCAGCGCAGAATATTCATGAACATTTTGGCAAAGTATCCTGAGAGTGTCCATGACGCCTGCATATTTCGGCACAGTACAATCACTGTACAGTTCCAGGATGGACCATTTGGAAATGGGTAAGTCTACAAATCTAGTAATGTACACCCAACACCCCAACCCTGTCGGACACACAAGACATACACCACTACAGTAACACATAGCCAGGGTAACACACATGTGCAGGTGATAACACATATGCACCATGCTGCAGTGCAGAACAGTCACTGCACAACACTTATACATACACCCACATGTACGTAAAACACCCACAACTTGACAGGCACACCACAGGAAGGACAGGAAGGACATGTATCCTTTGACAACAGCAGAACTACACAGACCACTACAAGTGCCATCAGGTTGCCCACTACGTATACATCACACACTACACCAAACAAAGAATAGCACAGAAATGTCCCATGCCCATGTCATGTAACTTCCAAATAGGCACAGATGCCTCAAGTCATGCTGTGCAAATCACTCCCAGAACAAATATCAAACACCACACAACTTGCTCCTATATCAACTGCATCTCATCAACACATACCTAACTTACCTGTAGTGTGCAGAGACATCTGCCTGACGCAATGGCTCACACACATAGGAATACAAGATCAATGCCCATCACATACCATGTGCCAGATGTGTCAGAAGTGGTACCAAACCTACTGCAGTGCAACCTCACATGCAACACTCACTGACTCACAACACCATTATGTCTGTATCCGATATAATAAATGGCCTAACGGGGGCAGAGACACAGTCAGACAGTGCAGATAATGGATGTCATAGTGGGACCCAGTAGGAGAAAACAGGACATCACTGACCTCACATGCACTGTGCCAAAGGACACAGTTGCTAAGTAGCTGAGCTCCATCCCATAGCTTGCACTTTGCATGTGTCAACAGAATAAATGCACTTTAATGTTTAGGAAGATAGGAGAGAAACTGCTAGTTATGTTGATCATCCTGTGACAGTGAGATACACCCTCTTGGACACCTCATGGTTGACACAAACATTAGCTGCCACTCAGGAACACCAAGGGAACAATGTAATAGCCCACAGTTCCGTAGGCATGGCCTGCACTGTATGTACATCTTGGCAGATGACCATTTCATAATGACTTGAAGCCACATTATAAATTGGCCACCCTCCTATGCTGTATGTAGTATGGAAGGAGTGTGCAATGCTTCTCGCTGCTGGTTTGTCCCCACAAGATACATAGCATGATGATGCAGACTCACATGTAGCTGTCCCCTAAAACATGAGGAAGTGCCAACAACAAATACCACCCCAGGGGTGCTGTATGCAGGTTGCAAAAAGGAAATAGACTGTGCTATAAACTCAGATGAATGTGGCACCAATGCATGCTGCACACACAGAAAGAGCCAAATGGCCATCCAAAAAGCATATGTACAGGGCGGTGTACTGTCCTGTACAGATAAATCCACGTCCACAAGGCATCTTGCCAAGTACCCTGGTGCAGGGTAGGTAGTACTGGTGCACAGCTGCACATGAGCAACTGGCGCAGGGGACAATAAAGGGTTGCCAAGTAACATGTCACACATGGGGCATTCTTGCATAGTTGAAATGTTGCAGGACAATGCAGCCAGTTTTGGAAACGTAGTGCATTCTCACTAACCAATTTCAAAGGCCCTAAGTGTCACACCTCATCTGCAATGACACATGTCAAAAGAGATGGGATGTCCAGGCTCTGTAGTACTACCATGTTGCCACCACATCTGACCCCATTGTGTTGTGAGGATGTTTCATGTCCCCTTTAGTGATAGCACACTGATACAAAGGTGTACTACACAACGCATTGTACATACATAATGACCATCAGTGTGGAATCAAAATCATATGTTCCAGGTCATTGAGCCAAACACAAGATTGTCATGTCCAACAAACTAGTGCTGAAGAAACATTACACAGGGATAGGAACTCACACCAAACCACAAATACATTTGAGCCACAACCAGCTCTCAATATCAACTGCCATGCTACATGACATACCTGTTGCAAGCCCTAACAACAAACTACTCCTTTAATCTTTTGCAGGGGATCAGGGTTATGGCATACAGCCATGGATAATGACCGCATTTCCCAACCCAAGCACAGCAGCAGAGCATGCTTATAATGAGGGACATCAGAGGACACAGAGTATTGTGGAGAGGATATTTGGCATCCTGAAGTCCAGATTCAGGTGTCTGAACATCACAGGAGGCAGCCTCCTAAATGCCCCACACACGGTCTGCAAGATAATCATGACATGTGCCATCCTGCACAACATACGTGTGTGGATGAACATCCCCTTGTATGAACAGGTAGATGACCTGCCTGAGGAAGAGGAGGAGGATGGTGGAGAAGAAAATGTGGGGGAACAGCACAACATAGCTGCTGGGATACACCGCAGACTGCACATCGTTGATAACTTCTTCACTCAATAAACACATAACTCACCTTATAGATTTTGTCAACAAACAACTCACTTATTCACACAATCGGGCATTGGTGTTTTCAATCTCTTAAACATATGCCTTATGATTATGAGTCTAACCTCAGTGAGCATGTCACAAACACTAATATGAAGAGTACTGTAACAACATCACATGTGAAGCGCAAGACTGAACTGCTATCATCACACACATCACAATTAGCCTCAACACTTTAATGTGACCGCTGAAGTACACAGTCTATGGACCACAAAACATTCATTACATCCACGTTGCCAACTTGTACAACAATAGCTCATCACGCACAACAACATGTCTAAATATGAGGTAAACAAGGGGCCATACATGAGGCAGTGGATGTCAAAATATGGTGAGACTGTAATGTTTGAACATACCAATAACACAACTCAGGGTGAGAGTTGCAATGGTTGCATGGAGCATGTGTGACAAAGGAGGGGACATCATTGGTAACAATGCTCAACATGATTAGCCCAGGTATGACAAGCAATGGGAGAAATGGATCCTGCGCAGTACATCCATGGAAATCACTCCTGCCACTGCCATGGGGCCCAATCCTGTCACAGGGTACTCATAACCTCACAATTTGGATGGACACGTCTGTGGAATGCACATCAGAATGGATGAGAACATATGTAGCTAGGGCTGCAGGTCCACCACAAAATAATTTTTATTACGTTGCAAAATGTTATGATTTTCAACTGTCTATTGTGTTTGAGTGTGTCAATCACAGTATGTAACAAATATGTACACATGTCCAACATATGTGTAGTCCACACACAAGTCATCCATATACTCAAGAGCAACATATGGAGACATTTGTCGGGTAACATTTTCCAGATTGCATTCATTAACCATCATCAACAATGCCTGAGCTGTGCATATTCTTTGAAATGTGATGCTCTGTAAGACAGCTACACACAGCACATAAGTGAACATAAGTCACAATCACATACCATTACTCTCGTATAGTACTGACTGCCATACATATTTGTATACACTTTTGTCATACATATGCATGACGTGTATGCATTTGCATGCTGTTGATTCTGTAACACACACATTGGCGTAACAGACCAATCACACAAATCACATTGTCTACCACATGTGGCCATACACAAAATGCCAAACTGCAGCCCAGCCCATTCAATTATTATGTTGATACAGGGTGCATCCATTAAAAATTGACAAAATCACGCAATCAGGAAAAAAACAATTACGCAAATGCGTCGAAAACATCCTCAAACGCTAAGTACATGACACATGGGCCCTTAGTGTGATTTACACCTTTGCACACATCACAATGCTGATTTACTGTAAAATCTATGGATAAAGGTAATGCATCAATATAAAAAGACACACGTAAGTAATGTGTAAAAAAAAACTCATGCAAATATCAGATGCGTCTAAAAACTAACCCATTACAGAAAACGGGACACAAGGGCACAGGAAGTCATGTAATAGGATAGCCTGTTTACAGGCATGGTACAGTGGGTGTACTTTCACTGTCTCTTTACAGTCTCTTTTGACTGTGTGGTTCTGTGTTGGAGTTGTTGGTGTCTTCTTGCTCTTTTTTGTATCCTGTGGTGTCCATCCTGTTGTGTTTTCTGTTGCATTTGATTGCTATTTGTACCAGTGTCTGTGAATTTGTGTGTCAACTGTATGTTACCTTGTACCTGTGCTGTGGGTTGTCTGTCTGGGTTAGTTGTATAGGTTGGTTAGTTATTTTTTGGGTGTTAAGTTTCCTTTCCTTACTTCTGTTTATTCCTACTACATTTTTCTTTTTTAACCTGTATCGCAGTGCAATGTCTGGCAGGGGGAGGCAGACCAGAATGGGGGAGGAGGAGTTGGGAGGCTTTGTGTGGCTGGTAGCCCACTATCTCCCATTGATGTTGGAGATGGGTGGCTGTGTGATCCCGGGCTAGTGGACAGAGGCGAGGTGGCTGCGGTGGGGCAAGGTGCTCCACCACCTGAAGAGGGTGTACCACAGCAGTTGCAATGACTACCATCTCAAACATCGCTGGACTGATCTGGTGGCCTGGGTGAAGGATCTTCTGCACCATCTTGGTGTGATGATTGGCTGCCCTGTTTGCGATTCCCCCATGGGCAAACTAATTACTGTTCACTGCACTTGAATGACATTAGCAGATGTGTTGGTGTGCTGGATATGTTTGGCACCTCCTGTCCGGTGACGTTGGGTAGGGGTCCTGTTGCGGGGTAAATGCATAGTTATTGTATCTGTGTGTGCCCTCTTGTCCAATGTGTGAGTTACCCTTTACTCCTGTGGTTGGCTTATTGTCTTTGGTCTTGTGTGATTGTTAAATGTGGGGCCTGGGTGAGTATCTGTACTGGACATGCTTTGATGATGGGTGTCCATGCATTGGTGTGACATGCATGCCTTGGGATTGGGATGTGTGGGTTGTGATAATGGGGTATATGTGAGTTGGTGGAGTGATGGGTGTGAGGGTAGGGGTAGGAGTTAGTAACGGCATGCAGGTATGATGGGGGATATAGTAGTAAAGAATTGCCTTACAAGAGTCCAGTCCTCCTGCTACTCCTGCAAGGCCCTCAAGATGCATGATCGCCAAGACTTGCTCCTCCCATGTTGTTAGTTGTGGGGGAGGAGGTGGGGGTCCACCGCCAGTCCTCTGTACTGCTACCTGGTGTCTGGATACCACAGAGCGCACCTTCCCCCGTAGGTCATTCCACCTCTTCCTGATGTCATCCCGTGTTCTTGGATGCTGTCCCACTGCGTTGACCCTGACGACAATTCTCTGCCATAGCTCCATCTTCCTTGCAATGGATGTCTGCTGCACCTGTGATCTGAATAGCTGTGGCTCTACCCGGATGATTTCCTCCACCATGACCCTAAGCTCCTCCTCAGAAAACCTGGGGTGCCTTTGAGGTGTCATGATGTGGTATGCGTGATGTGTGAGGTGCTGTCTGTCGTGATGTGTGGGGGGATGTGTTGGGGTGTGTTGTTTGAGGTGCGTGGATGTTGCATGGGTGATGGTGTTGTGTGCCTGTGGATGCTGGTGTTGTGTTTGCTATGCTCTCTCTCTGGGCTTCTTCCAAACAGGCCGTTGTAAGGGGCTGTGGGTAATGTGGGTGTGTGTTTTATACTGGATTGGGTGTGTGGGTGTTGTGTGTGTATGTGTGTCAGGTGTGTGTATTTTGAATTGTCCAATGTGGTTGTGTTTTGTAAGTATGTGTGGATTTTCAGTGCAGCGGTGTGTACCGCCAATGGATTACTGCGGTTGAATGACCGCCTTGTTGATTCGTGGGTCTTGATATTGTGGGCATAGTTCTGTTGGCGTGACGGTGTAGGTTTCGGTATCGCCAGTTTATCACTGACCTTTGGTGTGGCGGACTTGTGTGTGTGTCTGTATTGTAGCGTATTACGAGATGTGGGTCGTAATACCTTTAGCGGGGTGAAATGCTACATGTGTACCATCAATGGCACCAATGATGTTGGGGATATGTCCCAGGGCATAGAAGTCACCTTTCATTGTGGGCAAATCCTCCACCTGGGGGAATACGATATAGCTGCGCATGTGTTTCAGCAGGGCAGACAACACTCTGGACAACACGTTAGAGAACATTGGCTGTGACATCCCTGATGCAATGACCACTGTTGTTTGAAAGGACCCACTGGCCAGGAAATGGAGTACTGACAGGACCTGCACCAGACGGGGGATTCCTGTGGGATGGGGGATAGCTGACATGAGGTTTGGCTCCAACTGGGCAGACAGTCAATGGATTGTGGCACGATCAAGTCTGTAGGTGATAATGATGTGTCTGTCTTCCATTGTCGACAGGTTCACCAGGGGTCTGTATACCAGAGGATGACGCCATTTCATCATCTGCCCCAGCGGACGTGGCCTATGGAGGAGAAGCATGAGCAGAGGGTCATACACCACATAGGTTTCACAAGGGTGTTTAGAACAAATGTGATGAAATCTGTGTTTAGCGCTGTATGTCCGTATTCTTGCACAAAACTGCTGTGATGCAGTTAGTTGGCCTGCCATGTGGCCACCTGAAATGGCGGCTGCCTGACCTATAAGGAGAGACAAGGGGAAATGAGGTAACTACGCTGGCGTTGTACACCGTTGCGGTAGGCGGACGAAGACCGCAGCGCAATTCAGCACTGGTTATCATTGGGTCCTATGGGTTCCAGGAACCAATGACGATGGACGCCACCGGTGACGATACGCACTGCTGTGGACGTGACTGCCATTTTCTATCTGTTCACTCACTTGATACCTGACCTTCAACAGGAGAGGACCTACACTGCAAGTGCTGCTGTGACCTGAGTCTGGAAGTGACAATGGCTACAGTGTCTGGGGAAAGGGCCCCTGCCTTCACTGCGGAGGAGTTGGAGAAACTGGTGGATGGGGTACTCCCCCAGTACACGCAACTCTACGGTCCACCAGACAAACAGGTGAGTACACTGTGAGCATGATGGATGGGACATGAATGTATGGAGTGGCGTCGATGGAAGATACAGGTGGGGGTGGCCAGAGACCAGCATGTGAGCATGGTCAGTGAATGCGTTTGTGGGACAGGGTGGGTGGTTGTGGCCAATGAGTACGAATAACCGGACGGGGGAGTAAAATCCATTCCTACTTTACATTTCCTCTAGGTCAGCGCCCACCAGAAGAAGTGTGTTTGGCGTGCCATCGCCAAGGAAGTGCGGACCCTGGGGGTCTACCATAGACTAAGCAGCCACTGCCGCAAAAGATGGGAGGACCAGCGCTGCTGGACCAAGAAGATGGCAGAGGCCCAGCTGGGGATGGCCTTCCAATGTGGAAGGGGTGCCCGTCGTACCATGACATCCCTAATGTACTAGATCCTGGCAGTGGCATACCCGGAGTTGGATGGGCGCTTCAGGGTATCACAGCAGCCACAAGGGGGTGAGTACTGTCTCATGCTACTGACTTTGCACGCTTGTTGAGGTGTCTAGGTGTGGGAAGAGGGCTGTGGGTTCCCCTAGGGCAGGGCAAGCATGCCAGGGTAGATCCATTGTTAGGCAGGCTCAGTGCCAGTCCAACCCCAAATGTGGTAGTGGCCCTCTACACCTAGTCAGGCTCCTGTGGGTTCCTGGTGTGCATCAAATGGGTATAGGCACAGTCCACCATGGGCATGTGATTTCCCCCTGAAGTGTTAGTGCATGGCCTAGTGCATAGGGCTGCTCCCTGTGTGTTGTGACCGCCAACGGTGGTGTTGTTGCAGGAATTGACCATGTATCTCCTCTGTCTTTCCCCACTTTTTGTTTTGTCACCCTGTCCTTGTGTGCATTAGCATCAACTGGCAGAGGAGCAGTGGCAGCAGAGCAGGAGGGAACTGCAACCCACATGGCCCTGAAGGGTGAATGTACCGAGTCTGAAGGCACCAGTGGGATGGAGGGCGAGGGGAGCTCCACGACGGGAACAGGAGGGGACACCAGCGACTGCAACTCCTCCTCTGATGGGAGCTCCCTTGTGGTGGCGGGCACCTCTGTGCCCACCGCAACAACAGGTACAGCCACCACCCCCCCTACCAGCACCGCCCTTCCAGCAGCTCCTCATCGAGTTTGCCGTGCCCGCTCACCCAGGAGGGTGGGTATCTCCTGTGCCCCAGGCACCTCAGGCCCTGCCCCAGTCAGCCCTGCTGCCCTCAGTGAGGAGGCTATTGACCTCCTGAGATCACTCACTGTTGGGCAATCAACCATTTTGAATGCCATCCAGGGTGTTGAGAGGCATTTGCAGCAAACAAATGCATACCTCGAGGGCATTCATTCTGGCGTGGCAGCCCAACATAGAGCATTTCAGGCTCTGACCTCAGCACTGATGGCAGCCATTGTCCCTTTGTACAGCCTCCCCCCTCCAACTTCCACTACCCAGACCCAATTCCCTGTACCTCAGCCTATCACAAGCACACCATCAGACCAGCATGCACACTCATCAACACACAAGAGTGGACAAGACAAACATAAGCACCACACATCCCACAGGCACTCACACAAGCACCATCCCCATGCAGACACACCAACATCCACTGCCTCCACTGTGTCCTCCTTCTCCACGTCCTTCTCCTCCCTCCCAGCCTCATCTCCACTCACACCTGCATGCACTACATCCTCAGCCACTACCTCCATCACCAGCACGCCCATCACCACACACCGCTCACGTTCAATCACCACCCCCACTACCATTCACACGTCCCCTGTGTCCTCTCCCAGTGTGTCTGTGAGCCCTCCTCGCAAAGTATACAAACGCCGGCACACACCCACTCAACAGCCATCCACCTCACAACAGCCTCCAGCCCATGCACCCTCACCCAAATTCAGCAGACGTACACCTCCTACAACCACTACCTCTTCCTCCACTCCCAAACACCTTCCATCTTCCCGTCCCAGTGTGTCTAAAAAACATTTCCTCACTAACTTTGACCTCTTCCCTACACTCCCCCCGTCCTTCCCCTAGGGCCAGGATGTCCAGATCCCAGCCCAGCACCTCAGCCACGAAATCATCTAGCACTGTGGTCCCTGCAAGTCCTGTAACATCGCGGGCAGCACCCATCAGGGCTGCCAATGCACCACCTAATGAAGCCAAGCATCCCCCTATTCCGTCACCTGCCAAGGTGAAGAAGGGGACAACATGCCATAAGGACAAGCCGCACCAAGCAAGCAGCAAGGCCTCCTCCAAGACAAAAGAGGACAGTGCCAAGGTCCCAGCAGTTACTTCCAAGGTGGGGAAGGGACACAAGGCTAAAGGGAAGTCAGCTCAGGGCACGGAGCCTCAGGGTGAGGGACTGGTGACACCCCTTCTGCAGGTCAGAACAGCAACCTGTACTACAGTGGACACCGCCGCAACCACCACCACCTGCACCGCCACCTGCACTGTCATCTGCACCGCCACCTTCACGCCCACCTGCACGTCTGCTGCCTCTGCTCCAGTCCCCAGCATCATCCCCAGTGGGCAGCCATCCGAGGCTGCAGGAGACGTCCTGGTGTCTCCCTCCACAGGTGCTGACACATGCACCACCGCCAGCATGTCCGCCGCTGGCACAGCCGCAACCACCGCCACCTGCCCCGTGACATACTCAGACTGTGCCACCACTGCCGACATGGACATCATTCCCAGTGGGCAGTCGTCTGAGGCTGCAGGAGACGTCCAGGACCCTGCACAGCGTACATGAGGCACCACAACCAGCAATGGCAGTACCAGCAGTTGGCAGGTACCGCAGGGTGGAGTGGGTCTCTGCCTCCATGGAGTATCATGCTACCTGTTCCCAGGAAATCTCGTGGCTCTGACCAGAAGCAGTGGAGAACAGCATCCACTACCCCAGTCCTTGGCAGGATGAAACACTCTGGGCACTATGCCCCCTCCAGAACCAGTGGAGAACAGCATCCACTACCCCAGTCCTTGGCAGGATGAAGCACTCTGGGCACTAAGCCCCCTCCAGAACCAGTGGAGGACAGCATCCACTACCCCAGTCCCTGGCAGGATGAAGCACTCTGGGCACTAAGCCCCCTCCAGAACCAGTGGAGAAAAGGATCCACTAGAGAGACTGTGGCTTTGTACTCCCCAGGACCAAACAGTGGGCAACCCACCCACTTAAGAGACTTGTGAGACTGTGGCTTTGCACTCCCCAGGACCAAACAGTGGGCAAACCACCCACTTGAGAGACTTGTGAGACTGTGGCTTTGTACTCCCCAGGACCAAACAGTGGGTAACCCACCCACTTGAGAGACTTGTGAGACTGTGGCTTTGCACTCCCCGGGACTAAACAGTTGGCAACCCACCCACTTGACGGACTTGTGAGACTGTGGCTTTGCACTCCCCAGGAGCAAGCAGTGGGCATGGAGCCCCCTCGTGGAGCAGTGGCGTTGTCCCATCATCCGGCTGAGGTGCCCCCCTTCCCTTCCCCCTGAGGTGCCTGTTTTTTTCCGACCTGATGCCCCTGCAGTGTTCTCTCCGTTTAGAGGCAGGTATCATGTGTGGGCTTCACCCATGCATTTTGGGACCACTGGTCCACGGACAATGAATGGAACACTATCCAGACTTGTGTAGTTGCTGTACATATTTGTATATACTGATCTGTTACAGACCTGGTTCCACATCTGAATTTTAGATGATCACACTCGTTACTATCATTTCCTTTTGTCCTTGCGTTCTTCCAGAGGGTTATGGGGTGTATATGTAATGTTGCAACATGTATTTGTGTGTATGGTGTTGTGGGTGAGGGTGGGGGTGGGTGTGTTGCGTGTGTGTGTCACTCTCTTCCCCCCCTCCCTGTGTGCTAGGTGCAGTACTCACCATGGTCGTCGCCGCCGTCTGTGCTGCTCCTGGTAGAAGAGGAGGTAAACCAACATTGGTAGCACTTGTAACTCAGGCTCCATGGCGTCCTGGCTCCTCGTTGGGTGTTAAGAGGTGAGTGGTTTCCGTTCCAAGTACTGTTTCTGCCTTGCTTTTAATGGCGTTGGTACCGCCCCAGAAAAGCTGGCAGATTGGTGCCTTGTAGTACAGTGGGCGTTACATTGTCTTCCGTCTGTCTGTTGGTAGCTACCGCCGCAGTGTTGTTTCTACCGCCGTGGCGGTCGGAGTGTTAAAGTGGCTGTATGTGTTGGCGGTTTCCGCCATGGTCGTGATTCCCAGGGTTGTAATGAGGGCCTAAAAATGTAGCCGCTTGTCCTCCACAAAGTATATCTGTATGCATTGAAGGCCAAGCCAGATCACCTGAGTCAGTTGTCTTGCAGAGCACAAGGGTAGTGTCATGTATCTGTTACCCAACCCCCCTCATTCCATGGAGTTCCATCTTTTACAGATTGGCCACAAATGGTTGTTGCAGGGTGTAGCACTACATGAGTCTCAGGCCCAGTGTAAGAGTGGAGATGTGTGGCTCTATCTCACCTGAGTGTCAGTCTCATCGAGAGTTTGCAGTGTTGTGTCTGTTGCACTGTTCACATCCTGGATAATTACCTCACTTCTCTGAAATAGTACTCACTGCTATATGTGGTCCACTAGTAGTGACAGTGATATGATACTAACCATGGTTTTCCATCCATATCTTTCAGGTTGGCCTGCCCCCTGCACCATAGGCGAATGGCAAGATTTGAGGACCCACATGTATCCAGTAAGTGTGATTTTGTTTGTCCTGTGTAGTGATTAAGGTCCACATTATGAGAATGGCAGTATAAGCCGCCTACCGTCGTGGTGACAGCAGCCAAAAGACCGTTCGCCAGATTATGACCACAAGAAGGGTGGAAATCTGGCTGTTGGACTTTTTTGCTTATGCAGGGTCATCCCCAATCTTTTTGCCTCCTGCCTCCTATTTTTTCTGACCTGTTGCAGTTGGCTTTTGAACTCTGAGCACTTTACCACTGCTAACCAGTGCTAAAGTGCATATGCTCTCTGTGTAAATTGTATGTAATTGGTTCATCCATGATTGGCATATTTGATTTACTAGTAAGTCCCTAGTAAAGTGCACTAGAGGTGCCAGGGACTGTAAATCAAATGCTACTAGTGAGCCTGCAGCACTGGTTGTGCCACCCACATGAGTAGCTCTGTAATCATGTCTCAGACCTGCCACTGTAGTGTCTGTGTGTTCAGTTTTAACTGTAAATTCAACTTGGCAAGTGTACTCACTTGCTAGGCCTAAACCTTCCCTTTTCTTACATGTAAGGCACCCCTAAGGTAGGCCCTAGGTAGCCCCAAGGGCAGTGTACAGTGTATGGTTAAGGTAGGACATATAGGGCCTGATTCCGACTTTGGCGGGTGGCGGAGGCCGCCCGCCAAAGTCCCGCCGACAAATGACCGCACTGCGGTCAAAAGACCGCGGCGGCCATTCTTACATTTCCGCTGGGCCGGCGGGCGCTCTCCAAAAGAGCGCCCGCCGGCCCAGCGGAAATGCCCCTGCAACGAGGATGCCGGCTCTGAATGGAGCCGGCGGAGTTGCAGGGGTGCGACGGGTGCAGTGGCACCCGTCGCGTATTTCAGTGTCTGCATTGCAGACACTGAAATACTTTGTGGGGCCCTCTTACGGGGACCCCTGCAGTGCCCATGCCATTGGCATGGGCACTGCAGGGGCCCCCAGGGGCCCCGCAGCACCCCCTACCGCCATCCTGTTCCTGGCGGGAGACCCGCCAGGAACAGGATGGCGGTAGGGGGTGTCAGAATCCCCATGGCGGCGGAGCGCGCTCCGCCGCCATGGAGGATTCTGTAGGGCAGTGGTAAACCGGCGGGAGACCGCCGGTTTACCCTTTCTGGCCGCGGCTGAAACGCCGCGGTCAGAATGCCCTTGGGAGCACCGCCAGCCTGTTGGCGGTGCTCCCGTGGTCGGTGACCCTGGTGGTCACCGGCCGCCAGGGTCAGAATGACCCCCATAGTAATGTGTTTTATATGTCCTGACAGTAAACTATTGCTAAATTCGTTTTTCACTGTTGCAAGGCCTGTCCCTCTCATAGGTTAAAATGGGGGCTACCTTTAAATCTGATTAAAGTGGATATTCCCTTTGGGAGCGGATGGACATGTGGAGTTTGGGGTCTCTGAGCTCACAATTTAAAAATACATCTTTTAGTAAAGTTGATTTTGAGATTGTGTGTTTGAAAATGACACTTTTAGAAAATGAGCATTTTCTTGCTTATACCGTTTCTGTGACTCTGCCTGTTTGTGGATTCCCTGTCTGGGTCAGTTTGACAGTTGGGCTGGTTGCACCTCACACTAGACAGTGACACAAAGGGAGCTGGGGTGTAGTCTGCATTTCCTGATGAGCCATCTGTGCTCGGAGGGAGGGGAGGAATGGTCACTTACACCTGAAAGGGCTGTGCCTGTCCTCACACAATGCAGTGTCTGACCCCTTGGTGAGTGTCTGGGGCCTGGCTTGGACAAGGCAGGATTTCACATTCAAAAGAGACTTTACTTTGAAGTAGGCCTCCTTCAAAGGAGACATTGGGTATAAGAAGGGCACCCAAAACCACAGACTTTAGAACACTTCTGGAAACAAGAGAAACCTCTGCCTGGAGAAGAGCTGAAGAGCTGAAGAGCTGAGGAGAAGTGCTGCCCTGCCTGTGACTGTACTTTGTGGAGCTCTCCTGCAGTTGCTGCTTCTGCCAGAGTAAGAGGGCAAAGACTGGACTTTATGTGCCTTCCATCTTGTGAAGAAATCTCCAAGGGCTTGATTTAGAGCTTGCCTCCTGTTGTTTGAAGTCTCAAGGACAGCAAAGACTTCTCTCTGCCAGCACCTGGAGTCTGAGAGACTCCTGCTCTGACAAGTGGTGCCCTACCCAGTCTCTGGGCCCTTGAGAGGAAAGCTGGTGGAAATCCAAGGAATTCGACTTAGGGATGACTTCGGACCGACGCCGCTGCTGAATCCGGTGACACCACCTGCACCCGACTCCGTGATCTTCGCTGGAATGCGACGACCTTCGCAGGCCCGACGCCGCTGCAGCCCCACTGAAGTCCGTGACTCCGTGGAAGTCGCGCACCATGTCGTGACCGACGCCGCTCGAAGTGCACAGATTCAACATTTCGCAGAGACTCGCGATCCCCGACTTCGCGCATCAGCTTGTTTTCACTCCTCACCAAAGGTACTGTACTTGGGGGTCTACGCGACTCCGTGTCCGGCTCCACTGGTGTTGGCTTGTTGGGAACGACTCCGTCATGACGCCGTGTTAACACCTCATCGAAGCATTTTGTGTTTCTAAGCGCTATTTTTGAGTTTAATCTTTAAAAATTCATAACTTGACTGGTGTATGTCGTTTTTTTGTCGTTTTGGTCTTGTTTTGTTTAGATAAATATTTCCTATTTTCCTAAACTGGTGTTGTGTCATTTTGTAGTGTTTTCATTAAGTTACTCTGTGTGTTGGTACAAATACTTTACACCTAGCACTCTGAAGTTAAGCCTACTGCTCTGCCAAGCTACCAGGAGGGTAAGCAGGGGTTAGCTGAGGGTGATTCTCTTTTACCCTGACTAGAGTGAGGGTCCTTGCTTGAACAGGGAGTAGCCTGACTGTAAACCAAAGACCCCATTTCTTACACCGGCTGTGGCCATACTGGCGGATGGTGGTAAGGTGGTGCTGCAACCTCCAGCAGCATCATGCCAGTAGACCGCTGCCAGCCGCATAATGATACATTACACGGCCTGGCGATGTTCTGCTGGTGATAGCAGCCCATGTCCCGTTCCCTGCTGGAAGACCCCCTGGATGCAGGTAGGTTGGGCTTCCAACAGGGGAGGGAGGTGTTGTGTGTGTGGGGGGTTGTGTGCATGAATGTGTGAGTGTGTGCGTGAATGCAACTGTGTGTAGTGTTGTTTGTGTGGGTGTATGCATGTGAGAGAATGCGTGTACAAATGGAAATGTGAATGCGTGTCTGCATGTCAGTGTGAATGTGTGTACGGATGTGTCCGACAATGAATGGATGAATGCGTGAATGAATGTGTGTATACCAGTGTGAGTGAGTGTGTGCATGTGTGGTGCCTGTCTGTGAGTGTGTGTGTGTATGGGGGGTGGTCATCGGAAGGGGGAGCATGGATGGAGTGGGGGGCGTCTGAGGAGTGTTTGGTGGGTTGAGACTCCTACCAGTGACAGGGAAGGAATTCCCTGTCACTGGTAGGGCCTGCCGCCATGGTTTTCGTGGCGTTGCGAACGCCATGAAAACTATGGCGGTAGGTAGACTCAAAATGCTGCCGGCGGTACAATAGCGGCTGACGGGCTGGGGATTGTTATCTCTGGGCCGGTGGCTGCTACCGCCATGGCATTAGGAACAGTAAATTTGCGGGTTGGCTGCAGCCAACCGGCCAATGTCATAATGTGGTGGTATTTACCGCCAGCCTGTTGACGATACTGCTGCCACATTATCACCTACCGCCAGGGTCATAATGACCCCCTAAGTGTTTTGTGTGAGTGAGTCATGAGTGTTGCACCCAATGCTAGAATTGATGAGCTGTAAAATGATCAGAAATCAAAGTAGGCTTGATGGTGTCACTGTATCACATTTAAGTGGCTCCCTATGCACGTGCAGAGAGTAACATCTTGTGAAGCTTGTGGCGCTCAATGGGCAGCATTGTGTAAACAAGGTGATGACAAGCCACATGTAGGCCCATATGTGACTTAGATGTGCACAGTTGTGTAAATAATGGCCCTGGAACACACCGTCATTCTCACAACACAGTGATGCACCATTTTGTATACAAATTGGTGCATCCCTGTATTGTAATGTACATGTGGGACTAGGTGGGCAATTGTCACCCAGCATGGTGCCACTAAATTTGTACTCCACTTACATGACACTGATATGGAATGTAATAGGCGTGTATGCAGGTCAAGTCCAATCTTGTGCTGGCGTGGTTATGGGTGTGTGAGGAATGGTGTTGGCTGATCAGTTATTGATGGGTGTCTACACCTGGACACATGAATGAAGAACTGATGGACCTATTGATACCAGCTTCATTTTTGTCATCACCTAACATATGGTCCACTCCCTGCCTCCATGTATGAGTGGGTATGTGTTGGTGGATGACCTGGACAGTTGAAAAGATGATCTGCATGGCCATGTGAACAACAATTTTGTAGGTAGATGTGATGCTTACACTGTAGGTGACAGTCATTTTGATCAGGCTTGCAAGTGTACCTATCAACACTGAACAGTTATGGTTACCAACAGCATCCCATACTGCGAATAACAGATGCAAGTTTCTGGTGATGTATGTTTGAACATTTGACACAGATGATGAGGAATAGTGGCCCTGATCAATGTGAAGTTGACACTGCCTTTCCATTGTCACCCATGGTACAAACTCTATGTAGATCTAATTTGGTTTGTTTCATTATCGCGTTGTGGGTGGCTATGGTGTTAAGGAAAGGGTGCTTGGGCAGCGATGTAGTTTCAGCCATCAGGGCCATTGTATCATCCGGAATGTGAATAGGAGTGCATGTACAAATCGATGTAGATAGTAAGCTAATTTACTGTACATACTCCACACAATGCTGACACTGATGGTTGCCTGTCTCTTTTTAACAGCTGCCAACGTGTATAATGACCAACTCCGTGCCTTTTTTTAAGAGGGCAGTGCGCTATAGGCACATATTGGCAGTGGAATCTGGGTTCAGGAGGATGACACGCCACTATCGCTCGGAGTGATACACTGGTGAGTGGCGGGCATTCATCCAAGGGAGACCCACAATGCCCACACAGGCTGGACCAAGCACCACAGCTGTGCAGGGGACACAGCTGCCAAAATAATTATTGCTCCAGCTGCTGCACCCTCTACTTCCATCCCGCAGCCAACCACACCTGCTGCAATGGTCATGAGTGTCATCACGGATTTACAGAGGGATGTAAAACAGGTCCTCAAAAAGTTGGACTCCATAGAAAAGGAGGTGGCAAAGAACACCAAGACCATTAGGAAAATTAAGAGGAAACTGAAAAGGGCCAGCCTCTGAATGGCATGATGTCACTCCTCCCAAGTTCACTCCCCTCCCTCCTCCTTTTCTAGTTTTTTTGTGGGAATTAGGGGGTTAGTTATAGGTTAGAATATATTATTGGGTTAGTTATGATAAGTAGGTTTGGGGTGGGTTTTGTACTTTTTATGTTTTACTATGTGGGTGGGGGTGATGTTGCAGCTTTTATGTGTTTATAAATAAAAAATAAAAATAAACAAACAAAGTTTAAAAACAATACTACTAACAAATATATATTAGTTTAGTTATAGTTAGTAAATGTGTAGTTCAGTGTATGTTGTCCTGCATGTGTCCTGTGATATAAAGGTGGTTGGGGGTCATGTTTAGAGTGTGTCGTTAAATGTGTTGGGTAAGTGTAGTTAGGGACCATTGTGGGTTATGTAGAGTTAGGATAGGTTAGATTAGGATAGGTGTTAATAACTTATTATTAGTTATTTTAGTATCATAATAAATAATATTGGGTACTCCCTTACTTCATGTATCATATGCTTGGGTCTCAGGGTCTTCCCATGGGTTTACAGTGAAAATTGTGTGTTGTCCTAGGGACTCTGTCGTGCATCCAGATCCCTCTCTTGACATGTTCATCACCTCCTTATGACTGAGCTGTCATGTTGGCAGCTACAACACATCTACTTATCTGTGCACCTGCCATCCATTGTATCCACCACTCAAGGTGACTATATTGACCATGTATAGAACAGTAGGTGTGACAATTCAGCTGTCATTGTATGGGTTTAGTTTCTGAATGTCGGGCACTGTGGGACATTTGACAACAGCCTACATTTCATTCCTATCCTGCTAAACTGACCAGTGGCAATAATACATGAGGTTGAGTCCCTCAGTTTCACACCAATGTGGTCTACTGGTACTCCCAGCTGACGATATTGCTTGATAACTGTTTCACAACCATTCTTGCAGTATGTAGTGGGTGTAGCATATATGTGTTCAACATGTGTCACATATTTAGTGAATTGCTTGTAGGGGATGAGACCAGCATCGACGAACATCATGTAGGTACCATGTGTATAGCTATGTGCCCACATATTCATGCACTCTTGTACTGACACTCTATGAATTGATACACGTTACACACATCAGAAATCCTAGGCATAGTAAATGTGTCACAACACACAAAAAACATGCTGGTTGTGTAGGTGGTGTTTCATAACAAGTGTAATAGTGCAATATTTACAATGTCCACGTCTGTGACCCCACTAGTGGAATCCATCCAATTGTGACACAACACAAGTCCAGGGTTGAGGGACATGTCATGGGAGATGTTTGGGTAAAGTGTCTTTTAGTGCAAGGGAACATAAATTGCCAATTGAAAAGTTAGAGACAATTGCAGTCCATAGCAGAAACGTCAACAGTATGTTGAGGAAGAGTACATTTCTGCAACAGTGCTAACACTGGCATAATGTCAAGCACAGGACAAAGGATAACACTGCCCATGTGGCATGGGCTGGTGCTACCAGGTACTACTACAGGTACTTCTACAGGTACTTCTACAGGTGAAGATGATCTGTTCCACATCTTCATCCTCCGACGTGTGTGGTGCCTCCTCTACCCTTGATGGTGGTAGTGGGGGGGGGTAGAAATGGCCACACACACTTCAGTGGTTGCAGATGTGGACTCCCAATTCCCAGCAACTGCCATCTGTGGCACTACATATGGCATCACTGCAGCAAGGAAGAGTTGCTGATTTTTAAGTATAGCTGCAACATCCCTGTGGTAGGCAGCCATGTCTTCCCTGAGGGAAACCATTTCCCGATGCATGGAGTCCATTTTGTCCTCAAGCATGTGGATCCAAGTTTGGGAGGGCATTTGTTGTGGCCTCTCCCTCATGGCAACAGCTATGTCCGTCAGACACTCCTGGAATCTACACATTGGGGAGTGTGCGCGTCAGTTGGATGCAGTCTGTTCTGTTGCCGTGACCATGCACTTCCGCATCCCCTCAAGGCTGACTGCCATAGTTTGTATCCCAACCCACACCTCCTTGGCCAGCTCCCGCTGGACTCCTACCACTGTCCTCTCAAAGCTGGTGCCTGGGTCCTCTGAGTCCTCTACTATGTTGGTGCTGGCAGGTCATACTATTGGGGAGCTAAGTGGGGACTGTGGGATGTCTGCTTCTTTAATGCTCCTCCTTGCAACTGGAGGTGGTGTCTGCAGGTTTAAAAGGACTTCTTGGAGGGTCTCTTTGGCTTATAGTTTCCAGCTGGTCATCCAGGTCATTAGGGTGCTCCAGAACAGCAGATCCGCAGGAGAGCCATCATCCTCTACAATGAGATGGTGTAGAATCAGTCTGTGTTGTGGTAATTGACAAGTCACGTAACTGACTTGATAGTTGAGGCTCATTGTCATATTATGGCCATATTTATGTAAACGTGGTGCATCATGGTGCTGTGCAAAAATAGTGAGCGCCGTGCAGCATCACTTTGGTAACACAAGGATGCGCTGTATGTAAGTGAATACGGGGTACCCCTGCGTTGTCCTCTGTGCTGGTGTAAGGTTCAGCTGCCAGCATCAATGCTGGCATCCTTGCACCATCTTGCAAGGATGTATGCGTTGAGGGGTGTGACTGTTCATGTGTGTGAAGGTGTCCCTTACTGCACATTAACAATCACTGATGATGCTTTGGCACTTCTGTGTGAGCTGTAGAATGCACAACACACAAAAGAGCCAAATTGTCATTTACATATGATTGTTTATGTGCAGAAAGGAACACTTTCATGCTCATAAACAATCATTTCTGGCATTTTGCTCTTCCTACACATGATGCAGAATGCAGCACACATTGGAATAGCAGAAAAGGAGGAGGTATAAATGTATTCCTGCAAGTTGAACCCTGCTAATGCCACCCCCTGGCGCAGGCATTAGAGTTTTTGGCCCTACTCAAGTTGACAATATTCCATTTATCTGAGGCAGCATCAAAATTTAATGGGTGTTGCTGTGGCACGCCCACAGCAAAACCCAATGCTCCACCTTCCACGCACAGTGATGATCAGGAGTGTCAGCATTTACAAGGTGACATTAATCCACAATATGGCACAGTGTTTTGCACCACAGGAGCATCACTGTAAGTGACTGTGCGTGACGCTCCAGTGGCGCTAGGGGCCTATGATGCACCCCTTAGTTCCAAAGATTGTTCCAGTACATCATAGCTGCAGTCTACAGCCCTATATCCCACTTGCATGTCACATGAATGGAAGCCCAGTTGGCACAATTGACTGTGTCATATCTTCTAAGTGTGTTGTCTATCCTTATTGTGGCTTGATGCCATCTTTTCATGCTCTACCCTCCCTTTGCATCCATTTGCATGGTGAGGCCTTGCAATGGGTATTGCTGTGCTCATGCCACAGCACCACACATGGCATTTGTCACCTGTCACAGTCTTACATGTTTCACATACACCCATGCTGTGCTGAGACCTTGCACCACCCCAGGGATAGCATTGCTGGGACACTGTGCTCTTGCTGCCATTGATAGCTTCTCATGTTGTCTTTTGTGTTTGTGTGCTACATTGCATCGCACTCATGGACCTGACAGAGTTCAGTTTCAACTCCCGTCTGTGTAGGTTGTTTGCCTTACTAAACACCTATGTCCTCCCCCTCAATGCAGCACTCCTTGCACTATGATGCATGAGTGCAGCATGGTGACAGTAAAGCCCATGTGACACAAGCATAGGGTTGAACCCAGAGATGGGCAGTATGGGTATGACATTTCTGCAGTGTTCATCATTCTGTATGTGACAGTGCCTGATGGTAAATGTGTCTATAGACATTGCCATTTCAAAGGAGTTGTACTTAGGTCAGGGACTGAAGCAAGTTCAAATTTAATGTGCATCAGTCCATAGGGCACCTGACTGCCACTGTGTAATTCACCACCCCCAACAGCACCGGTGGTAGTGGCAACTGTTGTCAATTGAAATGCCCCATGGGCCAATGGCCTGGACATGGCAGGTTACCAGCAGCTTACAGACTGGCTATGGCAACTGTCCTGTGACACCAGACCAGTGATCCATTCAATACTACCCTCCAGGTCTGTTTCTGCATTTCCACCAGCCTTTGCATGGTGGTGTAACCCCTATGAAATGGTTGTTGATGATGTGGTGTGGTGTGCCCCTGGGTGCCCCTGCACAGCCCATGCACTTGGCCTGGACAGTGTAGGGGGTCCCATACCTTGGTCTTTTGCCCTTTCCACTGCCTGATTTGCAGGGCTGAGTGCAGCGTGTTCTGTTACACGAAATGCAGGTCAGAACTGACACTGACTCTATTTGATCCATCAAAAATGTTTACTAAGTGCCCCACAAAGCTACCATGTGAAGACAGATTTCCAGCTGCCACCCCAACGTGCGACTCATACTGCCAAGTGCAAAGGATACACTGCACTGGCAGTCTTACCAACACTGGGCTTGCCCATGCACCATCCCCCACCCGTTGATGTGGAATTATCCACCATTATGTTCAGAGCCATACCCCATGTGTTGTATGTGTGTGTTAATTTCCCCATTCCCATGTGTCTGACATGGTTGTGTCAGAATAGTTGTGGGCTTAGCCGGTGACTGTTGTGACCTACTGTCTGCTATCTGTGGTACATATTTTCTGTAGTGGCACTTTTCAGTTCAGCATCTTCAGTTTAGTTGGTCTGGGTAGTGGCATGTTACCAATGATACCGGTCCAACCTGCTATTTCCCTAGCATCTTTTGAGTTAATTGTTCAATCCACCCAGGGGACACCCTGACGGCATGATGTAGGGATGGCTGCTTCATGTGAATGTGTTGTCTATTTGCGGTGTGGTGGTGCTACCGGCACATGCCTGGGTACTGTTGGCACAGTTGCAATGACTTGTGTGTTGTGAGATGCAGGACACATGCATTTGGGCCATGAGGCAAGGCATTTGCAAGGTGTTACTGCAAGGGACACCACTATGAAGTAACTCCAAGAATGTTGTTGACTGAACACCTGGACTCTGAGGTCTTGGTCGTGTTAGTGGTGTTGATGTGACAACATGCAAGGAACATTGTGATGTCACAACTAATGGCACAGTGATTATACATGCCATCCATCCCATGTGCTGCATTTGTACATGAAGGTATTTTGGCGTGGTGTTCTAAATATGTCCGGGTTGTGTATGTGTCAATGGTGCATGGCACTACCAAGACGTAGGTACATGTGTAGCTTACATCTGCATTGTGCAACTTCTTAATGTGCATTGTGTCCCTTTGCGCTCCTTTGACATGCAGTGCGTGAGTCCTGTTTGCCTCCCCCTTCTTGCACTTGACACTTAAGCATATATTTCCCCCAAGCAACTTACTCTGCATTTGTGGGGTTTCCTGGTATTCTGCGCTCTCTTGTCCTTGTATTCCTGTGACGATTCCTCCATGATGACTGCTGCAACCATCTCCTCCATCTTGTCCAAGTCTGC
This sequence comes from Pleurodeles waltl, assembly GCF_031143425.1. NCBI lineage: Eukaryota > Metazoa > Chordata > Amphibia > Caudata > Salamandridae > Pleurodeles > Pleurodeles waltl. The sequence continues at coordinate 729,060,739 of NC_090437.1, forward strand.
TTGTGGTGCTGAACTCCCACCTCCAGTTTGCAGGGCTGGCTTCCTGTTCCCTGCCATTTTTTCCTTTGTCCTTCTCTTGCAGTCATGCCAGCATTTCTTGCACTCAGTCACAGTTCTCCTGACCTCTGCTACATGGTTGATCTTATCCATAATCTGCTGCCAGATTGCCTCTCTCCTTCCAATTGGCAATTTAGAGGTGATGAAGAGTTGATGTTGGTGCTCCGTCACCTCTCTGACCAGTATTTCATGCTCCTCTGTGCTTAAACAACACTTCCTCTTTTCCTTCTCCCTCCCCTGGGTCTTGTCTGTGTCCTCCTGGCTGGTTCTTGGTTGAATGGGGTCTCCCTGCAGTGTCTCCTGGCTTCCTAGATCCATGTTGGGGCTCCTTTGCACTGTTCTCTCCGTTAGCGTCTGTTCTTGACGCTATTGCAGGCTAAAATGGTGCATTTCTGTTTTACAATGTGTTTACATGTCATTAACTGGATTAGAGTCATTTTTAATCCGCTAACGTCATTTTGCCTTACGACAAGGAGCAATGGTTATTGTGGGAAAAAATGACTCTACATTTTTTTTAGCATCACCCAGCGTCATAGTATAAATTTGACGCCGGAGGGCGTGAAAAAATGGCGCTAGTCAGCACTAACCTTTTTGACGCAAAACTGCGTTAGCGCAGTTTTGCCTAAAAAAATATAAATCTGGTCCTTAGTCCCTCTATTACGTGGCTGTCCGGGAGGAATATACAGTGGCCAACTACACCCAGTCATGTGATCCAGGAACAAGCTACAGGCTACAAATGGTTACGATATGTAAATGCCAACTTACTAAAAGTGGCATCTTCAGAATTGTGACTTAAAATCTGACTGCACCATGAAACAGGATTTAAAATTACAATTCCTCCTACACCAAACATGACTTTCCTACTTGCTCCTAATCAAAAGTTCTCACTTATTTAATTGGAATAAGGTAACACAATGTTATCCCATAGGAGAGGTAGGCCTCATAGCAGCAAAAAAAAAAATTGGCAGCTCTACACTGCCAGGATATGTAAAAATTAAAAGTAATGTACCCCGTCTATGGGCAGTCTAGGCCTACCCTATGGGTGACATATGTAATAAAAAGAGAATTCAAGGTTTGGCATAGGGCTTACTTTGGCAAGTCGAATTTGGAGTTAAAAAAGACCAACAGGCTGTAATGGCTCACCAAGGCCATGTTTCCAGGCCTACTTAAGTTGTGGAACAATAAGTGCTGCAGGCCCACTAATGCCCTTTAATTTACCAGTCATGGGTATATTGTATATCACTTTACTGGGGAATTATACCTCAATTAGATGTACCAATCAGGTGTAAGTTAATTGTGCCAGGTTTTAGAGAAAGAGTAGCATTAGTTAGCAGTGATAAAGTGCACGGAGGCCTATGGCCAACATAAACAATTTCACAAAAATAGGAGCGTTGAAGGCGAAAGGTTTGGGGGAAAACTACACTAGGCTGGCAAGTCTTGTAACACTCATACGTATTTACTTCATGCCTACATTTATCATATTGAGGTAATAAGTAACCATTGTGTGTAAGGTTATTTTCCCTGCACATACATATAAAGAAAGAAAATGCCTTCTATTTTCTTTGTATGACACTTGTCAACATCATTAGTTGTCAAAACAGTAAAAATTATGTTAATGTGTAAGAAATTTGTTACGTTAATACATACCTGATATGGAGTCATTTTATAGTGTGGTACACAACCGCTGCTACCTCGTTAATGGTCAATGATGAAAGCTGCTGTAATGCTGTCAAATTGATTTAAAAAAAAAAACACTCCAAGGGTCTATGAGTTTTACCAAATACCTCTTCGAAGCAGGCATTGTTGGATTTCTCAGGGGTTATAACAACCACGGTCTTGTAGGATAAACTGAGTCACCCACAAAACATCAAATATGAGCATAATGTAAGATTTTGATTTGTAAATGTGCAAGGTGGTCATAACATTATTATGGGATTATCATATATATTCCGAACACTTATGAACATGCCTGGCCCTCACTTTTCCAGACTGTATCAATTGTTATTGTATTCTGCTATTCCACAGCACAAAAGAATTGTGGATGGATCCAGGGAAGGATGGATCCAGGGAAGTTTGTGCAGCTGCTGGTGATGAACAGATCAGGTAAGCAATCCATTTGTACACTTTTCAAATGAAGTTTATTACCCTTGCAGTACTCCTGTTCTCTATTGCGTGGTGGTACTAAAGCAATATGTGCCCCATCAGTGGAAGCTATGGATAACATTCAGCTTTCAAATTGCTCAATTAATCTACACTACTTGGTAAGTGGGTAAAGCTGTTCTTGTAGTTCAGCATCACTGCCATATGTTGCTTGCGGCTCCCTGTTGCAGTATCCTATGGTGTGTTCGAATGATCTAGTTGCAGCAAAATAGAGAACTGTCATAGTTTTAATCAGTGGTGTGATTTCAGTAGGGTTTAGGTTCAGAGACAGAAGTTGTGGCTCGAGCTGATGTCATAATTCCAAGATGGTTTGCTGGTGTAGGTGTTATTTCTTGATAAACTTCTGTTCTTCCATGGTAGCAAAGTCAGGAAAAGGGCAGCCCATTTTGGTTGCATTCTACATACTCTGGCAAGGTTGTTCTGTGGAGGACGTCTCTGAAAGAGAACTTTTACAAATGTAAGTATTGAGGTTTAATAAATAATATTACTAAATTCATTATTTATTTAGACAAAGATGACGTCCAAAAAGCATTATGAACTTCGTGTTGAGTGCACTCACATTACACATGTACATCTGAATAATTAATTTCACCTTCGTGTGCGATGTCCTTAGTGAAAAAAGTGGTTTCATTACACATTTTCTAACGTATTTCATGGAGTAAATTTACTTTGGTATTATGTACGATTTGTTTTCAAATCTGTCAAAGGACGTTTACATTGTACTGCATGCAAAACAGGTTAACAGTTCACTTCTGCTATTTCATATATAAAAATGAACACATTATAAGAAGCACATTCGCGATGTTAACAGCATTTTCAAACCATAATCCACAATTCCAGATGTTGCTAGGGAGCTTCCTGTTACTATTCAAGTGGTGCCTCTGTAAATGATGCATGCCTGACCTCTGCGTTTTGAGAGATAGAAATAGAATGTCAAGTCTGTGAAATATCCAGCAGTGGAGTACACACCCATAAGTTAACATCGGCCAATTTATTTGGCGATATTCAATGCTTTTGGAATGAGTCCTGTGACACATGTATGTTGCAGTGATGGTGTTCCGTTATTGGTTTTTCACTTGCCTCCTAGCTTTGATACAGTATATATCTCCTCAGAGTTTGCTACTCCACCTGATATTCTGGTGACTATAACGGAATACTACTAGTGACAGGGCCTAAACTTCACTTCTGATGAGCTGGAGATGGTCACAGATGAGGTCCTGTTCCATTATACCCAACTGTATGGGGCGCCACTGCAACAGGTAACAACATCCTCTTTTGGTTTTGGCTTCGAACAGAAATGTTTTTTCACAGATAGTCATATATTCTGTCAATTAAACATTGTGGAGATGTGACACATTGTAAATTAACTTCAGAGGAAGAATATGTGATTTGAGGTATACAAATGTAGCTAATAACATTTTATTCACATTTGCAATGCTATGTGCTTTCACTGAAGGTATTGTAATTTAAAACAATAATTTCATACAGGAGCAAATCTGTTACTTTTGGATATATATTTTAATTTGTTGTGGATATAATGCTTAATTTTCCAAATCTGTATTAAATATATCATAATACTATCAAAACACTATTTGAAAGAGATACATATTGGAAGAGAATAAGGGGTACACATACTGTGTGGCCTACAAATAGAAGATACATAGGTTATGGACACATACCTAAACCTTTTTTAGTTCCTATTTATAATGTGATAAATAAGAAAACATAGATATTTATATGTTTTAGTTACCAATTAATAGGTAAATGAGATTGGATTTGATTTACATTTGAATATTCCATATACAGAAGTGTAATTACCAATAACATTTCTTTGTAGAATAACATATGCTTACAAAAACCAAAAAGGAACTCTAGGAAGTGTGTGTATGTATTTACATATAAATAAATACATACGCACTTCCTAGAGCACCTTTTTGGAATATATATATATGAATATATACTTAGAAAATAGAATTAAAAAACATAGAAATTAATTTAAAAAAACAAAGGTAATGGGGACGTTATAGTTAGGCTCACATTTTCAACATACAAAAACTTAGAAATGAATCTGTTATAGTTAGAGTAATCTTAAGTAACTATAACTCGTGCCCTAATTTAACTATAACTCGTGCCCCTGCCATGCACAGGTTTTTACATCAAAACTTTTACTGGAAATATTACGTTGATATTATCAATGATGTTATCAAAGATGTCATGAGTGCCCTAATTTGTGAGGTAATGAACAGTGCATTGTGCAGCACAAATAGATAGAGGAATATGCCTCAGGGGACTATTTTTGTGCAAGAAGGTGCACCTTCCAACACAAAACAATCCTACATGCAATGCAGGCAACCTTGTACCAGGGTGCAAGGGTGTCTGCATTGGTGCTAGGCTTCCAAAAGGGTGTCTGCATGGGGTAAAAGGCAGGAATGTGCCGTATTGACTTAAAATGGCGCATTCCTTCCCTTTCCCTGTCATGCACTGCAGCACCACAAGGTGACTTCCCGAGCTGCTCTGCGTGACACAGTCATAAATAAGCCCCTAAATGCAGTGTTATGTACTTCCTGAATATGCGGATGACTTCTGCACTTCAGTTATTCAATCAGCATAGTTTACATATAACCAGGAAACATTGAGACCACTTCTAAATGACTTCAAAGACACTTAGAGGCATATTTATACTCCGTTTGCGCCGGAATTGCGTCGTTTTTTTTGATGCAATTCCGACGCAAAACTAACTCCATATTTATACTTTGGCGTTAGACGCGTCTAGCGCCAAAGTCCATGGAGTTAGCGTCTTTTTTTAGCGTGGACACCTACTTTGCGTTAATTATATGCAAGGTAGGCGTTCCCGTCTAAAAAATCGACTCCGAGGCATTTGCGTCGAATTTATACTCCCGGGCAAAATTCACGCCCGGGAGTGGGCGGGTCAAAAAAAATGACATACGGCCGCTTTTGCGCCGTTTTTTAGCGCCTGCAAAAGGCAGGCGTTAAGGGACCTGTGGGCTCTGAAGGAGCCCAGAGGTGCCCTCCCATGCCCCCAGGGACCCCCCCTGTCACCCTTGCCCACCCCAGGAGGACCCCCAAGGCTGGAGGGACCCATCCCAGGGACATTAAGGTAAGTTCAGGTAAGTTTAAAAAAAAAAAAAACATTGTGGCATAGGGGGGCCTGATTTGTGCCCCCCTACATGCCACTATGCCCAATGACCATGCCCAGGGGACATAAGTCCCCTGGGCATGGCCATTGGGCAAGGGGGCATGACTCCTGTCTTTGCTAAGTTGGGAGTGAAAAAAAAATGGCGCAAATCGGGTTGAGGCGAAAAAATTGCCTCAACCTGACTTGCCCCATTTCTTGACGCCCAAGCCCCATATCCCCCTACGCCGGCGCTGCCTCGCGTACGTCGTTTTTTTTCACGCACACCAGGCAGCGTTGGCGGCTAACGCCGGCTAACGTCATTGATTAAATACGGCGCCCGCATGGTGCTTCAGAATGGCGTTAGCCGGCGCTAATTTTTTTGACGCAAAACTGCGTTAGCGCAGTTTTGCGTCAAAAAGTATAAATATGGGCCTTAAGGCCTTGTTACGAGTCTGAGGGTCCAAGGACTAACAGATTTGCAGTAACGGTTGGACCGCCTCACTCCAGGCAGTCCGACTGCTACATTACAACCCTGGCAGTCAGACAAACAGGGGACCCCCATGCCCACTAGGGAAATAATTCTCAGCGGCATGACAGCGGTCGGGGTCATGGTCAGCCACAACAGCACTGAGATCAGCGATGCCACACTGATTGTGCTGATCACAAGTACAGTTTCCACCAGCCTTTTCATGGTGGGGACCCTGCCATGGAAAGGCTGGTGGAAACACTGTTCAGGGCCCCCCTGCCCAGCACCCTTAGAATGCACGCTGTCTGCTGTGCAGACAGTGCGCATTCTGAGGGTGCTGGTGTGCTGCAATATTGGCCTTGGCTCACTTAAGGGAGCTGAAACCAATACTGTAGCACTGTTCCTGCTGGTCTGCCTGGCAGGAACTTCATAATACAATGTTCCCGCCGGTCTGCCCGGCGAGAACATCATAGTACAACTGGGAAGGTCACTGCCGGCATGATGGTGGGACCGCCAATGTCGGAATGTGCCCTTAGATTGGTCATCTAAGCAGGTCAAGTCACAGAAAGAAACCAAGGTTTCCTATTGAATGGGGGAACTGTTACTCGACTGGCTAAGAGGGAGGTGCAAAAAACACTAATGCCATAGAAAGTTGGCCTAAATCTATCAACAACTTAATCAGAAAAAGCCACCCCAACTGTTGTAAAGCTCCTAAGGTCTCACTCATGTGACTTTATTTCAGGAAGGCCCAGACGCCATTTTAGTTCATGGAGGGCGCCTTCTTAGTTCATTAAGGTCTTCATCTTTCTCCCTTTATGCAGAATCATTGTCATGTTTGCCATTTGATGCAGATGTCATCTGACCTTATCTTTCTAAGAACTGTGAAAGTGTCAGGTTGTCTCACAGATGACATCGATATAACACCTGATGCAACCTAGGTCTGGGTCAAGTGTCTACCTATCACCATAACTAGGTCAAATAAGAACAAGTTTAGACATGTAGTCTGAATTGACACCCTCCTATATCAGAAATTCCAATCTCTGATAAGATTTAGGCCAAGAATTTTGGGGTGAGTAGTGCAGTAAGTTATCTTGACCTGCATCAAAGTGAAAGGGCAGCAAGGTGCCAGTTTTATTTAATGCATCTAATTCCTGTCCTTTCCCCTTGTGCTAGGACCCTTTTGGGTGCCAGGCTTCAACTCAGGTACCCTTGCACCGTGGTGCAAGGGTACCTGCGTTACATGCAGGATTGTTTTTGTGCAGGGAGGGTTTTTTCCTCTTTCTATGTGTGCTGTAGAATGCTGCACACAAAGAAAGACGAAATAATGAGGAGAAATAAAAACATTTCTCCTCATTACACCTCACCTGGGGAGGCCTAGGTTTTTGGTGCATTCCCATGCTTACCAGTGTAGGTAAATCTGGGAATGTGTCAAAAACCATGGGTGTTGCATGGGAACACTCAAGCAACACCCAAGGAATGCCTCCCTAGCGCAAAAAAAGGCAATGCATATTTTTGAAACCAATCAAAGCCACGCAAATTGGCTATGCGTAGCTTCAAAAACATGTTGCTTGCGCCATGCATGTACCATGCATGGTGCAAATCCCTCATAAATATGCCCATCATTACATAAGAACCGTCATTTGACCGCTTAATCAAGAGGCCTTTCACCCAGATTATCACCCGAGATTCTGTCAGAAGATGATTTTACCTGCCACTGGCACACATCCAAAATGCTATATCTAGATCAGTGCTGATAAAGCCAAGCCCCAGAGGAAGGCTGCTACTGCAGCACGTGTGCCTTTCATAGAGAACTCTGTCTTCACTCCTCCACTGATAGCGACAGCTTTTAGTGTCAGCAAGGTATGCAGGTCTTTGCTTCTCCATAAGAAACTCTAGACTGCAAGTTGCCCCGCCTTCCATGCGCTCTCAGTGTAGAGCATAGAAGTAGGTTATAGGTTCTAGATTACATTTTAAGCATGTTAGAAATGGTGATTTTATTCTTGTTGCTTCAACGTGCCTTCATATTGTTTTTATGATATCCAATGTGGTAGTTTTAGATGTACTTAGAAACAGGTTAATTCTGTCACAATTATTGCATTTATTTAAGGTGTTTGATCCTTTCATGGGCGACCAGCCCCTCTGAGACCAGACTCACCTCTAGGAGGTCATTGCCCAGGATACAATCTAGGGGGAGGTCAGCACTGACCACCACCCTAAACCGGTCAAGGATAACCTCCCTCACTAGGGGAACTATGCCTAGAGGTTTGGAGGTCACCTCACCTGTGGCTATCCTGACTTTCCTGGTCTCCCCTGGGACATAGTTGTCTGGGGTCATCAACCGGTCACTCACTATAGTGTGGCTGGCACAGGTGTCTCTCAGACAAGTCATAGGGCTCCCATTCACCTGATTGTGGTGAAAGTGCCTACTCCACCCTCAGGGATTACCAGTTTACCATCTTGTCCTGTCTCCCAGCCCAATGCTATGAGGACCTCATCATCTGAGGAGTCCTCCTCCATGGTTACACTGGACAGCCCAGGGCTAACCATCTTCCTTGACAGGCTGCATCTCCTCTGAAGTGACTGGTCTACTGACAGTCAAAGCAGGCCTTAATGTCCAAGAGCTTTTTCAACCCTGGGTCTCCTTGCCTCTGCTTGTCAGGGTAGGAGTGGGACTTACTCCACTCCTTCTTAGGGTATGATTCTGGGGTACAGAGAGAGTCTCTGTGGTGGGCTTACTACCTCCCTCCTTAGGTTTTTAGGGACCTTCTTGGAGTCTCCCCCCCTGGGACTAGACAACCACCCTGGTTCTAAACCACTCTTCAGCTGCTCCCCCGGCTCTCTGCGGTTGGTCAACTTAGAGTCTACTAGATGCTGTGTAACCTTTCTTAGATACAGTTGGTCAAGATGTGCTCTCTCATGATCAAATTGTACAACACCTCAATGGTACTTACCTTGTTGCCCTGTATCCAGCCCTCTAGTGCCTTAACTGAGATGTCCACAAAATCACCCCAGGACTGGGTATTGACCTTCTGGGTGTCCCGGAACATCATCCTGTACTGCTCTGGGGTCAGATGAAACTTCTTGGTTAAGCACCTCTTTAGACTAGGGTATGAATCTTCCTTCTCCCTGCTTAAGGCCAGAAGCCTATCCCTCCCAGATTTGGGGACCAACTCCCATAGAAGTGAAGCCCAGTATGGAGGAATATCTCTCCTCATCTGGAGTACCATCTCAAAGGGCCCCAGCCATTTATATATATCATCCTCCTGTACATAGGTAGGAACCACCCCCTTTGATAGTCTGGGACAAAAGCCTCCACCCAATGACATCTCAGCTTCACTGTCACTGCCACCATCTCTCTATTCAGTCCTTGCCCACTTCTCCTTCTCTATGGCCAACTTCTCTGTCTCCAAAGCTATGAGGGCTACAGGGCTGAAAGTTCCCTTTCCCTGAGGTCCAGGTCTGCTTCTTCTTGGTCTGATGCCACAGACTCTCCCTTACCCTCCCACTAGCTCTGGATGGGGCCCTAGCTGCAGAGATTATAGTTTGACAATCATCCCCCTCCTCCTGGACATTGGAGAGGAGATATCCGCTCTCCATCCTATCTCTGAAGCTTCTTCTGCCTCCCTCTGCTCTACCCAGGCATCAAGGGACTTGACCACCAAAGCCTTTCTAAGGTTGTTAGCAGCAGGTAATCACCTCTTTCTACACAGCACCTTAAGCTCAGCTGCAGTGAGTGTGGGTAGGCTAGCCTGATTAAGCTCCATGGTCTCCCTTATGTTTTGTGTTATTTAAAAAAAAAACTTTGCACCAATTGATCAGAACAATTCAGAAAAATAAAAAATGAAGCAATTAAAAAAAAGTCCACATTTGAAAAATCAAAAAGACTTTTTTTCTAGGTCAATTTAGAGGATTTTTAACTTATTTCATTTAAAACTGTAGTGTGAAATTAAATGCAAATACTGGATCCCACCACTGCCCACCAAAAATGTTGGAAAGTGGATTCTTGGTAAGGACAGGTAAATAGCTACACTTAGCAAAAGGCCACTAATCTCCACTTAGGTGAAAAACAAGTGGGTCCTAGTTGTCCAATCACAGGCAGGCTCCTCCACCCTTTGATGACCACTTCCTGGGAAGTGTGGTAAAAATCAATCCCAGGGTGCAAAATTCCTAAAAAATCCACTTGGCTGAAAGTGAGTTTTGGAGGTTAGATCTGGCTAAGCCCATCCACTTGTGTGGCTAAAAACCCTAAATACACCCTAATCCAGCCTTCTCATAATCTAATCAAAAGGGCACCTACTTGTCTGGAGTTGCAGGATATGAGGGAGGTGCTGGGCTTCTACAAATGTCCTTCCCTGCCTTTGAAGACCAGTTTGGCCGCCCTTCCTGCTTCCCAATCTGCTGAGGAAGATCCCCTTCCCCAGGCACATCCTTTGTGTTCAGCCCAGGCCACTTCACACCTCATCAAGACAGCCTGGCCAGGCTGCCAGAGGCTGACCAATCAGAGAAGGGCACTACAGAGCTGAAGTTTGCAACTTTCAGGGAGAGTTTTAAAACTCTTTACCTGAACTAGTTATACTAAATCCAACAACTGTAAGTTGTAGGATTTATTATAATAATTAATTTGATATCAAAATCAAGGTATCTGGCACTTAAGGGGACTTTGTTAATTAAAATAAAGTCTCACCATTTTAGTCTGGGGGAGCAATCACTACAGTGAGGGAAAACAAATTTGGCTATTTTACCTCACCAGGGCTTATAAAACAATTGTATATGGTCCCAGCTTATAGTTACATGGTACCAACCCTAGGGGCACATAGGGCACACATTAGGGGTGACTTATATGTAAATAAAGGTAGTTTAGGACTTTGGAAGTGCCTTTAATTCCAATGTCGAATTTGCATATAACTTTAATTTAAAAGCAGCCAGCTAGGCAGGCCTGCCCTTAAAATGAACCTGGGCACCTCAACAGTGCACCTATGGGTGCAATGCCTATGCTGGGGTCCCTAAACCTATATGCCCTACCATATACTAGGGACCTATAGGTAGGTTGACATAGCCAATTATAATTAGCCTGATTTGCATACTCATTTTACACAGAGCATAGGCCCTGGGACTGGTTAGCAGTACCCAGGGCACCATCAGAGTCAGGAAAACACCAGCGAAAAGTGAAAAATGGGGGTAGAAAGTTAGGGAGCCTCTGCAATCGGCCCTGTTTTCTCACAATCCATCTAGAAAAATAGTGACAAAAAACATGTTTATGCTAAATTCTCCAACATTCCAGAAAAGATACAGTCCAATATCTAAAGCTACCTGATATTTTTTCTCATAAAAACTAAATGTAATTCTTGAAGGAAATTAATGAAAACAATTATAATAGATATCCAATGATCCAAATCTTTTCCCTCAAACAATTCATCTTCTGCTAAAGTAATTGAGCAAAGATAAAAAACACAATGCAAAAATAGGAAAATAATGCTTTTAGTTTAAATAGGTTTAAAAAAGTTGATTTATTTTGCTTTTCTTCAAACCTATGTTGAAAAAATGTGTGCATATAAAATAGTCTGTATGGGAATGTAAAACTGGTTAAAACACAAAGGGCCTCATTATGACATTTGCAGTCCTAGGACCACCAATGCTCCGGTGGCAGTCGGACCACTGCACTCCAGGTGGTCCGATGGCCACATTAGGACCTTGGTGGTCATACTGCAAGGGGACTTCCGTCCCCACCAGGAATATGGTTCCTGATGGACTTACGTTGGTGAAAGTCATGTTCAGCCACGGTGGTATTGAGTTCAGTGCCGCCATGCTGATCATGAGTCCAATTTCCACCAGCCCCATGTTGTGGGCAGTGCAGGGCCCCCCAGCCTAGCACCCTTGGAATGCTGGTGAGCTATGGTATTGGACTCGGCTCCCTTAAGGGAAACAAGACCAATACCGTATCACTGTTCCCAACAGGCTGACTGGCTGGAACATCATAATACTATGTTCCCACCGGTCAGACCGGTAGGAACATTGTAATACGACGGGGTTGAGGCAGCCAAGTTGACGGTCACCTCATCCCTGCGAGTTTGGTGCTCGGCTCGGCAGACTGGAAAACTCTTAATGAGCTCCAACATACATAAATTTTTTTAAATAAAAAGTGTCTGTTACCTCCCACCATCTTTTTTGGCAATAAATTTCCTTCCCAATATCTTATAAAAAATAACCTGACCGTAGCTCTTGCTTGCATCCAAACTTGAACGGGAAGCTCTATCAACTGTAGAAAGAGACGATAAACCATTTACGCAAAGCAGGAAAAGTAAAAAATAAAAAAGGACAATTTCTTCGATTGAAGTAAATGGAATCATGTAGTAAAATGTTTTAATTCTGTTAATAAATGTGTTATATCTTATTTAAAAATATGTTTTGCTCCTTTGAAAAAAATATTTATAATTTGTTGTATTTTTCAAATCGTTTTTTTAAATTAATATTTATAATATAATATTTATTACAATTTTAAATATTGTCTTTTTTAAATGTTTTATTTAAATAATATCAATCATCTTTGCTATACTTATTTTTGTAAACCAGTGTATTCCTCTTGCATTATTTTCTAAAATGTTTAGTTTCCGGTTTAAAGTGTCTTCCATTATTTATCAAAATATGTGATGAAATGCTTGTATAGTAATAATTTAAATTAAAACTCAGGTATTATTGTTAATACCTTAGTATTAATATACTTCCAAAACCATTACACCTCTATCCCCTACATCACTTACATCCCACTCCTTAAACTTTTTTTTGTTATTTTGTTATTTTTGAATTATCTGTCTAAATTATGTTAAAAAGTATTGTATATTACTTACATATTTACTGTTTTAATACATACACAGGTATCATAATTGGTACATTTCCCTGCATCATTGGTAAAACTTAACTTTGTATTTACTTTGTATACATTTGTTTTTTAAATGTACTGCACATTTAATATTAGGGATCATTACTGATTCTTGGGTACTAATACACTTCCCTACATATTACCCCTTTATCCCTCATATCATGCACCTAAACCTTTATTTATATATTTTAATGCAATTTGCATACATTATTTTTTAAATATTATTTTTTAAAATATAGTAGACATTCAATTCTCAGGTATCATACACGATACCTCCAAATTAATACACTTCCCTATCCATTACCCCTATATCCTTAGCATCCCGCTACTAAAAGTTCATTTTTATATTTTTAAATTAATTAGCATAAATTATTTTAATTTTTAAATCTATTACTTAGATATCATAGTTGATTCTGAATTAATAATGCACTTTCACACCCATTACCTCTACATCACTTACATTCCACTCCTAAAACTTAACAAACAATTGTTTTTTAATTTAATTTGTATAAATTTTTAAAATATATATTAAATTGTTTTCAAACATACTACTGGTCCAGTAGGTCCCCCTTTATTGAGATATGTTGCTCCAGGGAGGTGGTAGTCTTCAGGGTGGTACAAGGACTAGGAGAGGGTCTGCATGCGTCCCCTACAAATTAGTTTTAAAGCCTCATGAAGTTAGTGGTCCATGGGGCTCTTTGGAGTCACATGAGGGCTCCACGGGGGATCTGCGCTACTTCCCTCCAATTTTGCATTAATGCCCCTGGGAGGCGGAGGTCCCTGGTGCTCTTTGAAGCACTGGGAAGTGGGTCCATGTGTCCTACCTCCAATATTTACATAAAGCCCCAGAGATGTGATGGTCCCCGGGGCTCAAAAGGGCCTGAGAAAGGGGGCCGTGTGTGCCCCCACCCAGCTTACTTATATGTGCAATGCCCCCAGGACCTGGCCCGCCTGGGGGCTGCTCAATTTTTATAAAATTGTTCCCACAGATGCATGGGTCCTTTGCGATTTCGTTGGATTGTTTTTAAAAAAATGCTTTTTTGCCCTGACAGGGACCCTGGGACCCCAACTCCAGGGCTGGGGGTCTGGGTAACTGGCAGCCTCCTGATAGCTGTATTATGACATGGCTGGTGGGGTCAGCGGTGCAGTCAGTGCAGCCAGCATTGGCTCAGGCTGCAAGTGCCTGCTGACACAAATGCCAGCGGCATGGACTGCACAACCAGCAAGTCGAGTACACTGTTTCCATGCACCATGTCATGCATGGCAGACAGTGTGCACTGCGACAATGGTGGTGGGGTCCCATGAAATGCCAATAAGATTGGCAATTGCTGTCCTGGGGCCACCCTGGGGCCCCTTTCCTCCCTTTCTGACGACCTTTTCATGGTGTTGTTCCCGCCGTGAAAAGGTCAGCAGAAAGGCAGGTCAGAATATAAATGATGGTGCCACTGCCATCGCCGCCTCCATTTTCCTCAGCTCTCCCGACCGCCGATGCCGCAGTGAAGCAAGAGCTGGCAGTGGTGGCAGTCCAATCTTTCACATTGATGTAAGACATATGAGTGTTGCAAATTATTTTATGACTGGATTGCATAGGTAAAGGAACCATATCACTGAAATATGACAGGCATGTTGAAATGTATTGTGCTCACGCTTTGGAAAGGCCAAAGTACAAAAAAATGCATAGAGCAATCTAAATAATACAGTTGCAAGCCTTTAAATATGCGTGTACACTTCTCATCATTGTTTCTGATTCGATAGTGGATTATGAAACTTTAAATTTAGGTCTATATGAGAAGTACTTAAAAGTGTTAGTGTCTAACACATGTTGGCGCTAATTTGGTATAAGTTACTAATTTGCTAGTAATGTAACATTGTCCTCCACATTTAATGATTTGTATACCCTTCTGTCATGATAATGGATGATGACACCATGTACACAATTTGGTGGCCATTTTATATGTCTAAAATATGTCTGTCCATATGTACACTTTTTTTAAATTCACAATAAAGTTCCACATAACACATTTATTAGTTTTGCAGACATCACTATAAAAACGCACATTCTTAATTTAAAGGTTAATATTTGTTGTACCTTTAACAGAGTGCGCTACAAATGTGTACGGCCACAATAAATCAGATTTTAATACAATAACATACATTTAAGTGCACATACCTCCTAATATGCAGTCTGTCAAGCCATCAACATATTAATCAGTAGGTGTGCCGACTGCGGACAGATGGACCATAAATTTTTGATGGCCCAGATACATCCGTCAAGGTAAAAGTAGGGCCCTTAATCTTTTTTCCTAGAAGAAATCCTCATTGAAGAGATCCATGTTGGGTAGAGGTACCAGATGCATCCAAATATGGTCTCTTCAATGGTGACCAAGTGAAGTGCAGTACTTCGATGGGAGCCTCAGCTCCGGCTGGAATTTCGAGGCTCTCAACGTTAACAATGGGAAAACTCACAGCAGGTGAAGTCTGAATGTTTGAATCCTGGGACCAGGAAGGTTTCTTCTTTGTCGGGGTGCTGCTTAGCAACAGTTTTGGTAATGTCTTCTACATTGAGACTTAGAACATTTTAGAATCAAGATGTTTTTAGTCAGGTAAACCACTAAGTTAGGCCTTCCTGGCAATTTGACATCAGCGGCTACAGCTAGTTTGTCAGTCCAGTGATAGCCTCTGTTTCTTTCTGCAGAAATTTGGAAAAAAGTTTCTCAAGTGTTCAGTCTTGTAGTATTTGATGGTGGAAGAATACATTCTAGTACCAACCAAGTATTCAGACCCTTTTGGGCATAACTTAGAGTTTAGGACTCAGGCGGTCATTCCGACCGTGGCGGTCGGCGGTGAAGCGGCGGTAAGACCGCCAACAGGCTGGCGGTCTTTTTTCATGAATTCTGACCATGGCGGTTACCAGCACTGGCGGTCGTCCGTACGGCGGTCCCTCGGAATGACCACCTTAGTCTCTTAAAAGTCATCTGCATGGTCCAGGGAAAACCCAGATGGAACTGGTCAACTGAGCTCCTGAAGTTGCAAGCTTCTCACAGCTTTTGTATTCCTTGACCTGAACAGGAGGCTAGTCAACTAGCCCCTGGAATCCAAATCCCTGTCCTGTGAATCATTCCCATCTGCTAGCAGGCTGCCAGGTGGCAGTTGGGCATAAACTATGAGAAGGCTATTATTATAGGATTTAGTCAGGAAAATCCCAAGTTTCTAAAAGTAGCATTTGCAAAATAGTAATGTAATATCTGACTTGGCTGTTAGATTGGATTTTAAATTACTAATAATTTCAGTACTTTATCATGATTCTAGCTATTCCCAAACTATTATGCATTATAAGATATTATAATGTAACCTAGTGCTTTTTTCTGTGGGAGGGACAGGCTTGCTGCAGTAAAACATTAGGGGGTTTTCAATGCCAGGTCATGTAAAACTTAAGTGCACATGTCCTACATTTCAAATACCATGCACCTGGCCCTACAGGCATTTAGGGCCTACCTTTGGGGTGACTTTTAAGTACTGAAAAGGCAAGTTTAGGTTAGGGGTGGGAGAACTATTAGTTTCCACTGGTGGAATTAACTAAATTTTCTGGACTCCTTACCACACTTGTAGTGCAGAGTTCTTCTGAAATTCTGCCAATTGCTGCTTGGCTGAATTTTTTCTTGTTTGTGGCACACAAATTGTAAGTCAGTGAGCCTGAGCAAGATTTGACATCACCTAGCACAATTTCCGATCACTAGAAAGACATCCAGTGAGATTTTTCCAACACGGGCAGTTGCAGGCAGTCACAACCATTCGTGGTCAGAAGGCTGCTTCTCGAGTCGAAAATTTACTTGAGTTGCAGCAAAATCAACTTGAGTAACTGTGCCCTCTATTGTGCAGCATGGTGGCATTCGTGCTGATTTTTCAACGCAGAATGTGCTCCTAGCTCTAAATCACAGTGCAAGCATCGAGTCATGCCTATCTCCTCTTGCTGGCAGATTCTTCCAGAGTTTTTATGTTACACTGCAGAATTATGGGAATCAAATACCTCAAGGTCTGCCCACCCATAGTTTAGGCCTAGCAAAATGTTTTTTTTACCATTTGAAATTTGCAGTTTTAAAACAGCACACTGTAGTGTGGTGGCAGGCCTGAAGACTTGCTTTGGAGTATCACTTTAGTGATGGCACAATAGGTGCTGCAGTCTACCTGTGACATTTGCCTTTCAGAACCTGGGTACTCTGAATGCCATATACTAGGGAGTTACAGGTAAGTGAAATGTGCTATTTAGGATTTTTGTCTAATCTAACATGTTTCTAAGGGTGAGAGCAAATGCTGGGTTGGTTAGCAGGGCCCCCTGTCCAGAGTCCAAAAATCAACAGCATCAGTCCAAAGAATTGGGGTGATCATAAAAAATAACCAATTACTTACATAGATAAGAAGCATGAAGTGGAATCAAGACTATAAAGCCTTAGTATTTGGCAATTCCAATGTTTAGCAGTGCTGGTCATGGACTTCTAAAAATCTTTGGGCACAGCACATTTTATTTATTGTTCTACAGTTTAAACCCTCGGTATATCTAAGTGTAATTACATTTAATACCAAGATTTGGCATTTTTTCAGGGTGCTAATTACAATATTCTATCCATAATTCTGAGTCTTTATATTATCTGCTTAGATGTACAATTGTAGCTAAGCAATACATATGGTTTCCAATTATAATATTCCCACACGGAATTCTTCCTCACAGATGATGACTTCAGAATTGCTGTTCAAGCCCTAGTGACTGTGCATTTTGATTTTGACAATGCCTTGCAAAAATGCTTTGCAGACTTCACAGTGCCCACCTCAAGGGCATCCTACATGTCACAGTATGCCTAATCAAGGGCCTGAAAAAATATTATCAGAGCAACCTCGTAGAACTTCACTGACTCGCCTACAATGTCTTCAAATTCAGCACACCACCTACAAAGCAACCCCAATCTGCACTCCATCTGGCTCCCAAACTCATCCCCTCCATTGCCTCTTGGAACAATGTCAGCCAGCACATCATCCAATTGAAAATAAAGTTGTTAAAAAAATCGAGCATTGGCAAAGCCAACAGGTTTTGGTTTTAATGATCACATTAAAGCCAGACAAAGAACTGAAAATGTGTTTATATTGAAAGGTCACTTGCCTTTGATACAATCCTGTGTTTTTTTCAATGACAATTAGAGATTTTATTGGAAGGAAGCCTTCATTATAGTCCTAATGTACTTTCTGTGATGAAGAAAGGAAGGAAGAACTATTTATAAAGGCTCATCTGCCAACCAAACAACAAAAAGGAAACCATTTAGAATGCAAGGGAGCCTTTCATACATACAACCATAAGTTTGTAAATAAAATGAATAACAAACAATTGTAGTGGCACTAATGAGAAACGAACAGAAGGGAACAGTAGATGGTGGAGTGAGAGTGGTTGGTTGTCAGGAGAAATTAAGAGAAACACATAACAAAGGGAGTGAGGGAGGAGCCAGCAAGAATGGACAGAGATACTCATAATTGTTAAGTAGTTCGTTGTGCAGTTCGATGCAATCACTACATTAAAGCCAGAAAGTTAATGCTATCAAGTGTGCATTTTGCACAATCAATATTGGGGATTACTATAGCATTTCACAAATGATTTCACATATGTAGACTGAATTAACATAATCACAATTGAAGCAAATTTCTGATTTATAGAGGTTTATTGATGTGATTTAGTTGTGCTTCAAGAAGGATATCATCTCTGTCATTAACTCCAGTTCTCCTCCTCCCCCTACACACATTTGCTCCCCACAGGCTCCACAGCACACAGTCAAACTGAGGTCATTAGCCTATTTTCATCACTGTATTGTTTTGCTTATGATGAACTTTCCACAGTGCAAATGTAAAATTGCAAATAGTATCCACATTTTCCATTCCTTCTCTGATTCTCTTAATTCAGAGAAAGTTTTATTTCAAATGTTTCATATTGGTCCAAACGTGCAGATGACATTGGCATAGAGGATGTTGAATAATTTTTCAAAAAATTGGGATGGTGCTTATGTGTTAAGGTAATAACCTTTTTTAATCTTGGGTTTTGATTTGCTAATGAATTTATACTTTCACACACACCACAATGAGTTTGCAGTATTGCTAATTTCCCATATAAGAATTGTACATGTCAACCTCTAGATTTGGGGGTGAGCGAGATGACTTTCCTATTCTACTCAAGATGCTGCACAAATTCCTTCTGGTTTTGCTACTCATTTGGAATGAAAATAATTTCTGATTTTACATTATATGTATAATAATATTGCATCTGAGAGATTTTGTGTCATTGACTCAGTACTGCTTATTTGAATTTTTGTAACACAACTCTAACATTTTCATTGATCTAGGGCACAACTACTGAGTGAACCCTTGTGAGAAATTCAGTCATTTGCTGACTGGGGTATGAGCCCTGGTCAAGCCACATTCACAGTCCCTTGCAGGGTGAACCAAAAAAAGTCATTAAATTAACCTGTGCCTAATCCTAGGTAGTTTGGCACAAAAAGCAGTTAAGCTAAACTTAGAGACAATATTGTAAGTATTGATGCTGCACACACACAGCAATGTAGTAAAAATACAACATAATAAAAATCCTAAACCAAGTTAGAAAAACATAGAAACTTTTGAAAACATATTATACACCAAAACCAAGAACATCCAATTTGTAAAACCAGAGTTATGAATTATTAAAGTTTAAGATTCAAAATAACAAGTCTTCAATTTTGGAAAAATGGCCATATAGGCAGCTTTAGCACCACAGCCAGGGTCCAAGAGTAGATGGAGACCACTTAGGGGTCTGGCAACCGAAGATCCAAGAAAGGCTCCAGGCAGCAAAGGAGTCCTTCCAGGTACTGTAGCACCCTGGCAGTGTGCACAGCAGGTCACAGCAGCAAGCAGTCCTCAGTATCCTTCCACAGGTCCAGTAGCAAACTGGAGAGTGGGTCTGAGAGGCCTACTTTTATACCCTGGTGCCCTGCTCTTAGAAGTTGGCAGAAGGTTTCATAAGAGTTCTTTGGAGTTTCCAGGGGTTTCCTGTCTCCCCTGCCCTGCCTCCAAGCTGGCTGCACTGGAAATACAGGGTTGTTAAGTCTATTGGGTGGTGGCAAAGAACAGACGATTCAGGTGCAAGCGTGGCGGTGCTTAGCTCCGCCCCATCATGTCAGTTAATGGCCCATTCAGGCTCTGCTAATCTCACTATTGTGTAACTGTCTGGGGTGAATTTGCAGAGTTTCAACTGTCAGTTGCACTCAGTCATATGACCTAAGGCAGGCTGCAGGCCCAGAGAGCTAGGGGCAGGAAAATGCCAACTCTCCGAAAGTGACATTTTCAAACTTGTAATGATAATTCTGACTTTACTATTAAAGAGTTCATAGATACCAAACATGATATACCTATCACCTCTGGTCTAGGAATTACAGCTCATTAAATATAACAAGGAATCCCCAATTTTGTCCTATGGGAAGGGTAGGCTTCTCAGTAACGAAAAGGAATTTGGTTGTTTTTGCACTACTAGGACATGTAAAACTAAAAATTACATGTCCTACGTTTTAATTGCACAGCACTTGCCCAATGGGCTACCTTGAGTATACATTAGGGGTGACATATGTAATGAAAGGGGAGTTTATGGGCTGGCAGGGAGATTTAAATACCAAGTCAACAAGGCAGTGGAACAGTGCATTCAGACTTTATTGGCAGGCCTTGGACGTGTTTTGAAGTGTTATTTAAGTGGATGGCACAGTAAGTGCTGCATGCTCACTGATAGCATTTAATTTACAGGCCCTGGCTATATGGTATACTACTCTACAAGGGACTTACAAGTAAATTAAATATGTCAATCAGGTATATGCCAATCAGACTATGTTTTGGGGAGTGAGCACAAGCACTTTAGTGGTAAAGTGCACAGAGTCCTAAGGCAAACCAGCAAAAAATCTGAAAAGATGGAGGCAAGCAGGAAAAAGCGTTTGGCGGAAGACAACCCTAATGCTGACAAATCTAACAACCCTATTACTTGAAGAGTTGTTTTACTCTGTTAATTTGATGTTTGGGAAGGTGTCTTAATCTGGGGGTATATTGCCTCTTTACTTTCCAGCGCAAACCTTATTTTGTGTTGGAAAGTACCCCAAAATTACACAAAGCAGTGTGAAGCACTGCTTTGCGTTACTTGGCCCCAAGGGGGCATTCCCAGGCAACCACCCATGTCTTTTGATGCAAAGCCCTATCTACAAACTATAGTAGATAGGGTTTTGCTCCAAAAGTTAACTCCAGGTGAAAGCAGGCGTTAAAAGGAGAATGTTTTCATTTCTCCTTTCTTTTCCGACTGTACAGCACACATACAATGTAGGAAAAGGTTTAAAGTGTGTCTACTGATAGCATTCTGTACCATAATGGTATCCTTTCAGTACAAAACCTATGCTAAACTCATGCACACACCCTTGCACTATGGCGTAAATGTGTGTGTGTGTGGCACACAGCAGCTAAAATCAGCACCAGTGCTAGGAGAGGGGAGGCGAGAGCTATGTGTCTGTAAAAATTGCACTGTCCTGCTCTCTCCTTCTCATGCAGCGCAGCTCCAGTATCTGAGTTGGTTTGTAAAAGCAAAGTAGGAGTGAATCCCTAGGGCCACCGTGTATGGCCCCGTGGAGAATTCAAGAACTTGTGATCCAAACTGGCTGCACCAGATTTTTGCGGTTTTCAGTAAGGCAACAGCGCCTTCAAGGTGGCCTGCGGGATTCAAGGCTCGGAAAGGAAAACGACCCAGACTATAAGTCCCCAGGACCAAGGAAACAATAACGTGTGGCTGTCATTTGTGTTAACTTATTTCCTATAAATATATTTAAAGAAGACTACGTCACAATGCAGCAACAGTTCACTTCTGATCTGAGATCCTAGCTACACATCCAATTACTTGTTATTTGCATTTTGGCTATTAATCCTGTACAGTGCTCAACTGCCTTTCGAGCAGGTTCATGCAATGCAAACACCACATAAATACGCTAATACTAACCGCAAAGGTACCAATATAGAGGGTACACCAGGAATATGTGATTTGCAAAACAGTGAGTCCCCCTTGAACTTTAAATCGCTTTTAATACCAATGTTTGAGTGCATCAAAAGTGCACACTCGATGCATAATTCATTCAGTTGTGTTAGTTATGAGCTGCTGGATGCATAAGACGATGGAATGGATTTATTCAAGAGATGTCTGCTCTACAGGTCACAGATATTTCAGAAAAAATGTACAGTGTCTCTTCGGTAAATTAAGGCATGTTTATGTGAGAGAATGAGTTTAAGTCGTACCTCTGGGTGGTAACTGAATCCAAAATGAAAGGGTTCAGGCGAAAGGGGACTATAAAATCACATGAATCTGCTCATTGTAAAACTGTACAATGACGTGCCCATCCCCAGCAGATAGATGTATGATCGAGAGAGGGTCATCGTGGTCTTGGAGTCTGGCGTTGCTGATGGACATTCTCAACGTTTCAGTTTTTCTTAAACCAATCTCACAGTCATTCTTTTTTTCAATTCAAACTGTAGGAATGACTGCATTCGTTTGTATTGGTTTTACCATACCTCAGCTGCAGTGCTTTCTCCTTTTTGCGTTGTTTTTCCTTCTTTCTCTTCGCCATTCTTTCCCCTTTTTGTGTTTTTCTCTCTTTTGATCTAGATCAAAGTCGGTAAGGGAAAAATAGGTGCGGGCTCCCAAATAAGTGGGTGGGCACCATTTGCAAACCCAAGCTCAAATCAAGTATTGTTTGAGCTGAATTCACTGATAACATGGCAGCTCACATGCTGAGCATGAAATGCTGGTTTAAAAAAAATGTTTACAGAGCCTTGAAGTCTGGGAAAAGTTACTGGCCAATTAAACCGTGTGTTTTTTTCCGGTACAATGTGTTATTCATCCATAAAAAGATGGCATTTTCCCTCTAATTTGGATTATCTCTGTGTTTCTAAAAACAAGGGCAGATTGGCCCACTCACCATCTGTTGCATACTGTATGTACAGTCATCGGCTCCCAAGATAGAGAGGAATGTTTCGAAGCCTTTCTCACGATCTGCAGTTCGTGCTCTCCATGAAGGCAAAGCTCGTATTTAATTCAAAATATAAACAAACTCCCTTCAGCAGTAAAATAGCACTGTATGAGTTAATGGAAACTGAGCCTCAGAATCCCGAATTCAGGGGCATATTTACAGTTTTGCGCTGCCTTGCTTCACAGGGAAAGGGCAAGAATGTGCATACTCCTATGGCACACAGCTCATTCCTGTCCTTTCTCGCTGCGCTGGCACTGTTGTGGCATCTAGCGCCAATGCAGGCACCCTTGAACGCAGGCACCCTTGCACCACGGAGTAAGGGTCCCTGCGTTGCATGTAGGATTGTTTTTGTGCAGGGAGTGGCACCTTCCTACACAAAAACAATCCTGGGAGGCTTTTATCATATGTGCTGCACATTATTTGTGCATGAGATGCCCCCTTAGTGCAGAGTAGGGCATCGCCGTAATTTGGGCTGCCTTGCCTTACTCCATATTTATGAGGCCACTCGACATGGCTTTACTTGGCCTCATAAATAAGAGTTAATGGGTTGCACTGCAGTGGCATCTCTTTTTTTGATAGAATAGCGGTGCAAGGGCCTCATAAATATGGCACATAGGGGCAGATTTATGGAAAGGGGTGCTGCACCAAGTGCAGCATCACTTTCCCTGCACCCCTTAGCGCCTTCCTACCGCCACCATGTGTTCACCATATTTAGAATATGGTGCACTATGGCGCAGGGTAGGGGGCAATAGCGTCATTCAATGTGACAGTAATGATTTACTCTGCAGGAGTAGCACCAAAATGTTGGTGCTACTCCTGCAGAGTACATAGTGGCCAATTCTTAATAATGGAAGCCCCCTTTTAACGCCTTCTCTGAGCAGGCATTAGAAGTGCCATAAAAAACGGCGCAAGGAAATCTCCTAGATTCCCTTGGGCCATTTATTTGGTCCCCCTAACGGGGGAGCGCCCCCTTTGCATACATTATGCCTGGCGCAGGCATAATGTAGCGCAAAGGGTTACAGAATGGTGCAATGCATGCATTGCATCACTCTTTAAATACAGCGCAGGGATTTCTGCCTCTTTGGGCCACATTAACGTCAAAAAGAATGACATTAATGTGGCACAAGGTGGTGCTAGGGACTCATAAATATGCCCATTGGTTTACAAAGAATAGTGCATATGCCATTGTGAACACACAAGAACATACACTTATATGAAGAAAAACTGTAGGGCGGACAAACACATAAAACATGATATGAGTGAAAAACGTCGTTAAAGAAATGTATGCTGTCTGTCAAGATCGTATTGTGACCTAATAAAAATGAGACATTCTCAAGTAAATTACAACTGAATGGACATGGTTATGACACAAAAAAGTAAAGCTACTTAAATTGGTCCACTACAGTTAGCTACGAAAACACAGGCCATGCTGAGGTACTGCTCAGGACTGCTACATGATGCCACAGATGACATCACAGATGGCATAGTTGATGACATCGTTAATGTGCCTAAGTCCCTCTTTCCAGTACCTCATTGAAAAACATTCGGGTAAATAACTGAACTTTTAGTGGCTAGCATGACAATATGGGTCTATGCCAGCTCTTCTTTGATACAGGAAAACACTTCTTTTACACATCATCACTCACACAATAATATGATGACAGGTTTTGGGGATACGGCAACTGTGAAGAAGTAGGACATCCACAGATGATTAACACACTTCTGTATTTAATTCCAGTGTATATACCTCAACCACCACACAATCAAACTCCTGCTCCTGCTCCTTCAACTATTCTCTTTTTTAAATCACAACGTTCTCAGGTACTGGAGCACTCAACCAACTATCATCTTTGGAAACCTTGTATAATAGAAGATACCACGGTTACACTTCTTGTCAGGTCCATAGCCAGAAGTACATTTTTAGGGGGCATGGCCCTCAGCTATGACCAAACATTAAAGCTGCGCTCTATAGATGCATTATTTGCAAAATACTGGTTGTAGTACTTAATAACGGCTCAAGAATGTAGTATATGAATATTCGCAACACAACTTTGAAAGCTGAGTGCATATAGGGAATTATAGATTTACTATTCCTAACTCCACGTGTGCATACTGTTAGAAAATGGGTCTTTGGTTAACAGTCAGGTTACCCCCTGTTCAAGCAAGGACCTTCACTCTAGTCAGGGTAAAAGAGAATCACCCTCAGCTAAACCCTGCTTACCCCCTTGGTAGCTTGGCAGAGCAGTAGGCTTAACTTCAGAGTGTTAGGTGTAAAGTGTTTGTACCAACACACACAGTAACTTAATGAAAACACTACAAAATAACACAACACCAGTTTAGAAAAATAGGAAATATTTATCTAAACAAAACAAGACTAAAATTACAACAATCCGACACACACAAGTCAAGTTATGAATTTTTAAAGATTAAACTCAAATATAGCGCTTAGAAACACAAAATGCTTCGATGAGGTGTTAACATGGCGTTGTGACAGAGTCGTTCCCAACAAGCCGACACCAGTGGCGCCGGACACAGAGTCACGTAGACCCCCAAAGTACAATACCGTTGGTGAAGAGTGAAAACAAGTCGATGCGCAAAGTCAGGGATCGCGGAGTCTGTGCGAAACGTTGAATCTGCGCACTTCGAGTGGCGTTGGTCACGACGGAGTGTGGCGACTTCCTCCGAGTTGCGGACTTCAGTGGGGCTGCAGCAGCGTCGGGCCTCCGAAGATCGTCGCGTTCCAGCGAAAATCACGGAGTTGGTTGCAGTCGGCGTCACCGGCTTTAGCAGCGGCGTCAGTCCGAAGTCGTCCGAAGTCGATTTCCTTGGATTTCCACCAGCTTTCCTTTCAAGGGCCCAGGGACTGGACACTTGTCAGAGCAGGAGTCTCTCCAGAGACTCCAGGTGCTGGCAGAGAGAAGTCTTTGCTGTCCCTGAGACTTCAAACAACAGGAGGCAAGCTCTAATTCAAGCCCTTGGAGATTTCTTCACAAGATGGAAGGCACACAAAGTCCAGTCTTTGCCCTCTTACTCTGACAGAAGCAGCAACTGCAGGATAGCTCCAAAAAACACAGTCACAGGCAGGGCAGCACTTCTCCTCAGCTCTTCTCCAGGCAGAGGTTCCTCTTGATGTCCAGAAGTGATCTAAAGTCTGTGGTTTTGGGTGCCCTTCTTATACCCAATTTCTCCTTTGAAGTAGTCCTACTTCAAAGTAAAGTCTCTTTTGAATATGAAATCCTGCGTTGCCCAGGCCAGGCCCCAGACACTCACCAGGGGGTCGGGGACTGCATTGTGTGAGGACAGGCACAGCCCTTTCAGGTGTAAGTGACCACTCCTCCCCTCCCTCCTACCACAGATGGCTCATCAGGAAATGTAGACTACACCCCAGCTCCTTTTGTGTCACTGTCTAGTGTGAGTTGCAACCAACCCAACTGTCAAACTGACCCAGACAGGGAATCCACAAACAGGCAGAGTCACAGAAATGGTATAAGCAAGAAAATGCTCGCTTTCTAAAAGTGGCATTTTCAAACACACAATCTTAAAATCAACTTTACTAAAAGATGTATTTTTAAATTGTGAGCTCAGAGACCCCAAACTCTCATGTCCATCCCTCCCAAAGGGAATCTACACTTTAATCAGATTTAAAGGTAGCCCCCATGTTAACCTATGAGAGGGACAGACCTTGCAACAGTGAAAAACGAATTTAGTAATATTTCACTGTCAGGACATATAAAACACATTACTATATGTCCCACCTTAACCGTACACTGCACCCTGCCCTTGGGGCTACCTAGGGCCTACCTTAGGGGTGCCTTACATGTAAGAAAAGGGAAGGTTTAGGCCTGGCAAGTGGGTATACTTGCCAAGTCGAATTTAAAGTTAAAACTGCACACACAGACACTGCAATGGCAGGTCTGAGACATGATGACAGAGCTACTCATTTCAAGCATGTGCGCTGACCCATTCCAAGGTCCATGCAAAGTTCTTTCGTACCCAGCTGGGTTCAGTATTGGGGGCAGGTTGTAGTCCTTGAACTTGACTCCATTGAGCAATTGTATCCCTCCAGTCCCCTTCAGTTTAGACGTATTGCAAGTGACTTGGCAAGGAGCAGGAGCCATGGGTGGGTCATCCGAGAAACTGGCTCCTTCTGAACACTCCTGGTCCCATGGGGGTCTCTGCCCCTACTGCTTCCTTGAACCAGAAGACATTCTGCTAGATGGCTGTGATCATGAATCCTCAGACAACAGTGACCCATGAAGGTTCTCTTTCAAACAGAGTTCGGAACTTGTGGCAAGGGTGTCAGTTCCCAAAGAACACTGCATTGCCCACATGTAACTCCTCTGCCAAAGCTCTGCGACTTTGCTGGCTCTCTCATTGGCAGCCTGGTGGTGTTCCTGCTTTTATTTTGTGTCAATCTCCATTGGTGATCACCTGCTGCTTGCAGGGATGCCGTCTTTGTCAGGGCATTTTAGTAACAAGACTGTGGGTGCACATCCTATTGCACTATGAGGTGTTTGGTGGTATGCTATCAGGAAGCGGTGGTGGCACTTCTTCAAGTCTACCCCCTGATTGACCCCAACTAGTAGCATTTTGTTGAGGGTCCTCATAAGCCACTAAACTTCCCAATTTGCCTGGGGTCATTGTGGATTGCTTTATCAATGATGAATTACCAAGTCCTTAAGGTATTCATGCAAGGCTTGCCATTGAAACAAGAGCCCGTTATCAGTCTTTACCTCCTTTTGTAACCCAAAGAGGGTGAAGAGTTTCTCTAGTATGGGTCTGACTGCTCTGAAAGAGAAGGGGCCTACCATTTTTACCCCCAGGGACATGGAGTGGGCGTCAATGGCAACAAGCATAGCCTTTCAGTCCAGGCTAAGATGTGTCCATTCAGTGAGATGAAAGTCTTCTGTTACCTTTGGCACCAGATGCATTCGCATATGACATCATCCACCATACCATCTATTTAATGAAACTGCACCTTCCTCCTTGACCATGCCCTGGTCTGGCTTGTCCCTCATGTCATCGGTGGGTGAGGTCAATCATTTGTCCTCACAGTGCATGTGGGACTACAGTCCTGTGTCTTCTAAATATCAGTCCATCTGTGGTGTGGCTAGGTGCATGGCAAATGCACCACAGCTGAATGAGAGTGAGCTTGTTCTCAGACTTCAGTCTCCACAAGCCTTTCAGAAAATTATGCAAGGAGTGATCATGCAGGGCATCTGCCACCTTCTGCGGGCAGGCATCAGCTGCCACGGCAGCTCATATTTCCTCCAGTGTCATTGCCATCAGATAAGAATGCAGCACCATAAGGTTGAAGAAATATTTGGCCCACTCGTCTTCCTGTGAGGATGACAGAGCAAAAAGTCAGCAGGATTGTGGGTGCCTGGCAGGTAAACGACCTCAAAGTCATAAGCCTGTATCTTCACTGCCCTCCTATCAATCTGAGGTGGGGATTCTGTGAGGTGCCCACAAAGAAGGGAACTAATGGTTTGTGGTCAATCATGACTGGTTTGTGTCTGTGAGAGCCCTACTGGCATAGGTGACAGGAAACCATGTCTTGTGGTCCTGTTCTTGCAACACTACGGCCGCTAACCCCACATAGGTGGCATCCACACCAGTGTTGTGGTGTGGGTCATAATAGGTCATTATCACATCACTCATCAGCGCATCCCTCACCTTACTGACTGCATCATCTGCTTTGGAATCATAGGGGCATATTTATACTCTGTTTGCGCCAGAATTGCGTCGTTTTTTTTATGCAATTCCGACGCAAAACTAACTCCATATTTATACTTTGGCGTTAGACGCGTCTAGCGCCAAAGTCCATGGAGTTTGCGTCATTTTTTAGCGTGGACACCTACTTTGCGTTAATGAGATGCGAGGTAGGCGTTCCCGTCTAAAAAATTGACTCTGAGGCATGTGCGCCGTATTTACACTCCCGGGCAAAATTCCCGGGAGTGGGCGGGTCAAAAAAAATGACGTATGGCTGCTTTTGCGCCGTTTTTTAGCACCTGGACAAGGCAGGCGTTAAGGGACCTGTGGGCTCGGAAGAAGCCCAGAGGTGCCCTCCCATGCCCCCTGTCACCCTTGCCCACCCCAGGAGGACACCCAAGGCTGGAGGGACCCATCCCAGGGACATTAAGGTAAGTTCCGGTAAATACTTTTTAAAAAAATGTTTTGAGGCATAGGGGGGCCTGATTTGTGCCCCCCTACATGCCACTATTCCCAATGACCATGCCCAGGGGACAGAAGTCCCCTGGGCATGGCCATTGGGCAAGGGGGCATGACTCCTGTCTTTGCTAAGACAGGAGTCATTTCTATGGGGGTTGAGAGTAAAAAAAAATGGCGCAAATCGGGTTAAGGCGAAAAATTTGCCTCAGCCTGACTTGCCCCTTTTTTTGGCGCCCAAGCTCCATATCCCCCTACGCCGGCGCTGCCTGGTGTATGTCGTTTTTTTTCACGCACACCAGGCAGCGCCGGCGGCTAACGCCGGCTAACGTCATTGATTAAATACGGCGCCC
This sequence comes from Pleurodeles waltl, assembly GCF_031143425.1. NCBI lineage: Eukaryota > Metazoa > Chordata > Amphibia > Caudata > Salamandridae > Pleurodeles > Pleurodeles waltl. Next base: position 729,090,011 of record NC_090437.1, read on the forward strand.
GCATGGCGCTTCAGAATGGCGTTAGCCGGCGCTAATTTTTTTGACACAAAACTGCGTTAGCGCAGTTTTGCTTCAAAAAGTATAAATATGGCCCATAGTTCCAAGCCAAATACAATGTGTGGAGTGTTCACAGGGATTCTGATAGTGTGGCTAGGTCAGGAATTAACCTCTCACAATATGTATCAAGGCCCAAAAATGTACACCTCCACGGTACACTTAGATACTGGGATCTTCCTTATTGCATTTATCATGGCACATCTGCCTTTTGTGTCTGTGAGGGCCTAACTTGCTTAGGCAACAGGGCCCATGTCTTGTGACCCTTTTCTTGCAACAATACAACCCCTAGCCCCATCAGGACAGGAACCACAACCACTTCAGTGTTGCTGTGTGTGTCAAAGTAGCTGATTGTTGTATCATTCATCAGAGTGTTCTACACTTAAGGAATGTGTCATCTGCTTTGGTGTCACAGTTCCACGCTGAATCCAGGCTGATAAGTGTTTGCAGGGGTTCTGATAAAGCAGTTAGACCAGGAATAAACATCTCACAATATATAGTCATGCCACAAAACTTCACACCTCAGCTGCACACTTGGACACTGGGCCCTTCCTTGGATCCACTTATGTCCCACCTTTGGAGAATATGTCTGAAATAATTCAATGTGCTGTATCAGAAAAGAGCGGTTCTGTCAATGCAGCATGAGACATAGTTCTACTGGATGTGTTATGGTAGCACAGAGTTTTTCTTCCACCATTGTGGATTGTATTGGGATGTTGTCTCTTAGAACTCCTGCCAAGCCTGTCAGCACCTCCCGAATTGTGTTTTGGAAGACTTCCATGACCGGTGACATGCCAAAGTTAATGCAATTGTATTGTCTCAGCCTCATGTGAGTAGAGAATGCTATGATGTATGGACAAGAGGTGTCCAGTCTAGATGGTGGTACTCCGTGTCAAGGTCCAGCTTAGAGAACCACTGATAATGTTCAAACCAGAGATGATGTAATCTATGGTGGTATTAAGTGATATTCTCGGTGAATTGCACTGCCTGGTATGTGCATATCCATGCATAGGCAGACTGCCCCTGGCTGCCGTGGCTTAGGCACTACGACGAAGGGGGAACCCACCGGGAGAGTCCTTTGACTTTTTCAATCATGTCTAATCACTCCAGCTTATGCAGTTCTTCCGCTACTAGTGGACTCAGGTGGAAAGGTACCCATTTATGTCAGAATGTCTCACGACCAATGGCTTGGTCAATGTGGTGCGTAACCTTCATACCGTTCCAGGTACCCAAAGCCCTGAAACAGTGTTGGAAAGTCCCTCAGAATTGGTCAATGTGCCACTTGCATGATGTAGATATTTTGGACAATGCACACCAGGCCCAGGTCTTCAGCTGTGTGGTTCCTCTTTTGGAGATATGCAAATGGGCCCATACCTTTCAGATACTCTAAGTTACCACTTGCTCAATGGTCCCTGCAAGCAATCACCTGCTACTATTGTGCACACATAGGACAGCTTTCTGTCAGTGCCTTCTGAGGTGCTGGGAAGATAGTGAATATGTCTTCTTTATCACTGTCCGTGGCACTTCTGCTTGGGTGTAGATTCATGGGCCTGTCATCCTGAGGGAGTTTAACTCAGAGAGAGGTTTTATTGTCAATGCTCACCCTTTCAGTTTTGTTGGCACTGTCTTTCTTTGTCCACGCTCTGACAGACACAGAAGTAGTGGTTTCTTTTGCCACATCTGGAGCATGTGCTGCCTTTTGCTGGGCAGATGTCTCCTTGGTGCGATTCCAGGCTTCAGTTTCTACAACTCATAGGGGCTGGTGACCTTTGGCTGGTATTTTGTGGATGCACATTTCTCTCGCAGACAGCATCTACTCTCTCTACCTTGACAGTCCCCACTTTGGATGTGCCTGGATTCTTCGAGGCCCTGGACAAAGGAAGCTCCATCTCTTCTGCCCGACTATTCATGCAAATGAATTAGCATGAGAATTGCACCTAGGGTCATGCCTACCTGATGCAGAATCAGGCACCACAAATTGGATGACCTACACCCCTGCATCAGCTGGGTGCATTCTTCCTTTTTTAGATCATCATCCACACACATGGTGGCAAGATGACGTACTGGGCATAGAAGGCATCAATGTTTTCATTCTTGCGCTGGCATGCTTGGCGTAATTTAAACATTTCAAAGTCAGGGTTTAACTGAGGATCGAAAAAAGCATTCAAAATCGTCACTGCCCCATCCTAGCCTTGGTCTGTCCCTCTTGCTGGCAGGGTCTGAACGAGCTGGTAGATTTTTTCACTCCTGAAGTGGAGGAGGAGTGACGTTTTCACTGTGCCATCCATCTCCTGCATTGTGGGCAAATGGTTGATGAGCCTCCCAATCCATGGGCGCCATCACAGTGCCTCAGTGGCAGGGTCTGCCAGGGCACTAAATGAGGGTAACGCTGTTAAAGGTGCATGGGAGCTCGGTCTCATCAGTGCTGGATGGGCCGCTGCAGTGGCATGCTGTTGATTGTTAGCCATGCCAGACACTTCATTGGGATGAGGTGAAAGGACCTGCTTAGTGATTCTGCCACAGAGTGCTTCTGTGTTCACTTTGCCTGGTATGCTTGTTGGGCTACTCCCTGTCTTGTAGTAATGAATGGCCTTGGAAAGTTTGAGCTCACACTGTGTAGGGTAGGTGCAGAGTGTACGTGAGGCTGAGGAGCTCCACTGGTTTGTCCTACCTGCTGCAAAGCGGTTCACAGTTCTCCTGAGCAGGAGATGTAGAGGAGTGCATAGGCCTGGGACAACATAGGATTCGGTGTATTTGGTATGAGTGACACGCAACCACTTTATTTATAGCCTTCACCAAGCATGGCCTCTGGGTGCATGCTGCATGTTAAGGCATCACATAGAGGCTGGGTGTAATTCTACAGCCAGGATACAAATGACACATGTGTGACTAGTGCTCAAGTTTAGTTTTTTGTTTTAAAGAAATGCTTAGCTTTGGAATTTCTTTCTATGTCACGGATTACTCGTCGCTTATGACTCAGGCCAACTGGAACTGCAGAGTGGTCTTGATCCTTGTAGGTTCTGCCTTGACTAAGGTAAGGACGGCCCATTCTGGTAGCCACAGTGCTGCTGACAATGGGATGTCAAAAGGCAGTCCATGCCCTCCAGAAGGAGTCCCAGAGGAACAAACCCCAAAGGGAAAAACCTCTATGACTGGAACTCCCTGGAACATAGAATGAGCACAAAAAGGTAGGTCTTCCAATAAAAGAAAACAAAAACTAGAAGAAACTGGAACAGGCGAAGAAAAAGGCTGGAGGAAAACAACCGGAGCGTGATCACCACCAATAGAAATGTTGCAGCGCAAGAAGAGCAAGAATCTCACTCCTTATATACCCTAAAGCAGGAAGTAACAGACAGGAAGAAAAAAGACGCCATGTTGGATTGGGAAAGGACCATAGGAGACTATAGAGGAAGATGCCATTTTGCAAAAGGATGTTAATGCATGCAGGGAAAAGGGTAGAAGAAAAGCATGCTGAGATAAAGAAGAACATAGCTCCTATGTGTAAAAAGAAAAGAAAGAAGAAAAGAAGAAAAAAGAAGAAAAGAACAGGCATCACTATGTAAGTGAGGGGTTGGGGGGTGCCCACTCCTAATGTCGAGGGCGCACCGCACTCTGAACCCGCCGAGGCCCGATGCCAAATCTAGGGCCATGTGCGAGAGAATAACAGTAAGAAGGGGTGCCGAGCCCCCGATCAGATCTTTAGTCCCATGCCGCGGTGGACCGCGGCGCAACAGTACGTCCCCCCCTGGAGCCCTGGATTTGTTCGATACAGACGGAAAACTGACAAATCAAAAGAGGGGTGTGAACACAAGAGGCATCTTCCCAAGAACACTCACTAAGATGATAACCCTTCCAATCAATGAGATATTGGAGATGGTTTCGGAATCTACGAGAATCACATATTTCTTGGACTTCATATTCGGGTTCGTCATTCACTAACAAAGGGGGAGGACAGGTGAATTGCTTGTGAAAAGGGTCTTGCTTCAATTGAGAGACGTGAAATACTAGATGTATTTTCCATGCTCAAGGCAAACAAAGACGAAAGGACACTGGATTGATCTTTTGAACAATTGAAAAGGGTCCATAATAGCGGGGTTTGAACTTATTTTGTGACAGACGGAGGGGTAAAAATCTGGAAGAAAGCCAGACTTTGTCTTGGATTTAATAAGATGGAGCTTCACAGCGTCTATTATCAGCCATCCTTTTCATCTGTTGTTTGGTAGACAAAAGGTCAGAACGTATATGGCGTTGAATTTTACGTAATTTGCGAGAAATCGAGGTGATTGCAGGAAGTGTAGAAGAGTCTTTAGGAATGGCAGGAAAAGTCTTGGGATGAAAACCATATGAGCAGAAGAAAGGAGTGACTTTTGAGGCACTATGTACTGTATTATTATATGAAAACTCAGCAATGGGTAGATACGTGGACCAGTTACTCTGAGTGGTATTGCACAAACAGCGTAGATATTGTTTGAGTCCTTGATTCAGGCATTCCGTTTGCCCATTAGTTTGAGGATGAAATCCAGAAGAGAAGGCTACCTCGATATTTTGGGTTTCACAGAAATGCGTTCAAAAACGTGTTATGTATTGAGGGCCACAATCTGAAACAATAACTTGAGGGAGACCATGGAGACGAAAAATCTCTTGTATAAAGATTTGACTTAATTCTTTGGATGTGGGTAGTTTCTTTAAGGCAGTAAAGTGAGCCATCTTAGTAATTGAATCCACAGTCACCATTACAACTCGATTTCCTGCTGAGGGTGGTAATGAACACATGAAATTAGTTGATACGGTATGCCAAGGGGCAGGTGGAACAGGTAAAGGTTGAAGTAGTCCTGTAGCTTAGTATGGAGTATTTTTGCTTCAGCACAGATGGGACAAGACACCACGGAACTCTCAGTATCTTGCTCAAGTGTAGGTCACCAGAAGGAACGAAGGAGTAATTCCTCTGTGGCTTTGATACCACGATGACCAGCCACAGGGGAGTCATGACAAATTTGTAGTGCTTTTTTTGTACTATTTTAGTAGGTAGGAGCAACGCATCTTTATGGTAGTAATACCATTTAACCTTGCATAATTTTGGACGTAGATCTTTCATTCCCAGTTTTGACAGAGTTGAGTACTCAGACTGTATTTTATCAAGGAAAGACGGTACTAGACCAATAATTCTGTCTGGTTCAATGAGGTGTTGTGAAGGGGAATTGCTACCTTCAGGGTAGGGTGGTGACAAGGCGTCTGCTGGAATATTTTGAGAACCAGGAAAATAGGTGAGCTAAAAATCGAATTGGCTAAAAAAGAAAGACCAACAGGCTTGGCGACTGTTCTGAAATTGAAAGTTGATCTGTTCTCACTTCAAATAGTTCCCTAGAACCCATAAGTAATTGTCTCCACTCCTAACAGGCTGTTTTTAGAGCTACAAGTTCTCATTCCTAAACCGAATAATTGTGCTCAGAATCAGATGGCACATGGGACAGATAAAAGATCGGATGTTCTAATCCGTCGTCGTCAAGTCTTTGTAATAATGTGGCCCCCATAGCTCTTTCTGAAGCATCAGTGACCACGATAAATTGTTTACTGGTGTCTAGATGCCGTAGTATAGGAGATTGGGTGAAAGCACGTTTTAGGTTTTGTCCAAATGAAACAGTTTCATAAACTCTCTTTTTCAAGAGTTTGTGTGATTTGGCTGGTTTGTTGAGCAAAATCTAAAATAAATTGGCAATAAAAGTTGGCCAGTCCTAGAAAACACCGGGTTTCTTTGAAAGATGAGGGGGATTGCCAGTCTAGGAGAGCCTGAACTTTCTCTGGATCCATGGAAATACCAACTTGACTAACATGATATCCTAAATATTTTACCTCTGTCTTGTCAAATTCACATTTCTCGGGTTTATAGAAGAGTTGATGTTGCCTACATCTGTCCAGCACTTGCATTACATGCCTTGTGTTATGTTCAGGATTTTTAGAATGTATCAGGATATCATCTAAGTAGATTACTGTGGTGTGATTTAAAAGGTCAGAAAATATAGAACAGATGAATCTCTGAAAAATAGGGGGAGCATTGGTTAAACCAAAGGGCATTACCCGATATTCATAATGACCAAGAGGTGTACGAAAAGCGGTCCTCCATTCATTACCTTCCTCTACTCTTAAAAGATGGTAAGCTCCCCTAAGGTCTAACTTAAAAAATATCTGCGCCCCTCTGACTGGTTCCAATAGATCTTTAATGAGAGGTAGTGGATATCGGTCTTTTATGGTAATTTTATTTAATCCTCGAATGTCTATACAAGGACGTAGATCCATCGTCTTTATAGGCACGAAGAAGAGGGGAGCCACAGCGGGGGAAGAAGATGGTGCAATTAGACCACTCTATATATTTTCTTGCAGGTATTCCTTGAGTATTTTCTTTTCAGGTTCAGTAAGAGAGTACATCCTACCAAAGGGAACAACAGCACCAGGTTCCAGGGAAATGGTACAATTGTATTCTCTGTGTGGTGGTAGTACTAGTTTTGTGGGTTTTTGGAACACGTCTATATAATCTAGATAGTGACTAGGTACCATTTGAAAAGAGCTTATAGAACACCCTACTTCTGGTACTTTTGCTAACATTTTCTTTGGTGACCAATATGTTTCTGAGGCATAACAATGGTCTTGACAGAATTGGGAGGACAGAGAAATAGTTCTGGTTTCCCAATTGATATAAGGATTATGCCATTTAAACCAGAATATTCCTAGGATCATAGTATGATTAGGAGAGGAAATCAGATCAAAGGAGACATGTTGCTGTTGTTTTCAAAAGCACAGACATAGGGTAGGAGTAGTACTGTTGACAGGACCGGAAGCTAATAGAGATCCATCAACTGTATGAACCTGTACTGGAATGTCCTTAGATATTTGTGGAAATGTTTGTTTCATGGCCAATTCTGATCCAGATAGATTCCACTGGCTCCACAGTCCAATAATGCCAACTCCCTTTCTTCTCGACCATCCGGTAACTGCAGTGTAATAGGTAACAGAAACAAGGCAGTTGCATCTTCTTTGAAAGAACAAATAGAAGGTATCTCAAAGAATCCCGTCCCCTCCCTTCTCATAGAGGACAGGAATTGGCGTTTCCCGAAGACTTCACAGGACAGACTGGGCAGGTACGAAGCAAATGGCCAGAAGCTCCACAATAGAGACAAAGGCCCTCATTATGACAGGCTGGCGGTAAGTACTGCCAAATTATGACCATGGTGGTGATATATCTGATAGACAGCCAGTGTACCACACTGACCTCATGGGCGGAAACAACAGTCATCAAACGGCGATAGCCACCTACAGCCAGGCGGAAGACAAAGTACTGCCCACCATATTTTGACACACGAATCCACCACCTTTTCCTGGAAGGTACCGACGCCATCAAAAGCCTAGCAGAAACAGAGCACAAAAGTCTAAGGACTCACCACTGAAGACACAGGGAAGAACCATGCCGCCATGGAACCCGAGTACAGCCGCCTAGCGCACAAGGGAGGGTGGGAGGAAAATGATAGTGCCACACACGCACACACAAAACACACACCATACACACACATGCCACACACACAACCATATGTATTACAAAAACACTGGGGGCCCTGTGACAGCTGCTGATGGTGGTGGTGTTCGGCTGGCAGCTTCTGCTGGCGTAGATTGCCTCCTCCCCTTCTGGTCATGGATTGGGGATCCCTTACCCTTCATAGCAGGGGTGGATGGCCTCTTCCCCCATGCCTGCTGGTGCAGGCTCCTTCCTCTTCCTTCCAGCTGGTGCAGGCTCATTCCCCTTCTTTCCAGCTTGTGCAGGCTCCTTCCCCTTCTTTCCAGGTGGTGCAGGCTCCTTGTTGGGCTGGGTTTTTGCTACCCTGCCCATACGTGCAGGACAGTGGGGGAGGGGTCGGGAAGAGGTTAATCGCAGAAAGGAAAAGTTTTTTAGGTACGTTGGGGCAGGAAGAGGGAGGAGTAATGGGAGTGGAGGAGGAGGGAGTGGTTGTTGGAGGCGTTTGTTTTCTGGATTTGGGTGCAGGTGCATGGGCTGTATACTGTTGTGAGATGGATGGCTATTGGGTGTCTGAGTGCTTGCGTTTGTGACCTTTAGGAGGGGGTGATAACACGGTGTGAGAGGAGACAGGGGACACATGCATGGATGGTGTGGAGGTGTCTGTCAGTGAGGTGTATGTTCTGCTTGGTGTGATGATGATGCTGGTAGTGGATATTGATGTAGTCCATGCAGGTGTGAGTGTAGACGTAACTGGGTTGGAGGTGGTCGAGGAGGAGGAAGGGGAGACAGCGGAGAAATTGAATATTGTCGTGTCTGCAACTGAATGGTGTTTGTGTGAGTGCCTGTGGGATGAAGTCTGGTGCTTGTGTTTGCCTGTGCCACTCTTAGGTGTTGTCTTGTGTGCATGCATATCAGTCTGTGTGCTTGGGATGGTTTGGGGTTGAGGAGAATGGGACTGGTAAGTGGAAGTTGGAGGGGGGAAAGTTGAAACAGGGATAATGGCTGCCATCAGAGAGGAGGTCATAGAATCGATCTCTGTTGGGCCGCCAGTCCACTGTGAATGCCCTGCAGGAATGCATTGCATTGCTGCATCTGGGATGCCAGCCCCTGGATGGCATTCACAATGGTTGACTGCCCTACAGAGATGGATCACAGGAGGTCAATAGCCTCCTCACTTAGGGCAGCCAGGCTCACTGGGGCAGGGCCTGAGGTGTCTGGGGAGAAGGAGTTGCCCACACTCCTGGGTGAGTGGGCACGGGCTACTCGGTGATGGGCTACTGGGAGGGCGGTGCTGGTACGGGGTGGTGGCTGTGCCTGCAGCTGGGGTGGTCACAGAGGTGTCCGCCAGCACCAGGCAGCTCCCATTGGAGGAGGTATCAGAGTCTGTGATGTCCCTTCCAGTCCCCGCCATGGTGCTCCCCTCACCCTCTGTCCCACTGGTGCCCACAACATCAGTGGACTCTGCCTCCAGGGCCCTGTGGGATGCGGCTCCCTCTGTCGCCGGTGCCTCTGCTCCTCCGCCAGATGATGCTAATGCAAATAAGGACAGGATGACAAAACAAAAAAGGGGGAGAGAGAGACAAAGGATATACTGGGTCAATTACTGCCCGAACACCACCGTTGCTGTACACAGCACCCTTACACACAGGGAAGAGGCCGACGCACTATGCATTGCACTACCAGTGAAATGGCTAGTCACCAAGGAATGAGGATGGGCACACACAGCCAACTGCAGAACACCTGGGACACATGCAGCCCTGCCCAGGAGTGAATACTAACAAGCTAGGCAAGCTGTATTTCACATTCAACCCTTTAGCCACCAGAGGCCCTAGGCTGCTATGTCTGGCCTGGCCTAGGGGCACCCAAGGACACACAACCACCACCCGGATTCCACCCCACAAGCCGTAAGTTGTAATGTTAGCCACCATGCTCACCCCCTTGTGGCTGCTGTGATGCCCTCAAGCGCCCACCCAGCTCAGGATATGCCACCGCCAGTATGCAGGCCATCAGGGGGTCAGGGTCCGATGGGCACCCCTTCCTCATTGGGAGGCCATCCCCAGCTGGGCCTCCATGGTCTTCTGTACGCAGCGTCTCAGGTCCTCCCCCCGTTTGCAACAGTGGGTGCTCCGTCTGCCATAGACCCCCAGGGTCCACACCTCCTTGGTAATGGTATGCCCTATTCCCTTCTTTTGATGGGTGCTGACCTGCAGAGGCAATACAAACAGGAGAACACAATTAGAGAAACAGTTTACCCTGTCACACAAATGGCCCACCATACCCCTTTGCATCACCATTGGCACACACATAGCCCAGCGCACAACATGTACACTGCCAAGAGGTTATCCACCCACCCCCCTTACACAAGGCCTTCACACACAACTCCATGCATTCTTGCCACATGCAACGTGCACAAGGTGTACTCACCTGTTGGTCTGGAGGCCCATACAGCAGTCCGTACTGGGGTAGGACCCCATCCACCAGTCGCTCCAACTCCTCAGAAGTAGATGCTGGGGCCCTTTCCCCAGTCACACAGGCCATGGTAGGTTCCAGACACAGGTCACAGCAGCACATGCATTGTAGGTCCTCTCCTATGGAAGATCAGGAAACAAGTGAGGAATCAGATAGAAAATGGTGGTCACATCCACGGCGGTGCATACCGTCACCGCCGGCGTAGATCACCATTGGCCACTGTACCCCATAGGCCCCAATATTAACCAATGAGGAATTGTACGGCGGTTCACACCGCCTCCCACCACGGTGCACAACGTCAGAGGCAGTACCTCACTTCCACCTGTCCCTACACACATGACAAGCAGTCGCCATTTCAGGGGGGTGAACAGGCCTATTGCTGCGTCACAGGATACATAGGCACATACTTCAATAATTACACTGTCCCATACCATGTTTGCACATTGCAGACTGCTGTTGTGGCTCCATTGTTCAGTTGATGACAGACTACTCACAGTTGTATCCCTTAGATACCTACTGCTGTGGATGAATGGGAACTGGAGACATACCCCGTGTACAGACCCCTGGTGGACTTGGCTACACTGGAGGACAGACACATAATACTCACCTATACACTGGACAGGGCCACAATCACAGAGCTGTGTGCCCAATTGGAGCCTGACCTGATATCTGCTATCCGTCAGCCCACTGGGATACCACCTCTTGTTCAAGTGCTATCAGTGCTCTTTTTCCTGGCAACTGGTTCTTTTCAAGTGACAGTGGGCTTGGCAGCACGAATGTCACAGTCGATGTTCTCAACCGTGCTAACAAGAGTGTTGTCTGCCGTGATCACACACATGTGCAGCTACATGGCTCCCAAGGTTGAGGATTTGGCCACTGTGAAGGCCGGATTCTATGCAATGGGACATATCCCCAATATAATTGATGCGATTGACGGAACACATATTGCATTTGTCCGCCCCATCAGAATGAACAGGTGTTCAGGAATCGTAAGAGTTTCCACTCCATGAATGTGCAGATGGTGTGCTTGGCGGACCAATACATCTCCCACATCACTGCTAAGTATCCTGGGTCGGTGCATGATGCCTTTGTCCTGAGCAATAGCAGCATCCCAAATGTGATGTACCAACTACAGAGGAACAGGATGTGGCTTATAAGTGAGCCCTGGTTCCCACCCAGTATATGTTGGTGTATGCCTATAGTGTTGGCCTTATAGGATAGTGTGTGGCTAAATGTTGCCCCTCAATATTTGTAGGTGACTCTGGTTACCCAAACCTATCATGGCTCCTGACCCCTGTGAGGAATGCTAGGACAAGGGCAGAAGAACGTTATAATGAGGCACATGGGTGAACCAGAAGGACCATTGAAAGGACCTTTGGCCTCCTTAAAGCAAGGTTCAGGTGCCTCCATCTGACAGGTGGATCCCTGTGCTACTCACCCAAGAAGGTCTTCCAGATAGTAGTGGCATACTGCATGTTGCACAACTCGGCCCTCAGATGGCTTGCATGGAACTTTTCTGCAGGAAGAGGAGACTGGAGATGCCCCTGTGGCATCAGAGGACCCTGAGTACAGTGAGGATGAGGAGGCAGAGGATGGGAATGTGGACAACAGAACATCAGTGATACATCAGTACTTCCAATGACACCAAGGTGAGACAGTGCAACTTCACACTGGCCTCCTGGCCACTAGTGGCAGCGGAAGTGGACGGCTGTTCAAATGACTGGCTAGTGGTAGGAGCCTGCTGGTGTGACACTGCCTCCCTCATGATGTTGGCCATGTCTGCCTGCACCCCTGTTATGGAGACCAGGGTGTTGTTAAGGGCCTGAAAGTCCTCCCTGATCCCCTGATACTGTCCCTCCTGCAGCCACCTCTTCTCCTTCACATTGTCTAGGATCTGGCCCATCGTGCCCTGGGAATGTTGGTAGGCTCCCAGGATCTCTGAGAGTGCCTCCTAGAGAGTTGGTTCCCTGGTCCTGTCCTCCCCCTGGCGCACAGCAGTCCTCCCAGCATCCCTGTTAGCCTGTGTCTCTGTCCCATGAATGGTGTGCCCACTGCCACTGACCCCAGGTCCCTGATTGTCTTGTGTACGAGGTGTGGCCTGGGGTCCCTGTACAGGTGGGCACACTGCTGATTGACGTGTCCTGGGGACAGAGGTGTGGGTATGCTGGGTGGGTGCTGTGGTGTTGGATCCTGATGGGGGAGGCTCTGTGGTGGTCTGTGACTGGGCTAGGGTAACCAACTGTCCAGTGGTCCCTGATGGGCTAGGTAGATCATCCATATCTATCCCGAAGTCCAGAGTTACTGTCTTCACTGTGGGCCTCTTCTGTTGGGGGACTGGATAGTGGTGGCACCTCCTCTCCAGTGACATTGGCTGGGGTACCTGTGGGGGTGTAAATGATTTATTATGCTTCAGGTATCTGACATTTGTACTTCTGTAGCTTACCCTCCATGGTTGCTCTTCCTCTGCCAGATTTTGCTTGTGTATGTTGGTGTATTATGGTTATGATAGTTTCCCTATGCGGTGCATGCTTTGGTGATGAGTGTCCATGCAGGGCTGGGAGGGATGCCCATGCATTGGTACAGCATGCAGCGCTTGGCGTTGGGATTAGTGTGAAGTGACGGTGGAGTGTATGGGATGGAGTGAAGTGATGGGAGTGAGGGTGATGTGTGTGATGGTATGCAGGCATGGGGGTGATAATTGTTCAAAGTTGACTTACCAGTGTCCAGTCCTCCTCCATCTCCAGCCAGGCCTTCAGGATGCATTATTGCCATTACCTGCTCTTCCCATGCTATGAGTTGTGGGAGAGGAGATGGGGATCCACCACCAGTCCTCTGTTTAGCGAGCTAGTGTCTTGCTGCAATGGAACGTACCTTCCCCCGTAGGTCGTTCCACCTCTTCCTGATGTCGTCCCTTGTTCTCGGGTGCTGTCCCATGGCATTGACCCTGTCCACGATTCTCCGCCATAGCTCCACTTTCCTTGCTATTGATATCTGCTGCACTTGTGTGCCAAAGAGCTGTGGCTCTACCCTGACGATTTCCTCCACCATGACCCTTAACTCCTCCGCAGTGAAAATGGGGTGCCTTTGTGGTGCCATGGGTGTTATGTGATGTGTGTTGGTATGGGTGTGTTGGGTAGTGTGTTGGGGTGTGTGATGTGGAGTGCATGAGGGGTGTATGGGTGTGAGTGGTTTGTGTGTCTGGTTGTCTCTGTGCTGTTTGTGTCAATCTCCTGCCAGTAATTGTTGTTGGTAAAGGGTTGTGGGTAATGTGGGTGTGTGTTTTATAGTGGCGAGGGTGTGTGGGTGTGGTGTGTGTATGGGTGTCATGTGTGTGTTGTTTGGATTGGCCAATGTGGTGTTGTTTTGTCTGTGGGTGTCCATTGTGAGCGCAACAGTATGTACCACCAATGGTTTACCACCGTTGAATGTCCGCCGTGGTGCTTCGTGGGTCATAATGTGATGGGCGTTGTTTTGTTGTGGTAACAGTGTGGGTTTTTAAACCCCCAGTTTATCACTGACCTTTGGGCTGGCGGATTTGTGTATGTGGCTGCATTCTGTCAAATTGGTGTGTGTGTATCATAACATGGTGAACGTATATTCGCCAGCGTGGAAGTAAGTTGGTGGCCGTCAGCACCGCAGTAAGCGTGATTTACCGCCAATGTCATAATGAGGGCCATAATCCTTTTCTCTGTCTATTTTCACATTCACTAGCAGTTAGAGGACCACGAGATGTGTCTATCGTTTTTTTTTTTTTTTCAGAAAAAAAAGACAATTGATTGCAAACAGTGAGGAGAAGAGAGATCAAAAAAAAATAATACAATGCATTCTGAGTAAAAGTGCTTTATGCCTAATTTTCCTTTCCCTAAGCCACTACTAGACCAAACCCAATCCCCAAAAAGCCCCCATATTATATGCCCCTTACGTCTAGCCTGCCTCCCTTGCGTTGAAAGCATCTTCTAATACCTTGAATCAAACTTTCTTGTAGTAGCTAGACTCCACCAACACCAACAGTCCCCAATTAGCTATTGGTCCAATTAATAGCTCGTACATATTTGGTTGATATTCCTCCCCTATCATACTATAATTACCCACCATCAACGGATGCTTATATTGGAAAGCCGCTGCCATTTGATATAATTTTAAATTTGGAACAGACCATCCCCCCTTTTCTCTAGGTAGGGGCATTAATTTACTAGCTCTTCTACACTTACTGTGTGCCCAAATAAATCTGATTACTAGCTGATCTATTGCTATAAACCATGATTTTTCAAAAACCAAAGGGATTGTCCAAAAAATATAAAGGCGGTCATTACAACATTGGCGGTAAAAGCCGCTTACCGCCGTGCACAAGACCGCCAACACACCGCCGCGGCCGCAGAAAACCGCCACAGCTATTATGACCCACATTTCGGAATCCGCCAAAATTCAGACACCCACACAAGTCCGCCACACCAAAGCTCAGTGATAAACTGGCGATACAAAAACCTCCACCGTCATGCCAACAGAAATACGCCCACACTATCACGACACACGAATCCACGCGGTGGTCATTCAACCACGGTATTCCATTGGCGGTACACAATACTCACACTCTTACAAAACACTACCACATTGGACAATTCCAAATACACACACCTGATACACATACACACACCACTCCCACACACCCATTACAATATAAAACACACACACACATCACCCACAAACCCCCACAACCAGAATCACCGAGAGAAGGCCAGAGAGAGACACCACCATCAACAAACTAGCATCCACAGGCACACAACACCATCACCCACACAACTTCCACGCACCTCACACAACACACCACTACATATCACCACACTTATCACCACACACTCCACCCCACACATCACCTACACCACCCCATGGCAAGGCAAAGACACTCCAGGTTCTCGGAGGAGGAGCTCAGGGTCATGGTGGAGGAAATCGTCCGGGTAGAGCCACAGCTATTCGGAGCACAGGTGCAGCACACCTCCATTGCAAGGAAGATGGAGCTATGGCAAAGAATAGTGGACAGGGTCAATGCAGTGGGACAGCACCCAAGAAATCGGGAGGACATCAGGAAGCGGTGGAACGACCTACGGGGGAAGGTGCGTTACGTGGTCTCAAGACACCACCTGGCGGTTCAGAGGACTGGCGGCGGACTCCCACCTCCTCCCCCACAACTAACAACATGGGAGGAGCAGGTCTTGGCAATTCTGCATCCTGAGGGCCTCGCAGGAGTAGGTGGAGGAATGGACTCTGGTAAGTCAAATCTCAATTATTACATCCCCCACCCTACCTGCATGCTATCACATACCGCCACCCTCAACCCCAGCACCCCAACACCTCATATATGTCCCAACATCACAAACCACACATCCCAACACCAAGCCCTGCATGCAACAACAAAACATGGACACCCATCACTAAAGCATGCCCACTGCACATACCCATCACACAAGCTCCCACACAGGAATGCAAGCACTGGGGTACACGGTCACCCACCCATTGCACACCATGACACACACAGATGTAATAACCATCCTTTTATACCCCTGCAGGACCCCTACCCAAAGTCACCTGACAGGAGGGTCCACACATGTCCACACCACCAACAGAAGAGGCCCACAGTGATGACAGCAGCTCTGTCCAACTGGATCTAGATGACCAGCCCGGCCCATCTGGGACTTCGGGACAGTCGGTTCCCATCACACAGTCACAGGCCACTACAGACCTTCCCCCCTCTGGAAACACCAGCATAGCACCCACCTAGCGGGCCAATACCTCCGTCCCCAGGACACGTCAATCAGCTGTGTGTCCACAACTTCAGGGAACCCAGGATAACCCACCACCCCAACAACAACAGGGACCTGGGGCAGTGGTAGTGGGCACACGGTCCAGGGGACGGAGGCCCAGGAACACAGGGGAACTGGGAGGGCTGCTGTGCGACAGGGGGCAGACAGGCCAAGGGAACCCACTCTCCATGAGGCCCTCTCCTCCATCATGGGAGCCTACCACCACTCCCAGGAGACGATGGCAACAATACTGGCCAAGTTTCAGGAGACCCAGCGTATGCAGGAGGAACAGTATATGGGCTTCAGGGAGGAACTCAGAACCATCAGCTCCACCCTGGGCACCATCGTAGGGGTGCTGAAGGAACTTGTGAACATCAGGAGGGACACTGTGGCACTACAAGGGGCCCCTGACACTAGCATGGATGATGAACTGCCCACCACCTCCGCCGGCGCTAGTGGACAGGACGCCCTGCCACAGGGCCACCACACCAGCACCCCACCCCCTGCAGAGGGAGAACCACCACGCAAACGGTCCCTGAGATCCAGGACAAAGACAGAGAACGATGCCAAGTCCCCCGCCAAAAAATGAGACCACCCTGATTGTCATCCTACTGTCCCACTTTGTCACCCTGTCCATACTTTAACTGCCCCAGCTCCACTTCCTATGCCCATATGGGCAATGCACCTGTGAGACTAATAGACTGGACTCTGCCATGGACATTCCTCCGCCATCACCCCTCACCATTTCACTACCCCCTCCAATATTGAGCACTTAAATAAACACAGCTAAAGCACAAAACGATCTGGAGTCTGTCTGTGATTTTGAAATAGTGTGTTAGCAATTACAGTGACAAAATGCATTTTTAAATAGTAATGTCAACATACCTATGTCACATAGCTCTAGTACATGAGGAATCTAAGCAGATGTCACACAGTGGGACCCACATCTGTGAAATTGTAAGGGAAAGTGACAACTCAGTGACCATACATCTGTGAAAATGACAGACAGTAGAGAGGTATTAGTGTTAAAGTACATGTAGTATGCAGGTTTGTATTCTTACCTGAGTCTCACTGGAAATATTGCAGGAGTCCCTGTTGTGCATGTCTTCTTCCTCTGCTTCCTCGTCTTCACTGTCCACAGGCTCCACAGCTGCCACAACACCGCCATCTGGACCATCCTCCTGCAGAAAAGGCACCTGTCATCGCAAAGCCAAGTTATGAAGCATACAGCAGGCCATGATGATCTAGCACACCTTCTTTGGTTAGTAGAATAGGGATCCACCTGTCATATGGAGGCACCTGAACCTGGCCTTCAGGAGCCCGAAGGTCCGCTCGATCACCCTCCTAGTTCGCCCATGGGCCTCACTGTAGCGTTCCTCTGCCCTTGTCCTGGGATTCCTCACTGGGGTCAGTAGCCATAACAGGTTGGGGTAACCAGAGTCACCTGCAAATGGTGAGGGACAACTGCTAGACACATACTAACCTGTAGGGATATCCCCAGACAACCATTCCCACTGACTTGCTTCCAGGTGCTCACCTAATAGCCACACACAGTGCCTCTGGAGGTGACCCATCACATAAGGGATGCTGCTATTCCCCAGGATGTAGGCGTCATGCACTGAGCCAGCGAACATGGCATTCACATGGGAGATGTACTGGTCGGCCAAACATACCATCTGTACATTCATGGAATGATAACTCTTCTGGTTTCTGTACACCTGTTCACTCCTGTGGGGGAGGGACCAAAGCCACATGTGTCCCATCAATGGCACCTATGATGTTGGGGATATGTCCCAGGACATAGAAATCACCTTTCACTGTAGGCAAATCCTCCACCTGAGGAAAACGATGGAGCTCTGCATATGTTTCAGAAGGGCAGACAACACTCTGGACAATACGTTGGAAAACATAGACTGGGACATCCCTGATGCCATGGCCACTGTTGTTTGAAATGAGCCACTTGCAAGGAAATGGAGCACTGACAGCACCTGCACTTGAGGGAGAATTCCTGTGGGATGGCGGATTGCTGACAGCAGGTCTGGCTCCAACTGGGTACACAGTTCGTGGATTGTGGCACGGTCAAGCCTGTATATGATAATCAAATGTCGCTCCTCCATTGTCGACAGGTCCACAAGCGGTCTATACACTGGAGGATGCCGCCATCTCCTCACATGTCCCAGCGGACGGTGCCTATGAAGGACAACAGCGAGCACAGAGTCAAACAACTCATGAGGTACGTATCCACAGTTTACACAGAACACCATTCATACACAAAAGGTGGCCTGTATGTGTGTTGAGTCTAGGCCTAGGTCTGTGTGATGCAGTTGAAAATGAAGCCATGTGGGCCCCTGAAATGGCAGCTGCCTGACCTGTAAAGTGGGACAATGGGATGTGAGGTAACTGCGCTGGCGTTGTACACCGTCGCGGTAGGCGGTCGAAGACCGCGGCGCAATGCTGCATTGGTTAACATTGGACCCTATGGGTCCCAGGAGCCAATGACGATGTACGCCAGCGGTGACGGTACGCACCGCCGCGGACGTGACCGCCATTTTCTATCACTTCAATCACTCAATACCTGATCTTCGACAGGAGAGGACCTACACTGCAAGTGCTGCTGTGACCTCGGTCTGGAAGAGACAATGGCTCGAGTGTCTGGAGAAAGGGCCCCTGCCTTCACATCGGAGGAGTTGGAGAAACTCGTTGATGGGGTCCTCCCCCAGTACAAGCTACTCTACGGTCCTCCAGACAAACAGGTAAGTACACAGGGAGCATGTTGTATGGGCTATGAATGTGTGGAGAGGGCTGGATGTAAGAAGGAAGGGGGGCAGAGTGCTGCGTGCATGAAAGAAGGTGAATGCATTTGCCACATGGCAAGGGTAGGGATCAGTTTGACGGTGCAGTTGGTAATAACTTCTCTTTTTCCCCTGTACATTTCATGTAGGTCAGCGCCCACCAGAAGAAGGATATTTGGCGTGCCATCGCCAAGGATGTCCGGACCCTGGGGGTCTACCACAGACGGAGCACCCACTGCCGGAAAAGATGGGAGGACATTCGCCGCTGGATCAAGAAGACGGTGGAGGCTTAGCTGGGGATGGCCTCCCAACGTGGGAGGGGTGCCCGTCGCACCATGACCCCCCTGATGTTCAGGATCCTGGCGGTGGCCTACCCGGAGTTGGATGGGCGCTTGAGGTCATCACAGCAGCCACAAGGGGGGTGAGTACACTCTCATTCTGCTGACTTTGCGCGCATTACGAGGTGTCTGGGTGGGGGAGGCGGGCTGTGGGTTTCCCTAGGCCAGGGCGAGTTCCGTAGGCAAGGCCCCTCCGTAAGGAAGGCCATGTGACACCCCACCCCACCTCTGTAGAGTGACAACTACACCTAGTCATGCCCCTGTGTCATCTATGTGTGCAGATGTCGTCCATAGCCTTGTAGGCCATTTCACAGGAATTGAACAGTGGAGCCCAAGAGAGCGGCGTAGTGCAGGGGGCTTCTGTGTCTGTTGTGTCCGCCAACGGTAGCGGTAATGCATGCACTGAACATGTCTTTCTTCTGTCTTCCCCCCCTTTTTGTGGTCTCCCTGTTCTTGTGTGCATTACCATCATCAGGCGGAGGAGCAGTGGCACCGGAGCACGAGGGAGCTGCATCCCACATGGCCCTGGAGGGCAACACTACGGAGTCAGAATTCACCCGTGGGAGAGAGGCCGAGGGGAGCTCCACGGCAGGGACAGGAGCTGAGACCAGCGACACGGACTCGTCCTCTGATGTGAGCTCCCTTGTGTTGGCGGCAACATCTGTGCCCCCCGCATCTACAGGTACAGCCGCCACCCCCTACCAGCACCGCCCTCCCAGCAGCCCCTCAGACTTTGCCCTGTGCCCGCTCACCCAGGAGGGTGGGCATCACCTTTGCCCCAGGCACCTCAGGCCCTGCCCAAGTCACCCCTACTGCCCTCAGTGAGGAGGCCATTGACCTCCTGAGGTCCCTCACTGTTGGGCAGTCTACCATTTTGAATGCCACCCAGGGTGTAGAGAGGCAGTTGCAACAAGCAAATGCATTCCTGGAGGGCATTCATTCTGGTCAGGCGGCCCTTCACTGAGCTTTTCAGACTCTGGCCTCAGCACTGATGGCAGCCAATGTCCCAGTCTCTAGCCTCCCCCCTCCAACTTCCTCCACCCCAACCCAATCCCCTGTACCTCTGCCTATCCCAAGCACACCTACACACCAACATGCACACACGTCAACACACAAGGGTAGCTCTAGCAAACATAAGTACCACACATCCCACAGGCACTCAAGCAAGCATCACACACATGCAGACACACCAACATCTAATGCCTCCACTGTGTCCCCCTCCTCCTCGTCTCCCTCCTCCCTCCCTGTCTCGTCTACACTCACACCTGCATGCACTACCTCTACAGCTACTACGTCCCTCTCCAGCACACCCACCACCACACCCCGCTCATGTGCAGTCACCACCCCCACTACCATTCACACGTCCCCTGTGTCCACTCCCAGTGTGTCTGTGACGCCCCCTCCCAAGACACACAAATGCAGGCACACACCCACCCAACAGCCATCCACCTCACGACAGCCTCCAGCGCATGCACCTTCACCCAAAGTCACCAAACGTACACCTCCTACAGCCACCACCTCTTCCTCCACTCCCAAACCCCCTCCAGCTACCCGTCCCAGTGTGTCCCAAAAACTTTTCCTGTCCACCCTTGACCTCTTTCCCACACCTCCCCCACCCCGTCCATCTCATAGGTCCCAAAGTAGCACCTCAGCCACAACATCTCTGGGACCAGTGGTGCCTGTAGTCACCAGAATGTGGAGTGCACCGGCCACCAGGGCAGCCAGTGTGGCACGGAGCCACAGCACAGACAGTCCCCCACCTGTGAAGCATCAGAAGTTGGCCAGTGCCCGGCTGGAGAGAGGGAAGACTCCAGCCACCAAAGCCGCTCCCAGGGGTCCCGTTGGGAGTGTGGAGTCAGCTGTGACACCTTCCAAGGTGGGGAAGGGCCACAAGAAACCCGGCAAGTCTGGGAAGAGCAGCACGGCGGAGAAGACCGCCATCATCCCCGCTGCCCAGGAGGCCACCGCCAGCCCCATCCCAGCTGCCCAGGAGGCTTCCGCCAGCCCCATCCCAGCTGCCCAGGAGGCCACCGCCAGCCCCAGCCCAGCTGCCCAGGAGGCCACCGCCAGCCCCAGCCCAGCTGCCCAGGTGGCCACCGCCAGCACCAGTCCAGCTGCCCAGGAGGCCACCGCCAGCACCAGCCCAGCTGGGCCATGAAAGACCGCCAGCAAAAGGCCCGTTGGGCCATGAAGGACCACCAGCAAAAGGCCCGTTGGGCCATGAAGGACCGCCAGCAGCTGAGACCCTGCAATGTAGACCGCCATCTGAAGCACCGCTGAACAGGGCACCGCCATCTGAAGCACAGCTGAACAGGGCACCGCCATCTGAAGCACCGCTGAACAGGGCACCGCCATCTGAAGCACCGCTAGCCCATGAACGGCAGGGGCACTGACGCAACTGCGTCCGTCACGGGGTGAATGATGCACTCTGGCACCAGTCCCCCTCCAGAACCAGTGGAGACTGTCATCCACTACCTCTGTCCTTAACAGGATGAAACACTCTGGGCACCATGCCCCCTCCAGAACCAGTGGAGAGATCCATCCACTACCTCTGTCCTTAACAGGATGAAGCACTCTGGGCACCATGCCCCCTCCAGAACCAGTGGAGACTGTCATCCACTACCTCTGTCCTTAACAGGATGAAGCACTCTGGGCACCATGCCCCCTCCAGAACCAGTGGAGAGATCCATCCACTACCTCTGTCCTGAACAGGATGAAGCACTCTGGGCACCAGTCCCCCTCCAGAACCAGTGGAGAGATCCATCCACTACCTCTGTCCTTAACAGGATGAAGCAATCTGGGCACCATGCCCCCACAGAACCAGTGGAGACTGTTATCCACTACCTCTGTCCTTAACAGGATGAAGCACTCTGGGCACCATGCCCCCTCCAGAACCAGTGGAGAGATCCATCCACTACCTCTGTCATGAACAGGATGAAGCACTCTGGACACCAGTCCCCCTCCAGAACCAGTGGAGAGACCCATCCACTACCTCTGTCCTTAACAGGATGAAGCACTCTGGGCACCATGCCCGCTCCATAACCAGTGGAGACTGTCATCCACTACCTCTGTCCTTAACAGGATGAAGCACTCTGGGCACCATGCCCCCTCCAGAACCAGTGGAGACTGTCATCCACTTGTGAGTCTGTGGCTTTGCACTCCCCAGGATTGAACAGTGGGCAGACCAACCACTGTATAGACTTGTGAGACTGTGGCTTTACACTCCCCAGGATTGAACAGTGGGCAGACCAACCACTGTATAGACTTGTGAGACTGTGGCTTTGCACTTCCCTGGATTGAACAGTGGGCATGTGGCCCCCTCATGGATTTGGCATTGTGCACTCAAGCGGCTGAGGTGCCCCCCCTTTCCCTCCCCCTGAGGTGCCTGTTTTATTGGTATCTGATGCCCCTGCAGTGTTCTCTCTGTCATGGTCGGGGATCTTGTGTGGGCCTCGCCCATACCGTGTGGTCCCAGTGATCCAAGGACTTTCTTTGTGCAGTACCTGGACTACTATGCCTGGTATTTATTTTGTACTTTGTGTATATATATATTTCTGCCTACTTGTTTCTAATATATTCCGATGGTTACACTCATTTTCTTTGGTCTTTGCATTCTTCCAGGGGGGTTGGGGGGTTTAACTATATTGTATCATGATGTATTAGTGTGTGTGTGCTGGTGGGTGAGGGTGGGGGTCCGGGGTTGTTGCGTGTTGCGTGTGTGTGTCCCTGTTTTTTCCCTCCCCTGTGTCGTAGGTGCAGTACGCACCGTGGTCTTCGCCGCCGGCATTCATGCTCCTGGTAGAGGAGCACGAAGACTACTGCAGGTAGGATTTGGAGTTCCGGTTCCATGGTGTCCTCGTTCCTCGTGGAGTGTGTAGACGTGAGCGTTTTCCCTTCGAAATTCCTGTTTCTGCCGTGTTTTTATCCACGGTGAATCCACCCCGGAAAAGGTGGCGGATTGGCCTGTCATAATAGTGTGGGCGGTACATTGTCTTCCGCCTGTTTGTTTGTACTGCCGTGGCTGTCTTTGCTGGCGGTTTCCGCCACGGTCGTAATTGCAAATTTTTTACCGCCTGCCTGTTGGCGGTCTTACCGCTGCTTTAACACCGTCCGCCAGGATTGTAATGACCACCAAAGTACCTTGGGGAGAAATATAATTTCAATCATATTGATTTGCCCCCTTATGGACATGTGCAAATTGTTCCAGCTGCTGAAATCTTGCTTTGCTTTCCCTAGAACCGGCTTCAGATTCAAACTATCTTCTCCACCATAGGGATAATAGCTGTACCTAGATATACTGCATGGTCCACCTTACGAAAATCTTGGGTAGTCATGTACTTATTCACCAACAACAGAGTTTTTTCTCTATTTAATAAATACCCGGAAAACTCTCCAAACGTACTTGTCTCCTTCTCTATTTCTCTTAGAGCTTCATCCAGATTGGCTGTTATAACAGCGATATCGTCTGCATATGCCAGTACCTTGGTATTCCATCCATACCTATAAACTGGCATACCTATGGGGAACATGGACACGTCTGTCTGGTGCCTCACCCTATTTGTATGCTGTCAGATTGTCCTCTCATGAGCTATATCAGTGCGCTTGGGTGCATATAAATAGCTTTTATTGCCAGCAGAAATTTCTCCCCCAAACCATACATTTCCAGTATTTTTCACAAATAATCCCAGTTAGACCTGTCAAAGGCCTTCTCTGCATCTAATAATGCCACTGCCATAGGTTCTTCTGCCATACCAGTTGCATCAAACAGCGTGATGACCCTTCTGATATGATCAGTATTGTCTCTGCCGGGAATAAACCCATGTTGGTTTAAAGTATCTAATTTCTTAATAACAGTAGACAGCCGTGTTGCAATAATTTTTTAGTAGATCTTAACATCGCTATTTATTAATGTAATTGGCCTATATGAACTTGGATTATGCAGCGTTTTCCCCTTTTAAAAAAATACTGCTATATTAGCAGAGGACCAAGAAGAAGGAGCTTTATTGCATTTTTGCACTTGGGTTAGCAATGCTAACATTACAGGCAGCAATAAAGCCTTAAAACATTTATAAAATTCTAAGAGGATTGCATCTGTTCCTACAGCTTTTCCAGTGGGGAGCCCCTGAATTGTCTCTTCAAGTTCATCCATCCTGATTCCATCCCATAACACCTCCTGTTCCTCTTTCGTGAGCTTGCCGATCTTTATTGTGCTTAAAAACTTATACTTTGCTTGCAAACTATGGGAGGGGCAGGCATATACAGCTCGGCATAATACCTGCAAAAAACCTCCCTGATACCTTCAGGGTCTGAGATAGTCCGTCCCTGTCAATCTTTAATTTCTCTAATAACCCCAGCGGCCACCTTATAGCTTGCCCGCACCGCCAACAGGCAGCCCGCCTTGTCGCTGTATTCATAACTTTTGGAGCACTTTGAAAGGTATTTTTCTGCCACTTTTTTTGCTGAGATCTCATTAATTGCTGCTTTAGCTATAGCAATCCTCTCTTAGGCAGAATTCATATCTCTACCCCCCTCCATTACTAAGATGAGATGGCTTTTTGCCTCTTTGAGCTTTAGATATGTCTCTTTAACCAAGTTGTGGGTATACTTCTGCCTTCTAAGGCTGAAACTCATGGTTTCTCCTCGCATACCTGCCTTTAAAGTATCCTATACAATCTCCACCGGAGCAGTCCCCCTATTAATTTCCAGAAATTCTTTCATCTATATATTCATATGGTGATGATATTTTGCATCATTAAGGAGCCCTGTCTCAAAGGTCCACCCTCTCCTGTTATCTTTAAATCCCTACATATTTATTTCTGGTATTAGCGGATTATGATCTGACATAAACCGTAGATATATTTCTATCCCCACCTCTATAAACAATTCAGGGGAGATAAAGAAATAGTCTAATCGGGCCAGTTTCACATGGGGAGCTGAGTAGTACATGTATCCAGGGTCTGGTTCACAGAGTTTTAACCAAACATTCATCAACCCTAATTCTTTTTGCAGGCTACAGAGAGCTTTATGTACTTATGGTTTACGTCCATAATACCTATTGGGGGTGGTACCTATCAGATCTATTAAACCATCCCAAGGGCCATTAAAGTTCAGATCTCCACATTATATATAGGGTGGGGGGCCACTCCGCTTATTCCAATGATATAAAATCTAACACCGAGGGATCATCCACCACAGCACCATATAGGGAACAAAGGGTAAACAACCTTTGTTATGATGACCCTCAACCACCACCCATCTTCCACTTTTATCTGCAATTCATTTTGTAAACTTAATTTTACTACTGCCGGCTAATATCACAACCCCCTTAGTCCTAACATTCTGTTCAGTACAGATTTCTACCTTCCTTCCTAAAGAGTCTAAAATAGATCTATTACAATACTCTATGGGCCAGATGTAGGTAGGTAAAATTTTGCGAATCGGAAATAGCCACTCCATGCGAATCGCTATTTCCGACTTGCAAAACCAAATGCAAGAAAGACTATGGAAACAAATACAATGCCATTGGGGTAAGCCACCGTACCATAGAAGAAATCCGCAAAAGGTGGTATGACCTGCGCTGCAGGACCAAAGAGAGGGTTGCGGAGTGCATGAGGGAGATGAGGGGCACCGGAGGAGGCCCATCCACCGTACCACCACCCACAGCCCTGGAAAGCATGGTGGAGTAGACACTGGAGCCAGAGGCCGTACTGGACATGGGAAAATTGGACAGTTCAGCGCCTGGGACATCAAAAAATGAGTACCATGAGATATGCTTTGACACCCACAAATGCAGTATACACACAATCCCAGTACACAGCAGGAGGCACCACCAGACTAGCTCCATTCCAGTCTAGCAACCTCTAGAATAGTGCATTATGGACAATGTGCGAGACTGACAGTGTATCCCCTATGTTCCACAAGTCTCCCACAAGACACCCCCAGCAGCGAACAAAGGCAGGGAGAGGAACAAGGGCCAGACCCACAGCACGAGGCTGCCAGTGACACAGCAGGGCCCAGCAGAACACCACCAGAGTCCGTGGAAGACCCTACGCAGGACATGGAGGCAGCAGGGGAAGCACCAGGGCCCAGCCCCACAGAGAGGCACACAGAGCCAGCAGCTGGAGCAGTGTGAAGATGCCGGCGCAGAGTGCAGTCTGTGCCCCGGGATGATGTAGCAGACGTAGAGTTTGCAGGACTGGAGGCATCACTGATTCAGGGTCAGCGCCTGAAAAACAGACAATTGCGGTCAATAAACAGAAACCTGAATAGACTGCAGACCACAATGACCCATGGGATGGCAAATGTGGACAGTCAGTTCCAACACATGAACCAACATCTGGGGAACTTGACACAGGCCATTGAACATTTGGTCACTGAACTTGTGGCAGACAGGGCACAGGCAAGGCGCAGGGAGCGCAACACTGCCGCCCGTTCTGACAGACTGGCAGCATCCATTGGGCGCCTTGCTACTAATACCACATGCCTGTCAAGGAGTACAGTCAGCCTGCAGTTTGAACTTGGGCATTTCGCAGGGGATGTGGCACGGGGACTTGGCCGCATCAGCCATGCGGTAGACCTAATGGAGAGCAGACAGGCTGCAAGGGGCACAGGGGATACCCTGCAGGACAGCGAGGAGGGGTCGACCATAAGCAGTGTGTCTGCCAGCGATTCCTGTGTGCTGCGGAGTAGCAGTGCACGGCAGGGGGCAGGGGACCCACCAGGAATGAGCCATGGTGGCCACAGTAGGAGGAGGGTGTGAGCCACCAAACTGTACTCTGAATAAGGTACATGCATTTAATGTGTCTTAAATGACAATTGACAATTCAAGACTGTGGCATACAGCACAATTCTATATTTTTCATAGTTTAGAAATAAAAAGGTTTTGTTTGTTTCACTACAATACTGGGCTATGTGTGTCTGACATTAGTGAATGTGGTCACGGTTGCCACGTACCTGCCAAAGTATTGGGTTGCAATGTGGTTCTGTCTCTGTCTGTCCTCATTTGCGATGCTTCTATCCCTAGGCTATCGGTGCAGTAGCTCTTGCTCCTCATCCACTGTGTCTGTGTCTTCAGGGGTGAGATGTAGCCCAGGTCTGGTGGCAATGTTGTGTAGGATGGCACAGGCGGCAACTATCTTGCATGCTGTTTCTGGGGCATACTGGAGCGCACCTCCACTTTTGTGGACGCATCTGAATCTTGCCTTTAACAAGTCAAAGGTCCTCTCGACTACAGTTCTGGTCTGCCGATGTGCACTGTTATATCGCCTTTCGTTCTGATTGCCAGGTGTTAGGTATGGGGTGAGTATCCATGGTCTCAGGGCATATGCACTGTCACCTGTTTGACAAAAAAGGCAAATTTTGCAGGGCATCACAGGGTTACACAGTGACCTGTATGTATGGCTTCAGGGTGTAGTCAGCAGTACCTATTTAGCTACAATGTCAGTAATGAAATTATGGAGGTCACATACCACCTGGATGGTTAGTGAGTGGGTACATTTCCTATTGCGGAACACATCTTGCAGATTTGCAGGAGGGCAAATTTGTATATGTGCCCCGTCCACACACCCTCTTACATGGGGGAAGTTGGCAATTCTGTAGAAGTCCAACTTGGTGCTGTTAATTTCTGCCTCATTCCTGGGTAGGTATATATATCTGGACATGTGTGTGAGTATGGCATCTAGGAAATGTCTGAGGAATTGTGAGAGTGCACTTTGGGATACCCCACCTGCCACAGCAATCACCCCCTGATAGCTACCCGAGGCCAAGAGGTGCAGTGAGCATAGCACTTGCACATGTGTATGGATGGCGCTGCCGCGCATTGTCTGTCGTTCAAGCTGAGGATTCAGTAGTTCAATTAATTCTAAGATTACAGCATTGCTCAGTCTATATTTGTCATATATCTCCTCCTCAGTTTGTTGAAATAGTGTCTGCCTGGTTCGGTATATCCTCTCCTCTCCTGTCTCTGCCTCCTCCTCCTCTGCTGGGCGGCCTGGACTCTCCTCCTCCATGCTATCACGTACAGTTCAGCCATTTTGAGCCACCCAGATGCCTTCTGGGTCTCCTTTTATACTTTGGTTCTGGTTACCACCTGCTTTGAATCAGTGGTAATCTGGATGTGTAAAATTGGCTTTTTGCGACTAGTCGCAATTTGCGACTGGCTTTTGCATATGGTTTGCGACTCGCAATTTGCGACTTCCTATTTGCGGGTCGCAAAATCAGGTTGCAATTTTTGCGAGTCGGTGCTGCGTCGCATCGCTATTTGCATTTCGGAAATGGGATTTTTGCATCCCATTTCGGATTTTGCGAGGTCGCAAATAGCGAATCGGGCAATTTGCGACTCACAAAACTTTGATACATCTGGCCCTATATGCATCTCTTTCAGACAATATATGTCTGCCTGTAGCGTTTTCAAATCTTCAGCAATCTTTTGCCTTTTCTGGTGACTATTTAGCCCGCATGTATTTATAGATGCAATTCGCAATCTAGCCATTTACCCATTGGTTCTCATCTATTACCCTTAGGCACATACAATTGTTAACAATTATACCCATTTTACTATTTCTGGCTGCCATCTTTATATGCCAAACATCATGCTTCCACATTCTTTGTCTCTTATTCTGCTCTATTTCAACCTTTACACTCTCCTCCCCTCCCTTTACCCCTACAACATTGATCTTCCAATCCTCCTTTTCTTTTCCTTTTTATGCCTCTACCCTGCCCCCCTTCCCACCATCCCTCCCCCACCCCACCCCTCTCCTCCCCCTTCATTCCCCCCACCTTCCCACAGCCACAGTCCCCTCCCCTACCCCCCAACCATTTGAGCAATCAGACCACCGCTAGTCTGAATGATGGTATCCCTGAGTGGTGACCACAGATCCTCCCGAGCAACTGTGCTTCTCCCATGTGTGTTTATCCCCACCCTCATTGCAAATTAGAATTCCTTTTGTCTCTATTCAGTTTTCTGCGAGTTCTGTATTTTCAGTTCCATCAAGTATTCCTTTGCCTGAATCTTAGACGTAAAAATTCTAGTTTTCCCTTTAATCACTGTCTTTCAACTGTGCTGGGGCCAGTAAAAAGGCCTCCCATCCTATGTCTTGATAAGGCTTAATCAATTTTCGCAACCTCTATCTGTGCTCTACTGTAACATGGCAGTAATCCGGTCAGAAAAAAAAAGTGACATTGTCAGTACAGCGTGGGGCATCTGGGCAGACTTTTTCAAAAATAGCTTGTCTTAACAAATAATTACCAAAGAAAACCAATATGGCTCTAGAATGTTTAGATTCAGAAATGCGCTCTCCCACTCACCTAGCCAGTGGGAATCTATGAACCCTTTGGATTTCCAGCTCCCAATCCCATTTTTAAACTCTGGAAAGGCATTACGCGGAAGCTTAATCATAAATGTTCTGATATCATTACCCTTCTTCTATACCTAGAAAACGCAAATGATTTCTTCTCTGCCAGTTTTCATAGTACCCCAATTTCCACATTATATCAGTTAATTGTCCTCCTTGAGTTTCCACTTGCTCTTTTAAAACCTCGACCACTACCTCCACTGCAGAGGTTCTATTCTCCATTGTATTTAGCGTTTCTTCTATTTCCCTGCAAGTTTTAGCTACTTTTCGCACCGTGCCCATCCGGGATCTCCGACTCTTTGTCTGTGTCTCCGTTTGCAATTCCCTTATTGTGACATCAGTTGTAGCATTTTTGTGTCTGTACTGGCAGTATTATTGATAGGTTCACACAGACTATTTTCTCCTGCATCAGCGTTTGGGGGCAGGACATCCTTAGAGTCTTTCTCCAGACTCAAAAATCTGATTCCTGAGTAGTCCCATTCAAGAGTCGCAGCACTCCGTCCTGGGAAATCTGTTCCACCTGTTGACCTGGATCTTGACTTTATGCGCCTACGATGTGACTGCTGCAGTTTTACTGTGGGGTCTACCACCGATGATAAGCTCTCGGACCCTGATGATATACTCTCTTCATCCTCACTCTGACTACAACCACTACTAATGGCCTCTGAATCTTCGGTTAATGAGTAAAACTTTTCTCCTCCATCCTTAGACCAATCTTTATTTTTTCGGCCCCTTTCAAGTTTTATAGTCTCCACTTCCAAACCTTTCACAGCTTCATCGCCTGCTAGATTTAATTATTTCCCTTTTCTAATGCGGGATTCTGGGGGCACAACGACAGTATCATGGATATCTTGAGTATCTTTTTTATGGCACTCTATTTGCCTGCTTACATTAGTGGGTACCCTGGTAGTTACTTCAGTCTGCTCAATCTGCCCCTTCAGGCTCCAAGACTCATCTAATTGACTCCCCCCGCAAGCTTGTGGCATGTCAGAGTCCAGCTTACTGTCTGGGGACCCACTATTAGCTTGTGGGAGCTCCTCTCTATGGAGTATTACCTCTAGATCCTCTCTCATACACATTGGCATGCCCTTAGAAGGGAGTGTAGGATTTGCATTGCCAGTCACTAGCCCTCCGATGGTCAAAAAGTTAGTAATATTGGGCTGTGATCTGCCCTTTGCCTTGTGATCAGACTGAGCCGACATATTCATACTAGACACATCTTTTACAGTCCCACCACCTACTGCTTAATTTAGTCGTCCCTATAGCAGACCACCTACCTGCCAAGCTTCCCTCACTGCCATCCTTTGCAGCGCGTCTGACAAGCCCCCTCCATTTTGTCTCCAGCATTTCGTATATTTTTAGGTGCCATTTCCACCTTCCAGAATCAAGGCCAGAATCCAATCAACTCGCCAATCCTTCTTATTACCTTGTGCCAGTGCTCTGCCTTTCTTATTATACAGATGATAGTGCTCCTCAATGGTTCAGTCAGTGTCGACATAATATCGTCTAATTGCCGATCCTTGCCTTCTCAGGCGCACCCTCTTTATTACGTAGCCCAGTCCGCATTAATACTCCGCCATCCAGCAGCCTCAATGCAGCATTCGTAGGGCCGCAATCTCACTCACACCACTTCCATGGAGTGCTGGGGAGGTTTTAAGCTCGCCCCGACTCACGGCCTGCTCTCCAATGGTGGGCCGTATCAAGTACGTCCCCTCATGCCGAGACATCTCCGAGCCTCCCGGAGCCGACAGAGCATGGCTTATAATTCAACAGCCTCGACAGGGGGGGCAAAGCAACACCAGCACCCAGCGCGATCATCGCCTTCCCAGCTTCACGTCTTCGGGTCCTCTGCAGCGAGGTGTTCATCCACACAGCATCAGGGGGGCGGGGCCAGCAATCGTCAACTATGCAAACACCATCTTGCTCCGTCAGCGGTGTCTATTTGCACAGGTTCTCCTTCTGCAGCTTCTCTCAATTCAGGTCGAGACTCTTCAGAACGATGGATGATGGTAAGTAGGTTCCCTGCATGAGATGGTCCACAATTCTTTCTCTTTTTCAGTCTGCGTTCCTGTAGACGATACTCTATGGAAAGCGCTAAATCCATTAAGCTCTAGCTGAATGTACTAGTTAGTCTTTTATCTCTTCTCGAAGACCTCTACGAAAAACAGCTACAAGAGTACATTCTACCCAGGTAGCTGCCAGTTGTCTGAAATGTGTTAGATATTGTAGAACATCTTGGGTACCTTGCTGAATATCACATAAAGCTTCTTCAGCAGACAACTCCAATCCCAGGCGTTCAAACATTTGTTTAAAGGCAGCGCCAAAAGCTGAGTAGTCAGACAGCACAAGGTCATTGGGAGCTAACAAAGGAGTTGCCCAGGCCAGAGCAGGACCAGACAGGGCACTAATTAAATATCCAACTTTAGTTTTGTCTTGCGCAAATTGGGACGGTCGGAATGCAAAATAGACTGTCAGTGCATCGAGGAATTCACACACCTTGTTGGGATCTCCTGAAAAACATGGCGTATTAGCTGAGACAGTGGAAACATCTGTTGTTCGGGAAACCAAGGCTTGTCGTAAAGCCGCATTCTCATTTTGTGATTGTTGAAGTTCCTGGGCTTGTTGTTGAATAGTTAGGAGTAGCGACTGGTTGGTTTTGGCAGCAGCCATCAAGGTATTCTCCACACTGCTTGACGAAGACTGGTTCTTTTGGCGCTGCAATCTGTCATGGATTACTCGTCGCTTATGACTCAGGCCAACTGGAACTGCAGAGTGGTCTTGATCCTTGTAGGTTCTGCCTTGACCAAGGTAAGGGTGACCCTTTCTGGTAGCCACGGTGATGCTGACAATGGGACGTCAAAAGGCAGTCCGTGCCCTCCAGAAGGAGTCCCAGAGGAAAAAAAAAAACAAAGGGAAAACCCTCTATAACTGGAACTCTCTGGAACAGAGAATAAGCAAAAAAAGTAAGTCTTCCAATAACAGAAAACAAAAACTGGAAGAAACTGGAACAAGTGAAGAAAAAGGCTAGAGAAAAACAACCAGAACGTGATCACCACCAAAGCAAGTGTTGCAGTGCAAGGAGAGCAAAAATCTCACTCCTTAAATACCCTAAAACAGGAAGTGATAGAGAGGAAGAAAAACAACGCCATGTTGGATTGGGAAAGGACCATAGGAGACTATAGAGGAGGATGCCATTTTGGAAAAGGATCCTAATGCATGCAGGGAAAATAGTAGAAGAAAGGCGTGCTGGGATAAAGAAGAACATGGCTCCTATGTGTAAAAAGAAAAGAAAGAAGAAAAGCAGAGACGAAAAAAGAAGAAAAGGACAGGCATCACCAGCTAAGTGAGGGGTTACGGGGTGCCCACTTCTAATGTTGAGGGCGCGCCGTGCCCTGGACTTGCGAGGCCCGATGCCAAATCTGGGACCTCATGCGAGAGAATAACAGTAAGAAGGTGCGGGCATGCTCTGTGGCCGAGCATATGAACGGCAGCTCCACCCACGCCATGAGCCGATAGTTCCGCTCGGGCCGCAACGGGCTGCGGCGGGCCACAGCTTGACATTATAAGGCTTCTTAGCTTGTCTCAGCATTTGACTCCCCATGCATGATACCATGTTACATTGCATATTTAGGGCACTCTTCCTCCCATGCACCCTTTCCCTCTGCTTTGCTTCCTTCATCTAGCTTTCCTTGTGTGCTCTTGGTGCCTTTAGATACTGTCACCTGATTGCTTTCTTAAAATCCTATTATACGGAATTGTTAGACGTGACAGCCTTAGAGTGATCACCCCCAACTTTTTGCCTGCCTCCCTCCACTATTTGACAATGTTTCTGCTGGCTTTAGAACTCTGCACACTTTACCACTGCTAACCAGTGCTAAAGTGCGTATGCCCTCTCCCTTAAATCATGGTAACATTGGTTCATACCCAATTGGCATATTTGATCTACTGGTAAGTCCCTAGTAAAGTGCACTCCATTTGCCCAGGGCCTGTACATTGAATGCTACTAGTGGGCCTGCAGCACTGGTTGTGCCACCAACATATGTAACCCCACACCATGTTTCAGACCAGCCAACACAAGCTCTAAGGACAAGTCAAATATGGTGTCACTGGAGCTTGATGTTTTTTCTATACCTAATACCAGCAGTCCCAGTGTCACACATTCGCAGCCGATAATCAAGGAATCCTAAACCCTTAAATTATACACTGCCCTCGAGAGGGTTTGGGATAAAATAAGAAAAGATACACTTGTGGCACCGGTCCTGCTCTGCTGCCTTGTGGCACTGTGAGATTACGTAGTTATTCACAATATTGTACACTTACAGGCTTCACCACAAGTACTGCATGAGAGCAGGTACAATTCAAGATTTGACGCTGGAGTTTCTGGCACTCCCAAGTTTGTGTACATATCTAAAGACGTTTGTTAAGGCCTCTCTCTTTCTTATCACAACAATTTGCCAAGAATTACTGGTGGGCGGATTTAAGTTGTGATATAATTCAAGTCCGGAGAGCCCACTCTGTAAAGGAGAACAGAGTGCTAAAGCTATTGAAAAGGGTAGTGTTCGATTTCCGGAAAGCAAACTTTCTTTATTTAGAACTCAGTCTTAAAGATAGCCTTAGGCTGAATCTAAGGATTAGTGCACACTAACCTGTCATCAATTGCTTAGCCTTGTCTTTTTAAACTTAAAACTGGAATCCAGAAGAAGACTTCATAGCTGTATCACAAGGAGCTCAAGAGTAAGAGGAATTGCCACACTGGGAGTGAAGACGACAGAAGCATTGACTGCGTTAAGATCACATTATCTGCAAAGAGACTAGGGCTGAGGAAGATTAAAGTGCTGGAGGAATCTGTTCGACTCAGAAGGTGAGTGCAGGGATGATGCTTGCTCAGGACAGGAATGAGGCCAAGCATGGGCTCAAGTTTTGGGTGCTCTTTAAATACTCTATGGGTGTGGCTGACTCCTGAAAGGCATGTGGCTCAAATGGGAGACAGGAAGGTTCAAATGGGTCCTGGGAGAGAACACCTGTCAGCCAAATGGCTTTGACCTTTATTGCAAGCAGGTGCAATCAATTAACTTTAGCGGGTGGAGTCAATAGGTTATGGCAGTTGGGTCCAATAAACAGAAGCAGGAGGAATCAATTAATATTAGCATTTGGAGTCAATAGGTTATGGAAGTTGGAACCAAATAAACAGTAAACACGTCTATTCCTCGCAAGTGTGCAAACCAAAAAACGAATTGAACAACAGTACCAAAATGTTCCAATGAGTTCATGTGCTAGTGTAGTGGGACCACGGGACCTGAGGGGTGCTTATCCTTGTGTCACAGGAGGCCATGAAGTGCCACAGGGGAAATACAACATGAGCCCTGTGCAACAGACCCACTGCACAGATGGAGAAAGAGGGAGTTGTGACACCACACAGGAGTAAATATGGATCATTCACTTTTTGGTGCACTTGAACGCCCTAATCACCTTAAATAATCAGCAGAAAAAGACAGAATGAAAGTGCTCTGCATGGTTTGTAAGGATTTCTCAAATGTACTTAAGGAATTGTATGTAAATAAGTGAGATCTATCAATAAATAAAGATACTCTATAAATAAGTATAGCTATATTGGCTATGCAAGTACAGTAGATGGAATGTTATAGTTAAAAAGCAAAATGACTGAAAGTGCCATGTTACGCTGAACTGTACAAAACGTAACTCACAACATGACTATGGTCATGATGACACTAAAAGCATCTAAAATTACATCTTTGATGACATTAAGGATAATGCGTAAGATTGAGTGTACATAAGAAAAGGACATACAACATTCTTGAAGATCACACTCTAAGGAGTATAACATGAACCAAAGAAAGTTGCAGTTGTTACTAATTGACTTCATATAATAATGATTATGAGAGCGCGAAATTAAGAGACCTTAGCCTTCAGATCACTGACATAATATTGATGCATATACTATTGAAACACAAAAATATCATAAAATAACTATTGTTTACACAAATATCACCTTCTTATACTTAACTAATAAAACCACAACTCTTGAGAAAACAAATATTGCTGTTAAAAGCATTGATTTTTACTTATATCAAAAACACAAATATCGGACACAAAAATATAGGGCCTCAATACGATTTTGGCGATTGGACTGCCAGACTGCCATGTTGGTGGTCCCAAAAAGCATGCCATTTTGTCGGTCTCACAGACTGCCCTATTACGAGTTATACAGGCAGGACCGCCGTCTACCAACAAAATAAGGCAGACCAGCTGTGGCACAGAGGCCTGGAAATAGGCAGTCCAACCTGCAGTCCCAACAGCACAGTGACCAACATTTGACCACATTAAAAATCCAAAGTCGCAGTGGTGGGCAACCATGGCGGTCAGCCAATGGAGGTCTGAACCACGGCAGTCCGCCATCATCAAAGTAATACACTACTGCACATTGGATGGATTTGAAAACAACACAGTTGACATACATTGCAAAGGGCACTATAAAACACACCCTTTCACACACCACAACCCTCTGCATTTACAACACCAATCACTGAAGCCAAACCAAATTATTTACCACACAGCAAATATACTAGGCACCACTTTTTTCTTACCACCTCTTTTCACACCCAGCACACACTTTTGTCCAGTTACACCCTTTTGCACTGCCCACTTTAGTAAGTCACTGTTACATAGTTTTTTTCCACCATGTCATGTTTCAAAAATCTCCCTTTCACAGATGAAGAGTTGAGAGTCATGGTGAATAAAATCATGAGAGTAGAGCCACACTTGCTTGGAGCACAAGTCCATCACACTCCTCTCAGTAAAAAATGGAAATGTGGGACAGGATAGTCGACAGAGTGAATGCTGTAGGCTCCACCCTGTGCACAAAGGAGGACACCAGGAAGAGGTGGATTGACCACAGAGGCAAGGTCTGTTCCCTAGTATCCACGCACCAGCTGCAGGACAAGAAGACTGACAGTGGCACTCCCACTCCTCCCTTACATCTCTATCCATGGAAGGAGAAGGCCTTGGCCATCCTGTATCCTAAGGGCTTGACATGAATATCTGGGGAAGCGGATTCTGGTAAGTTACCACACAAAAAATGTCACCAAATTGCAATGTCATGCATGCTCACTGTTCACCTTTTGTCACATTCACTGTCACTCGCCTTACCAGTCCAGTGTCCACCTGTCCAAAGACCACTGTTTGGCATCTCACAATCGAAATAGACACACCTGGGTGGAGGAACAACATATTTGTATAGTGTGTGTATCACAGGGAGTTACAGAAACACAACTTCCAGTAGGCACTGTTCTAAAACTCCAAACACCAGACCAGTGTTTCCTTCACCAAATACCCATGTTTGTCAACTCCCACTTGAACCGTACCCACCTGTGTAGATAATATTTGTCAAGTGTGTGCTCTAGAGGGACTGACATGACTACAACTCCCAGCAGGCACCGTCACTGTTACTAAAACTCAAACCACCGGCACAGTGTTACCGTCTCCAAATACCGTTGTTTATTAACTCTCAATTGTAGTGTACTCCCTTGGGAGGGTGACATTTAAATAGTGTGTGTAATGCAGGGACTGACATGACTGCCAAGGCCAGGAGGCACTGTTAATTTCATTCCACTCATCACCAAATACCCTTGTTTGTGCACTCCCAATTGAAGTGTATCCACTTGAAAGGTAACATTTATCAAGTGTGTGTGTAAAACTCCCAACAGGAACTGTTAATGTCACTCAAACCAGCACAGTGTTTCATTCTCAAAATTCCCTTGTTTGTCAACTCCCAATTAAAGTGTACTCACATGGGAGGATACCATTTGTATAGTGTGTGTAGTGCAGCGAGTGGCATGAGTGCAACCCCCAGCAGGCTCTGCTTCTCTAACTCCAAACACCAGACCAGTGGCCACTTGCCCAAATACATCTGTTAGTGAACTTTCAATTGAAGTGTACTCACTAGGTGGAGAACATTGGTCAAGTATGTATACTAGAGAGAGTGGCATGACTGCAACTTACATCAGGCTCTGTATCTGTAACCCCAAATACCAACACAGTGTTATCTTCTCCAAAATCACTGTATGTCATTTCCAAAATGAAGTTTACTCAGCTGGGGGGATTACATTGGTCACGTATTGGGGAGTAGTGAGAGTGAACTGATGGCAACTTACAGAAGGCACTGTTCCTCTAACTCCAAACACCAGACCAGTGTTCTCTTCTCCAAAATCCCCTGTGTTTCAACTCTCTATCTATGCATACTCACCTGGGAGCAAACCATTTGTATAGTGTGTGTAGTACATGGAGTTACATGACTTCAACTCACAGGAGGCCCTCTTAGTGTCACTTCAACCACCAGTCCTGGGTTCTATTCTCCTAAGAATATGTCTTGAAACTCTCACATGAAGTGTAGTTTCCTAGGGAGATGAAATTTCTCAGGAGTATGAAGTAGAGGGAGTGACATGACTGCCAAGGCCAGGAGACTCTGTCTCTGCAACTCCAAACACAAGCCCAGTGTTTACTTGTCCAAATACCCTTGTTCATTAACTCGCAATGGAAGTATACTCATCTGGGAGGATAACTTTTGTATACTCTGTGTAGTACAGGGAGTGACATGACTGCAATTCCCAGAAGGCCCTGTCCTTGCAACTCCATTAACCTGCCCAGTGCACACTTGCCCCAATGCGTATGTTAATGAACTCTCAAATTAAGTTTACTCATCTGGGAGGATACCAATTGTCAAGTGTTAGGAATTAGAGGGAGTGACAAGACTGAAAAGCCCAATGGGCCCTGTTTTGCTAACTCCAATCACCAGCCTAGTGTCCATTGACACAATGCAACTGTTAGTGAAATCTCAAATGGAGTTTACTCACCTGGGAGGTTACCAGTTGTCAGGTGTTGGGAAGTAGTGAGAGTGACCTGACTGAAATTCCCAGGACGCACTGTTCAAGTGACTCCAAACTCCAGAACAGTGGTCACTTGTCCAAAAACCCTTGCCTGCTAACTCTCAATTGAAATTTACTCACGTGGGAGGAAACAAGATATAGATCATGCTCAACTCAGATGTGGCTGGCCATCTAGCTCCATCATGAAATGCTAACCCAAGAAGAAACTATTGAGGACAGGAAATACAGCTCATCCAGTGTGCAAAACAAATATCCTCAAGGCCTCAAGATGCATTGCCAGAATGGTATTGGCAGCAGACACATTCATAGTGCACTGATCACATGATGACTCTAATCACATATACAACAAACGCCTGGGTCTGCCTGCATAACAATCAATTAGGCCTCAAAATTGTCAAAGCCACAACCTGCCCAGCCACTGTTTTGCCTTCACTTGTGGCAAGATGTCATTTTCAGCCCATCCTCCCAAGTGCTAATGACCTGCACACTTCAGCAAATGCTTGACTTTAATGGAACTGGCATGCTTCACAAATGTCAGGTCAGTACAACCAATAGCATGGGTACCAGTTACAATAGGATAACCTGTAATTCAACTATGTACAGGGTTTACAAAATGTCACTGTAAATGTTTGGAGGTAGATGTCATAATACAACAAATAACATTGTATCTTTCACATCAACGGGTCCAGCTGCCACTGGCCACACAGCCCACAGAAGATACTGCCACTACCCCGTGGATGAAGCCCTCAGTGAAGAAGACACTCCTGGACATCTGGATGTGCAGGACAGTTTTGGCTCATTTAGACAACCTAGTCAGACCCCAACAGTAAGTTTCACTGTGGCCACATCAACATCTCATAGCCCGGCTGCCTTAGCTTCAAAGGCAGCCATTCGCCCCCAACCTGTGTCCCTAGGAAAGTGGCAATAATCTTGTGGCCCCCTGTCCTGGATCCTGAGTCGCAGCATTACATCTTGGGCAATGATGGTCCTGGCCTGTGAAAGAGGACAAAGACTGGACCTTTTTGTGCATTCCTGCTTGAAGAAGAATCTCCAAGCAAGGTCACAGGCCCTTGGCAAGGGCACAGGCCCAGAGGGGTGGAGTGCATGGGAGGGGTGTTGTGGAGTGAGGGTACTGGTGATGCTCCTGGCCAGGACACTATCAGCTGCATCTTGAAGGGTCTGTCAGGAGTCCCAAGGCATGATAGATCAGGTACTTGCAGAACTCAGGAAATCAAGCAGCTGTAGATGGACATCCATAGGGATATGCTCAGACAGTGGGAGGCCCACAATACCAACATAGCCTCTCTAACAGGGGTATTGAGGTACATTAACACCACCCTGATCAGTGATCATCCACAACAATTTACCCTTTCCTTTGGCACAGCAACACCTGTCCCTTCATCAGTGCCAGCCACTGGAATAGAGATCCTGTCAGGAGAAGAGCCTGCAACAGACAACCCCGCTTTTGTAGCAGCCGATCACCCCCCTAAGCAAGCAGGAATGTTGAGCAAAGATTCCAGGAGGTATGGATGGCAAGACACCCACCACTGCCAGCATGTGACCTCTTCCAAAATGACCTCCTTTGTGTGCCACATATTCACTCTGTCGACTGTTTGTCAACCACCTTCCATTTCCTTTGGGAGGAGTACACTGGACTTAGCGTGGCATCTACTCCAATGATTTCATGACTGAACCCTTCACTTTTCTTTTCAACCTTGTATCAATTCAATTTTAAAGCACAATTTTTGCAATAAATTCACCTATCACAAAGTCATTGTCTGCTTGATTGTGTTCCATATTGTGCTATGTAGAGATGTAGGACCATGTGAAGCAAATGAGAAAGACACAAGATAGTAATGCAAGGAGGAATATGTAAAAGGTACAGTGTCCTGCTAAGGATTACTAACTACACACACAAACACATTGCTACAAGTATCTGGTCACACCAAACATTTTATTTCATTGTACAGCACATATGTTGTCCATATGTCTGTACTGTCTGAGCCAAGGATGGATGACTCATATTGTGGCTAGGGAGATATACCATGGTACAGCCCCCCAAAACAGAGAAGGAAGGGTCTTGTCAGACATTGACCTATAGAATAGGCAAACAGAAAAGTGGATGGTGTCACCAACTTGATCCTTATCATATAGCAAACCAAAGTATTTAAACATCACATATACCAAGGTACAGATAGAGAGCAGTACAACAATCCTTGATCAGAGGCTCATCATAATTCAATGACCATGCATCTGGTGGAATGAACCAAACATATGTCAGTCTTGTGGCACAGGCACTGTGACATGCAGTGATGAAACACAACTACACCCACATACAGGTCATACAAGAAGAGTGTTTAGCCTATGTGAAGGGTGAATGCCTTATATGCACTTGATGACAACATATTTCATGCCCACTTGATCACACACATGATGCAATTGGCCCAACACAGCACAATAGCAAGTCCAATGTACACTTCGGACCATCCACCCAAACACTGTTCATGCTGCCTTGGTACAGGTCTTGTATACCCCAAATCTGTGACCTACATTACCTAGAACAATCCATGTCCACTACATATGTCGAACAGCATCAGATGCCTGCCAATGTTATAACTCTGAAATACCCACATGAGGAGGTCATGGTGAGGTACCTATTCAAAGACAACACAAGGAGTATAGGCTTTATAGGCTTGAAAACATACCTATTACAAAAATCACAAAGCAAACATCTTGAACGGAAATTACATTGCAACAAGACTGACACAAACAATGTAGCTATATCAAGGTGGAGATAGCTCAAAGGCTGACCCTTCAAGTGCCCTTTAGCTGAATATTGCAGAGCATTAGCTCCTGAGTTTTTGCCAAAACACTCCACTCCACACATTCTGACAACTACAGTTTTTCGTACAGTCACAGTCATTACACCACATGACATACTTACACTCATGAAAAAATAGCTAATGATGAGATCTTCCTGCAAGTCAGCTCCTCCATCTTCACCACTGTCATCCTCCCTTGGAATTTGAGGAGGCTCTCCCAGTGGCACTGCAGGCTACCCCTCCTCTGGGATGTATGTGATATCCTCCACAGGGCAATGTTGTGGAGCATAGAGCATGCCCTAGTGATCTGACACACTTTCCCGGGTGAGTAGAGGAGGGCTCCGCCAGTGCAGTCCAGGCACCTAAATCCGGCCTTCAAGTACCCAAAAGCCCCCTCCACTACCTGCCTTTTTCTTCCATGGGCCTCAATGAAGCAGACTTCCACTGGCATAGTTGGATTCCTAATGGCATCAACAACCAAGGACAGTTTGGATATGCAGAATCTCCTGTTAAGGAATGGGACATATGTGCAACAATGAGTCCTTCTTATCAGAATTGTAGCACCATACATTGCACACACACAAACAGGACAGATGTGACTTACCAACCAGCCAGGCCCTCTCTGGGTACGGTTGTGACATAAGCTGGGGGATAGTACTGTTCTGCATGATGAATGAGTTATGGACTGAACCCATATAATGGGCACAGACCTGTGAAATGTATAGATCTGTCAAACATATAACTTGGAAACTGATGGCATGGGAGTTCTTTCTGTTGTGGTATACTTGTACATTTGCATGCTGTAGACCAAGCCAACATGTAGACCACCACATTTGGGATGCGTGCAAAACCATAAAAGTCAGCCTTCACATGGGCTAAATCCTCATGTGGGGAAAAGTGGATGTAGCTGTCAAGGTGTATTAACGTTGCTGAGAGGACATCCTTCCCCAGCTGACAGGGTAATTGCAAGTTGGAAGGACAATGTAGCTAGGAAGTGCAATACTGACAAGACTTGTACAATGGGTGGTATGCTGTTTGGATTACTAATAGTTGGCGTCAGATCTGGCTCCGACTGACGACACTAGTCAACTATTGTAGTGCGATTCAGAAAATATAGGAGTATGATGTGGTGTTTGTTAGACCTGAAATCCTTGGTGTGGCCTCCCAGTCTTTTTTGCCGCTGCTTCCCATGTTTTGATTGTGTGCTGGACTCTGATTTTGATGTTTTTGGTGCTCTGGGCACTTTACCACTGCACTGCTGACCAGTGCTAAAGTGCAAGTGTTCCTGTGTAAAGTGTATGTGTAATTGGCTTTTTCATGATTGGCATATTTGATTTTCTAGTAAGTCCCTAGTAAAGTGCACTAGAGGTTCCCAGGACCTGTAAATCAAATACTACTAGTGGGCCTGCAACACTAGTTGTGCCACCCACATGAGTAGCCTTGTAAACATGCCTCAGACTTGCCACTGCAGTGTCTGTGTGTGTGTGTGTGTGCAGTTTTAAACTGCCAATTCGACCTAAACCTTCCCTTTTTATACATGTTAGGCACCCCTAAGGTAGGTCCTATGTAGTCCCATGGGCAGGGTGAAGTGTAATATAAAGGTG
Source organism: Pleurodeles waltl (assembly GCF_031143425.1). Classification (NCBI taxonomy): domain Eukaryota; kingdom Metazoa; phylum Chordata; class Amphibia; order Caudata; family Salamandridae; genus Pleurodeles; species Pleurodeles waltl. The sequence goes on from NC_090437.1 coordinate 729,132,647, forward strand.
GGATATGTATTGATGTGTTTTACATGTCCTAACAGTGAAATATTACTAAATTTGTGTTTCACTGTTGCAAGGCCTGTCTCTCTCATAGTTAACATGGGGGCTGGCTTTAAATATTCTTAAAGTGCAGTTTTCCTTTGAGAGCAGATAGAAATTTGGAGTTTGGTGACTATGAACTCACAATTTAAAAATACATACATTAGTGTAGTTGGTTTTTAGATTGTTATTTTGAAAATGCCACTTTTAGAAGGTGAGCATTTTCTTGCTATAACCATTCTGTGACTCTGCCTGTTTGTGGATTCATTATCTGGGTCAGACTGACAGTTGGGCTGTTTGCGAATCTCCTCTAGACAGTGACACAAAGGGAGCTGGCATGTAGCCTGCTTATCCTGATGAGCCATCTGAACTAGAGTGGAGGGAGGAGTGGTCAGTTACACCTGAATGGGATGTGCCTGTCCTCACACCATGCAGTCTCCAACCCCCTGGTGTGCATCTGGAGCCTCTCCTGGACAATGCAGGATCTTGTGAACAACAGAGATGTTCCTTTGAAATTTGACTACTTCCCAGGCAGAAAGGGACTTAAGTAGTGGATCCTAAACCCCAGACATTTAGATCACTTCTAGAACCAAGAGGAACCTCTTCCAAGTAGAAAAGCTAAAGAGGTGAGGAGAAGTGCTGCCCCTGCCTTTGACTCTGCTTTGTTGGGCTATACTGCAGTTGCTGCTTCAGCCTGTGAAAGGGGACAAAGACTGGACTTTGTTGTGCATTCCTGCTTGAAGAAGAATCTCAGAGGGCTTGAACTGAGCTTGCCTCCTGTTTTGAAGCCTCAGGTCCATCAAACACTTCCTCTGCAAGCAGCTGGACTCTCTGATGAGACTCATGCCCTGCCATGTGGTGCCCTATCCTGTCCCCGGGCCCTTGAAAGGTGAAGTTGGCAGAACAAGGACTGAAATCCACACACAGAACGCTGTGCGTGGAAATGTCAGATGCACTATCCGCGAAGTGGATGATAAACAACGAGCCACACGCGTCACAGCTAAAATCGATGCTCCACCTGCATCGCAGCTGGGTGATCGAAGCATTGTGGCTGGAGAAACGACACAACACCCGCTTGCGACTGCTAATAATGATGCAAACCTCACGCAGCACGGTTTTTCAAACACTGTGCGACTGAAGTTCTCACGCATCATCCCTGGGCATCAAAGTCATCGTGAATCGGAGCCAATCTGAGGTGCCCTGTCCAGAAATTGACGCATCGCTCTGTTGCAAAGGAGAAAAACAACGCATCGCCTACCCGACCAGAGAAGAAATGATGCACAGCCTCACTTGTGTGTAAGGAATCGACACATCACTGACTTTTCCGACATGCTCGCCCGTGTTGTTTTATTTTTGATGCAAACCATTTAATTTGTGTAACAACCATGTTTCCATTCTTTTCTATGGAGAAAAACTCTTATTCTTTTGAAAATTTATATCTCGGCTTGTGTATATTGGATTTTTGTTGTTTTGGTCTTGTTTGATTTAGATAAATATTACCTATTTTTCTAAAATGGTGTGGTGTCCATTTTTTATTGTTTTTACTGTATTTCTGTGTGTGTTGGTACAAATACTTTACACATTTGCTTCTGAGATAATCCTGACTGTTTGTGCCAAGCTAGCAAAGGGGTAAGCAGAGGTTATCTAAGTGTGTTTCTTCATTGCCCTGGCTAGAGTGAGGGTCCCTGCTTGGACAGAGTGCAAACTGACTGCCAACCAGAGAGCCCATTTCTATCAGTGTTCCTCCATGGTCTGAAGGTCTGGCAGTGGACACTAGAAAGGTGGTTGAGGCATTACCCCTCCCCTGGGTACCTACATATGACAAGAAATGAGTTTTGACATTAGTCTTTGTGTCCCCAGCTACATACATGATGCATGTCAATTATAACATGTGACAAGTCATTTTAGAAGGGATAGACATGGCAAAGAGTACACTTCACAACTGCCAATTACACAAGGGTTGCATGTGACCCCCATGGTTTGCCACACATGTGTCCACATCATGTATCTGGACCAATCACACATATGTGCATCACAAATTCCCCTTGAAATGTGACTGGATATCCTAACTGCAAAAATGACCTTTGATGGGGGTAGACTGTGCCCCACTGTAAAATGCCATCTGTATTCTGCAACATACTACAATGGTGGTTGGGTCGTAGGACCTACATGACAAGCTTGTTTTTGAGCTTGAAACAACATTTTTGGAGGTGTGACACAGTTTCTGAAGCCCAATACCGCATTTCAGGCCTCTAAAATAGTGGCTGCCTGACCTACTCTACTGGACTTTAGGAACTGCCCTCGATCTCCAGCGGAAATCGTCATGGAGATAGGCGGTTGTAATCATAGTGAACATAGCCATAGGCCAAGGTTGGTGCCAGTAGCAGTCATGGACCAATGGCTGAATCTGCCAGCAGTGATGACTGCATACATGGCAGACATGACTGCCATTTTCTGCAGATTCTCTCACTTGACTACTGACACTGCTGGCAGCAAGACCTCCACTACCGAGCTGCTGTGTACCACCTCTAGGAGCAATCATGCCATGTCCAGCAGGTGATAGGGCCCCAGCCTTCTCACTAGAGGAGCTGGAAAGGCTTGTGACTGGGGTCCTACTCCTGTATGAAGAGCTCTATGGTGCACCAGAGGAACAGTTAAGTACCTCATGTGCACAGTTTTCTCTGTACTTCACAATCCTTTCCCTCCTCACAGGCTAGCTTGTTCCCATAAGTACCAGATTGACTACTCCTGTGCCTGAAGGTACAGTCAGTGTGTTGATTTCTGGGAGGCCATGATACGTAACTAAGTAGCTTGGTCACATAGCAGAAACTGTACAATGCATGCCTTTTTATTTGGATGTCATCTCTGTAGTATGGACACACATGTCCAAAGGAGTGCCCTGTGATACAGGTATATTGCACATACCCCCCTGAAGTGGCATGAGTCTGCATTAGTTATTGCACATGTCCATACATTGACAGGGTAAACACTTTCTGAACCTACCATGCCAGTCCCGTTATTGTTAACAATGTGTGATGTTTGAGTTTGTACTCTAGCAGTTGCCTGTCAGGACTGTGTGCAGAGAGTCATTCTCACAGAGGGTGAATGTGTTGATCCATTCATGCCTAAGGAGTTTACCCTTCAGAAGCCACATAGGTGTGAAGTGTCTCATAGAGGCTCACATCTCAGCCAGTTTGCTAGAGCATGTCCTACTTGCTTTGTAGAATAGGGCCTGAGCTGATGGTGGGTTAATCTGCAGATTGGGAAAAGTATGTCTGTAGTAATGTCCCTTTACTTATTGGCTTCTATGTGCAACATTTGGGGAATTTTGACATATAGGAAAGTTCTAGCTTGATGTTACTGACAGGTATGTGACTTAACCCTTTGTGATGGGACTTGTGAACAATGGGGCCCGATTCACAAAGGTAAACATAGACCAAAAGTCTACGCTTAGACCAAAAGCCTATGTTTAGACCTAAAGTCTAAGTTTACCCTTGTGAATCGGAACCATGATCTCTTGATGTGTCTTTTGCATCCATGCAGGTCAACAGCCACCAAAAGAAGGGGATATGGATAGCCATCACTAAGAAGGTGCAACCCTAGGGGTCCTCAGCCAGCGGAGCGCCCAGTGCAGAAAAAGGTGGGAGGACATAAGATGTGGGACCCGGAAGATCATGGAGGCGCAGCTGGGGTTGTCCTCCCAATATGGGTGGGGTGCCCATTAAACCATGACCCCCTTAATGGCCCGCATCCTGGTGGTGGCCTATCTGGTGCTTGACGGGCATTTGAGGGCAGCACAGCAGACACAAGGGGGTGAGTAAAGGGCATATTCCTGCCTATCCCTCTGACAAGTGATTAAGTGAGGTCATGACAGCTGAGCCATGTGTCATACAATAGATGAATGATTGTTTTTGTAGACATGTCATGTGGTGCATACTGATGTGCCTTGCCTATTGTCCCAGGGACCTAGGACACAACTGGGGGGAATCCACAAACCATTTGCTCTGCAGGGACCACATATGGCTGTCTACATTGATCAAACAACTTCTGTTTGTTTTTCTAGTGGGTGTAATTTCTATGCAACAGCCCACTACTCCTAAATGCCTCAGGCCAAAGGTAAGTAGGTGATGGGTCACTGTCCTCTGCCATGTGTCTGGACAAATGTGCATGTAGGTGTCTGCCAACCAGAAACTGTTTGTCTTCAGCATATGTTGGCTACTGGTTCCTGATTGCATTCTGTAATGTGAGGATGTCTAACATACATGTGACAGGGATTACATAGGTTTTTGGATGCAGCTGTGGATTACTACTTTCCCTTGGCAAGTGGGGAATGTCCATTGACATGATTTATGTGCCATCACTGATGCCAACATTTCTTATACCTATATGTCAGCATGTGTTCCTTTCTCTTCCTAAAACATTTGTGAGCTGCAGTTTCATGTATGTTTTACCTATTTTGATAGGATGATGTCCGTATTCCACTCACACATTTGTGCATGCCAACCTGTGTGTGGAATAGGATATTTACAATGGGGGTACAATCATGTTGTGCCACAAACAGGAGTGTGTCACCTTTGTTTACTGGCTAATACATACCCTCATAGCTTGTCATTTGGCATGTATAACTGCAGTGGCAATGTGTGACATGACAGGTAAACCTAGAGTTTACAGCCAGAATGTGAGTATCTATGCCCTTGATGTAGCATCATGTGGAAAAGTGTACTGCACATGTGATATGGGAGAGGTTTGTAATTTGAATGTTGACATGCACTGTGGAATGACGTGCAGTTATATAGAAACCACATATATTTGGGTACAGGCATTCATCCACAGACAGACATCTGGGTTTGCATGACCAAACTGTGGAGAGTGATGCAGCTTTCAATTAGGCAACATGTTGAGGGTCTTTAACAAGTATTTGCAAATATCAGGACCTCTCCAACACTCAAGGGACTAATAGCTTCAGCTGATGCACTTGGAGTATGTCATAGTAAGGGGTTCCAGACATGCTGATTCATTGCGTTGTAGATTTTGGAGACATCTCTCCCTGACATATTGCATGTGATATCTACAGTGTCCATTTCCATGCCCCAAATGTGTGGCCTATCTGAGCAATATTAATACTACCTCCATGACTCTATTGGAACAGATTTCACTTGGTGAAGCGTACATTGTTGATTTGTTTCCTTGATGACATGGGTATTTCCATGTCACCTTATCCAGGATATTGCACTGTTCTAATCAACATGGCATGATTTTGTATAATCAGTTTTCATCGTTGGTCCATCATGTATGTGACAACGAGATGTGTGCACAACCTTGTGTGGGGTCAGTGGAAAATGATTTTGTATTGGCCCACTATTGTATGCCAATAGGTGACTGTGGGCTGCTACATGGGCCAAAGCTTAGAGGGCGATGGTGTCTCCTAATGGTTGAATGGTCTTTGTGATCACTCAACTTCAGCCATGCAATTGTAGTTCTCTGAGATCCATATTTTCCTGTGGGCAACTGTTGACAGTTCATATGGCATGCATGCATATAGTACAGCACATGTATGGGCCACTTACAATATAGTTTGTTGCTGGGGCCTACTTGACATCATGGTAGTGTATGCTGTCGTTCAAATTTGATCATGGACATGTGATGACCTATTTCTCTTTGTATTTACTGCATCAGCACCAGCAAGCAAAGGAGGCGAGGCACAGACCAGTGGGGAATCATCTGGTCATGGGATCTCAGGTCAAAACACCACTGACACTGAGGGACCCAGTGGCCTGGGGAGTGAGGGGAGTACCATGGGGGAGACCGCAACATCCTCCCATCATCAGATTCTTCCTCCAGTGGACAATTTCTAGAGATGGCAGAACCGTCGGGGCATCCCCCAGTACCATCCTTGCCTCCACCCCTTGTACTATCACTGCCCTCCCTTCCTCCTCGCCAAGTTGGTCGTGCCAGCTCACCCACAAGGGTGGGTTTCTCTGTTGCAGGTACCTCCACCACAGCCCCTGTTACCCCTGCTGCCCTCAGTGAGGAGGCTCTTGACCTCCTCAGAAGTATCTTTGTGGGTCAGTCAGCCATTGTGAATGACATCCAGGTTTGGCAACTCAGCTACAACAAACCAATGCATTCCTGGAAGGCATTCATGGTACATGGTACAAGGGCTGGCTTACAGAGATCTTTTCAGGTTCTGGCCTCCACACTGACAGCAGCTAGTCACCCCACACCTTGCGCCCCCTCCACCACCCTGTTCCCAAACCAAATTCCCCTTTCCCTATCTACCCAAAGCACACAGACAGATCTGCATGCATCCACATCAACACACAAGAGGAGAGAACACAAATAAAAGCACCACAAAACACGTCAGCATGCAAGCAAACAACAGCCACCCACAGACACAGCAACATCCACAACTTCCCTAGATATCTCCAACAGCCCCAGCATCACACACACCACATCCAGCATACCCACAGGTACCACACCTACCATCAGTGATACACCCACCACACCCATCATACCCACAGATGCCACCCCAGCAGGCCAGCAGACATCCACAAGCACCACACCCACAGACACTACAATTACAAATACACAGACATCCACCACATCCAGCATACCCACAGTCGCCACCCCAACAGACACACACATCGACTACTCCATTGCCAAGCATCTCCATCTCCCAGTCCTTCAAGACACACAAAAGCACTCACTCACCCATACAACAGACACACACCACCCACAAGCTTACCTCCCATAAGCACACACCAATGACATCCACAGCAACACAGAAGACAACCACTCCCTTGACCTCCAAATCCTGACCCCTTATGAAGAATGTCCCCGTGTTTCCAAGAACGTTTATTTTTTTTACCTTAATCTTCCCCTGTTTCCTCAATCCCCCTCCCACACCCAAGTGGCCCCCACCTAGCTCCCAGCCCCTCTCTTTCACCTCCAAGGCTTCCCCTGCCCCCACAGGTACCCTATCTTTCCCCTACAAAGAAGGAGACCACCCCTCAAAAGCACTAACCCCCTCCCAAATCTGACCGTTCTCCCCCGCATAATCCATGAGGTGCTTGCCTGCCCCCTTGATGCCCCTTTCTGTGGAGGTTACATAGCATTTGGAAGTCAAGTTTAGGCACAACACTGAGCTATTATTAGAATTAAATATGGACTGATCAATGGCCTTTTATATTTTTCTAGTTCATAAACTCAAACAGTTGTTTTTTGGGGTATACATTTGTCCTGCAATTCCTTTTCTACCTTAATTTTGTTCCTGAATAACTTGTGTTGTCTACCTACAGTTGTGTGTGCTTCAACCTGCTTGTTGCTCCATTTCCTGTTGTTTGCAATATCTGACTTTGTGGGCAGTGCTGGCATCCCCAAGAGAAGGGTATATATTGAGTGTATGGATGTGTGGATGTGAATGCAATGGTTGTATCATGGCATTGTGTACTGTTTGTTATAGTATTTCATCTTCTGTTGTCCAATGTGAGCATGTATGGTGGTGGACTTGTCTCCCTGCTATGGCTTATGTATTCATCTGATGTGTGTCAGCTTGAGTTTTGTTTGTGCAGACATGAAGTGTGTTCAGTTGTGCTATCTTTGTTTGCATTTTCCATGTGTATGTGTCCATTTAGCTGTGTTTACCTTGTAGATAGTTCATGTAGAGGTATGTCCCATGCAATTGGAGTCATATGTGCTTTGTTGACTTGCACTTCCACATTCTGCAGATGGGCATGTGACTTGACTTTAGAATTATTTGTCCCAGAGATACCTGAAGGACCTGTTCCTGTGCAACTGTACAAAGTGATATGTTTCCTAGTGCAGCCTCCTTCCCTGAGAGCTCCTGATGCCCCCATCCCTAATGTGCAGGCATTGTTATCATAGTGCTCTTTGTCTGTTTGTTTACCTATCTATTGTGCATGCCATTGTCCTTCTATTGCCCTGTGAGATGGTGGTGTGTGTGTCCATTGCAGGCCTGGTTCATGAGAGTGGTGTTTGTGTTCCATGCCAAATCCTTATATATGTGTGTTGTATGTGATGACAGTCCATGGCCTATGTGAAATGTAAGTATGTGAGTTGTATTTATATATATGATGTTTGTGTGTTGTTTGTGATGTGTGTGAGAATGTTTTGTAGCCTTCACTATCCCTGTGCCTGAGATGTGTGGCTGTGTGTTTTTGTGTAGTGTTTCTGAGCAGTGTGAGTGAACTGCCCAAAAGGGGCATATTGAGACTGTAAATGTTTCCATGTTTATGTACGATTTGGACTGTGTTCACAATGAGACGTGTACTTGGTGCGCGTAGAGTGACCCCCATATGATGTGGACAACGGCACTATGATCTGTTGTTATGTGAAATTACACAGGTAGGTGTGTTTACTTACATTCTGTTGCACCTACGGCGACTTTGATCTTGTGCTCCGTTGATGATCAACAACAGTGGCGGGACGTGAGTTATGGGTTCCCTGGAGGCGTCAGATGTGCAAAGCTGCCTCCAGGTGAATGTCTCCATTTATACTGTTTGTTTCTGCCTGCTGAGAAGTGGTGGTTGGACCGCCACAGTCACATTGGTGGTGTGTAACCTCATAATGTGTCCGGTGGCAACACAGGCTCAGCCGGCATGTTTGTGCTGCCTAATGACTGTGGGGGTCTGTGCTGCCTGGCGGTGTCATCAGAACGACAGCAGTTTTTGCTCCATAGGCCCTCATGACTCGTAATACGGCAGTCCAACGGCCATACCAATTCGGGTTGGAGCGCCACCATGGTGGTAGACGGACCGCCAAACTCATAGGTAGGCCCATAGTCTATTGTATCACACAAGAACGACTGCAATAATGTCACCGAAATAATTACAATATCATTAATAAAAATTAAAATAAACACTTTTTATATGAATCAATTATTTAAAATAAGTAGAGATCCTTTTATGCACATGTTTAAATTAAAAAAATATATATTACATCAACAAAAATATTCACAATTAACCCGCAAAATTGGTTTGGTAAATTCATAAATATGACCAAAAAAATTGCCATTAACGAGAAACATTCATACATTCTCTTAAATAATAGCAAATATACCTATATAAATACAATTAGAATTGAAATAATCAAACAATATATCAATCTTTATAAATAATTAGAGTTTACCATATAAGGACATAACTAACAAAACAATCCAAACTAAAACTAAACTAACTAAACATATTACTACACATATTACTTCTCCACTGTGTTGGCTTAACTGTTTGTCAGATGTCAGGTTCATTCCTTCATCTAAAATGCACCTTATCAGCCCATCTAATGAGCTGCTCCATTCTAATACAGTTTTTATAACCTCTGCAAATGTCTTGTCAACAACTTCAATGCCATTGAAATATATCACAATAGTAAACCCTACATGTTAACATTTTCCTAGGTCTCTACTTACTGTGACACAGACATTTGGATGTAGATTACACACTTCCAGAGATTGTCTACCCAACAGACTCCCAATCCACCCCCGGATGAAGCCCTCATGAATGACAACAATCCTGGACATGTGGACGTGGAAGATGGACTTGGCACATCTGGTCAGCCTGCTCAGTTGGAAAAATGAGTCTCACTGTGCCCACACCAATACCTCCCACCTCAGCTGCAACATCTCAGCCAACAACATTCCCCCCCACCTGTGTACCTAGCACAGTTAGTATAATCTTGTGCCTCCCAGTCCTGGATTCTGAAGTGCTAATCAACAGCCCCAACACTGAGGGACCAGGACCCAGTTGGAGAGGGCACCATGGGCCAAGGGCATAGGCTTGAGGAGGTAGGATCTGTAGGAGGAATGATGTGAGCCAGCAGAGTGAGGTCACTGGGGCCACTCGTCACAGGACACCATCAACCAAGTCTTAGGGGCCTATCAGGAGTCCCAAGGTGTGATGGGCCAGGTAGTTACCGAACTTCAGGAAACTAAGCAGCTGCAGAGGAACATATATCAACAGATGGAGGCCCATAAATCCAACATAGGTACCCTAACAGGGTTGCTAATTGACACCCATACAACCCTTAGCAGGGCTTTTTCACCATCATCTACCACTTCCTGTAATGAAACTACATCAAGCCCATCTGCCTCTGTGACAGCCACAAGAAGGGAGGCCATGCCAGAGGAAGAAACGCCATCAGACACGCCTGCCTCTACAGCAGCTAAACCCCCCTCACCCTCGCAAGCAGGGACGCCCATGTAAATAACCAGGAGTTGCGGATGGGAAGACAACCAACATTGCCAGCAAGGAACCTCAACCATAATTTCCTCCTTTGTTTGTCACACATTCACTCTGTGGACCAATTCTGGACACCTCCATGTCTGATGGGAGAAGTATTCTGGACTTTGGTTCTCAGACGATTTGGTATCTATCACTATGGTTTCATTCACCATGACTACTTCACTTTTCGTTTATGTTTGTTTTGCACAAGGTATGTCTTCACCCTTACCACTTTAATAAATTCACAAGTAACAAACTCATTGTCTGCTGTAGTAAATTTCACATTTAGCAATGTAGATATGTAATGCCATGGGAACTATGAGATGACAAAACAAGCTACTTGTGTTAACATGAATATGTTGCTTGTACACAATGTTTAGCTCAGGATCACAACCATGTCACACCAACACATACATAGAATTGTCATGTCTAAGAAAGGTTTTATTTACGTTGTTCAAATTATAGGCTGGCAAGATGTCAGAAACATAGCAAAACATTCATGATTGAATCATACTGTGCAAGTGATCAAAATTAGAGGAACAGACCTCTAGAACATGGAAGGAAGGGATATATTAGACATTGTCATGTAGAATAGGCAAACATGAAATTGGTTGATGTCATCAGCTAGAACCATCTCGCCTACCTCACAAAAGGAATCCAACATCACATAATGCAAGGCACAGACAGATCGCATTAAAACAGTTTCTGTTCATAGGGTCATTACAATCCAGTGTTTCTGCATCTGGTGGTATGACACAAACAAATGTCAGTGATATGCTACATGCACCTTGGCCTAAAATTCTGAAACAAACAAGGACATTTGGGATATGCTGAGCCTCCTGTCCTGTAAAGAGACATACGTGCTACGAGTCACACACTTCCTGATTCTAGCAGCCAACATTGCACATACAAAGGTAGGACAGATGTTACTTATCAACAAGCCAGGTCCATTATGGCTGTAGTTGTGATATCAGCTGGGGTATGGTGTTGTTCTGCATTACAAAGAAATCATGGGCTGAACCTGGGAACCAGGCACAAACATTTGAAATATACAAGTCTGGTATACAGACAACTTGCACATTGAAAGAATGGAAGTGCTTCCTGTTTCGATAGATTTGCTCACTGGCAGACGGTGGTACTAATGCAATATGGGTGTCATCAATAGCTCCCACCACATGTGGGAGGTGACCAAATCCATGGAAATCAACCTTCAGATTGGCTAAATCCTCAAGTCAGGGGAACCTGATGTAGCTGTCAATGTGTTTCAGCATTGCTGATAGCAAGTCTTTTTATACACTACTGAACATAGGTGTGACATACCACCAGATACAGCTACTGGTTATGGAAACCATCCTGTGGCCACAACGTTTAATATTGCCATGAGTCTCAAAATAGGTGTTATACATGTTGGATTTGTGTTTTGAGACAAAAGATAAGACTCTAACAGACAACATAAATCTTGCATTATTTGCCTACTCAGATGAAACTTCTTTATAACATCCCTGCCTTCCATGGTCCTAAGGTCTGGAAATAAACGGTGCACTGGAGGTTGTCATCTCCTCCCTCTCCCAGGGTACCTATTTGTAAAATCAAATACATTAGAACATTAGTCACAGTGTTCAGAGCAACATATATGATGAGTAAGATAAAAGTCATGTAACAAAACATTACTGGCTGAGAAACCATTACATACATTTCACATTACAATTGGCTACTACCAAAAATCCAGCTATAATCCCCAGTGTTGTCTCCTCATGTGTCTAATGCATATATGTGCAAATTATGTACCGGGATGTTCTGCATGTGCTCGTTGATATTGAAAAGTATGTGTTGTCCTCCCAAAATACCGTCACCGGCATTTTACAGGGCACCACAGATACATGGCACTTATGACCAGTAACACAATACACTGATGATTGTGTAGAAGAAATTACAGATTAATGGAGTAGTTTGTAAACATATCAGAAAAGATTTGTAGTGATGATGACACATTTACCAGTCGCCAATACTGTAGTTTCAACCTCTAAAATGGCAGATGCCTGACCTTGTATATTGGACTTTTGGAAGCTGATCCCGTTGTCAGAAGTCAACTGTACGGTTGGTGGTTTCACCCACAGTGGACACAGCCATAGACTAATGTTTTTGACTGTGACAGTTGCAGGCCAATGGCTGTGCCTGTCTACGCTGATGACCCTCTATGTGGCGTACATGTACACCATGGTTTGAAAAATAACTCACTTGCCTCTTGACACTGCTGCTATCAACACCTCCGCCACTTTAGCTGCTGTCTGTCACCTCTGGGAGCAATCATGTCAGGCCAAGCAGGTGAGAGGGTCCCTGCTGTAGCTCCAGAGAAATTGGAGAAACGTGTTGAAGAGGTCCTTCCCCTGTATGGTCAGCTCTTTGGCTCACAAAAGGAACAAGTAACTACTTCATATTCATATTTGACTGTTCAGCACCATCCTCTCCTTTCACATAGGCTACAATGAGCCTCTAAGTTCCAGAGAGTTTTTGGGATGACTGTAGTTACATTGTGTGGTCCATACATAGGATGTACATGTAATGGATTGTGGAGCCCTGTACTTTGTATATTTCAAATTACCATTGTGTTGTGTGATGTGTGATATGCCCTAGATCCTCCTTCTGCTGCATTCACATATCTATGCAAGTAAACGTTTCAGGGAAACAATGATATATTTAGTGAGCAGATGATGGTAAATGAGAAAAAATATGAATTTGCATTATAGCATGAGCTGTATATGTATACTGTTAGAAGCTGTTGAGAAGGAGGTTAGCAACATGTACAGTCCCACAAATAACTCAGCCCAGATCAGGGCTTGGCAAACCTTTGTCTGAGAGCTGGCTAAACCTCACTGACCCCTTAAGCTCATAGAAATAGGATGGCCACAAGATATACTATTATGTACTGAGGTAATGGAAATGTGATGTTCATGTTGGTTCAGTATGCTCAGCCTGCAGAGAGCAAGGCTTGATAAAGAGATTTGCCCATTATGGGCCATGACCCCGGTGGGACAGAGTTACTGAGGCAATGCAATTGATGCACAGGATAATCTGCATGGAGACCTGCAGATTCTTGGATGTTCCAAGAATGTGTTTTTTTAACCAATAGTAACCCTGAATGCTTTTACATTGACTACATTTGGAATGGTGAATGATATAACCCCCTGACCTGGTACATCTTTTAATTGGCCAATATTGCCAATGTGTGACATTTACTACTGACAGGCCCCTTACTCCCACAGGTCTGTTGTCACTTTTCCATAAGTCATGATTGCAGTGTACAGGCCTATTGCACAAGTGACAGACATACAGTGCAGATAGTTGGTTAATTCTGAAGAGGTCATTACATGTGAATCACTAGCTTTGTTACATTCAAACCATCAGACCAAACATACCTTGGTATATTGAATGTAATGTCTGTGAGAGTACCACATTTGGTAAAAGGTGTGTCCTGTGATACCAATATATACCACACAGACTCAATCGGATGTAGCATGAGATTCCATTAGGTAGTCCACAAATCCAAAGAGAGGAAGTTTTTAGTAACACTCATGCCAGCCCTTTCATTGTTACCAAGTCTTGGGGTGTAGTCTATATAGGGTAGTAGCCTATATAAACTGTCTGCAACAAGTCAATGTTCCTGTAAGTAAAGATGTCTGTAAAGTCATATACAAGTAGTTTGCCCTTCCTAAGGTCACAATGGTGTGTTGTGTTTCATAGTGGCTCACATCACAGTACATGTTGGATGGGTGCTGGGCTACATGATGTTAGTGGGCTGGCTGGTGAGTGTAGGCCATGACCAGGGTTGTGGATAGTCAGCAGATGACTACAAATGTGTGTCTTTATATCCCTGTACTTATCAGCATGTGAGATTTTCACATGTGGTGTGTTGACAATTGAAAAGTGCTTGTGATAGGTGTCTACAAAATGTGTGTTAACAAACAGATATCCTAAAATATGCCTTCATTAATTCTTTCTTTGTCTATTGCATCCAAGCAGGTCAACACCCATCGGAAGCAAGCCTTTTATAGAGCCATCGCCGGTAAGGTGAGGACCCTGGGGGTATGTCACTGGTGCAGTGCCCATTGCTGAAAAAGCAGGGAGAACACAAGACTCTGGGCCTGGAAGATCATGGAAGACCAGCTGGGGCTGTCCTCCCAATGTACATGGGGTGTGTGCTGGATCCTGAACCCCCTAATGGCCTACACGGAGCTTGATGGGCAGTTGAGGGAATCACAGCAGATTCAAGGGGGTGAGTCCTGGGCAGAATCATACATATTACATTGCCAACTTTGTGTGTTAGAGACAGGCATCTCCCCATCAATATTGGAGGTGGCCCATGTGAGACACACAAGAGAAGTAATTGTTTATGTCTGTCTGGTAGTAGGTGCATGCTGATGTGCCTGGCCTACTGTCATAATGACCAGGAACACAGCAGAGTTAGGTCCACTGCTAATATTATCTCTTGAGCAGGCAGATTGCTGAGTACAGCAATCAATCAGCTCATGTTTGATGTTGTGGGGGACATTTGTACCCAATAGGCCATTTGTCTTCAGTGTGTCACCCACAACATCAAACAACATGAGCTGATTGATCACTGTACTCAGCCATGTGTCTGCTCAAGAGAATATATTGGAATTTGTACCTAACAGGCCACTTGTCTTCAGTGTGTCAAGAGTGATGCTACCTCACTACTGTATCTTGTGATGGTGGCCCTCTTACACGTGACATAGCATAAAGTGGAATTTGGGTGCAGTCACTGAGCAGTACTTCCCCTTGATAAGTGGGGAATGTGCAGTTACATGAGTTAGCAAACATCACTTTTGCCATCAGTATTGGTGCCTACATGTTGGCATGTGCATCTTTTACTTTTGTAGTATTGTTTACACTACTGTTTCATACATGATCAACCTGTCTTCACAGGATGATGTCAGATTCCATCACATATGTGTGAATGCAAAAATGTATTGGAAAAATGTTATATGTGATTAGTCTACAGTTCACGTGTTACCACAGACAGGAGTGTGTCAACATTGGTTGGTGGGTCACACATACCCTAAGCCATTACTCTATGCCATTGGTCATGTCCAATTGCTGAAGCAATGGAGGACATCAGAGGTAGACCTACAGTAATTTTTCACAATGTGAGTTTCCATATTATTGATGTGGATTAATTCATTCATTGACAGTTGACATGCATCAGGGAGTGGCATGCATAAATGTGGGAAGCAGATGTGAGTGTGTACACTCACTAATGCAATGGAATTTGGTTTGCATGAAAATTTTTACAGTGATGTGCCTTCCCTTTGAGAGACAGATTAAACCACCCCTTCAGGTAATGGAGATGCCTTGAGCCTCAACAACATTCAGTGTACTATTGGCTTTTAGTTTTGCAATGTTAGAATGGTGTTTTCACCAGTAACAATCCAGACTGGTTATATTCCGAGGCCTAACAGATTCATTTTGCTGTGGATATTTGTAGACAAATCTCCTAGACAATTTGCCCAGATTGTCTCCAGTCTACCTTTAGGTGCAATATGTGTTACACAGTGAAGCTACATTAGTACAACTTCATGAGACTATTCTGACAATGGACGTATTACGAAGTTACTATTTAGAAGTTTCTAGAGTGTGACATGAGTTTTTCCATGTCACTTTATTCTTGCTACTGTACATCTTGCTGCAACATAGCTGTATTAGTTGACCATCATTTCATCATGATGTGATATTAGGTATATTAAAATGTGCTGATAGCAGGGCTTTGTGAGGAAACTGTACAAATAAATTTAGCATTGCCATACTATTTCAATGACATCAGGATACTGAGGTATGCTACAAGAGCTAAACTATTCAAGGTGACGAGGTCT
This sequence comes from Pleurodeles waltl, assembly GCF_031143425.1. Lineage (NCBI taxonomy): Eukaryota > Metazoa > Chordata > Amphibia > Caudata > Salamandridae > Pleurodeles > Pleurodeles waltl. Next base: position 729,148,806 of record NC_090437.1, read on the forward strand.
TCTACTGTGATACCTGGGTATTGTGATTGCACAACTTTGCTCATGCAATTGGAGTTGTTTGCAATTCTGACTTTACTGTGGACAACTGTATACAGGTCATGTAGCATGCATGCATGTGACCTTGCTAATGTTGGAGCCAATTTGGTGGATCTTGTAGCTGGGGTCTACTGTACCTTATAGTTATATTCTGTGATCAAAGCTGTTAGTCAAGTGTGTTCTGCACATGCAATGAAACTACTTGTATTTGTCATTTCAGCATCATCCCTGGGAAGTGGAGAAGACAGCCCCCACGTCTGTGGGGAAGCAGCTGGTCAGGGTACCTACAGTTGTGAAACTACGGACATGGAGGGACCCAGAGGACCAGAAGGTGAGGGGAGTGCCACAGACTCAACCTCATCGTCATCCATGTCAAGCTCCAGTAGAAACTCCCTAGTGGTGGCAGGACATAAAGGACCAGTTCCTATGCCATCTTTGTCTGCAACCCTGACTACTATCTCCACCCTTCCTGTTGCTCCCCACCCGGTTGGCCAGGCCCACTCACCCAAGAGGGTAGCTATCTCCTTCACTCCAGGCACCACATGCCTTGCCCCTCTACCCCCCCACTGCCCTGAGTGAGGAGGCTATTGACTTCCTGAGAAACATCTTTGTGGGTCAGACTCCACTACTGAATGCCATCCAGGTACAGAGAAGCCATCTGCAACAGATGGTGTCCTACCTGGAGGGTATCCACAGTTCTATGTCTACCCTACAGAGATCTTTTCAGTCTCTGCCCTCCTCCCTCGCGGCAGCCTTCGCCCATCCCAAACTTCCACCCCACCAGCTACCTCTTCCCCATTCAATCTCCCTATTCCCATATCTGGCCCAAGCACACTCACACATAAGGACACACACACCTCAACAGCCCCAAGCAGCACATGGAAACAGAAACACCACAAAACACACAGACACACAGCCACTCACCAGACACCAAACCCCCTCACAACCACCACCACCTCTATCCTACCCCAGATACCACACCCACACCCTCAGACCTATCTACCACCCCCACCATACCCCAGACACCACATCAACATACCCATCCACCATCCCCAACATACTCACAGCCACAACACCAACAGACCTATCCACCACCCCCAGCATAGCCAGCACAACCACATCACACACCATCAAAAAATGCAAATGCCCACTGTTAGATATGGGGTCTCTTGTTGGCAGTCAGTTAACACCCTGTCCAAGTAAGGAAGTAAGGACCCTCACTCTAGTCAGTGTTAAGGGAAACACACACCTAAGATAACCTCTGCTCATCCCATTAGTAGTTTGGCACAAGCAATCAGGCTCATCTAAAAGACAATGTGTAAAGTATTTGTACACACACACACTAAAAACACCACAAAAAAGTACTCAACACCAGTTTACAAACATAGCCAATATTTATCTGAGTAAACCAAGACCAAAAGGAAAAACATTCAACATGCACAAATAAAGTCATCACTTTTTAAAGTTTAAAAGAGTCTTAGGGCACAATTATGAGTTTGGTGGACGGGAGCACCCTTTGGGAACACCCAATAGATGGTCTTTGCCATTCTGCCAACCTCCCCACCAGCCCCGTTAGGACTTTCCCACATGGCTGACCAGTAGAAACCAAGGTTTCCACTGGTCAGCCCAGTAAGAAAGTTGTGGCAGCATTGAAAATGGCTCTATGCTGCCACTTGCAGGGGGCACCAGCAAAGCCGACAGTGCGCCTTTTGAGGGTGTTGCACAGGGGACCCCTGCACTATCCATGAAATGTGCATGGGCAGTGCAGGGGCCCCCCTGTGGCCCTTTGCACTTGTTCTCTGCCAGCCTTTTCATGGCGGTGGAACTGCCATGAAAAGGCTTGTCGAGAACAAGGTTGTTATCAGCAGGGCGGTGCTGAGTTCACCGCAGTCCTGGCTAATTGCAACCTGCACTGCCGTCAACCAATCAGGTCTAGGATATTGGCGTAGACAGTGGTAGATTGGCAGGTCTGCCTCCCAACCTCGTAATGTGGTGGTCAGACTGCCATAACCACAGCAGTCCAACAGCCACCACGCCATTGGCAGTGCTCACACTGCCAATGTCGTAATCGGGCCCTTAATCCTGAAAAATATGTGGTTGCATCCGTATGGCATACTTGCAAAAAGAACACGTGATGGACGGAATGCTGAACAATATCAAACATTCACCCCCAGTACAGAGATCTGGGCCTAAATCCATTGTTTTTTTGCTGCCCATGCCATTCAAGTTTGGACCCAGCCATATGCAAATCAGTCTTGACCCTGTTCCCAATGGGAACAGTCCAGCCCGAACCTCCAGGCCTGGTCTTCCCGGGACTGGAAACAAGCATCCTGGGACCGGTTTCGGGGTTTCACCCCTCATCAGCCAGGCTAGCTTGAATCCAGTGGCATGGGAAGCAGGGGACCCACGTCTGGGCACACCCTGAAACCGGTCCCAGGATGCTTGTTTCCAGTCCAGGGAGGACCTGGCTTGGCAGTTCGGGCTGGACTGTTCGCATGAGGAACAGGGTCAAGACTGATTTGCATATGGCTGGGTCCAAACTGGGGTGGCATGGTGAGCAAAAGAACGATGGATTAAACCCAGATCTGTGACTGGGGGTGAGTGTTTGCATTGTTCAGCACTCCGTCCATCATCCTTTTGTGTCACTAAAGTTGCCCTAAGTGGGAAGGGTATGCCCAGCCGTGGGTCCCTTGCTCACTGTGCCACTGGATTCAAGCTAGCCTGGCTGATGAAGGGTGATACCCTGAAACCGGTCCCAGGATGCTTGTTTCCAGTCCAGGGAGGACCTGGCTTGGCAGTTCGGGCTGGACTGTTCCCATGAGGAACAGGGTCAAGACTGATTTGCATATGGCTGGGTCCAAACTGGGGTGACATGGTGAGCAAAAGAACGATGGATTAAACCCAGATCTGTGACTGGGGGTGAGTGTTTGCATTGTTCAGCACTCCGTCCATCATCCTTTTGTGTCCGTATAACATACACCACCTTGAATCCATCAAAAACAAAAAGTATTGAGGCTGCAAAGGAGGTGATGCTTTGGAAAAGCAAGCGATGGGAGATTATTTCCCCGCTGGACGGGCGATGCGTGTATCCTTTTCTCTCCGAGATTGGGATGAGTCAATTCTTCTCCCACCGGACGGGCTGGCGATGAACCAATTCCCTACTGTGGTGCAACATCAATGAAGAAAATGACACCCAGGGATGATGCATGGAAAATCCAGACACACAGCAATGACGGATCCACACTGAAGCAATTGATGCATCAATTGTGCAGCCAAAAGACTGGTGCTGCGTCGATTTTTCGGCTGCTGTGCACGTGCTGCGTAATTTTTTCTGCTGCAACGGCCTCTATGTGTGGATTTTACTTTAGGTCGCCAGCTTCCACTTCCAGAGGCTCAGGGACTAGATTTGGCACCTCTTGGAAAGGCAGGACTATCAGCAGAAGAGCACCAGCACTGGGAGATGAAGTCCTTAATATACCTGAGACTTCACAACAGTCGGAGAATCTTGGAAAGCAGGATGTAGAAAGCAAAGTCCAGTCCTTTCACTCCCAGGACAGATGCAACAAGCAGAAGGCCAGCAAAGCTACAGGCAGAGTGTCAGTTCCTCCTACAGCATTCAGCTCTTCTTCCTAGCAGAATCTCCCCAGTCCAGAAGTGTGATGATGTTGTGGGGTCAGCAGTTGAATAGTTATATTCATTTCTGCCTTTAAAGTAGGCAAACCTCAAAGGAAAGTCTTTGTGGTGCAGAATATCCTGCCTCTACTTGTTCTGGTCCTAGACTCACTCTAGGGGGTCGGAGACTCCTTTGTGTGAGGATGGGCATAGCCATATTCAGCAGCAGGTGTCAGCTCCTCCCACCACTCTATCCCAATAAGACCCATCAGTATATGCAGGACAAACCTCAGTTCCCTTTGTGTGACTGTCTAGAGTGAATTCACAAACAGCCCAACTGTCAGTCTGACCCAGACATGTATTGAGCAGCCAGGCAGAGGCACAGAATGGTCAAGCAAGAAAATGCCCACTTTCTAAAAGTGGCATTTTTAAACGTACAATCTAAAAAACAACTTTACCAAAAGATGTATTTAAAATTGTGAGTTCAAAGACCCCAAAACTCCATATCTCTATCTGCTTTCAATGGGAAATTATACTTAAAAGATATCTCAAGACAAACCCCATGTAGATAGGCCGTGCAATAGTGAAAAACAAATTTAGCAGTATTTCACTTTCACCACATGTAAAACACACCAGTACATGTCCTACCTTTAAATACACTGCAACCGGCCCAGAGGGCTGGCTTGGGCCTACCTTAGGGGTGACCTACATGTAGTAAAAGTGAAGTCTTAGGCCTGGCATCTGGGTGTTCTTGCCAGGTCGAACTGGCAGTTAAAACTGCACACTTAGATATTTTTACAGGGCTAGCATGTGGGTAGCACAATCAGTACTGCAAGCCCACCAGGATCACTTGTAATTTAGCACCGATCAGCAGTGATAAAGTGCCCAGAGTACCAGGTCCAGCAAAAAGAAAATCAGGCACATAGTCAAAAATACAGGAGGCAGAGGCAGAATGGCAGGGGAAACACTGCAAAAAGGGCTGTTTCCAACACCCACACTCACCCATACACAGACACCTACAAAATGCAAACATTACACTTCAGACACACAGATAACAGCACCAACAACACACACACCCACACCTGGCACTCCCACTCCCTCAACCTCCCAACCGCTGATCCCTCCTGGACACTCTACTCATTTTCCCAAAGAGAGTCTATTGTTTGGCCTTGCTGTTACCCTGCCAAAAACAGCCCCCTCCCAAAGCCAAAGGGTCCTCATCCATACCAGAAACCCATCCCTTCCAAGACCTCTCTTGTGAAACCTGATCCCCCCTCTGAACCCAGCCATGTCCCAAAGAAACCCTAAAAAGGACACCCCTCCCAAAGTTAGACCCACCCCTCCAAAAACCAAACCCGTTCATCCCAAAACCAATCCTACCCCTCCAAAAGGACATCATTGAGGTGCCTAGACTGCCCACTAGATTGCCCCTTCCTGAGGAGGTTCCCGTGGCAGTGTTCTGAGAAGCAAATTTAGTGGCACAGCAGTATGCTGGACCACATATTGGACTGGCCATTGGTCTTCACTACATGTGTTTATATTTTTTCGAGAAAAATGTTGCTAGTTTTCGTCCACATTAATCCTACCCTTTTGATGTTCATGGATTTTGGGATGTTTGACTACAGTTGTGTTTGTTTCACCCTGAGTGATGATCCATTTGATGTGGTTGGTATGATCTGACCTTGGAACCAGTGCTGTAGTCATCCAGGACATGGGAAAAGGTTCAATTAATAGAAATTTGGATGCAATCCAATTAGGGCTGACATTGCATTGGGTGGCATTTCATATGGTATTTCATTTTGGCTTGGATAATGTCAACATCTATTGGGTTACATTTCTCCATATGATGTAGGTTGGGTATTTTTTTAATGTGTGCAGATTTGTTTCTCCACACATGGAGGGTGCTCAATTGCCATACCTTTGTATACATTTTAGTGGACATGTGTCCATTTTCATGTGTGTACCTTACACCTATTTTATTTAAATGTGTGACTCATGCAGTTACTGCTGTATTTGCTTTTCATGACTTGCACTTATACATTTCCAACATATGCATTGCACTTTGTTTTACTACTGGTTGTCCCTGATATACTCCAGGCCACGGTTCCTGTGCAAATAGCGGTTTTGAGGCATGTGCAAAGTGGGATTTGGCCAAGGGCACTAGCCTTCCTAGGTCCTTGTGTTAGAGGCATACATGTTTTGCAGGGATTCTTTACATTGTGACCTTTGATTTTTCCTCACACTAATTATTTTGCATCCCATTTACCTAACATTACCTTCAAATGTGGGTGATATGTGAAGTCCATTACAGAGATTTAGCAGGGAAGGTGTGTTTCAGTTCAATTACACATCCATACAGATGTATTTTTAAATCACAACAGGCTGTGGTAAGTGAGCAATGTGAGGGTGTCACTTAGATTAAAAGGTGTGAAATTAATGAGGAGTCGCTGTTGTTTGACACAATTTAATAGACACATCACTGTCCCTTATAATGGGATGTGCACACATCAACTTTTGGAGAGTGTGGATCAAATCAAATCAAATCAAATCATTAACATTTATAAAGCGCGCTACTCACCCGTGCGGGTCTCAAGGCACTAGGGGGGAAAGGGGGGGTTATCGCTGCTCGAACAGCCAAGTCTTTAGGAGTCTCCGGAAAGCGGAGTGGTCCTGGGTGGTCCTGAGGCTGGTGGGGAGGGAGTTCCAGGTCTTGGCCGCCAGGAAGGAGAAGGATCTCCCACCCGCCGTGGAGCGGCGGGTGCGAAGGACGGCAGCAAGTGCGAGGCCAGCGGAGCGGAGGGGGCGGGTGGGGACGTAGAAGCTGAGGCGTCTGTTGAGGTATTCCGGTCCCTTGTTGTGGAGGGCTTTGTGTGCGTGGGTGAGAAGACGGAAGGTGATCCTTTTGCTGACTGGGAGCCAATGCAGGTGTCTCAGGTGTGCGGAGATGTGGCTGTTGCGGGGTACGTCGAGGATGAGGCGGGCCGAGGCGTTTTGGATGCGTTGCAGGCGGTTTTGGAGTTTGGCGGTGGTCCCGGCGTAGAGGGTGTTGCCGTAGTCCAGGCGACTCGTGACAAGGGCGTGGGTCACGGTTTTTCTGGTGTCGGCGGGGATCCAGCGGAAGATCTTGCGGAGCATGCGGAGAGTGAGGAAGCAGGCGGAGGACACGGCGTTGACTTGCTTGGTCATGGTGAGAAGAGGGTCCAAGATGAAGCCGAGGTTGCGGGCGTGGTCTGCGGGGGTCGGTGCGGTGCCGAGGGCCGTGGGCCACCAGGAGTCGTCCCAGGCGGACGGGGTGTTGCCGAGGATGAGGACTTCCGTTTTTTCAGAGTTCAGCTTTAGGCGGCTGAGCCTCATCCAATCTGCGACGTCCTTCATACCCTCTTGTAGGTTGGTCTTGGCGCTGGCGGGGTCCTTGGTGAGGGAGAGTACAAGTTGGGTGTCGTCGGCGTAGGAGGTGATGATGATGTCGTGCTTGCGTACGATGTCGGCGAGGGGGCTCATGTAGACATTGAAGAGTGTCGGGCTGAGCGATGAGCCTTGAGGTACGCCGCAGATGATCTTGGTGGGTTCTGAGCGAAACGGAGGGAGGTAAACTCTTTGGGAGCGGTTAGCGAGGAAGGAGGCGATCCAGTCCAGGGCCTGGCCTTGGATCCCGGTGGAGCGTAGGCGGGTGATTAGGGTGCGGTGACAGACGGTGTCAAAGGCAGCCGAGAGGTCGAGGAGAATGAGGGCGACTGTTTCACCGTTGTCCATCAGGGTTCTGATGTCGTCTGTGACTGAGATGAGGGCGGTTTCCGTGCTGTGGTTGGTTCGGAATCCGGTTTGTGAAGGGTCGAGCAGGTTGTTGTCTTCCAGGAAGGTGGTCAGCTGTTTGTTGACGGTCTTTTCTATTACCTTGGCTGGGAAAGGTAGAAGAGAGATGGGGCGGAAGTTTTTCAGGTCGCTTGGGTCAGCCGTAGGTTTCTTTAGTAGGGCGTTGACTTCAGCGTGCTTCCAGCATTCGGGGAAGGTAGCAGAAGAAAAAGAAGAGTTGATGACGGTCTGGAGGTGCGGGGCGATGATGTCGCCGGCTTTGTTAAAGATGAAGTGCGGGCAGGGGTCCGAAGGGGCGCCGGAGTGGATAGAGTTCATGATGGATTTGGTTTCTTCCGTGTTGATGTGGGTCCAGTTGTTGAGGGTGATGTCCGGGGAAGCGGGTTCAGTGGTGTATGGTTGGGTCTGGTGTCCGAAGCTGTCGTGGAGGTCGCTGATCTTGCGATGGAAGAAAGTGGCGAGGGATTCGCACAAATCCTGTGAGGGCGTGACGGCGTTGGCGCTGGCGCTGGGGTTGGAGAACTCTTTGACGATGCTGAAGAGTTCTCTGCTGTTGTGGCTGTTTTTGTCTAGTCTGTCGGTGAAAAAGTTCCTTTTGGCAGTGCGGATCAGGTGGTGGTGTTCGCGTGTAGCGTTCTTGAGGGCGGTCATGTTGTCAGCGGTGTGGTCCTTGCGCCAGGCCTTCTCAAGGGCACGACAAGTTTACTGACAGTGACCTGGCCAAAGAGGGCACATAGACTGTGACTTGTTCATACAATGAGTACACCTTCAAGCAGGGGCCGTCAAAATATGTTTGGCCCACCGACCTCAAACCCCATGCCAGGTCCATGGCAGGGCATTTATTTGCTGTGGAGTTGATGGAAACGGTTAAGTGTTTCGCTTACCATCAGTTGCGTCCTCAACGGCGTCAGTTTAGCACAAGCAGCGGAAGTACTTGAATGATCACCTCCATGGTGACATAGGATGTGTAAAGCTGAGTACAGGTAAGTTTCAGCTGTGAGAGGTAGTGGTTGGACTGCCACAGACAGGTCATCGGGAAGCCACTTCGTAAATGGTCTGGCAGTAACACTGGTGGCCCACCCTCCGACAGATGCATTGGCCTATCTCGCCAACGCTGCAGTCTAGATTTGCTGGCGGCAGCAGTCTTCTGTCTATGCAACAGCATGCATCATAATACTGTGGTCAGACCACCAACTCTGCAGTGGGGTATTCATCATTGCCACCACTGACATTATTTTTCCTCAAACAAAAAAGAAAGCATATGCTCCACATTACAACACCCCTAATGGAAAAGTTTCAAAACAGTGTGAAACATGTAAAAACAACATACATGCAAGTATAAAAAGGAGAAGTAGCTGCATAATTTTATATATGAAGAACAAACCTATACATTTATAAATAAAATTTAAAAATTTGTAATGTAAGTATACTATTTGACTTTTTGAGATACAATGGCACAGAACTTGGGGGGGTCTAACCACCTCATTACGATGGGCAGACGAACCACCAGGAGACATCTGTCCCCACCAGGAAAATAGTTCCCAATGGGCTGACAGCGGTTGGAGTCATGCTCAGCCATGGCTGCGCAGAGTTCAGCACCACTGCATTGATCACGACTCCACTTTCTGCCATCCGTTTCATGGCGGGGACCCTGCCATGAAAAGGCTGGCAGAAACACAGTGTAGGGGGCCACAGGGGAGCCCCCGCACTGCCCATGATCATGTTGAGGACAGTGCAAGGGCCCCCCTTCTATGGCGGGCAGTACGCATTCCAAGGGTGTTCTGGGCAACCTCTGTGCAATGGCATTGGCTTCAGCTCCATGAGAAGTCATGGCCAATGCCGCTACATGCTTTCTACTGGGCTGAACTGTGGAAATCTCTGATTTCAGAGGTTTCCGCTGGTCAGCCCTGTGGAAACCTTGTAATGGGGCCAAGGGGGTGACTGCCAGCTCCTCAGCGGTCTTGTCTCTATGGGTCCAGATTTTGGACTGTCAGACTTGGAATGAGGCCCTCAGTGGAGAATATGCTACAAACAGCCAATTTGCCTTTGAAATATGACATGATAGCACTAGCCTATGTCCCTGTCACAGGGATAGCTAACCACTACATGTTATTAATAGAAAGCCCTTTGTACCAACAAAATGAGTACAAACTAAGACCTCTGATGGATTTTTTCAGGTTTGCAGACTGCATCGCTTCGGACACAGATGCCAACACAATTTTCAAATACTATAGTGGAATGTCAATTACAAAACCTTGGCACAGGAAGTCAAAACAAACTAAGCATCGGAAGGATGACACAATGCCTTTCAATCCACACAAGGCAGAACCCAACCTACACTTTAGAAATGTATAGAAGCATTGAAGAAAGAGCAAAGCTGCCAACAACTACTAATGGAGCAATCTGTAACCCAAATTGCACCTAAACTTACAAACAAACCAAAAGAATTTACGACATGCCACAATGCAAAGTGAAAACATTCATAAGCAACAAAGGAAGAGATTACATAGAAATATAGCCAAAAGCATATCTAATATTAAATGGTAACGCTCAAAAGTCACAAAAACAGTTACAAAATCTAAACCAAGATGACAAAGCATTTTTGATATCAATAAACATAATATGTTATTACATCGTTTAAAACATTTTAAAAAATCCAAAGTTAAATATGGCTGAGATAATAAAATAATAAATACATTATTTACATGAAAATTGAAAATCTCACCAACCAAAAAGCTCACAGCACAAAACGAATCCATTGTGTCAAATAAATACAACACATAAACCATACATTTTCAAATAAAAATCATATAATATTTACACAAACAATAAAATATATTATTCCCCACCCAAATAAATAAAATAAATATAACTTATTGTTCAGTAGATGCAGATCTTATTCTGAATCCGTGTAGTAAAACAAATAATAATTAATCTAGATGGGAAAAATAAAGGGCCTGATTTAGAGTTTGGTGGATGAGTTTACTCCGTCACAAATGTGACTGATATCCCACCTGCTGTATTACGATCCCATTATACCGTGTGGGAATTGTAATATGGCGGATGGGATATCTGTCACATTTTTGATGGAGTAACCCATCTGCCAAACTTTAAATCAGGCTTAAATTCCAAAAACCACAGAAAACCCATGCAAAAATAAAACAAATCCAACAAACATCCCTTGAAGCAATTCAAAGTATCTAGGAACCATAAAAGAAACAAAAAAGTGTTTACAATAAAGAAATACTCCTGAAACCCCCCAAAAAGAAAATCAAATTTAAAAACATTGGTTTATTTTAAGTCAAAAGTGCTTTCCTTAAACAAACCGTAACTAGCAATGCCCATATGACTCGCTTGTTGACAAACATCTGTAAAGTAAAGAAGAAAACTCATCCACAAAACACTTAGCATTCCGCAAATCACTTCATTATTTCACATAATCATCATAAAATAACATAATGTAGCATAATTATACAGTTACTAAAAAAGTGTATGAAAACCCGGAGCTATACACTAGTAGAAACACTACTATTAACATAACTGTGGGGATCATTACGAGTCTGGCGGTCACTGGACTGTCAGACTTGCAGATGGCTGTCAGACAGCCGCCAATGCTGCAGTCCGAGCACCACTTTATAACCCTGGCAGTTGGGCCACCAGGGAACTGCCAGCTCCGCCAGGATCGGAGATCACAGTGGTCTTGAGGTGGTGGCGGTCCTAATCCACCTGGGCAGCACTGCTCTGGGGATTAAAACCCCCTTCTCCGACAGCGGTTTCCGCCAGACCCCCAGACCGCCATGTTGGCAGTCTTTCAGAAAGCCCTATTATGAGTTTCACAGGCAGGACTGTCAAACAAAAAACGCAGACCGCCAGTGGCGTGGTGGCCTGGAAATAGGTGGCCAAAACTTCCAGCGCAGACAGCACAGCGACCAATCACTGGCCTTATTACAGGCACACAGTCACCACAGCAGACCTCCAAGGCGGTTAGCCAATGGTGGTCCAAACCATGGCAATCCACAGTCAGCAAAGTAATACACAACTGCGCATTGGATACATTTGAAAACAACACAGCAGACACACATTGCCACACTGGACACACCTGCAAAGGACTCTATGATACACACCCCTTCACAGACCACAATCCTTTGCTTTTCCACTGCAACACAATGAAGCCAAGCACCTTTTTTGTAGAGTACATAGATTAGGCACCCCTTTTTTCGCAGTTCCATTGAACACCCTGCACACACTTTTGTCCATTCACACCCTATTTCACTTTCTCTGTTTAGTAAGTCACTGTCACCCGTTTTGTTTTGTTCCACCATGTCACGTTCCAAAAGTCTCTGGTTTTCTGAAGATCAGTTACGAGTCACGGTGGATGAAATCGTGAGGGCAGAGCCACAATTGTTAGGAGCACAATTCCAGCATACTCCTCTCAGTAGGAAAATGGAAATATGGGACAGGATCATCGACAAAGTGAATGCTATAGGCACCACCCTGCACACATGAGAGGACATCAGGAAGAAGTGGAACAACATCAGGGGCAAGGATTTTTTCCCTCATCTCCCGGCACCAGCTGCAGGCCAAAAATAGTTGTGTTGGCCATCCCAGTGCCCCATTACATCTCTTTCCCTTGGAGGAGAAAGTCTTGTCCATCCTGCATCCTGAGGGCTTGATAGGAATACCTGGGAGACTGGAGTCTGGTAAGTTACAACACCAAAATGTCAACAAAATGCAATGTCAAGCATGCTCATAGCTCACCTTTTACCTTGTTTACTGTTACTCCACCTACCGGCCCTGTGTTAACCTGTCCAAAGACTTCTATTGGACAACTCACAATTGAAGAGTATTCCCCAGAGGAGATGACATTTTTATAGTGTGTGTAGTACAGGGACTGACATGACTCCAAGTCCCAGCAGGCACTGTTTCCTTAACTCCAAACACCAGACCAGTGCTCACTTGTCCAAAAACCCCTGTTTGTTATCTATCAAGTTAAGGGCACATACCTGGGGAGATAACATTTGTAAAGCGTTTATAGTACAGGGACTGACATGACTACAGCTCCCAACAAGCTGTAACCACAAACACTGGCACAGTGGTCACATGTTACAATACATCTGTTAGTGAACTCTCAATTGTAGAGTACTCACCTGGGGAGAGAACAAGTGTGTGTAGTAGAGACAGTGACCTGACTGTGACTCACAAAAGGCACTGTTCCTCTAACTCCAACCACCAGCACAGTGGTCACATGCCCCAATACATCTGTTTCACAATTATCAATTGTAGTGTACTCACCTGGGGAGATAACATTTGTATATTGTGTGTAGTAAAGAGAGTGACAAGGCCAACTCCTAGAAGGCACTGTTTATATAACCCCAAACACCAGCCCAGAGTTCCCTTGTTGAACTACCCTGCGTGTTAAATACCCTTGTTTGGTAACTCACAAATGAAGTGCACTCACCTGGGGGGATGACAATTATCAAGTGTATGAAATAGAGGGAGTGCCATGACTGCTAAGGCCAGGAGGCACTCTTTCTCTAACTCCAAACACACACTCAGTGTTCCAATGCCCAATTACCCATGTCTATTAACTCTCAATTGATTTTACTCACCTGGGAGGATACCATTTGTAAAGTGGTAGGAAGCAGAGGGAGTGATCGGAATACAAAGACCAGTGTTCACTTGCCCAAATCCATCTATTTGTGAACTCTCAAATGAAGTTCACTCACCTGGGAGGATAACATTTGTCAAGTCTGTGTAGCATGGAGAGTGACATGACTACAACTCCCAGGAGGTATTGCTTCAGCAACTCCAAACACCAGACCAGTTATCACTTGTCCAAATACCCTTTCTTGCTAACTCTCAATTGAAGTTTACTCACCTGAGACTGACCAACTCTGAGATGTGCCTGGCTACCTAGCTCCATCTTGACCTGCTAACTCAAGGTTAAACTATTGAGGACAGGAAGGACAGCTTACCAAGTGTGCAAAACAATGATTCCCAAAGGCCTCAAGATGCACATTAGAATGGTATTGGCAGCAGACAAATTCACACTGCACTGACCACATGATGACCCCAGTCACATATACAACACATTCCTGGGTCTGCCTGCATCACAATCAACTAGTATTCAAAGTGGCCAAAGGCATATCTTGCCTAGCCACCAGTTTGCCTCCACTAGTGGCAAGATGTCATTATCAGGCCATCCTCCCAAGGGCTAACAATCTGTACATTTCAGCAGCTGCTTCAGTCAAAAAGATCTGGCATGCATCACAAATGTCATGTCAATACAACTAATACCATGGGTACTTACCACAATAGGATTACCTGCAACCTAGCATTGTACAAGGTCTCTGCTTAATGTAACACTAATCTGTTGGAGGTAGATGTCAAAATACAACCAGTAACATTGCATCTGCTACTTCAACATGTTGAGCTGCCACTGGTCACACAGAGGCCACAGACGAGACAGCCACTAATACATGGATGAAACCCTCAGTGAAGAAAACACTCCTGGACATCTGGAAGTGGAGGGTGGGTGTGGTCCATCTGGGCAACCTGGTCAGACTCCAACAGTGAGTCTCACTGGGCCACACCATGACTGACACCTTTACTTTACTTTTCTGTTCCTTTCTCTCCAAATTTTATTTTCTGCATCAGCATCATAATAAATTCACCCATCATACACTTATTGTCTGCTTGCTTAGTTTTCACATTTTGCTATGTAGAGATGTAAGACCTTGTGAACCATATGATGAAGACATAAGCTGCTTGTGCAAGGAAGGATATGTTACAGGTACACAGTGTGCTGTTCAGGATTACAACCATTACACACCAACACATTAGTACAAGTGTTGGTTCACTCTTAACATTTTATTCCAGTGTACAGTGCATAGGCTGTCTGTATGTCTGGACTTTTTGAAACAAGAATGTGTGACTTTTACTGAGACAAAAGGACCACATTGTGAATTTGGCAGTTCGAGGACCACCATGCTGGTGGTGGCGGTCCAACCACCAACAGGCTGGTGGAGAAGACCTTGGCAGTGATGCATTCAGAATCCCGCCAAACCACCACTGTCATCGCCAGTGCGGTCAAAATGCCACAGTTGATTGGAGCCACCACTAGTCCGGGGGAGACCATGTTTCTGCCAGACTCATTACGAGGTAGCAAACCGCCAAGGTTTATGCCATTGTCGGACCACGGAACATCAGGTGGAAACTAACAGTATAAAAGAAGACACTCACCTCCAGGAAGCCTTACTCTTCTGGAGCCGCCATGGAACCACAACTAGATATCATCTTGCTGCTCTTGCTCGTAGAAAGACAACACAATCATCACCGAAGAGGAAGATAATGACTGTAAGTACACACAATCGCCTGTTACATTTGTAAAATGTATAAAGTTGAACTATTTCATAACATACCATGTGGAGCGGGGTTTGAGGGCTATACTTACAATTGATAGTACAGTGACACACACACTCACACACAAGATCAAATACACCCAAACATACACAGCACACACACACTGCAGCAAGCACACACACATCAGACGTTAAGAACACTCACTTATGCATGCCAAAACAGCAGAGGCCCAGCCTCACAAATTCACATACAACATACAAACTTGTAACAACAACACCACAACTGCATAAATATAAACACATGTCAAACACTCACAATCGATGCTGGCCAGGGACTCCACACACATACAATACAATATACAACCATCTGTGATGAAACACACACAATTACACCATCACACAAGCTAGCAATCGACATCCACATCACACACACAGTACACCAAACTTATTATGGCCCAGTGTTGGTGGTATATCTGGCACCCTATTGTGACTTTTCCGCTGGGCCAGCGGACGGTAACAGTGTTGATGTGCAGTGGGTGAAGTAGCACCCGTCGCACATTTCACCGCCCGAAATTCAGGCAGTGAAATGCGCGATGGGATTGTGCCTGGAGGCCCCTGCAGGGCCCATGCCAAGTGCACCCCAAGTCCCCCTTACCGCCAGCCTTTCCATGGCGGTGTTTACCACCACGGACAGGCTGGCAGTTGAGGACTCATAATCCCCGAGGCAGTGGTGCTTGCACCGCTGCCCTGGGGATGATATGCTGGAATGGCCGGCAGTATGGCCGTGGATATTATACCATGGTCAAAATAGCTGGCGAAACACCACCAGCTTGTTGGCGCTGTTACCTCCAGCTTACCGCCGGCCAGCAGAGTCGTAATGAGGCCATATGCCATGCACAAGACAGGCAGACTCAAACAGTCTAAACACACAAAGCCACACTGCACTACAACAAACACATGCCAACACTAACACAACACACCACCATGACACCAACATCTCAGCTACATACACATACCCATTCCACAAACACATCCTATTCCTGGGGGATAAAGGCACTGAACACAACCTCACAGACTGCTCAGACAATACGGGAAGCATCAAGCAGCACACACACACAAATACTGGTACACAATTAATGTCAGCAGGAACAACTCAAACCTGGGAAAGGAAATGCAGGACAACTATGTAACCAGAAAACCAATAATTGGTTGTTTTATCTTTTGGAAAATAATTAAAGATTGTCCAAAGCCATAGGCCACAGGCTACTCCTTTGTATGCACAGACAGTACCAAAGTCTGACTGCCATGTAACCTCCACAGATAGGGGCATCAAAGTGGCGAGCAGGCACCTCAGCAATCCTTGAGGGGTGGCTAGGGAGCGGGTGGTTTGGGCTTAGGCTTGGGAGGGGTGGTTAGGCTTTGGCTTGGGAGGGAGTTGGATCTTTTTTGGAGGGGTGGACTTCTTTTTGGTGGTGGGTGGGGCATGGGTGCTGGCAGAAGGGGTAAGGAAGGCTTGGAGGTGGAATGGATTGCCTTGGGGAGAGAAATAGTTCTGTTAGGGGAATCAAGGGGCAGGGAGGAGTTTGGAAAAGGTCAAACACAGAAAGGAAAACTTTTTAGACATACAGGGATGGTCCTCAGAAGGGGGTTTGAGTGTAGAGGGAGAGGGGGTGGTTGTTTGACGTTTAGGTGTGGGTGTCTTGGGTGCATGTTTGTGGGAGGTATGCTTGTGGGTCATGAGTGTCTGTTGGGTGGGTGAGTGAGGGCGTTTATGTGTCTTGGGCTGAGGGGGTCGGGGTGCTGTCAGATGTCGTGGTGGGTGGTTGGCTGTCTGTTGTGGTGGTGACTGCAGGTATGGTGGATGTGCTGCATGTAGGCATGTCAGTGGTTATGGTGTCTGTGGGTATGATGACTGGGGTGGATGTATGAGGGTCTGGTGGGGTGCTGTCTGTGGGTAGGATAGGTGTGGTGGCTGGATCACTGAATGCTGGTGTTGTGGCCGTGATGCTGGGGGTGGTAGAAGTGTCAGGGCAGGTGGCAACTGTTGCTGAGTCTGCAGATGGATGTTGTCTGTGTGTGTGCCAGTGGTGTGTCTTGTGGTGCTTATGTTTGTCTGCGCTACACTTGGATGTTGAGGTGGATGCATGCCTGCCTGTTTGTATGCTTTGGCTGGGTCAGGAAAGGAGGATTTGGACTGGGAAGAGGACAGTAGACAAGGGGTGACTGGCTGCCGTCAGTGTGGAGGCCAGAGCCTGAAATTATCTCTGTAGGCCAGTCAGTGCACCGTGAATGCCCTTCAGGAACACATTGCTCTGTTGAATTTGAGTTGCCAGTACCTGGATGGCATTCACAAGGGTCAACTGGCCCACAGAGATTGACTTCATGAGGTCAATAGCCTCCTGACTGAGGGCAGCAAGGCTAACAGGGGCTGGGGCAGAAGTCCTGCGACCACGGAGATGCCCACCCTCTTGGATGGATGGGCACAGCCACCTGGGTGGGGAGCTACAGGGAGGGAGGTGAAAGAATGGGGATGGTGGACAGAGATGGTACTGGGGTGGTCCCAGATGGGACTGCCACCACTAGGGAGTGACCACTGGAGAAGGATTCTGAAGAAGAGGTAGTGGATTTATTCTCCCCATGGCACTCCCCTCAGCCTCTGGGACACTGGGTCCCTGTTGCTCGACGAAGTCCCTTTTGTGACTCGAGGTCCCGTGGCAGGAAGCTTCCCAACTCTGCTGTGCCCCATCTCGTTCGTCTTCTGGTGCTGATTCTGAAAAACAGAAAGTCAGGCATCATCATCACATTCACAAGATAACACTTCCATCATACAGTACAGATAAGTCTCATTACATTCTGTTTGCCAACACCCCCAGGTAGTGCCAGTAAAGTGTCAACACCATGTCATATAAAAATATTATGTATGTCCCTCAATATCAACATTGTTAAACACGAGCTAAGGAACCTAACTGACACCTACGATACTGTTAGAAATGGGGTCTTTTGTTGGCAGTCAGGTTACCCCCTGTCCAAGCAAGGACCCTCACCTTAGTCAGGGTAAGTCACACACAATCCAAATTATCCTGTGCCCACCCTCTGGCAGCTTGGCACTTAGCAGTCAGGCTTAACTTAGAAGGCAATGTGTAAAGTATTTGTGCAACAAATCATGCAATAACACAGTATAGCACGACAAAAATGCACCACACAGTGTTTAGAAAAATATAAAATATTTAACTGGTAAAATGCAGGTCAAAAACAATTAGGATGCAATAAGTATATGTTGAGATATCACTGTAAAAATGATGTAAAGTGTCTTTACTTTAGTTTTTAAAAGCAATAAATGTCTCTTTCAAGCACAAAGTAACTGGTTAGCGTTCTAAATCTCCGCAAAGAACCGCAGAGGTGGAGATGCGTGGAAAACAAGGAGGTGTGAGTTGATTTCTCGGGCCACAAATGGCGATGCGTCATTTAATTTTCCTGTAGGGTCAGCTGTGCGTCAATTTCCTGCACTCGGTCGTGGATCCTCTTTGGGTTGCGGGGTTTTCGGACGCTTCAGGGACTATTTCCAGCTCTGACGGACATAGTCACAGGGGCTGCGTCGATCCGGTGGGCGTTGCATGGAAATTTCTACCGCACAGCAGGCGCTGCGTCGATTCCTCTCTAGAAGTCGGGCTGTGTGGTTCCGGCTCAGCTGTGCATTGATCCAGTGGGCCGTGCGTTGAATTTTGTTTTGCTGCGCTGGTGCTGCGTCGATCTCCTCTTTGTGAAGTCGGGCTGCGTTGTTCCAGTTCGGCGTGCGGTGAATTTTCCACTGCAGTGCAGGCTGTGTGTTGTTTCTGATAGGCTGTGTGTTTATTTTCACCGCACAAGGAGTCCTTCTTGTAGAGCTGAAGTCTTTTTGGTCCTGAAACTTCAGGGAACAGGAGGCATGCTCTATCCAAGCCCCTGGATAGCACTTCTCAGAACAGCCAGAGAGCAGCCAAGGCAGGACCGCAACAGCAAGGCAGCAGTCCTTCACAGAAAGTAGCCAGGCAGCTCTTATGGGCAGGTTGCAGATTCTGGCTCAGATTCTCTTCTCCAGGAGAGTTGGTGGGCAGAGGCCCTGTTTAGATACCCAAATGTGCCTTTGAAGTGGGGGAGACTTCAAAGTGTGGCTTAAAAGTGCACAAGGTCCCCTTTCAGTTCAACCCTGTCTGCCAGGGTCCCAGTTGGAGGTGTGGCAGTCCTTTGTATGAGGGCAGGCTACTGTCCTTTGACATGTAAGTGTCAGGCCCTCCACCCTCCCAGCCCAGGAAGACCCTTTCAAAATGCAGATGTATGCAAGTGAGGCTGAGTATCCTGTGTTTGGGGAGTGTCTGAGTGAACGCACAAGGGAGCTGTCAACTGAACCCAGCCAGACATGGATTGTAAAGCACAAAGGATTTAAGTGCAGAGAAATGCTCACTTTATAAAAGTGGCATTTCTAAAATAGTAATATTAAATCCAACTTCACCAGTCAACAGGTTTTTGTATAACCATTCTGGCCATACTAAATATGACCTTCCTACTCCTTTCAGATCAGCAGCTACCACTCAAGCAGTATATGAGGGTAGCCCCAATGTTAGCCTATGAAGGGATCAGGCCTCACAGCAGTGTAAAAACGAATTTAGGGTTTTTACACTACCAGGGCATGTAAACTCTACAGGTAAATGTCCTGCCTTTTGCCTACACAGAACCCTGCCCTATGGGTTACCTAGGGTATACCTTAGGGGTGACTTATGTGTAGAAAAGGGGAGTTTTAGGCTTGGCAAGTACTTTAAAATGCCAAGTAAAATTGGCAGTGAAACTGCACACACAGGCCTTGCAATGGCAGGCCTGAGACAAGATTAAGGAGCTACTTAAGTGGGTGGCACAATCAGTGCTGGAGGCCCAGTAGTAGCATTTAATCTACAGGCCCTGGGCACATATAGTGCACTTTACTAGGGACTTATAAGTAAATTAAATAATCCAGTTGGGTATGATCCAATGTTATCATGTTTAAAGGGAGAGAGTATATGCACTTTAGCACTGGTGAGCAGTGGTAAAGTGCGCAGTCTTAAAACCAGCAAAAACAGTATCTAAAAAGTGGAGGGAGGCAGGCAAAAAGTTAGGGCTGACCACCCTAAGGCTGTCAGGTCTAACAAATACCATGAATGAAGTTGACTAATTACACTGACCATACCATGACAAGGGGACTTTGTCACATGATACAGCTTCCCTATCCACAACATAGTCAAGCACCAATCAAGCAATAGTTTAGGAAAGTGAAATTGCTTATCACTAATCAAAAACACATACTCAACACATACAAATATTTCACTCTCATGTCATGTACCAGGTTATGTTGAAAAGTAAAGGCAAGCAAGCCTAGTTTGAACAAGCCATACCTTCTTCAATTCACATACTTACAACCATACACAATGGACATATGCAAACCTGTAACAACTCAAATTGTCATACATTTCAATTTTAGGTGAAGGAGTCAGAACACATGTCACATACACATGCACCAATAGTGATGTATCAAGGATTGAAAATACAACGTGAACCAAGCCATCTAGGTCATTGGTCTTCTGAAAACAAATGATATCAGTCAAGTAATGTCCAAGTCAGCTCAGACCTATCTCCCACACACAACCACAAGATATCAAAAAGAGTGTATCTTACATGTGGACTACTATACTGTGGAGAAAGATGACAATCGGACCTACCTAATGATGCAATTAGTGCATCAATGGGCCATTGACTGAGTGGGTACATCACTACAGACACATCAGACATGGCAAGCCTTACATCTGTCTCGGGAAGATTCTCAGGGTCAAAGCGCATGTGTTGCTAACATGACAGGTACTCCAACCATAACGCAAGCCATAAGCCTAGATACACCTACAATACTACTCACATGTGTATGTGAACTACCACACCGGAACCACGTAGGTGTCATTGCCAACATTAGGTTCTCAAGCAGCCAGGACTCATTTGCCACATCCTTCACAGCAACAGCAAGAAAACATAGCTATTTCCAATGTTGATTAATTACGGAACCTTTCAATTGATACGGGATGTTGATAATTATCTGTCAAGAATGTAACTGTGAATAGGCTACTATTTCCTATGTGTCATGCCTTCAACAATATGCCCAAGGACAATGTTGTGTGGCCACTTTCCACTAACAGAACATTAGCAAAGTAGTAATAATCCTAGTATATGATAGCAACATAAATCAATAATAATAATCAAGCATACCCACAGGCACTACCATAACAGTCAGTGACACACCCACCATACCTGCAGACACCATCCCAACAAACACAGACATCCACAATATCCACCATACCCACAGACACCACCCCAACAAACTCAGACATCCACCATACCTGCAGACGGTATCCCAAAAGTAACACACACATCTACTACTACAAGCATACCTGCAGACACCACCCCAACAGACATACACACATCCACCACTCCACCTCCCAGCCCTTAGACATGCAAACGCACATGTAGCAGACACCACCCAAACATAAACATGCCTCTCACACACACACAAACACACACACGCACTCTCAAGACATCCACACCAACACAGCAGACGACCTTCAATTCCCCACCCTCTTCCTCTGGCCGTCCCCATATTCCTGAGAGGTTTTTTTGGTTTGAGCTTGCCCTTTCCCTGTTCCCTCTACCCCTGTCCTACACCCAAGAGGCTCCACCTACCTCCCAACTCATCCCTTCCACCCCAAGTCCTCCCCTTTTACACCTGTCCCCCTGCAACCACCCATACCCCTCCCACTAAGAAGAAGCCCACCCCTCCTAGGAAGCAGTCCACCCCTCCCAAATCCAAACCCACCCATCCCAAATCCACCCCCCAGGATGATCCGTATGGTGTCTGCCTGCCCACTTGATGCCACTTCTTGTGGAGGTTCCCTGGTAGTAAAGGAGTCATGTGAGAGCACAATGATTTGCATGGACAATTCCATATGGACCGGCCAATGGCCTTGGACAATTTACATTTGATTATGAATAAACCCAGGTTGTTGTTTTTTGGGTACACATTTGTCCTGCAATTCCTTTTCTGCCTTTATGTTGATCTTCAGTAACTTGTGTTGTCTGCCTACAGTTGTGTGTGTTTCAGCCTACTTGCTGACTCATTTGCTGTTGCTTCCAGTATCTGACTTTGTGGGCAGTGCTGGTGTCCCTCAAGATGAGGAAATATGTTGAATGTATGGACACTTGGGTGTTAATTGAATTGTGGTGTAATAGCATTGTAATCTGTTTGGTACGGTATTTCACCTTATGTTTTCCAATGTGAGCATGTATGGTATTAGACTTGTCCCTCTGATATGGATTCTATATTCATCTAAAGTGTGGCAGCTTGAGTTTTGTTTATGCAAACATGGAGTGTGTTCACTTGAGCTAGCTTTGTTTGCATTTGACAGTGCATTTGTCCATTTAGCTGTGTTTTCCTTGCAGCTAGTTCATGTAGAGGTATGTTCCATGCAGTTGGAGTTGTATGTGCTTTGTTGACTTGCAATTCCACATTGTGCAGATGGGCATGCCACTTAACCCTAGTATTTTTTGTCCCAGAGATACCTGAAGGACCAGTTCCTGTGGAAATGGCGTTTTATGGGCAAGTACAAAGTGATATGTCCCTCGGTGCAGGCTCCTTCCCTGAGTGCTCCTGATGCCCCCATCCCTATTTTGCAGGTATTGTTAGCATAGTGCTCATTGTCTATTAGTCTCCCTGTTTATTGTGCATGCTATTGTCCTTCAATTGTCCTGTGATATGGGTGATGTGTTTGTCCATTGCAGGCCTGTTTCATGGGAGTGGTGTTTGTGTTCCATACCATGTCCATACATATGTGTGCTGAATGTGATGACAGTCCATGGCATGTGTGCAATGTGAATGTGTGAGTTGCATTTGTACAGATTATGTTGCTGTGTTGTTGGTGTTGTGTGACAGAATGTTGTGTGACACTTCACTGCCCCTGTGCCTGAGATGAGTAGACATGTTTTTGTGTAGTGTTGAGGTGCAGTGTGAGTGACCTGCACAAAAGGGGCATTTGGTGACTGTGAATATGTCCTTCTTTGTGTATGATTCTGACCCGGGACACAATGAAAAGTGTATTTGGTGCCCATAGCGTGCCCTTCATATAATGTGTCTGATGGCATGACGATCTGTTGTTGAGCGTAATGACATAGGTAGGTGGGTGTACTTACGGTCGGTTGCATCCATGGCGGTGTTGATTTTGTGCACCTTCAATGATCAGCAGCAGTGGCAGGACATGTGTGATGGGCTCCATGGTGGTAGCTGACATGTAAGGCTGTCTGCAGGTGAGTGTCTCCCTTTATACTCCCTGTTTTCACCTGCTGAGTTGTGGTGGTTGGACTCCCACTGTCACATTGACTGTGTGCAACCTTAAAATGTGTCCGGCAGAAACACTGTCTCCGTCAGCCTGTTTGTGCTGCCTCGTGGCGGTCTGTGTTGCCTGGCAGTGCCAGCGGGGTACTGCAGGAGTCTATGTTCCGTAGTCCTGTATGACTCATAATATGGCAGTCTGACTGCCAACCAGACATTTTCGGACCGTCAAAGCTGCCATGAGGTCCACGGACCTCGAAACTCGTAATGTGGCCCTTTGTCCAAACATCATAGGCCCCCACTCAGTAGGCCATTCAGAGGCATATCTTAGTCAGGGTGATTGGTGGAGCTTGGGGATCTCAAGTTTGCCAACTAAATAAAAAGTGATCCACGGTGTGAATGTATGAGATATCCAAGGTATGGGTTGGACTGATCACATAAGGGGCAGGGTCAGTAATGATGTGCATTAGGTGGGCCACTGGGGCTGATTTTGAGTTTGGTAGACAGATACTCTACTGCAATGGTGAAGTAGTACCCTGTCCACCAATCTCAAAGTCTGCTGACCCAATTTTAAGTAGAACTGACAGTAAGTTTTATGCCAGCGTAGTAAAATTTACCCTGTCAGTGTAAAACTTCCTTCAGCAGCTCTCGGTAGATGTCATCAAAAGTAAGCAATCTGACTGTCTGCTTTATTTACAGTTGGTGGTCAGATGGCTTTTTTTTACTGTCTGTCAACTTTAGGATAGGAACAGTGAAAAAACAGCAATGAAATGTAATGCATGCTCAAAGATAACAAATAATGTAAAGACATGGTGAAATAGTATAATTCAAAGCAACGTCAGCCTAAAATAATGGAGTTAACTAAAGAATATTTTTTTTAAGTTCACAATTAGGTTTATTAAAAATGAAGCAAAATACAAGTATATAGTGCAAAACAATTCAAAGTAAACACGCAATAGAAACTATTAATATAATACAATTTTGTAGGAAGGGGAAGGAAATGTATACATGGTTGAGAAGATGATAAAACTGATATTTACATGGAAAGAGTATTGATGTGTAAAAAAAAATTTATAAAAATAAGGTACTTAGGGCCAGATGTAGGTAGGTTTCCTTTTGCGAGGTGCATATTGCGAGTCCCAGCGACTCGCAATTTGCACCTTGCAAAAGGAAATGCAGAAAGGTGTCTCAGACACCTTCTGCGACTCGCTATGGGGTCGCAAAGACCCACCTCATAAATATTTATGAGGTGGGCCGCAGTTTGCGACCCCATAGCGAGTCTAGGCACTCACGGGGATGGTGGCCTGCTGGAGACAGCAGACCACCATGTCCGTGACTGCTTTTCAATAAAGCAGTTTTTTTTTCTCTTTGCAGCCCGTTTTCCTTAAAGGAAAACGAGCTGCAAACAGAAAAAATACCGAAACCTTTTAGTTTCGGTTTTTTTCAGAGTAGGCAATGGTCCATAGGACCACTGCCTGCTCTGAAAAAATATTATTGTGAACATTCACAAAGGGGAAGGGGTCCCATGGGGACCCCTTCCCGTTTGCGAATGAGTTACCATCCACTTCAAGTGGATGGTAACTGCGAGTTGATTTGCGACCGCTTTCGCGGTCACAAATCAACTCTACATCGCGGTGCGACTCGCAAATAGGAAGGGAACACCCCTTCCTATTTGCGAGTCTGAAACACATTTTGCGAGTTGGTACCGACTCGCAATATGTGTTTCTGCATCGCGTGAGGGCATTTGTGCCTCGCAAACGGCGTTTTTCGCCGTTTGCGAGGCGCTAATGCCTTCCTACATCTGGCCCTATATTATCACTAAAAAGAAGATCATGGAGGTAGGAAAACTTCTTACTCATTAGGTGAGCACCTTATTTAAAAAATAGGGGCATATATATGAGAGGCTTGTGCTGCCATTGCACCAAAACTTTAGATGCAACAGCGGTGCAAACAACACTCCATGTTTATGAAATGACGCATTAGCCCAAATGTATTTTTATAAGGCTTACTTTGGACAAAAGCTGTGCCTAAACCAGCTGCTCACAATGTGGCACATCATTGGGATGTGGCACGTAATACCTGAAATGCACCCAAAAAATCTGTGCACCGGTAACCCAGAAGTAGGAAATGATGCAGTGCCTGTGGCATAAAAATCTGACCATCCAAAAACATATTGGCAAAGTCAACTACGTGATGGAGGTTGTGATCCTGCAGCTCAGAGGGATGTGGAGACCACCAACACCACCACAATTAGGTAGCAAAGGTGGAGAGAGCGTGCGTTCCAGCAGCTCATCTCCCTCATCTAGATCAGGGAGCATGAGATTGCCAAATTCTATAGGCTCAGGAGGCAGTCTATCATAGAATTTCTCCACAAGATTGGGTCATGTCTCCTGCCACCAACTGCTAGGTCCACTGACATTCCTCCATACGTTAAACTGATAGCTGTGTTCCACCTGCTTGTTTCTGGTTCCTTCCAGGTCTCAACAGCAAGACTGGCAGGATTAACACAGTCATCATTTTCTACCTTCCTACTCACTGTCTTGGATGTCATCATCCGGCTCACACCCCAGTACCTCCTCTTTCCTGAGACCCATCAACGGCAGATGGAGACCAAGGAAGGCTTCTATGCCATTGTGGAATTTCTCCATGTGTTAGTTGCCAGGATTGCTCACATATCCAATTTGTCCCCCCCTGCATAAACATCACACTTGTACAGGAACTGGAAGCACACTCACTATCAATGTCCAAGCCATCATGGACCATCTGGGGATGTTCATCAATGTGCTGTTCAAATATCCTGGAAGTGCGTATGATGCCTACATCTTCCGGCAGAGTATCATTAACAAGTGGTTCCAAAATGGGCGATATGGAAATGGCCTGCTAGTTGGTAAGTAAATCTGAAATATGCAATATGCAAACAAACATGTAGGAATGTATGACATAACAGCAATCTCTGTGTCTATTGACAGAGCTAGGTGCATATGTACAATTGGTGTGCCTCATTCTTGCACCATGCATTGTTGTACATTTGTGATGCAAGCTCCTATGTCAGATATTTGTGGATGCCAAGCCACTTTGTGTAGCTTGGAATGACATCCAAAATTTGGAGTAATTCAACACAGCACCAAATTCTGTGTTGCTTTACAGTGTGTAAGGGAGGTGTTTCATGGGTTTTATGTGGATGTATCCGTGCAACTCCCATGGTAGATAATGCATGTCATGTATACCAAACATGTCAAACCAGGGAATGCATAACATAAATATGCCTTCCCAGGTGATGTGTAACTTCTGGTTCCTATGTGTGCTGCATTCTGTGGCAGACATAGGTACAGGAATGTGCCTCTAATAATTACTTATGTGCCAGATGGTGCAATGTCCTGCACTAAAACAATCATACATGCAACGTAAACACATTTGCACCTTGGTGCAAGGGTGCCTGTGTTTTGGCTAGGCAGGCCATTGTGTGCCACTGCATGGTTAAAGGACAGAGATGTACGGTATGGTTTAAATACTGTACATTCCTGCCCTTTCCCGGTGTTGCAGTGCAGAACAGCAAGGCCACTTGCTGTGCTGCACTGTGCCACTATGTCAAATATCTGGCCCCCAATGTCATGTGCACATAGTGTGAACAACTTACTACAACCTATAGACAATGATCTCCCATTCTGTCATACCTTCACCAATCCAGAAATGGCAGTAGCAACAGAAAATCTGTGCGTAGATATATCTCATTGCACACTGTCTGAATGAACTGAACCACATAATTTGCATGGGATAACAAATCAAGATAATATTCATGGATACAAATAAATATTAGTACAAAGTGCACTTGAGGTCTGAGTGTGGGATGAGTGTTTCTTCAATGGTATACCTTGTCTCGGTATCAGTTAAACTTAAAACAAATTAATGGTGTATGAACTAATCCTGTGTTCATATGTAAATGTGTCACACATGGCTGAATACTTACATGAAGACCTTAGATTCTAGAGCAACTCTGGAAGTAGTTGTAAATTCCATTTGTGTCATGCAAAATAGATGTAGGCCCTAGTCATGTGTAAAAGTCAATTAAGTGTACCGATGTAAGATCCAACATTACAAAACACAGATATTTATCAGCCATACTGACAGTCTATTTACACACACAGGTATATGTATCAAGCCACATTGACATATGTAACCAATGTGAGAGATCGCCAGTATTGTTTTGTAACTAGGTCAAGTTCCCAGCATATGAAGCCTGCAATGTTAAACTCACAAACTCAGACACAATTTTGTCAAACATGTTAGACATCAGTAACAAACATAGAATGGAATGCAAACCAGACAAGGTATCCCAATGTAGTGAGGATCCCAATCTCAACATTCTCAAGCCACATCAATGATGACAGAAACATGGCATAGAACTACAGAATTCCCCACTATGTAGAATCATTTACAAACATGTTAAACGATCCCTAATGCTGTTGTGTAGCCATTTTAGTTATAGCTCCATGGCCGTTATTTTAGCACACTAGGCCTGCAACTGTGCACTTTAACCTAGATATATTTTACTCAGCTTTGTTTATTATTTTAGCAATAGCCACATTTGCGGTCTTGTTTTATTTCTCTCTATCTATCCTGTCTTTGCTTAGGCTACCACTGTGTTCTTAAACAAGCACTCTGTGCTTCTCTCAAGGCTACAGTAAATAGGTTGCCGGTGAACATGGTAAACGTTTTGTCTCTGGTATTCATAGAAACACACACATCCTTACATAGGGACATTTTCTCAGAACATCAGTTGTTTTATTATAAAAACACTTCCTTGTCCCATACACGTTAGAGGGAGATTCCAGCAAGAGGATCACGACTGTATGCTGATTGCTGAATGCTTGCTACAGCTGCTTATGCAGACTTCAGGCCTTTGCTCGGGTATAGAGTATGATGTCTTCCCAGGGGAACCTGAAGGGTAGAACTAGAGCTTAACAAGCTGTGCTCTAATATAGTCTAGGTAGGAATTAGTCTACTTGACTCTAGTGACAATATAGTAGCGTTATTTCTATGCTTTACTCTCCTTGTCACAATTTTAATTCTGTCAAGCTTTATCGTCAGGGTTATTGCAGTACAGGCTTTATTGTCTAAGATGAAGTCGCTTCATCAAAACCTTATTGAAACATATACTACCTCTGTTTGTCATTTGTATATGTGAGACTAATATAACTGAGAGAAATGGATGAGACCTGAGTAACCATGATTTCCTTGAGGAGTCAATTGTGTCATGCGCTCGGCTGCCCAATCATCCCTGCTCTTGGGTAGAGATGATGCACTGCTAGTTAGTCAGAGCAAAACCCGGATTGGGGTGATAGGTGTCACCTGTAGTGGGTTAAAACTCAGTCTCTCACACTGCAGGTGATTCTGCCGCTCAAATCCAGTAGTCTCATTAGAATAATGAGAGCCTACGCGACAATGCCCAGGGATTTTCGTAATGGTCAAATCCAATGAGCCCTCTGCTTCTTATACACTGGAGAGTGGAATAAAACTTGTGCAATGCTCTCTGTTTGCTTCTATCTAGAAGTAAGGGCCCGCAAAGGTAAGGATTAAATTCTGAATCTAATATAAAGTGTGCGTTCTGAAGGTGTTGTGATCATGTCTAAATAATGCTCACATTCATAATGGCACTTAGGGGTCATTCTCACCCCGGCGGGCGGCGGTCGCCGCCCGCCTGGAGGGAACCGCCATTCGGCCGCCCCGCGGTCAAAAGACCCCTGGGGCCATTCTAACTTTCCCGCTGGGCTGGCGGGCGCTACCTAAGGTAGCGCCCGCCTGCCCAGCGGGAAAGGGGCCTGCAACACAGAAGGAGCCGGTGGTGTTGCAGGTGTGCGACGGGTGAAGTTGCACCCATCGCGCTTTTCACTGTCTGCTAGGCAGAGAGTGAAAAGCATACTGGGGCCCTGTTAGGGGGCCCCTGCACTGCCCATGCCAGTGGCATTGGGCAGTGCAGGGGCCCCCAGGACACCCGTTCCTGCCAGACTGTTCTTGGCGGTAAAAACCGCCAGAAACAGGCTGGCGGGAAGGGGGTCAGAATCCCCATGGCGGCGCTGCTTGCAGCGCCGCCATGGAGGTTTCGCTCAGCCGGGGGAAATGCAGCGGGAAACCGCCGGACCTGGTTTTCCGACAGCCGCGGTCGGAATGGGCAATCAAGCACCGTCAGCCTGTTGGCGGTGCTTCAGTCATCCGTGGCCCTGGCGGTCTTGGACCGCCAGGGTCAGAATGACCCCCTTAGTTAATAGAAAACTATCCTTTAGACTTGAGGACAAAACTAGTGCTAGCTCAACTACTTGACAATTCACCCAATATGCGTCCTTCAAGATCTGAATGGCATTCTTTGGAAGATGCGAAGGATCTAACCAATACTGACCTAGGCCAAGTTTGAATAAAGCATTTTTCACATATTTACACCATGGAAACTTCTCTAATTGTGGAGCTGGTAACACAGCTCTTAACCATGTTTTTTACGGGTCTGAAATATCTGTAGACCAAATGTGATCCAGTATTGCAATGGCTTCAAGGCAGCTATTCTCGCAATGGAATATAAATTCAGATCCATTTGAATAGGCAATGTGGGAGAGCTTGAGGGAATTTTTAGCAGTGCTTTTAAGTACAAGTCCTCTTCTCTCTCTAGGTCTTTTAGACTGCCATGCCCCTATAGCTCTGCACCATATAGAACTCCTCCTCTAACTTGACTTTTATAAATTTCCATCGCTGGCGTAATGGGGAAGCTATGAGATCTGGAAGCAAATCTCAAAATGCCTCCTGCTTTTTGTTTCAGTGATATAGTACACTTTAGCAGTTGGGCTAATCATTTATGCAACTCCCAAATAATCAAAATCCAAGATTCTTTCTAAAAAATTTCCATCAAGCGCTATCGTTTTCCTCACTCTGAATTGTGTCACCGAACATCATATATTTGGCATTGATAGCATTAATTTGTAGTCTGTACTCCCTGCAAAACCCCCAGAATTTCTCAACAAGCCTCACTAATCCTGAGGCAGTTTTCAAAAGCAGTAAAGTATAGTCCGCAAATAATAGGCCTTTACCCCACTCAATTTCAGAGCATCATTTTCACAGTCATCTAAATAGGGGATGCAAGCATTTATGTAGAGTAGGAAGAGCGTAGGGGCCAATACACAATGCTGTCTCACCCCCTCCTGCAGTGGAAGTTCCCCCGTAAATTCACCATTTGTTCTCCACCTTATTCTAGCATAGCTTTTAGAGTAAAGCTCTTGAATCAATGTTAACAAAGGCCAAGTCAAAGGCGGACTTAAGGTCCACAAAGGCAACAAAACGTTTCCCTGCCTCCAAGTCAACAGTTTTCTATTTGATTGTAAGGAAGCAAAAAACCTGGTCTACTGTACTCGTTTTCTGTGTAAATCCTGCCTGCAAATGGCTTAAGGCGTCATTGTCTTCTATCCAACCTTTAAGCCTGCACAAGCCTTGGTAGGAAAATATCTTCTGTAAATTGTCTAGGAGACTTATTGGTCTCTAATTTCCTGGGGTTGACCTATCCCCTTTCTTGTGGATTGGGACAATTATCATGCCTCTTCTAGAGCAGGGAAGATTACACCCCACCAAGACTGAATTGGACACTTTGTTAATATAGGGTCCCCAGAATTTGAGATCAGATTTAAACAGATAAGAAGGGATTCCATCTAGGTCAGGCACCTTTCCAGATTTGTGGGATTTGATGGCTATCTCTGTTTGTCTTAAAGTAAACGGTGTAAGCACACCTCTGCCAGGAGTGTCTGTCACTATTATAGCCTTGGTGCTTATGGAAGTCACCACATCCTGTTTGTAATGCTCTGTAAAATATTGCATCCAGTTATCAGCAGAAATATGGCAATTAGGTCTAAGGTTTTCATTTCATCCTCTTTTGGTGATCAGACAACAAAACCATTAGGAACTAATTGCTTTAGCTGCTAGTAACAGTTCTTGCCAGGTCATCTCCTCCCATCTGATCTTACAGGTCTTTATTATGAGGGCATATTCACGTCTTACCGTGATCCTATTTTCTCTATCTTTTGACCTTAAGGCTTCCAAGAGTCTACTCTTGGCCTGTCTACATTCTTTATTAAACCATCTACAATTACTTCCTCTAAACAGTTTATTTCCCTTCGAGACTCTGAGAAATAGATCTTTCATGAAGGAAACAAATGCTGCATGAGTAGCAATGATCTGAGTATGTGAACAGTTAAAAAGTGCAACTGCTGATTGATAATTATAAACTAGATCATGCATTTCGGACATTAACTCATTGGAATTAGTGAAGGTCTCCCATTTTATGGCATGTTTGCTGTTTGCCACCATTATGGGGAGAATGCCCTCACATTCTCGCTGGATGTTAACTTTAATGAAAAACCAACTATCACATTCTACTAGAATGGGTGAATGATCACTATTGCGTTGTTCTCCCACCCTAAGCTCTTTGAATTCGTGACAGATCCTTAAGACAATGAGCACAAAGTCAATCGAGCTGCTGTAGGCCCCTCTAAAAACGTTGGATTGGCTGGAGTATTAGAGGGAAACCACCTGTTCCCAGGGCAGAGACCATGCATTATCATAAAGTCAGTAACCTGTAAGGCTCTGGTGCTAAGTTTAGGCTGTTTTCTTGTCGCCGAAAGTGGTGGAATTCCACATAAGGAGTCCTCTACCTGTATTAACTCAGAGGAGAGGAGGTTGGGTTCTAAAGACACATTCAAATCACCTGCTACAAGCACAAAATGTGTGGGAAAGAATTCAAAGACCAGTGCACTCAACAGACTAATGATAGTAGTAGTTTGGCTCAAGGAGCCTGGTCTATTATATATATGTTAACATACAAGAGGATAGGACCTTGAATTAGCTTGATTGAAACAGCCAATATATCACACACCTGAGAGATTTTTATCCAGGGGATAAGGCCCCCACCAGCTCACCCAGCAGCGGACGGTCTGGCCTTCTTACAGTACGAAATAAACCCCTGTCTAAGAATATTTGAGTTTCCAGGAATAAGCAGATGTTGAAACTATCAATGAACTGCCCCCACTCAGCATCGACAATCTTATTGCGAATGCCTGCTACATTCCATGAATTTAATGCAGTGTTAGAAGGACCAAGTCCCACAGGTTCACTCTTTGGCTGCTCTAAAGTGGGGATTGTATTTAGCTGATTGTCAATATCTGCCATGTTAACACTCTCTTCTTGGATAGTACTCCTGGATGTTATCAACTCCAGGTATAGTTTGGATTCTGTTCCGGACTGTCACTTGTCAAGGAATGGATTGATAGAAAGGGGGACAGATAGCGAGCACAGTCAATCAATATCAGAAAGAGTGTTGAGTTGCAATTGACGCCGAGGGCTCAGAAGCCTGGACAAGTTTACACTCTTGGATCCACGCACTATAGAGTGCACCTGCAGATGTGGCAATGGGATTGAGAGTCCCATGTTAACAGGCCCCTTCCTCACAATAGAAAATACCTTTGTGCTCCATGACCCTTGCAGTTCACTCGGCGAGATCGGTATTCCAGACAAATGAGCACATTTGCCGAGGGTCATGGGTTGCTCCTTTACAAATGCTGCAGGAATCATGGGACCCATTATCCAGACCATTTTTCATGGTGGTAAATTACCCTAAGCTACCTATACATTACTCTGGGTGGGAGGATTTAAACAATATTCAGGCCATTTCTAAGAGGATAACGCATCTCCAGAGTTAACAACCCTTTCACCAATTTAGGGCAAGCAAGCATTATCTCTCTAGTATGCCAACACCCTGGATTCTCTGTATGGTGCTTGACAGAAATAATATTTGAGTATACAATAGATCCACATTACCTAACATGCCTTATACAAAGGAAGACTTTGCTCTTTAGTGACAAACTGTTTTCTCGTGTAGTAGAGGGTACCGGCCGTACTTTACACATGTAAAATGGGTAGCCGTTATCATCGTTTTTGGCAGGTAGTAAAGCAGGAGACAGATCTCGTGGTCTACTCACTCAAGGGGAAAACCTTTGCATAAGACTCTTCTGACCATTCACTGCATGATTTGATGGGATAGCCAATGATGCTCTCATTCCTACAACCATCCTAGGAAGGCCCTCACTCGCCATGGCCCTCTGCTTATCAATAATAGGTAACGCAGAATCTATACCTTCTCTTTGATTACCTGTGTTAACCCTTTTACTTTCAGGCTGTTGTAGGAGATGAAGCACCTCCTTCATCATGTGTTTGAGCTCGTTGTTTGAGCTCATTAGCCATTTCCTCCTGAGAGGACACTTTAACAAGCTGAAGGCTAGATATTTCCACACCTAAATCAGGTTTACCAGGGTCCAGTAATTGTTCAGTAACCCCCAAGGGTAAAAAACGGTTTGAACAAGGAATATCATGGGCAACTGTGCTGCATGATAGTGCACCCTCGGGATTTCTATGCACAAAGTTTGTTTCTCTAGTCTCTGTGTTGAGGTCTTCAGGTTCACTTGTTCGTGTAGAGCCAACATCTCCCTTATTAAGTGATTTGGGTTTTAAAAAAGGAGAGAGTGAGCCACTTTTCTGCCCCTTGGGAATTCGTTTGTCTTTCCCCTTCAACATAGATTCAACTTCTTCAATTAATGAGTCAATCTCATTGGTGACATAATTACAGACATTACGAGAAGTTGTATGGAGTTTAGGAATTTTGGATGAGGTTGCACCCGCTGCAGGGCTCCCCTTGGCCTTGCGCTTGCCCATACCCTGACTAGTTTTAAAAATGGGAAATGGTTTGTTAGTGCTGAGGCGGTCAGAAGAGAACCAATGACCAGTTCTTATCTTGAAGCCAGGAGGGGTGGCCCAGCCCAGCCTCCTTCCATCTCTGACGGGCACGGATGGGCCCACCCTTGACCTGGGCTTTGCCTGGATGCGTCTCGCGCTGCGGGGAGGCTGGTGCGCTTTTAAAAGCTGTTGATGTTGCTGCAGGTTCCTTGAGCTGCCCCCCTTAGGACAGAGGGCTTCTGGGACAGTAAGTCCCCTCCAAATTATGTCCCCCGCTGTGGGGAGGCTAGTGCACTTTTAAACACTGTTGGTGTTGCTTCCTGGAGCCGCCCCCTTAGGAAAGAGGGCTTCTGGGACAGTGAGTCCCCTCCAAATGATGTCCTGTGCTGCAGGGAGGCTGGTGCGCTTTTAAGCGCTGTTGGTGTTGCTGCATGTTCCTGGCGCCTCCCCCCTTAGGAAAGAGGGCTTCTAGGACAGTGAGTCCACTTCAAACGATGTTCCATGCTGCAGGGAGGCTGGTGCGCTTTTAGCACTGTCTGTGTTGCTGTAGGTTCCTGGCACCTCCCCCCTTAGGACAAAGGGTTTCTGGGACAGTGAGTCCCTTCCAAATGATGTCCCACCATGAAGAGCAACCATGTGTGACTCATGATCAATCACAGCCCTTGTACTTTCAAGCATTTCCACACCCAAAAATGCTGCTTGTCCAGCCCTAGTCCGTTGGTGGATCCCTGCTCTTCAATGAGGCACTATTGCCCATCCGTGATCAGCGTCTGGGCCCGAAGCACCTGGAATACCCAAGTCACAGCATTCAGAATTTTCAAAAGGACATATGTATGTGTGAGTGGCAAACAGGTGGCACTGTCCAAACCTACCAAGTACTAAATATATTATAAAAAATGTGATCACTACTTTGTCACTTCGCATATTTAGTGATTGTATGTAACAGAATTATCGCCAACTTTAAGAAATACCTATCACAGTAATCTACTGCCAGAACATGAATGTCAGCATGTAGAAATGTCCAAAGTATCAGGACATGGACAACATTAGCATTGAGACTGATAAGTGGAAGATACATGTGCCAAACCATGGTCAACTGTATTTATAACACAAAGTTCAATACTGTAAGAAATATCAATGTGTTAGGGCCTGATTATGCGTTTGGTCCGTCAGGTTGGTGGTCAGACTGCCATATTACAATGCCTGCAGTTCCATAGACTTAAGACTTCTGTGGTCCTGCTGGCACTTCCAGGCAGCACAGACCACCCAAGCCACGAAATAGGCCAATGAGGCTGTGGGAGGCCGAACCTCCAGCGTCAATGACACTGTGGTGGTCCAACCAACACATCTTAGCTAGCGGATATGTAGGCATATAAGATAGGAACTTATCTGTATGCAACTTTACACATCTTGTGCTGACATGGAGCCAATCCTTCACGTCCTGCCACTGCTGCTGCTGATGGACTGAGACGAAAATCAATGCCGCTGTGTATGCAACCAGTGGTAAGGCCACACACCTACCTGTGACCCCAAATTCAACAAAAAATCGACGCACCCCCATTGTTCTGGCATGGGGCTGTGCTCTGTGGACCAAGTATGATTTTGTGTGTTGTGGGTCGGAGTTGAACACAATGTATGATCCAATCACACCAATATGATGCCCCCTTTGGGTAGGTCACTGACACTGCACACCACAGTCCACAAAATCACACTTGTGTGCACATCCTAGTTGCAGGAATAGTGAAGTATACATTTTATTGTGTCATACAACAACAAAACCACATCAATATCACATCCTATTGTTTGAACTGACACCCTCAAATTCTACATATGCCATGGATTGTCGTCATTTTGAAGACACATATGTATGGATGTTTCAATTAACCCAAACACCACTTCCATGCAACATCCCTGTAATCGACCCACACATATCACCCACATTGCAAGAGAATGTAAGGTAAATGGAATGCACAGTATTTTGGGAGAAAGATATCCAAAGCTCACAATATAAACAATACCTGCAGAATAGTTACCCACAGGAAAATCACAATCACATACTACTCCTGGACCTTTTTTGCAGGGTCATCTCCAAACCTTTTGCCTCCTTCCTCCTATTTCCTCTGAACAGTTTTTGTTGGCTTTAGGACTCTGGGCACTTTACCACTGCTAATCAGTGCTTACATGCTTATGCTCCCTGTGTGAATTGTATTGGTGTTTGGCATTCCCATGATTGGCATATTTGGGTTACTAGTAAGTCCCTAGTAAAGTGCATTAGAGGTGCCCAGGGACTGTAAATTAAATGCTACTAGTGGGCCTGCAGCACTGATCATGCCACCCACATGAGAAGCCCTGTAAACATGGCACAGACCTGTTACTCTAGTGTCTGTGTATACAGTTTTAAACTGCCAATTCGACATGGCAAGTGTACCCACTTGCCAGGCCCAATCCTTCCCTTTTTGTACATGTAAGGTATCCCTACGTTAGGCCCTAAGTAGCCCATCCACAGGGTGCAGTGTAATTAAAAGGTAAGACAAGTACTGGTGTGTTGTATATGTCCTGATGAAATACTGCCAAATTCGTTTTTCACTATTGCAAGGCCTATTTCGCACATAGGTTAACATGGGGACTGCCTTTAAATATCTTTTGAGTGCCGTTACCCATTGGGAGCAGATAGAGATATGGAGTTTTGAACTCACAATTTAAAAATACATATTTTGGTAAAGTTGACTTTTAGAATGTCAGTTTGAAAATGCCACCTTTTAGAAAGTGGATATTTTCTTGCTTAACCATTCAGTGCTTCTGCCTCTGCCTGCTTGTGGAATCCACGTCTGGATCAGACTGACAGTTGGGCTGTTTGTTAATTCCCTCTAGACAGTGACACAGAGGAAGCTGGGGAGTGTCCTACATATCCTAATGATGCTCCTGGGCTAGAGTCTAGAGGGAGGAGATGACACCTGCAACTGAAAGGGGGGTGCCTGTCCTCACTCAATACAGCCTCCGACCCCCTGGAGTGTGTCTGGGGCCATGTAATGTTATCTGTATTTAACCACCAACTCCATCTTCACCACTGATTCCATGTTGTGCTTAGCTTAGCTACAAACGGCATCACATTAGTGGCACAGGTATATTTCCGCGCAGAGCCTATTCACGTGTTTTCACTTTTCTGACCAGGGAAGGGAACATCATGTGGGGGACAAAACCTTGATAAGACTGTACAAGGCTCAGAATGTTTATGGTAGAGAAGGGTACAGCTCGGTCTTGGAAATACACCTTGGGATTTGGCCAGTCTCTAGCGTGTTTTTTCAACACTGACCTGGTACACCCAGCACTTGTATTTCACAACTTACTCTATAGGATGGGGGTTTCTAGAACCTTCCTCTTAAGTTTGTTTAAAGCATATTAGGTGGGGAAGCTTGACACTGAGGGAGAAGGATCTCATCTCTGAGGATTTACGCATTGCTCAGAGTAATCCTATTGGGATTGTTCTCTTCTGTCTCAGCTGTCACTGATTCTACAGTTTGATATTGGAAGACAAAGGATAATGTTGGATTCGATCCCCTTGGTGATGCATTTTTAATTCTTAATATCTAGCTTTGTTGTGTGCATGCAAAAATATGTAGTCACTTCATATATATACAAACATATATATATATATATATATATATATATATATATATATATATATATATATATATGTGTTAATTATTGATCTATTGTATTTTCTATGATTATTATTTTCCTACTTCTGTGATTATTTTAAGAGTTGGACGCGTGTTGCTGTATTCACATTAAGGCCCTCATTACGACATTGGCAGTGAAAGCCGCTTGCCGCCGTGCAGAAGACCGCCAACACACCGCTGCAGCCGCGGAATTCCGCCACAGCTATAATGAGCCACATTTCGGAATCCGACAAAATTCAGACACCCAAACAAGTCCGCCACACCAAAGGTCAGTGATAAACTGGCGAAAAGAAAACCTCCACCGTCACGCCAACAGAAATACGCCCACACTATCACGACACACGAATACACACACTTGTACAAAACACAGCCACATTGGACAATTTGAAATACACACACCTGATACACATACACACATCGCTCCCACACACCCATTACTATATAAAACACACACCCACATCACCCACAAACCCCTACTACCAGAAATTCCAAAAGAAGGCCAGAGAGAGACAGCACCAGCAAGAACAACAGCATCCACAGGCACACAACACCATCACCCACAGAACTTCCACGCACCTCACACAACACACCACTACATATCAGCACACTTATCACCACACACTCCACCCCACACATTACCTACACCACCCCATGGCACGGCAAAGACACCCCAGGTTCTCGGAGGAGGAGCTCAGGGTCATGGTGAACGAAATCGTATGGGTAGAGCCACAGCTATTCGGATCACAGGTGCAACACACCTCAATTGCAAGGAAGATGGAGCTATGGCGAAGAATAGTGGACAGGGTCAACGCAGTGGGACATCACCCAAGAAATCGGGAGGACATCAGGAAGAGGTGGAACGACCTACGGGGGAAGGTGTGTTCCGTGGTCTCAAGACACCACCTGGTGGTTCAGCGGACTGGTGGTGGACCCCCAGCTCCTCCCCCACAACTAACAACATGGGAGGAGCAGGTCTTGGTGATTCTGCATCCTGAGGGCCTCGCAGGAGTAGCTGGAGGAATGGACTCTGGTAAGACAAATCTTAACTATTGCATCCCCCACCCTACCTGCATGCCATCACATACCCCGACCGTGACCGTCACCCTCAGCACTCAAACTCCTCACGTATGTCCCAACATCACAACCCACCCATCCCAACACCAAGCGCTGCATGCAACAACAAAGCATGGACACCCATCACTAAAGCATGCCCACTGCCCATACCCATACAATCCCCTAAACCATCATCACACAAGGTCCCACACAGGAATGCAAGCACTGGGTTACACGGTCACCCACCCAGTGCACACCATGACACACACAGATGTAATAACCATCCTTTTATACCCCTGCAGGACCCCTACCCAATGTCACCGGACAGGAGGGTCCACACATGTCCACACCACCAACAGAAGAGGCCCACAGTGATGACAGCAACTCTGTCCAACTGGATCTATCGGGGACCTCGGGACAGTCAGTTCCCCTCACCCAGTCACAGGCCACCACAGACCTTCCCCCCTCTGGAAACACCATCCCAGCACCCACCCAGCGGGCCCATACCTCCGTCCCCAGGACACGCCAATCAGCTGTGTGTCCACCACTACAGGGAACCCAGGAAATCCAACCACCCCAACAACAACAGGGACCTAAGGGCAGTGGTAGTGGGCACACGGTCCAGGGGACGGAGGCCCAGGAACACAGGGGAACTGGGAGGGCTGATGTGCGACAGGGTGCGGACAGGCCAAGGGAACCCACTCTGCACGAGGCCCTCTCCTCCATCATGGGAGCCTACCACCACTCCCAGGAGACGATGGAAACTGTACTGGCCAAGTTTCAGGTTCCCCAGTGCCTGCAGGAGGAACAGTATTTGGGCTTCAGGGAGGAACTCAGAACCATCAGCTCCACCCTGGGCACCATCATAGGGGTGCTGAAGGAACTCGTCAACACTAGGAGGGACACTGTGGCACTACAAGGGGCCCCTGACACTAGCATGGACGATGAAATGCCCACCACCACCGCAGGCGCTAGTGGACAGGACGCCCCGCCACAGGACCACCACCACAGCACCCCACCCCTTGCAGAGGGAGAACCACCCCGCAAACGGTCCCTGAGATCCAGGAACAAGACAGAGCACGATGCCAAGACCCCCGCCAAGAAATGAGACCACCCTGATTGTCATCCTACTGTCCCACTTTGTCACCCTGTCCATACTTAAACTGCCCCAGCTCCACTTCCTATGCCCATATGGGCAATGAACCTGTGAGACTAATAGACTGGACTCTGCCATGGACATTCCTCCGCCATCACCCCTCACCATTTTACTACCTCCTCCAATATTGAGCACTTAAATAAACACACTTAAAGCACAAAACAATCTGGAGTCTGTCTGTGCTTTCGAAATAGTGTATTAGCAATTACAGTGACAAAATGCTCTTTCAATTGTAATGTCAACATACCTATGTTTCACAGCTCTAGTCCATGAGGAATCTAAGCAGATGTCACACAGTGGGACCCACATCTGTGAAATCGTAAGGGAAAGTGACAACTCAGTGACCATACACTGGGTGAAAACGACAGACAGTAGAGAGGTAGTAGTGTTAAAGTACATGTAGTAGGCAGGTCTGTACTCTTACCTGTGTCTCACTGGAAATATTGCTGGATCACTGAGTCCCTGTTGTTCATGTCTTCTTCCTCTGCTTCCTCGTCTTCACAGTCCACAGGCTCCACAGCTGCCACAACACCGCCATCTGGACCATCCTCCTGCAGAAAAGGCACCTGTTGTCGCAAAGCCAAGTTGTGAAGCATACAGCAGGCCACGATGATCTGGCACACCTTCTTTGGTGAGTAGAATAGGGATCCACCTGTCATATGGAGGCACCGGAACCTGGCCTTCAGGAGGTCGAAGGTCTGCTCGATCACCCACCTAGGTCGCCCATGGGCCTCATTGTAGCGTTCCACTGCCCTTGTCCTGGGATTCCTCACAGGCGTCAGTAGCCATGACAGGTTGGGTAACCAGAGTCACCTGCAAATGGCGAGGGACAACTGTTAGACATGCACTAACCTGGAGGGATATCCCCAGACCCAGACAACCATTCCCACTGTCTTGCATCCAGGTGCTCACGTAATAGCCACACACGGGGGCATATTTATACTCCGAATTTGCGTCGTTTTTTTCGACGCAAATTCGACGCAAAACTAACTCCATATTTATACTTTGGCGTTAGACGCGTCTAGCACCAAAGTTCATGGAGTTAGCATCATTTTTTGGCGTGAACACCTTCCTTGCGTTAATGAGATGCAAAGTAGGCGTTCCCGTCTTAAAAAATGACTCCCAGGCATGTGCGTGGTATTTATACTCCCAGGCAAAAATGACGCCCGGGAGTGGGCGGGGCAAAAAACCCCGCATTTGCGCCTCTTTTTAACGCCTGGGTCAGGGCAGGCGTTAAGAGACCTGTGGGCTCAGAATGAGCCCAGAGATGCCCTCCCCTGCCCCCCAGGGACACCCCCTGCCACCCTTGCTCACCCCAGGAGGACACCCAAGGATGGAGTGACCCATCCCAGGGAAGAAAAGGTAAGTTGTGGTAAGTATTTTTTTTAATTTTTTTTTTGTGGCATAGGTGGGCCTGATTTGTGCCCCCCTACATGCCACTATGCCCAATGACCATGCCCAGGGGACAGAAGTCCCCTGGGCATGGCCATTGGGCAAGGGGACATGACTCCTGTCTTTGCTAAGACAGGAGTCATGTTAATGGCGTCTGGGCGCCCAAAAAAAATGGCGCAAATCGGGTTAAGACGATTTTTTTGCCTCAGCCTGACTTGCCCAATTTTTGGACGCCCAAACGCCATTTTTACCTACGCCGGCGCTGCCTGGTGTACGTGTTTTTTTTTCACACACACCAGGCAGCGCCGGTCGGCTAACGCCGGCTAACGCCATTCAATAAATACGGCGCCCGCATGGCGCTTCAGAATGGCGTTAGCCGGCGCTAATTTTTTTGGCGCAAAACGGCGTTGGCGCAGTTTTGCGTCAAAAAGTATAAATATGGCCCACGGTGCCTCTGGAGTTGACCTATCACATAAGGGATACTGCTATTCCGCAGGATGTAGGCGTCATGCACTGAGCCAGGGAACATGGCATTCACATGGGAGATGTACTGGTCTGCCAAACATACCATCTGTACATTCATCGAATGATAACTCTTCTGGTTTCTGTACACCTGTTCACTCCTGTGGGGGGGACCAAAGCCACATGGGTCCCATGAATGGCACCTATGATGTTGGGGATGTGTCCCAGGGCATAGAACTCACCTTTCACTGTAGGCAAATCCTCCACCTGAGGAAAAACGATGTAGCTCCGCATGTGTTTCAGAAGGGCAGACAACACTCTGGACAATACGTTGGAAAACAGAGGCTGGGACATCCCTGATGCTATGGCCACTGTTGTTTGAAAAGACCCACTTGCAAGGAAATGGAGCACTGACAGCACCTGCACTTGAGGGGGGATTCCTGTGGGATGGCGGATTGCTGACATCAGGTCTGGCTCCAACTGGGTACACAGTTCCTGGATTGTGGCACGGTCAAGCCTGTATGTGATAATCACATGTCGCTCCTCCATTGTCGACAGGTCCACCAACGGTACACCGGAGGATGCCGCCATCTCCTCACATGTCCCAGCGGACGGTGCCTATGAAGGGCAACAGCGAGCACAGAGTCAAACAACTCAGAGGTACGTACCCACAGTTTACACAGAACACCATTCATACACAAAAGGTGGCCTGTATGTGTGTTGAGTCTAGGCCTAGGTATGTGTGATGCAGTTGAAAATGAAGCCATGTGGGCCCCTGAAATGGCGGCTGCCTGACCTC
The DNA here is from genome assembly GCF_031143425.1 of Pleurodeles waltl. Taxonomy (NCBI): domain Eukaryota; kingdom Metazoa; phylum Chordata; class Amphibia; order Caudata; family Salamandridae; genus Pleurodeles; species Pleurodeles waltl. The sequence continues at coordinate 729,191,302 of NC_090437.1, forward strand.
TAAAGTGGGACAATGGGATGTGAGGTAACTGCGCTGGTGTTGTACACCGTCGCGGTAGGCGGTCGAAGACCGCGGCGCAATGCTGCATTGGTTAACATTGGACCCTGTGGGTCCCAGGAGCCAATGACGATGTACGCCGGCGGTGACGGTACGCACCGCCATGGACGTGGCCGCCATTTTCTATCTGTTCAATCACTCGATACCTGATCTTCGACAGGAGAGGACCTACACTGCAAGTGCTGCTGTGACCTCGGTCTGGAAGAGACAATGGCTCGAGTGTCTGGGGAAAGAGCCCCTGCCTTCACATCGGAGGAGTTGGAGAATCTCGTGGATAGGGTCCTCCCCCAGTTCACGCTACTCTACGGTCCTCCAGACAAACAGGTAAGTACACAGGGAGCATGTTGTATGGGCTATGCCTGTGTGGAGAGGGCTGGATGTAAGAAGGAAGGGGGGAGAGTGCTGCGTGCATGAAAGACGGTGAATGCATGTGCCACATGGCAAGGGTAGGGATGGGGGCCAATCAGTTTGACGGTGCAGTTGGTAATAACTTCTCTTTTTCCACTGTACATTTCATGTAGGTCAGCGCCCACCAGAAAAAAGATATTTGGCGTGCCATCGCCAAGGACGTCTGGACCCTGGGGGTCTACCTCAGACGGAGCACCCAGTGCCGGAAAAGATGGGAGGACATTCGCCGCTGGAGCAAGAAGACGGTGGAGGCTCAGCTGGGGATGGTCTCCCAACGTGGGAGGGGTGCCCGTCGCACCATGACCCCCCTGATGTTCAGGATCCTGGCAATGGCCTATCCGGAATTGGATGGGTGCTTGAGGGCATCACAGAAGCCACAAGGGGGTGAGTACACTCTCATTCTGCTGACTTTGCGCGCAGTGGAGGTGTCTGGGTGGGGGAGGTGGGCTGTGGGTTTCCCTAGGCCAGGGCGAGTTCCGTAGGCAAGGCCCCTCCGTAAGGCAGGCCATGTGGCACCCCACCCCACCTCTATAGAGTGACAACTACACCTAGTCAAGCTCCTGTGTGATCTATGTGTGCAGATGTCGTCCATAGCCTTGTAGGCCATTTCACAGGAATTGAACAGTGGAGCCCAAGAGCGCGGCGTAGTGCAGGGGGCTTCTGTGTTTGTCGTGTCCACCAACGGTAGCGGTAATGCATGCACTCAACATGTCTTTCTACTGTCGTCCCCCCCCCTTTTTGTGGTCTCCCTGTTCTTGTGTGCATTAGCATCATCAGGCAGAGGAGCAGTGGCACCGGAGCACCAGGGGGCTGCATCCCACATGGCCATGGAGGGCCACACTACGGAATCGGACTTCACCAGTGGGACGGAGCGCGAGGGGAGCTCCACGGCAGGGACAGGAGCTGACACCAGTGACACAGACTCGTCCTCTGATGGGAGCTCCCTTGTGGTGGCAGCAACATCTGTGCCACCCCCATCTATAGGTACAGCCGCCACCCCCCTTCCAGCACCGCCCTTCCAGCAGCCCCTCAGCCTTCGCCCCGTGCCCGCTCACCCGGGAGGGTGGGCATCACCTTTGCCCCAGGCACCTCAGGCCCTGCCCCAGTCACCCCTGCTGCCCTCAGTGAGGAGGCCATTGACCTTCTCAGGTCCCTCACTGTTGGGCAGTCTACCATTTTGAATGCCATCCAGGGTGTAGAAAGGCAGTTGCAACAAACAAATGCATTCCTGGAGGGCATTCATTCTGGTCAGGCGGCCCTTCAGCAAGCTTTTCAGACTCTGGCCTCAGCACTGATGGCAGCCATTGTCCCTGTGTCTAGCCTCCCCGCTCCAACTTCCTCCACCCTGACCCAATCCCCTGTACCTCAGCATATCCCAAGCATACCTACAGACCAGCATGCACTCACCTCAACACACAAGGGAAGCTCAGGCAAACATAAGCACCACAAATCCCACAGGCACTCATGCAAGCATCACACACATGCAGACACACCAACATCCACTGCCTCCACTGTGTCCACCTCCTCCTCGTCTCCCTCCTCCCTCCCAGTCTTGTCTACACTCACACCTGCATGCACTACCTCTACAGCCACTACGTCCCTCTCCAGCACACCCACCAGCATACCCCGCTCACGTGCAGTCACCACCCCCACTACCATTCAAACATCCCCTGTGTCCTCTCCCAGTGTGTCTGTGACGCCCCCTCCCAAGATACACAAAGGCAGGCACACACCTACCCAACAGCCACCTCACGACAGCCTCCAGCTACCCGTCCCAGTGTGTCCAAAAAACCTTTCCTGTCCAAGCTTGACCTCTTTCCCACACCTCCCCCACCCCATCCGTCTCCTAGGTCCCAAACTAGCACCTCAGCCACAACATCTCCGGGACCAGTGGTGCCTGTAGTCACCGGAATCTGGAGTGCACCGGCCACCAGGGCAGCCAGTGTGGCACGGAGCCACAGAACAGACAGTCCCCCACAGAGGCGGAAGACTCCAGCCACCAAAGCCACTCCCAGGGGTCCCGGTGAGAGTGTGGAGTCAGCTGTGACACCTTCCAAGGTGGGGAAGAGCCTCAAGAAACCCAGCAAGTCTGGGAAGAGCAGCACGGCGGAGAAGACCGCCATCATCCCCGCTGCCCAGGAGGCCACCTCCAGCACAAGCCCAGCTGCCCAGGACAGGCCTGCCAGCACAAGCCCAGCTGCCCAGGACAGGACCGCCAGCACAAGCATAGGTGCCGAGGACAGGACCTCCAGCACAAGCCCAGCTGCCCAGGACAGGACCGCCAGCACAACCCCAGCTGCCCAGTACAGGACCGCCAGCACAAGCCCAGCTGCCCATGACAGGACTGCCAGCACAAGCCCAGCTGCCGAGGACAGGACCGCCAGCACAAGTCCACCTGCCCAGGAGGGGCCCGCCAGCACCAGCCCACCTGCCCAGGAGGCCACCGCCAGCGCAAGCCCCGCTGGGCCATGAAGGACCGCCAGCAAAAGCCCCGCTGGGCCATGAAGGACTGCCAGCAAAAGCCCCGCTGGGTCATGAAGGACCGCCAGCAGCTGAGTCCCTGCAATGGAGACCGCCGCCTCAAGCACCGCTGAACAGGGCACCGCCATCTCAAGCAACGCTGCACAGGGCACCGCCATCTCAAGCACCGCTGAATAGGGCACCGCCATCTCAAGAACCGCTGCACAGGGCAACGCCATCTCAAACACCGCTGAACAGGGCACCGCCATCTCAAGCACTGCTAAACAGGGCACCGCCATCTCAAGCACCGCTGCACAGGGCACCACCATCTCAAGCACCGCTGCACAGGACACCGCTGTCCCAAACACCGCTGGCCCATGAGCGGCAAGGGCACTGACACAACTGAGTCCGTCACAGGGTGAATGATGCACTCTGGGCTCCATGCCCCCTCCAGAACTAGTGGAGACTGTCATCCACTACCTCTGTACTTAGCAGGATGAAGCACTCTGGGCACCATGCCCCCTCCAGAACCAGTGGAGAGATCCATCCACTACCTCTGTCCTTAGCAGGATGAAGCACTCTGGGCACCATGCCCCCTCCAGAACCAGTGGAGACTGTCATCCACTACCTCTCTCTTTAGCAGGATGAAGCACTCTGGGCACCATGCCCCCTCCAGAACCAGTGGAGAGATCCATCCACTACCTCTGTCCTTAGCAGGATGAAGCACTCTGGGCACCATGCCCCCTCCAGAACCAGTGGAGAATGCTATCCACTTGAGAGACTGTGGCTTTGCACTCCCCAGGATATGGCAGTGGGCAAACCACCCACTGTAGAGACTTGAGAGACTGTGGCTTTGCACTCCCCAGGATATGGCAGTGGGCAAACCACCCACTGTAGAGACTTGAGAGACTGTGGCTTTGCACTCCCCAGGATATGGCAGTGGGCAAACCACCCACTGTAGAGACTTGTGAGACTGTGGCTTTTCACTCCCCAGGATATGGCAGTGGGCAAACCACCCACTGTAGAGACTTTGAGACTGTGGCTTTGCACTCCCCTGGATATGGCAGTGGGCAAACCACCCACTGCAGAGACTTGAGAGACTGTGGCTTTGCACTCCCCAGGATGGAACAGTGGGCATGTGGCCCCCTCGTGGATTTGGCGTCGTGCACTCAAGCGGCTGAGGTGCCCCCCCTTTCCCTCCCCCTGAGGTGCCTGTTTAGTTGCTCTCTGATGCCCCTGCAGTGTTCTCTCCGTCATGGTCGGGGATCTTGTGTGGGCCTCGCCCATACCGTGTGGTCCCAGTGTTCCACGGACTTTCTTAGAGCACTACCTGGACTACTATGCTTGGTATATATTTTGTACATGGTGTATATATATATATTTCTGCCTACTTGCTTCTAATATATTACAATGGTTACACTCATTTTCTATTGTCTTTGCATTCTTCCGGGGGGTTTGGAGGGTGTAACTGTGATGTATTGATTTGCATTAGTGTGTGTGTTGTAGTGGGTGAGGGTGGGGGTGTTGCGTGTGTGTGTCCCTGTTTTTTCTCTCCCCCCTCCCCTGTGTCGTAGGTGCAGTACTCACCGTGGTCTTCGCCGCCGGCATTCGTGCTCCTGGTAGAGGAGCAGGAAGACTATTGCAGGGAGAATTTGGAGTTCCGGATCCATTGCGTCCTCATTCCTTGTGGGGTGTGTAGAGGTGAGCGTTTTTCCTTCGGGATTCCTGTTTCCGCTGTGTTTTTATCCGCGGTGAATCCGCCCCGGAAAAGGTGGCAGATTGGCCTGTCATAATAGTGTGGGCGGTACATTGTCTCCCGCCTGTCTTCTGAAGGTGAGCAGGTCCTGGGTCTGTCATAGGTTGGTGGGGAGGGTGTTCCAAGTTTTGGCGGCGAGGTATGAGAAGGGTCTGCTGCCGGAGGTCTTTCTTCGGATGCGGGGGACGACAGCGGGGGCGAGGTTTGCGGAGCGGAGCTGACGGGTGGGGGTGTAGAAGCTGAGTCTGTTGTTCAGGTAGGCTGGTAGGCTGGTCCGGTGTCGTGGAGTGCTTTGTGGGTGTGAGTAAGAAGCTTGAAAGTGATCCTCTTGTCCACGGGGAGCCAGTGAAGGTTTCTCAGGTGGTGGTGGAAGATGTGGCTGTGGCGGGGCACGTCGAGGATCAGCCGGGCGGAGGCGTTTTGGATGCATTGGAGGCGTAGTAGCTCTTTTGCTGGGATGCCTGTGTAGAGTGCGTTGCCGTAGTCCAGTCTGCTGCTGACGAGGGCCTGTGTCATGGTTCTTCTGGTTTCTGACGGGATCCACTTGTAGATTCTACAGAGCATGCAGAGTGTGTTGTAGCAGGAGGAGGAAACTGCGTTGATCTGTTTAGACAAGGTGAGGGAGGAGTCGAGGATGAAGCCCAGGTTGCGAGCGTGGTCAGTCGGTTTTGGTGGGGTTCCTAGGGCGGTGGGCCACCAGGAGTCGTCCCAGGCGGAGGGGATGGGTCCGAGGATGAGGACCTCTGTCTTGTCCGAGATCAGTTTCAGACGGCTGTTTCTCATCCATTCGGTGATGGATTTCATTCCCTCGTAGAATGTTGAGGTTGTGTTGTCGGGCCACTTGTGCGAGGGGGCCATGTAGATGTTGAACAGCGTCGGGCTGAGGGATGAGCCTTGGGGGACGCCGCAGATGATGTCGGTGGCTTCGGAGCGGAAGGGGGGAGGCAGACTCTCTGGGTTCTGCCGGAGAGGAATGAGATAATCCAGTCTAGGGCTTTTCCTTGAATTCAGACTTCTTGGAGGTGTGATTTCAGGGTGCGGTGGCAGACTGTGTCAAAGGCGGCAGATAGGTCCAGGAGGATGAGGGCTGATGTTTCGCCGTTGTCCATTTGGCGTCTGATGTCGTCTGTGGCGGCGAGAAGGGCGGTCTCAGTGCTGTGGTTTCGTCTGAAGCCGGACTGGGAGGGGTCCAGGATGTCGTTGTCTTCGAGGTGGCTGGTTAGTTGTGTGTTGACGATTTTTTCAATCACTTTTGCTGGGAAAGGGAGTAGGGAGATGGGTCGGAAGTTCTTGAGGTCGTTGGGGTCTGCTTTGGGCTTCTTGAGGAGGGCATGGATTTCGGCGTGTTTCCATTTTTCTGGGAAAGTCGCTGTTTCGAAGGAGATGTTGATGACCTTCCGTAGTTGGGGGGCGATGGTGGAGCCGGCTTTGTTGTATACGTGGTGGGGGCAGGGGTCTGAAGGAGATCCTGAGTGGATGGAATTCATGATCTTGCGTGTCTCTGTGTCATTGACATTGGTCCAGGACGTCAGGTGGTTTGTGCAGGTGGGGTGTTCGGGGGTAGGGTCTGGCGTGGGAGTGGCGTTGAAGCTGTCGTGGATGTCGGTGATCTTCCGGTGGAAAAAGGTGGACAGCGCGTTGCAGAGTTCTTGGGATGGAAGGATGTCGTTGATGTTGGCGCTGGGGTTGGAGAGTTCTTTCACAATGCTGAAGAGCTCTTTACTGTTGTGTGCGTTGTTGTCCAGGCGGTCTTTGAAGTGGGATCATTTGGCTTGTCTGATGAGTTGGTGGTGATTGCGGGTGGCGTCCTTGTGGGCTGTGAGGCTGTCGGGTGTGTGTTTGAGGAGCCATTCCTTTTTTAGCTTCCGGCAGTCGCGTTTGGAGTTTAGGAGCTCGTCGGTGAACCAGGTGGCTTTTTTTCTGGTTTGGTTGTCGGTGTGTTTCTTGAATGGTGCGAGGGTGTTGGCGCAATCGTTGATCCACAGAGTGAGGTTGTGGGCGGCGGTGTCTGGGTCGGTGGGGTCGGGGGGTGGGTTCTGGGCGAGGGTGTTGGTAAGCTGGTCTTCTGTAACTTTGCTCCAGCATCGGCAGGGTGGCTGTTGGGTGCGATGGTGCTCGGTGTGTTTCTTGTAAGTGAAATGGATGCAGTGGTGGTCGGTCCAGTGGAGTGGGGTGGTGTGGTTGAAGGTGACGTGAGCGCTTGAGGAGAAGATGGGGTCAAGCGTGTGGCCAGCGATGTGGGTTGGTGTGTTGATGAGTTGTCTGAGGCCGTGGTCAGTGAGGTTGTCGATCAGGGTGGTGGAGTTTGTGTCGTTGTTGTTCTCCAGGTGGAAATGTAGGTCCCCGAGGAGGATGTAATCCGTTGAGGTGAGTGCGTGGGTGCTGGTGAGGTCGGCGAGGGATTCGCTGAAGGGTGTTCGTGGTCCGGGGGGTCTGTAGATGAGCGTTCCTCTGAGAGTGGTGTTGGGGTCGGTGTGGATGCGGAAGTGTAGGTGTTCGGCGGTTTTGAGGGAGTCATCAGTGTGGGTGTTTACCTTGAGGGTGGATTTGTGGGCGATGGCTATTCCTCCTCCGATTCCGTTGGTGCGGTCTCTGCGGATGATCTTGTAGCCGTCCGGGATGGCTATTGCGATGTCGGGCGCCGAGGAGTCGTTCCACCAGGTTTCGGTTAGGAAGGCTACGTCTGGGGCGGTGGAGTCGAGCAGGTCCCAGAGCTCGATGGCGTGCTTGCGTGTGGAGCGGGTGTTGAGGAGTATGCAGTGGAGGTGGTTTCTTCCGGTCTTTGTTGGTTTCGCTGTTCTGTCGCAGGTGAATCTGCATGTGCGGCATGAGAAGGGTCCGTTGGTGTTCCTTGGTGAGGACTGGAAGCATTCTGTGATGCGGTCAGCCATGTAGAGGCGTCTGGAGGTGCAGGGGTCTCGCGGACCAGGAGGTGTGGCACTGGGCGCGATCTAGGCGCGGACAGGCTTGCCTCTGGCGCGCCTCGGGCGCGCCCGCTGCGCGCGGACGCACAGCGACCACCATTAAGAAGGGAGGGGGGAGGGAGGAGCAGCTGGGAGGCGGGAGGGAGCGGCAAATGGGGGCACGAGGGGGGCGGGGCCGCAGGGAGGCAGTGACGGGGAAAGCAGCTCAGAGAGAGCCGGCAAGGGATGCGCACAAGGGGCAAAAGTGGCAAAAAAGGCACAGAATTAAACTGAGGAAAGAACGGCACAGTAATTCAAGGCACAGAAAACAAGTCACAATAACATGAACGGCACAATAATTCAAGGCACAGAAAGCGAGTCACAAAGTTAAAAAGGCACAAAGGCACAGAAAACGAGTCACAATAGCGGCACAATAGTTCAAGGCACAGAAAGCGAGTCACAGAGTTAAAAAGGCACAAAGGCACAGAAAACGAGTTACAATAGCGGCACAATAGTTCAAGGCACAGAAAGCGAGTCACAAAGTTAAAGAGGCACAAAGGCACAGAAAGCGAGTCACAAAGTTGAAAAAGGCACAAAAGCACAAGTCTAGTGACGCTTACCAGAGCCCACTAGACACCAGGGATGAGGCGCAGGCGGATGCCTGTGGGTGGTGAAGGGCCTCGAACACTCGAACGGCTGCGTGTGCGGGGTCAAGGACAAGGGGACAGCTTGGTGGAGCTGCGGACGTGGGGGAGCAATCTCCTGACCAAAATCAGGTCAGAGGTCGCTCACCCTCGATGCACAGCGACCGCCATTAAGAAGGGAGGGGGGAGGGAGGAGCAGCTGGGAGGCGGGAGGGAGCGGTGAATGGGGATGTGAGGGGGGCGGGCCGCAGGGAGGCAGCGACAGAGAAAGCGGCTCAGAGAGAGCTGGCAAGGGGAGCGCACAAGGGGCGAAAGCGGCGAAAAAGGCACAGAATTAAACTGAGGAAAGAACGGCACAGTGATTCAAGGCACAGAAAACGAGTCACAATAACATGAACGGCACAATAATTCAAGGCACAGAAAGCAAGTCACGAAGTTAAAAAGGCACAAAGGCACAGAAAACGAGTCACAATAGCGGCACAATAGTTCAAGGCACAGAAAGCGAGTCACAGAGTTAAAAAGGCACAAAGGCACAGAAAACGAGTTACAATAGCGGCACAATAGTTCAAGGCACAGAAAGCGAGTCATAAAGTTAAATAGGCACAAAGGCACAGAAAGCGAGTCACAAAGTTGAAAAAGGCACAAAAGCACAAGTCTAGTGACGCTTACCAGAGCCCACTAGACACCAGGGATGAGGCGCAGGCGGATGCCTGCGGGTGGTGGAGGGCCTCGAACACGCGTACGGCTGCGTGTGCGGGGTCAAGGACAAGGGGACAGCTGGGTGGTGCTGCGGACGTGGGGGAGCGATCTCCTGACCAAAATCAGGTCAGAGGTCGCTCACCCTCGACGCGCAGCAACGGCCATTAAGAAGGGAGGGGGAGGGAGGAGCAGCTGGGAGGTGGGAGGGAGGGGTGAATGGGGATGTGAGGGGGGTGGGCCGCAGGGAGGCAGCGACGGGGAAAGCGGCTCAGAGAGAGCCGGCAAGGGGAGCACAAGGGGCAAAAGCAGCGAAAAAAGCACAGAATGAAACTGAGGAAAGAACGGCACAGTAATTCAAGGCACAGAAAACGAGTCACAATAACATGAACGGCACAATAATTCAAGGCACAGAAAGTGAGTCACGAAGTTAAAAAGGCACAAAGGCACAGAAAACGAGTCACAATAGCGGCACAATAGTTCAAGGCACAGAAAGCGAGTCACAGAGATAAAAAGGCACAAAGGCACAGAAAACGAGTCACAATAGCGGCACAATAGCTCAGGCACAGAAAGCGAGTCACAGAGGTAAAAAGGCACAAAGGCACAGAAAACGAGTCACAATAGCGGCACAATAGTTCAAGGCACAGAAAGCGAGTCACAAAGTTAAAGAGGCACAAAGGCACAGAAAGCGAGTCACAAAGTTGAAAAAGGCACAAAAGCACAAGTCTAGTGAAGCTTACCAGAGCCCACTAGACACCAGGGATGAGGCGCAGGTGGGTGCCTGCGGGTGGTGGAGGGTCTCGAACACGCAAATGGCTGCGTGTGCGAGGTCAAGTACAAGGGGACAGCTTGGTGGTGCTGCGGACGCGGGGGAGCGATCTCCTGACCAAAATCAGGAGTGTAAGAAAGGGTGTCCAAGATACCCCACCCCAATACCCTGGAAAGTAGGAGTAAAGTACTACTATTTCCCCAGAAACACAGTAAAGTCATGATAAGGGATTTTGCAAAGACCACAACAGAATGCAAAGCACTGAAGACAGATTCCTGGACCTGAAGACCTGCAAAGGAAGGGGACCAAGTCCAAGAGTCACAAAAAGTGTCCAGGGGGGCAGGAGCCCACTAAACCCCGGATGAAGATGCAAAATGGCTGCCTCTGGATGGAAGAAGCTGAAGATTCTGCAACAACGAAAGGTGCTAGGAACTTCTCCTTTGTGCAGAAGATGTCCCACGGCGAGCTGGAGGATGCAGAGTTGTTTCCTTGGCAAAGTACTGCAAACAAGCCTTGCTAGCTGCAAGAGTCACTGTTAGAGAAAAGGGTGCTGCCTGGGCCAAGGAAGGACCAGGATGTCGCCACTTGGGAGAGAACACAGAGGTGCCCCTCAGCAACGTAGAGGGCCTAAGCAAAAGAAAGTACCACCCGCAGAAGTCCTTGAACATGGGCTCAAGAAGTATGAACATGGCGGTCATCTCAACACTGCAGAAGGAGGTTCCATGACACAGGAGAACAACTCAGGGAGCTGAGCATTGCAAGACAGAGTGCTGGGGACCTAGGCTCGGCTGTGCATGCAGGATTTCTTGGAAGTGTGCACAGAAGCCCTTGTAGCTGTGGTTTACGTGGTGCACAACATTACTGTCTGGAGAGGGGAGGCAAGGACACACCTCCTCCAAATTTGGACAGTTCGACCACTGGACAGTTTGGGTCACTTGGGTCCATCACCTGTGTTCCAGGGGCCAGGATGAGAGGGGTCCCAGAGTCCCAGTGAAGCTGAAGTTTGGTGCCTGCTGAAGCAGGGGGAAGATTCTGTTGACCCACGGGAGATTTCTTCGTGGCTTCCAGTGCAGGATGAAAGCAGGCATCCCCCAAAGGATGCACCACCAGGAAACAGTCGAGAAAGCCAGCAGGATTAGGCGCTACAATGTCACCGGTAGTCTTCTTGCTACTTTGTTGCAGTTTTGCAGGTGTCCTGGAGCAGTCAGCGGTCAATCCTTGGCAGAAGTCAAAGAGAGAGGTGCAGAGGAACTTTGGTGAATTCTTGCAAGTCGTTATCTGAGGGAAAGCCCACTGGAGAGACCCTAAATAGCCCTCAGAGGAGGGTTGGCCACCTAGTCAGGTAAGCACCTACCAGGACGGGTCTCTGACATCACCTGCTGGCACCGGCCACTCAGAGGCCTCCAGAGTATCCTCACACCTCTGGAAACAAGATGGCAGAGGTCTGGGACACACTGGAGGAGCTCTGGGCCCCACCCCTGGGGTGGTGATGGACAGGGGAGTGGTCACTCCCCTTTTCTTTGTCCAGTTCTGCGCCAGAGCAGGGACTGGGGGTTCCCTAAACCAGTGTAGGCTGGCTTAAGCGTGGAGGGTACCATCTGTGCCCTTCAAAGCATTTCCAGAGGCTGGGAGAGGCTACCCCTCCCCAGCCGTTAACGCCTATTTCCAAAGAAAGAGGGTGTAACTCCCTGCTCTCAGAGGAAATGCTTTGTTCTGCCTTCCTGGGACTGGGCTGCCCAGACCCCAGGAGGGTAGAACCCGGTCTGTGGGGTGGCAGCAACAGTAGCTGCAGAGAAAACCCTAGAAAGCTGGTTTGGCAGTACCCGGGGTCCATAGTGGACGGTGATGCATGGAATTGGCTCCCCAATACCAAATTTGGAATGGGGGGACAATTCCATGATCTTAGACATGTTACATGGCCAAATGTGGAATTACCATTACATATAGGTATTGAGCTATATGTAGTGCACGCATGTAATGGTATCCCTGCAATCACAAAGTTCAGGGAAATGGCCCTGAATGATTTCGGGCACCTTTGCTAGTGCAAGGGTGCCCTCACACTTAGTAACTTTGCACCTAAGCTTCAGCGAGTGAAGGTTAGACATATTGGTGGCTTATGCTGCAGCCCATAGGGATCTCCTGGAACCCCAATACCCTGGGTACCTAAGTACCCTATACTAGGGAATTATAAGGGTGTTCCAGTGTGCCAATTGAAATTGGTAAAAGTGCACACTAGCTTATAATGAGAAATTTAAAGGCAGAGAGAGCATAAGCACTGAGGTTCTGATTAACAGAGCCTCAGTGACATAGTTAGTCACTACACAGGTATACACATTCAGGCCACAAACTATGAGCACTGGGGTCCTGGCAAGCAGGATCCCAGTGAGACAGGCAAAAAACAAACTTACATGCATGTAAAAATGGGGGTAACATGCCAGGCAAGATAGTACTTTCTTACACAACCCCCCCCCCCAAACGAGGGACAATAAGGCTAATCTTGCCCATATGAGTCTTCATTGCCTAAGTGGAAATTTCTGGAGAATCCATCTGCATTGGAGTGGGTACTCCCAGGTCTATGTTCCACTGTATAGTCCATTCCCTGTAGGGAGATGGACCACCTCAACATTTTAGGGTTTTCACCTTTCATTTATTTAAGCCATAATAGAGGTTTGTGGTCTGTCTGAACAATAAAGTGAGTACCAAAGAGGTATGGTTTCAACTTTTTTAAGGCCCATACCACAGCAAAGGCCTCCCTCTCTATAGCAGACTAACGTTTTTCTCTAGGGGTCAACCTCCTGCTGATAAAAGCAACAGGTTGATCCTAGCCCTCAGTGTTAAGCTGTGATAGAACTGCCCCTACCCCTAATTCAGAAGCATCAGTTTGAACTATGACTTTTTTGGAGACACATGGTGTTAGAAATGGGGTCTTTGGTTGACAATCAGGTTATGCCCTGTTCAAGCAAGGACCCTCACTCTAGCCAGGGAAAAAAGTGAATCACCCTCTGCTAACCCCTGCTTACCCCCTTGGTAGTTTGGCAGAGCAGTAGGTTTAACTTCAGAGTGCTAGGTGTAAAGAATTTGTACCAACACACACAGTAACTTAATGAAAACTCTACAAAATGACATAACACAGTTTAGAAAAATAGGAAATATTTACCTAAACAAAACAAGACCAAAACAACAAAAATCCGACATACACATGTCAAGTTATGAATTTTTAAAGATTAAACTCAAAAATACCGCTTAGAAACACAAAATGGTCCTGCGAAGGTCGTCGTGTTCCAACAAAGATCACAGAGTTGGTTGCAGGCGGCGTCACCGCATTCTGCAGCGGCATCGGTCCGGAGTCGTTCGAAGTCGATTTCCTTGAATTTTCACCAGCTTTTCCTTTCAAGAGCCCAGGGACTGGATAGGGCACCACTTGTCAGGGCAGAAGTCTCAACAGACAGTCCATGGCCCTGAGACTTCAGAACAAGGGGCAAGCTCAGTCCAAGCCCTTGAAGAGTCCTTCTCAAGCAGGAATATACCACAAAGTCCAGTCTTTGTCTTCTTGCACAGGCAGAAGCAGCAACTGTTGGATAGCACCACAAAGCACAGTCACAGGTAGGGCAGCACTTCTCCTCAGCTCTTCAGCTCTTCTCCAGGCAGAGGTTCCTCTTGATGTCCAGAAGTGATCTAAAGTCGGTGGTTTTGGGTGCCCTTCTTATACCCAATTTCTCCTTTGAAGTAGGCCTACTTCAAAGTAAAGTCTCTTTTGAATGTGAAATCCTGCGTTGCCCAGGCCAGGCCCCAGACACTCACCAGGGGGTTGGAGACTGCATTGTATGAGGACAGGCACAGCCCTTTCAGGTGTAAGTGACCACTCCTCCCCTCCCTCCTAGCATAGAGGGCTCATCAGGAAATGCAGACTACTCCCCAGCTTCCTTTTTGTCCCTGTCTAGTGTGGGGTGCAATCAGCCCAACTGTCAAACTGACCCAGACAGGGAATCCACAAACAGGCAGAGTCACAGAAATGGTATAAGCAAGAAAATGCTCATTTTCTAAAAGTGGCATTTTCAAACACACAATCTTAAAATCAACTTTACTAAAAGATGTATTTTTAAATTATGAGCACAGAGACCCCAAACTCCACAGGTCCATCCACTCCCAAAGGGAATCTACACTTTAATCAGATTTAAAGGTAGCCCCCATATCAACCTATTGAGAGAGACAGGCCTTGTAACAGTGAAAAATGAATTTAGCAATATGTCACTGTCAGGACATATAAAACACATCACTATATGCCCTACCATACCATACACTGTGCCCTGCACTTGGGGCTACCAGGGCCTTCATTAGGGGTGTCTGACATGTAAGAAAAGGGAAGGTTTAGGCCTGGCAAGTGGGTACACTTGTCAAGTCGAATTTACAGTTAAAAACTGCACACACAGACACTGCAGTGGCAGGTCTGAGACATGATTACAGAGCTACTTATGTGGGTGGCACAACCAGTGCTGCAGGCCCACTAGTAGCATTTGATTGACAGGCCCTGGCACCTCTAGTGCACTAGGGACTTACTAGTAAATCAAATATGACAGTCAAGGATAAATCAACCATACAATTTACACAAAGAGCATATGCACTTTAGCACTGGTTAGCAGTGGTAAAGTGCTCAGAGTTCAAAAGCCAACAGCAACAGGTCAGAAAAATAGGAGGCAGAAAGCAAAAAGAATGGGTGGATGACCGTTCATAAGCAAAAAAAGCCCAACACGACCCCCTACCAGACTAAAGCCAGTGGAGAACAATCAATACCTTGATGTACTTCCCTGATTGGGGCCATAGAACAAGGACCTAGGCCTACAACAGTAGGGGCATGTTCCAGTTCTGTGCCTTCCTGACTCCAGTCGGATCCCTCTGTCCATACTCTCAGGGCCCACTGAGCTAACCCAAGGACAACCCTTCTCCACATCTGCAGATACCATCTGTGCAGAACCTAACTTTACTTTGCTCACAGATGTATCCCAATGGCCAGATCGTACCACCAGGGCCAACACAGTGGAGTTGCCCACTCCATCCCCAGGTGTGACTCTCGTCCCCCACCAGCGGCAACTCTGTCCACGAGGACAGCAAGCCACAGTGACCCCTGACAACTGTCAGGGATGAGAGCCCAACCTCAGGCCTCTCCAACCACTGTGACTGTAGAGAGTAGGGGGTGGTAGCCCCAGGTGCCTGAACCCTTTGACCACTCTCTCTTCCACCAGGTCAGGGATGACAACCTGACCCTGGTCCCCTCCTCTGGGGCTCTGTGCCCTCCCTCTAGGAGCGGCACCCCCAGAGTCCAAAGTTGTCAGGGCTCTTGTAGAAGCAGTCCTGCACAATTTTTTCATCAGTGCATGGATGTTAACCTGCAACTGATCCTCCAACCTTGGGTCTGTACCTTCAGGTTGGACCAGGGCCAGGGGTGAGGCTTCCCTCTCCCTGCCTTCTATTCTGGGGTCCTGCACCCCCCAACTAGGAGTGCCCCCCCAGAAGACAACATGATAGGTGCACTGTTAGCAGCAGCCCCTTCCTCCAGGTCAGGGAGGACACCCTGAACCTGGCCTTCCAGTCCAGGGTCTGTACCCTTAGATTGCACTGGGATTATGGGTGAGTCTCTCTCTCCCCTGCCCCTACTCTCAGGGTTCTGCACCTCCCCTCAGGTAGAGAACCCCTTGAAATCACACCGGGGGGGGGGTGATTGGGCAAACCGCCCCCCCCTTCAGGTCAGGGTTTATCTCCTGCACCTGATCCTCCAGTCCAGGGTCTGTACCCACAGACTGGACCTCTGCCTGGCAACCCAGGACTTCCTGGGGGACATACCTTCTCCCCACCAGGTCAGAGTTTACCCTCTGAACCTGGTCATCCAACCCAGACTCACCACCCTGCGGATGAACCACTGCCTGGCGCACCAGAACTTCCTTGGGAGCACCCCTGCCCCCCATCAGGTCAGAGTTTACCCCCTAAACCTGATTCATTCAACCCAGAGTCACCACCCTGTGGTTGAACCATTGCCTGGCACACCAGGACTTCCATAGGGGCACACCTACCCCCCTAAAGGGACACACCGTCCCCGAAGGCCACACAAGAGTCTGGCTGGTGCAGGTCTCCTGACCTCTGCCCATCTGACAGAGTCTGGATTCCCCCAACCCAGAAATGGTCTCACCAAGGTCATTCCTGGGGAGCTCTGCTCTCAGTGCTAACCCCTGACCCTCCAGGTTCTCTGCTGGGGTCCGCAACCCCCTCTCAATCCTCTGTCTGGACTTCTGCACCCCCTCACTAGGAGTGGTACTGCCAGACACCAGAACTGGTGGGATGCTGGCTACAGCCGCCCCCCCAAGTTCTCCTAACACTGTGGGGTCTCCCTCAACAGATACCCCTACGGTACAGGTTAGGCTCCCCTCCTGGTGTTCCCTCATGGAACCCTGCAGGGCCTGGGACCGGATCTCGGGCACCTTGGGCCTCAACCCATCCCCATTCCCTCTCCTCTGAGACTGGACATGGGGTCCCTCACCCATCCCACTACACTGGAACCTACCTGGGACACTACAATCCTTCCCTACCTCACCTAGTAGGGAAATACCTAGACCACTCATCTTAGGAGTACCGCCAAATGCCTCTTCAGACTCTCTGGTACTCACCCAGAGGTCTGCCTCCAGTGTAAGTTCCCTGGGGTCAGAGAACTCACACTCCACTTGGTGATGGCATAGCTCTGGAAAATAAGGACTAGACATATGCTCTCCAGCAATTAGATCACTCAGCCCCTCACGTGGATAACCCAAAGTACCCTTCACCCAACCATCCAGTGACTCTGCTTTCAAAAAGAACCCCCACATCACCCTCCTGAGACTGGTGAGAGAGACCCTGACTGTCCCTGACACTCAACTCACACTCTTCTGGGATGTCTTCACACTCCATAACCAGGACTTCTACCTGGGGGAACCCCTCTCCCTTTTACTCTCATCTAGAGTCAGTCGAGTGTCCCTCCTATCAGTAGGAATATGACTCCCCATGCCAGTTCCCCAATCCACCTCAGGGACCCTGTGCATCACTGTAGCTACCTCATACCCCTGAACTTCCTGGTGTGTGTTAACTCCCTTCTTCATGTAAGGCACCACATCTCTGGGCATGTGCACTTCTTCAGCAGCACTGGATATAAGATTTGTGCTGCCACCATCTGAACTGGACTCGGCCCTCATGGCTTCCAGTTTCAGCTCTTCACAGCTCAGCTCTTGAGCTGCCAACCTTTCTTTTTACAGGGCTAAGGCTCTCTTCTCCTCCGCCCTCTCAAGCTCTGCTTCTAGCTCTTCCAGATTCCAGATTCGAGCTAGGAGCCAATCATCTCTTTCTGTTCGCTCCTCAGGGCCAGTCCCTCCTCCTCAGAGTGGTCCTCCTCCTCAGAGTAGTCCTCCTCCTCAGACTCATTTGGTGGTGTTGCCTGACAATGTTTCAACTCATGCTGAAACAAGGCCGACTCAAGATCCTCCCTTCTGGATTTCTTGTTCACAGCCAGTCCCCATTCCATGCAGAATGCTTTAAGCTGCCACTTTTTATACATAAATAGGTGCCAGAAATTGACTTCCATTTTGCAAAGGCTTGACAACCAAAAACCAGAGTCCAAAAAGATTAGCAATATTTCCAGGAGGACATCAGAGAACAAAAAGCAGAATTACAAGACAAGTAGTATGTGGTCACGTAGTGGTCTGAACTCAAACAGTAGTGTACACTTAATCACTGTATGTCAAGTACAAATACAAGTCCAAAACCCAACCGCTGATCACCAATGTTAGAAATGGGGTCTTTGGTTGACAGTCAGGTTACCCCCTGTTCAAGCAAGGACTCTCACTCTAGTCAGGGTAAAAGAGAATCACCCTCAGATAACCCCTGTTTACCCCATGGTAGCTTGGCAGAGCAGTAGGCTTAACTTCAGAGTGCTAGGTGTAAAGTATTTGTACCAACACACACAGTAACTTAATGAAAACACAACAAAATGACACAACACAGGTTTAGAAAAATAGGAAATATTTATCTAAACAAAACAATACCAAAACGACAAAAATCCACAATACTCAAGTCAAGTTATGAATTTTTAAAGATTAAATTCAAAAATAGCGCTTAGAAACATTATATGCTTCGATGAGGTGTTAATACGGCATCGTGACAGAGTCGTTCCCAACAATCTGACACCAGCGACGCCGGACACGGAGTCGCATAGACTCCCAGGTACAGTACCTTGGTGAAGAAATGAAAACAAGCCGATGCGCGAAGTCGGGGAAACGTTAAATCCGCGCACTTTGAGCGGCGTCGGTTACGACGTGGTGCGGCGACTTCCACGGAGTCGCGGACTTCGGCGGGGCTGCAGCGATGTCGGGCCTGCGAAGGTCGTTGCGTTCCATTGAAGATCACGGAGTTGGTTGCAGGCGGCGTCACCGGATTCAGCAGCGGCTGAGTTGTCCGAAGTCGATTTCCTTGAATTTTCACCAGCTTTTCCTCTCAAGGGCCCAGGGACTAGATAGGGCACCACTTGTCAGGGCAGAAGTCTTAGCAGACAGTCCAGGTGCTGGTAAGGGAAGTGTTTCATGGCCCTGAGACTTCAGAGCAGGGGGTGAGCTCAGTCCAAGCCCTTGGAGAGTCCTTCTCAAGCAGGAATATACCACAAAGTCCAACCTTTGTCTCCTTGCACAGGCAGAAGCAGCAACTGTAGGATAGCTCCACAAAGCAAAGTCACAGGCAGGGCAGCACTTCTCCTCAGCTCTTCAGCTCTTCTCCAGGCAGAGATTCCTCTTGATGTCCAGAAGTGATCTAAAGTCTGTGGTTTTGGGTGCCCTTCTTATACCCAATTTCTCCTTTGAAGTAGGCCTACTTCAAAGTAAAGTCTCTTTTGAATGTGAAATCCTGCCTTGCCCAGGCCAGGCCCCAGACACTCACCAGGGGGTTGGAGACTGCATTGTATGAGGACAGGCACAGCCCTTTCAGGTGTAAGTGACCACTCCTCCCCTCCCTCCTAGCACATATGGCTCATCAGGAAATGCAGATTACACCCCACCTTCCTTTTTGTCCCTGTCTAGTGTGGGGTGCAACCAGCCCAACTGTCAAACTGACCCAGACAGGGAATCCACAAACAGGCAGAGTCACAGAAATGGTATAAGCAAGAAAATGCTCACTTTCTAAAAGTGGCATTTTCAAACACACAATCTTAAAATCAACTTTACTAAAAGATGTATTTTTAAATTGTGAGCTCAGAGACCCCAAACTCCACATGTCCATCCGCTCCCAAAGGGAATCTACACTTTAATCAGATTTTAAAGGTAGCCCCCATGTTAACCTATGAGAGGGACATGCCTTGCAACAGTGAAAAACGAATTTAGCAATATTTCAGTGTCAGGACACATAAAACACATCCCTATATGTCCTACCTTCACCATACACTGCACCCTGCCCTTGAGGCTACCTAGGGCCTAACTTAGGGGTGTCTGACATGTAAGGAAAGGGACGGTTTAGGCCTGGCAAGTGGGTACACTTGCCAAGTCGAATTTACAGTTAAAAACTACACACACAAACACTGCAGTGGCAGGTCTGAGACATGATTACAGAGCTACGTATGTGGGTGGCACAGCCAGTGCTGCAGGCCCACTAGTAGCATTTGATTTACAGGCCCTGGCACCTCTAGTGCACTCTACTAGCGATTTACTAGTAAATCAAATATGCCAATCATTGATAAACCAATCAACCATACAATTTACACAGAGAGCATGGTAAAGTGGTAAAGTGCTCAGAGTTCAAAAGCCAACAGCAACAGGTCAGAATAAATAGGAGGCAGGAGGCAAAAAGATTGGGGATGACCCTGCATAAGCAAAAAAAGTCCAACACATGGGCTTTTTAGGACAGGTGCAGAATACATGGCCTGTTTGAGATCATCAAAAGCCTTTTGACAGCTAGCTGTCAATAATACCTTTTAAGGCATCTTTTTTTATGTGAGGTCATTAAGAGGGGCAGCTATAGTGCCATCATTCTTTATGAACATCCTGTAGTACCTTGTGAGGCCTAGGAAGGCTCTCACTTGGGTTTGACATGTAGGGGGTGCCCATTCCATAATGGTTTGGATCTTCCCCTGCAGTGGCTCAATCTGTTCCCCACCTACCAGGTGGCCCAGATAACCCACTTTCCCCTGCCCTAGCTGGCACTTTGAAGCCTTGATAGTGAGGCCTGCCTTTTGCAGGGCCTCCAAAACTTTCCACAGGTGGACCAAGTGATCATCCCAGGTAGAGCTAAAGACAGCAATATCGTCCAGATATGCTGCACTAAAGGCTTCCAATCATTGGAGGACTGTATGCACAAACCTCTGAAAAGTGGCAGGTTCATTTTTCAATCCAAAGGGCATAACAGTGAACTGATAGTGCCCTCCAATGATTGAAAATGCTGTTTTTGGTTTAGCATCTTCTGATAACTTAATCTGCCAATAACCTGCAGTTAAATCAAAAGTGCTTAGATACTTGGCAGAAGCCAGTGTATCTATCAGCTCATCTGCCCTGGGTAGAGGGTGAGCATCAGTTTTTGTTTCTTGATTGAGACCTCTGTAGTCAACACAAAACCTAATTTCCTTTTTTCCATCTTTAGTATGAGGTTTGGGGACAAGCACCACTGGGCTGGCCCAGGGACTTTCAGAAGGTTCAATCACTCCCAGATCCAACATTTTATGTGCCTCTTGTTTAATACAGTCCCTGACATGGTCAGGCTGTCTATAAATGTTACTTTTGACAGGTAAACTTTCTCCAGTATCAACTGCATGCTCACACCAGGTAGTTGTACCTGGAATCAGTGAGAAGAGGTCAGAGAACTGATCAAGGTGATGTATGCAGTTGTCCTTCTACTCAGCAGTAAGGCAATCTGCCAATACAACTCCCTCCACTAAGCCATCAGCTTCAGTGGTGGAGAAGATGTCAGGGAGAGGGTCACTCTCTTCCTCCTGCCCCTCATCAGTGGCCATGAGCAGGGTTAAGTCAGCCCTGTCATAGTAAGGTTTCAGGCGATTGACATGAAGCACCCTAAGGGGGCTTCTGGCAGTGCCCAGGTCCACCAAGTAGGTGACCTCACCTTTCTTTTACACAATAAGATGGGGTCCACTCCATTTGTCTTGGAGTCTCTTGGGGCCACAGGCTCCAATACCCACACCTTCTGTCCTGGGTGGTACTAAGTCAGGACAGCCGTCTGGTCATGCCATTGCTTTTGGAGCTCTTTGCTGGCCTGAAGGTTTTTACTGGCCTTTTTCATGTACTCAGCCATCCTTGATCTGAGGCCAAGTACATAATCCACAATGTCCTGTTTTGGAGCTTTTAAAGGTTGTGCCCAACCCTCCTTCACAAGAGCAAGGGGACCTCTTACAGGGTGTCCAAAGAGGAGTTCAAAGGAGCTGAAGCCCACTCCTTTCTGGGGTACCTCCCTATAAGCAAAAAGGAGGCCTGGCAACAGGACATCCCATCTCCTCCTGAGTTTTTCAGGAAATCCCATGATCATGCCTTTTAGAGTTTTATTAAACCTCTCAACCAGTCCATTTGTTTGTGGATGATAAGGGGTTGTGAACTTATAGGTAACACCACACTGCTTCCACAATGCCTTGAGATATGCAGACATGAAGTCATGAAGTACTACCTCTGTCTGATACCACTTCCTTAGGGAAGCCCACTCTCGAAAAGATTCCCGGGAGGGCTTTTACCACTGCAGGAGTTGCAGTGGTCCTTAAGGGTATGGCTTCAGGATACCTAGTGGCATGGTCCACTACCACAAGGATAAATCTATTTCCTGTAGCTGTTGGAGGGTCAAGGGGGCCAACAATGTCAACCCCTACCCTTTCAAAGGGCACCCCAACCACTGGGAGTGGAATTAAGGAGGCCTTAGGTGTGCTACCAGTCTTGCCACTGGCTTGGCAGGTCACACAGGAGCGACATAACTCCTTGGTGTCCTCTGACATATGAGGCCAGTGAAACAATGGAACAAGTCTGTCCCAAGTCTTACTTTGGCCCAAATGCCCAGCCAAAGGAATATCATGAGCCAAATTCAGAAGAATCTCCCTATACTGCAAAGGGATGACCAATCACATGACATCTCCAGGTTTAGGGTCCCTTTACTCAGTATAGAGCAGGTTGTCTTCCCAACAAACTTTATGGCTATTAGTGTTATCCCCATTCTGCTGTTTGACAGCTTGCTGTCTTAAACCCTCTAGTGTGGGACAGGTTTGCTGTGCCACACTCAGCTCTTCCCTAGCAGACCCTCTGTACCCCAAAGCTCAGCAGTGTCTGCTGCCAGTTCATCTGGTGTAGGTTCTGCACAGGGAGAGGATTCATCTTCCTCAAAAGGGGAATCTTCTGGAGAGGGAGGGATAGCGGGCAAGGATTTACCCTTTCTACCCCTAGCTTTTGGGAACACTTGGTCCATTTTTCCAGGATCCAAGCTTCCCTGTCCTCCTTGCTTCTGGGCCTGAGCCCTTGTGAGAGCAAAGATATGCCCTGGAATGCTCAGCATTGCTGCATGAGCCTCCAACTCCACTTCAGCCCAAGCTGATGTCTCCAAGTAATTTCCTAGTAAACAGTCTACAGGTAAATCAGTGGCTACCACAACTTTCTTTGGACCAGTAACCCCCTCCCCCCCCCAGTTGAGATTCACAACAGCCATGGGGTGGCTTAGAGTGTTGTTATGAGCATCAGTCACTTGGTACTGCAGACCAAGTAGGTGTTGTTCAGGAGCAACCGGTTTCTCTATCACCATGGTGACACTGGCTTCTGTGTCCCTGTAAGCCTCAACCTCAGCACCATTTATTAGGGGTAGTTGTTTGTACTTACTATATTAAGGGGACAAGCAACCAAGGTGGCAAAATCGATACCACCATCAGAGATTAAAACAGCCTCTGTGATCTCCCTAACAAGACCAACTCCAACTACATTACCAATGGTGAGCCCAGCTACACCCTTTGATTGGCTCTTTGTACTTTTCTTCCCACCACCACTGCTATTACTAGGAGCACTAGTGGACACAGTTGGGATTGTGGTAGTGGGAGCCTTGATGTTTTTCTTTGAATAAGTGGAATCACTTGCCCAGTGGCCTTTACTTTTACATAAATAACACCATGGCTTCTTTTGATTGTTAGAAGAGGATTTGGACCCACCACCCCCAGAGGATTTTTGTGGGCCTGATGAAGACTCTGAACTATTTTTGTCTTTGTCCCCACCCTTGTCTGAAGACTTGCCATCCTTCTTCTTGCCATCATTGTAACCACCTGTATGAGCTTTTCTGCTCACTCTTGTTCTGACCCATTTGTCTGTCTTCTTTCCCAATTCTTGGGGAGACGTCAGATCTGTGTCTACCAAGTACTGATGCAACAAGTCAGACACACAATTATTCAAACTATGCTCTCTCAGAATAAGATTATATAGGCTTTCATAGTCAGTCACCCTACTGCCATGTAACCATCCCTCCCAGGCCTTCACTGAACAGTCTACAAAGTCGGTCCAGTCTTGAGAGGACTCTTTTCTGGTATCTCTGAACTTTATCATGTATTGTTCAGTGGTTAAGCCAAATCAATCTAAGAGTGCATCTTTCAAAACTTTGTAATTGTTGGCATCGCTCTCCCTGACAGTAAGAAGTCTGTCCCTACCTTTGCCAGTGAAAGATAGCCACCATATAGCAGCCTACTGCCTTTGAGGGACCAACTGTACCATACAGACCTTCTCAAGTGCAGGAAAGCACTTGTTTATGTCACCCCCTCCTTGTACGGGGGGACAATCTTGTTCAGGTTTCTTGAATCTGTTTTTCTAACAGGATGACTATCAAAATTGCTGCTGCTGCCACCATGGGGAACTAACCCCAACTTCTGTCTTTCCCTGTCTACATCTAGGGATGTCCTGTCTAAGGCCAACTGCTGTTGTCTTCCCTTCAGTCTGGCCTCTTCCAACCTCAGCTTTCTGAGTTCCCTGTCTAGGGTGCTATCTTCAGGGTGGGAGGTTTGGGAATTCTCTGACACAGAGGTAATGTGAGAATTAGCAGAAGTGGACCTTTCTCTAACTACCTGAACCCTAGTGACCTGGACTTTTGGATGAAAGGTGCCCTACTGATGTGTGACCCCCTCCCACTACCAGCTTCACTAGGTGGCCTGAAAACTGAAAGGTCTTTGGAAGTACCCTCCCCAGAGTCGTCAGGGACTCCCCGGATTCTACCTGGGTAACCCCCTCCTCTACCTCCTGATCCTGGGTTTGACCAGTCTGACTCTGGTCACTTTCAAGGAGAAGGCTAAGAAGGAGATCTTTGGTAGGGTTCTTACCAATCCCTAATATCCTTTCTATACAGAGAACCCTCAAACTTTTAAAGTTTAGATTCTCATAAGTTGTCTTCACAACTTTGGGAGGGGCCTCTACCACAGACATAGTGGAAAGAAAGAGTAAGGGAAGAGATAAAAAGTTTAGAAAACTTTTAAAGAAAAGAAAAAAACTTTTTCAAACTTTTCTGAAACTTTTTAGAAAGTTTTTAGAAAGAAAGTAAGACTGTTAAGGTTAATTGTGTATATTTCTAAGTATTTAGAATATGGTTTTCTTATGAAAAGCACCAATGATAAAGTGGTAAAGCAGTTACAAGTACTTATCCCACCGCTGCACCACCAATGTAGGAGGCTGGCCGGGCTTATAATGGGTACCAATAGCACTTACACCTCATGCCAGGTCCAGTTATCCCTTATTAGTAGAGTAGTAGTGTTCTAGCAGCTTAGGCTGATGGAGGTGGCTATAGCAGAGCAGCCAAGGCTGAACTAGGAGACATGCAAAGCTCCTACTATACTAGTTATATCATATAGGTACTATATCATAAGAAAGACAATACTCAGGGTTACTAAAAATAAAGGTACTTTATTTTAGTGACATTGTGCCAAAAATATCTCAGAGGATATACTCCCGTAGGAGGTAAGTAAAATACACAAAGTATACACACAAACCAAAATCAGGTAAGTAAAACAGTCAGAAAGTAGTGCAAACATTGTAGAATACAATAGGAGGCAATAGGCCTAGGGGCAACACAAACCATATACTAAGAAAGTGGAATGTGGACCACAAATGGACCCCTAAGCTAGTGTACTGTGTAGAGGGTTACTGGGAGTGCAAGACTAGGCTAAGGTTGTCCAAGATACCCCACCCCAAGACCCTGGAAAGTAGGAGTAAACTACTACTATTTCCCCAGAAACACACTAAAGTCGAGATAAGGGTTTTTGCAAAGATCACAACAGACTGCAAAGCACTGAAGATGGATTCCTGGACCTGAAGACTTGCAAAGGAAGGGGACCAAGTCCGAGAGTCGCAAAAGTGTCCGGGGGGGCAGGAGCCCACTAAACCTCGGATGAAGGTGCAAAATGTTTGCCTCCGGATGGAAGAAACTGAAGATTCTGCAACAACGAAAGGTGCTAGGAACTTCTCCTTTGTACAGAAGATGTTCCACGGTGTGCTGGAGGATGCAGAGTTGTTCCCTTTGCAAAATACAGTGAACAAGACTTGCTAGCTGCAAGAGTCACAGTTAGAGAAAAAGGGTGCTGCCTGGGCCCAGGAAGGACCAGGATGTCCCCACTTGGGAGAGGAGACAGAGGGGGCCCTCAGCAATGTAGAGGGCCCATGCACAAGAAAGTAGCACCCACAGAAGTCCTTGAACACAGTTTCAAGAAGTCTGAACACAGCGGTTGTCTCAACACTGCAGAAGGAGGTCCCATGACACAGGAGATCAACTCAGGGAGCTGAGCAGCGCAGGACAGAGTGCTGGGGACCTCGGCTCAGCTGTGCATGCAGGACTTCTTGGAAATGTGCACAGAAGTCCTTGTAGCTGCAGTTCACACGGTGCACAGGATTACTGTCTGGAGCAGGGAGGCAAGGACTTACCTCCTCCAAATTTGGATAGTTGGACCACTGGACAGTCTGGGTCACTTGGGTCCACCACCTGTGTTCCAGGGCCCAAGCTCATCAGTATAAGGGGGGTCCCAGAGTACCGGTGAAGCTGAAGTTTGGTGCCTGCTGAAGCAGGGGGAAGATTCCGACGACCCACAGGAGATTTCTTCATGGCTTCCAGTGCAGGATGAAAGGCAGTCTGCCCAAAAGCATGCACCACCAGGAAACAGTAGAGAAAGCTGGCAGCATTAGGTGCTACAATGTCACTGGTAGTCTTCTTGCTGCTTTGTCACAGTTTTGCGGGCGTCCTGAAGCAGTTAGCAGTCGATCCTTGGCAGAAGTCAAAGAGACAGGTGCTGAGGAACTCTGGCGAATTCTTGCAAGTCATTATCTGAGGAAGAGCCCACTGGAGAGACCCTAAATAGCCCTCAGAGGGGGATTGGCCACCTAGACAGGTAAGCACCTATCAGGAGGGGTCAATCTGGGACACCAAGATCTGGGACTCGAGTATCTGGGAATCCACTGATTTTTCAAATTCGAGTGATGAAGAGATTGAAAAAGGTGGGGTCCATCTTGAGCCAGATGAGTCGAAAGTGGTTTGTGCACAGCCAATATTTAGACTGAAGATTCATGATACTCCACAGAACCTAGGAGGAATTAAGATGCACTCCCTAGAAGATTATACCCAGCAAGAAGTTAATGATATTATAGACACTTTCAAGTAATGATCTGGGGAAGCATTGCTTATGTGGATTGTACGGTTGTTTGACCCAGGTGCCTCCGGTGTGGCACTAGGTGAGGGAAATTCAAGGAAGTTTTGTACTCTTAGCACTGGCTGCATAATACAAGAAAAATTTAGAGGTTATGAGAATCAAATAACTACTGACTTGTTGCAATTGGCAGTTGTGGGATGTAGTCAGAAATATTGTACTGGATCAGACTGGCCGCCAAATGATAAGCCTTGGCACACTTTGAGAGATGCTATGCAAGGAATTAAAGAAGAAAGTATGAAAAGTATGAAAAGTGCTATTCTCTTCCATGAAGTTCACAATTTGTTAGATGTTCCACTGGCAATTTCAGTACAAAATACAATTATTTGCCTTGCTCCCACAACTTACAAGCAGGTAAAAACGACTCTCCTAATTAATCAGACAGGACAGGCATTGAAAGACATGCTGGAGGCAGTTTGCAAGTTAGGAGAGCTTGGAAACTGGACAAAACCTGAGAGATCCTCGAGGTCTGAGGGTCACACAGATAATAACAGAGTATCTAGGAGAAACATGTTTATTACATTACTAAAGGATGGTGTCAACAAGGAGCATATTGATAAGATAGATACCAAAATATCGTGGGAGATGTACTGTAAGAGAGGGCTGGATAGAAAGGAAGGCAGCAGGAAAGTTAACAAGCAAGATAATAACCAAGTGAATCTGGGCCAGCCACAGATGCAGGAGGATGGAAAAAAGAGGGAGAAAAATGTTTCTTCATGAGGGAAAGAGGTAGAATATTTGGACAGCGAGTGTTTAACTGCTGAGAACAGTGAAGGGGAGGAATCTGCTCGCAGATATGAAAACATATTTCCAGATCTGACTTGGGCAAAAGTTGACAGGATTAAATCAGATTAGGAACCAGGCCAAGCGTCGGTACAGGGATTGGCTCATAAAGATAATAAAGATAACAGACTCATGTTGACTTAGAAAAACACTGGAAGCATAAAAATGTTTAAAGGGTCGGGGCATTAGTTGATACCTGAGCGGAGGCCTCTTTAATTTTTTTAAATCCCAAAACGTTTACTGGTCATCACTACACTATCACAGGGCTGGGTGGAAAGCAAACCCCTGTAGTGCAGACTACTGTTCAAAGAAAATAGGAAGAACTCCAAAAAGAGAATATACTGTTCTTATCATGCTCCTCCTAGAATATATATTAGGAATTGACATTCTAAAGGGAATGACTTTATATTTGGATGATGGTTGTTATCAATGTGGATAAAAGAAATACATTTTCAGTGGCAGCAAAGTGGTTGGGTCATCTGAAGATGCCCCAATGAAGGTGCTCCCAGTATCTAAGGTGATTCTTTTAAAGCAATACCAAATTCCAGAAAGGCATGAGGAAATAAGTGAGACTATACAAGACTTGATTGAGGCTGGTGTGGTAGCTCCAATCACCACTGAGTGGAATAATCCTCTGTGGCCCGTGCGCCGACCTGATAGGTGCTAGAGAATGACTGTTGATTACTGAAAATTGAATAACTATGCACCCCCTTTGAATGCTGCGGTCCTTGACACCAACACTTTGATTGAAAGAATGCAAAAACATAAAGTGACCTGGTATGCAACCATTGATACTGATAATACTTTCTTTTCTATACCATTGGCCCCTGAGAATCAGGAGCAATTTGCTTTCTTTCATGGTGGCAAACAATTCCGGATGCTAAGACTCCCCCAAGGCTATGTGCATAGCCCACCATCTTTCACAGACTAGTGGCATAACACCTGGATGAAGTTTCTGTTGTTCAGGTTGCAACTGACCCCTTAAATTGATGATGTGATGATTCAAGGAGAGACCCAAGAACAGGTGCAGACTCAGTTGGACAGGGTTGTGAAACTCTTGCAGAGCAAGTGGTGGATGATTAATCCTGATAAGACACAGGGATCCTCTCAAAATGTGAAGTTTCTAGGAATTTAGTGGAATCAGGAACATAGAGAGGTGTTACCACAGGCAAAACAAAACATCTTAGAGTTTGCCACTTCCCGCAATAAGCAGGAGGCTCAGCTTTTCATTCAATTGTTTGGTTTTTGGGGACAGCATATCCCCCTTGAGTCAGATTTTGGCCCCTTTGTACAAAGTAAGAAGAAAGAAACATCAGTTTGAAGAATGGGGAGAACAGCAGCAGTGTGCATTTGACTTGGCAAAGGAGGCAATTCAGCAGGCTTTAGACTTATGGCTAGTACAGAATTGAGACATTGAGTTGAATGTAACCGTTCAAGGGCAATGTGAAAATTGGAGCTTGTATCAAAAACAAGGAAGAACGAAGGGGCCCTTGGTTTTTGGACTAAAACGTTACCTGATGCTGGAGAGCGATATACTACCTTTAAGAAACAGTTACTTGCTTGTTATTGGGCTCTAGTGGATAGTGAGCAAATTACCTTAGGTCATAATGTGATTGTAAGACCTGAGATCCCAATAATGCAGTGGGTGATGAGTTCACCTAAAACTCACCGCTTAGGACATGCACAGGAGGCCAGTATTATCAGGTAGAAATGGTACATACAGGACAGGGCCTGAGTAGGACCAGCAGGGACAGCAGCTCTACATGAACCACTGTGTAGGAAGGTGAAAGGGGACAGGAGGTACCACAGATAAAAGAATCATCAGTGAGATGGGGTGAGCCATTTTAAGCATGTATGGTTTACCAATGGTTCAGCCACATATGTGGGGGCCAAAAGACATTGGAAGGCAGTGTCATATAACCCAGCCACCAAAAGGTTGTTATCTACAACATGAGAAGGGAAGAGTAGTCAATATGCAGAATTGTACGCTGTGTATCCGGCACTGAAACAAGAATTGCCTGGGAATTGTCACATTTATACTGATTCTTGGTCTACCGCCAATGGGTTAGACACCTGGCTTCCCACATGGTAATCACATAACTGGCAAATACATTCTAAGGATGTGTGGGGCAAAGAGTTGCGGAAATAAATTTGGTAAATGCTAGAGCAAAGTACTGTTACAGTGTATCATGTTTATGCCCACTGTCCACCAATTCACTAGAACGATTGTTCATTTCCTTTGCAGACAACAACGCCAAAATCTCAGAGGCAGAAGTAGTGACAAAAGATTCTGACTTGGTGCGGATGGCTAAGTAGATGCATCAAAAATGTGGACATCTGGGAGAGAAGTCCACTTACAGGTGGGCAGAGGTTACAGGGATGCACATTCCCTTAGACTTGATAAAAACTGTGATCATGCAAAGTCCTATTTGTCAACACACACAACAGAGATCTGTCCTGCAAACAGTCAAAGGTCAGTTGGGGAGAGGGAAGTTGCCGGGGCAGATATGGCACATTGATTATTTTGAGCCACTACCGACTAGTCGCGGGTGTCAATAAGTTGCACAGTAGTCGACACATATTCTGGTTACCTGATTGCTATCCCTTGCAAACATGCCACCCAATACAACGCCATCAAGACTCTTGACTTTGTAATGTTATATTACGGAGTCCCACTCCAAGTCCAGAGTGACAACAGGTCAAATTTCAAAGGAAAATTGTTACAATATTATTGTTCACAACACAATATTGAGTGGATTTATCACATTCCACATTATCCACAAGCTGCAGGACTGACTGAGATAATGAACAGCTTGCTAAAAGCCCAATTACGAAAACTATCAGATGGAACCTTGTTTACCTCGAAAGAGCCTTTTAATGAAGCCCTCCAAAGTCTGAATAACAGACCATTGACAAATGCAGAGACTCCTTTAATGCAACTTTTAACCCCAGCATTACAGTTACAACCCCCATGTAGCAACCAACACCATCATATAATGGGAAATAAAACCAGGATTCTCAGCTGCTTACCAAGCACACCAGAATCTGCACGTTTTGATCTACATGCCTTAAAGGCCTACACTTTGAAACCATGAGACATGGCATTCTTTGAACCAGGTGTTGGAATTAAGATTCCCCCGGAGCATTTCAGATTGATTTCTCCCAGGTCTGGGTTGGCACTA
Organism: Pleurodeles waltl; assembly: GCF_031143425.1. Lineage (NCBI taxonomy): Eukaryota > Metazoa > Chordata > Amphibia > Caudata > Salamandridae > Pleurodeles > Pleurodeles waltl. The sequence goes on from NC_090437.1 coordinate 729,221,653, forward strand.
AAAGGTTTTCAGGTCTGATTGATGCAGACTACCAAGGAGAAATCAAAATCATTCTCCTGAATAGTGGAGAAGCTGACTTGATAATGCAATCTTGAGACAGAATTGTGCAGATCGTAGTTATCCCAGCGTATGGTGGAATAGTGAAAAAAGGGACTTCCCCAGCCCTTCTTACAGTGCGTGGGGAGGGAAGTTTTGGCTCAACTGACAAAAACCCTGGTGCTAAGGTGTGGGTAGAGTCCCCAAATCAGACCAGCCGAAATCAGAGCAAAGGGCAATTATAACATACTGTTTGTTAGAAAGGGGGTATTTGGTTGACAGTCAGGTTACCCCCTGCCCAAGCAAGGACCCTCACTCTAGTCAGGGTAAAAGAGACTCACCCTCAACTAACCACCGCTCACCCCGTTGGTACCTTGGCACGAGCAGGCAGGCTTAACTAGGTGTAAAGTATTTGTACCAAAAGACACATTAACTTAATGAAAAACACTACAAAATGACACAACACAGGTTTAGAAAAATAGAAAATATTTATCTAAACAAAACAAGAACAAAACGACAAAAAATCACAACACACAAATCAAGTTATCAACTAAAAACCAAAAAGATTCTTCATGTACTTTTAAACACAACACTAACGTTGTTAGTGTGAAAATGTACCTGGGCACATCAAAAATAACCCTGCACGGGTGAGTGTGCGTCAAAAAGGGCTTGTGATGCGTCGATATCACTCACAAGTGAGACCTTGTGTCATTTCTCCTTCAGTTGAGTCGGCGTGCATCGTATCTCCTCTCCGGAGGAGAGCAATGCAGTGATTTGAACCTCACTCTTGGGTCCAGGCAGGCCTTGTGTAGTTTTCACACGCCCAGCGATGTTTGCGTCAGAAATCCTGCTGCACGATGATCCGAAAACCACACATCACGGATTGCGATCTCACCAGAATTCATCAGCTATGCTGCACGTCATTTCTTTAGCCACGGGCATCGATCTTCTGGTCGTGTTGCAGGTGAGAATCGATTTTCAGCCGCGATGCTGGCAGCGTGTCGAATTTTCAGCTGCAGATTGGAGTCGTGTCAATCTTTTCCCCGCACGCCGGTCGGTGCGTGGATTTCTAACTCTTGGGGTGCCAGCTTCTCCTTTCAGGGTCCCAGAAACTGGATGGGCACCACTTGGCAGAGTATGAGTCTCAGCAGAGAGAAGTCTTTGCTGTCCCTGAGACTTCAAACAACAGAAGGCAAGCTCTAAATCAAGCCCTGGGAGAGTTCTTCTTAAGAAGGAAGGCAACACAAAGTTCAGTCTTTGTACTCTAGCACAGGCAGAAGCAGCAACTGCAGGCTAGCACCACAAAGCACAGTCACAGGTAGGGCAGCTCTTCTTCCTCAGCTCTTTAGCTCTTCTCCAGGCAGAGGTTCCTCTTGGTTTCCAGAAGTGTTCTAAAGTCTGTGGTTTTGGGTGCCCTTCTTATAGCCATTTTGCCTTTTGAAATAGGCTTACTTCAAAGCAAAGTCTCTCTTGTTTGTAAAATCCTGCCTTGCCCAGGCCAGGCCCCAGACACACACCAGGGGGTTGGTGACTGCATTGTGTGAGGGCAGGCACAGCCCTTTCAGGTGTGAGTGACCACTTCTTCCCTCCCTCCTAGTACAGATGGCTCATCAGGAAATGAATACTACGACCCAGCTCCCTTTGTGTCACTGTCTAGTGAGAGGTGCAACCAGCCCAGCTGTAAAACTGACCCAGACAGGGAATCCACAAAGAGGCAAAGTCACACAAATGGTTTAAGCAAGAAAATGCTCACTTTCTAAAAGCGGCATTTTCAAAAACACATTCTTAAAATCAACTTTACTAAAAGATGTATTTGTAAATTGTGAGCTCAAAGACCCCAAACTCCACACATCTATCTGTTCCAAAGGGAATCTATACTTTAATCATATTTAAAGGGAGCCCCCATGTTAAACTTAGCGAGGGACAGGCCTTGCAACAGTGAAAAATGGATTTAGCAGTATTTCACTGTCAGGACATATAAAACACCTTACTATGGGGGTCATTCTGACCCTGGCGGTAAATACCGCCAGGGCGGAGGTTGGCGGTAGCACCGCCAACAGGCTGGCGGTGCTCCGCAGGGAATTCTGTACCGCCGCGGGCAGAAGCGGAAAGCCGGCGGTGTACCGCCGACTTTCCGCTGCCCATGGGAATCCGCCATGGCGGCGCAGCTTGCTGCGCCGCCATGGGGATTCTGACACCCCATACTGCCATCCTGTTCCTGGCGGTTGGCCCGCCAGGAACAGGATGGCGGTATGGGGTGTCGTGGGGCCCCTGGCATGGGCACTGCAGGGGCCCCCGTAAGAGGGCCCCACCAAGAATTTCAGTGTCTGCTTTGCAGACACTGAAATTCGCGACGGGTGCAACTGCACCCTTCGCACCTTCCCACTCCGCCGGCTCCATTCTGAGCCGGCTTCCTCGTGGGAAGGGTGTTTCCCACTGGGCTGGCGGGCGGACTTTTGGCGGTCGCCCGCCAGCCCAGTGGGAAACCCAGAATGACTGCTGCGGTCTTTTGACCGCGGTAAGGTCTTCTGACGGTTCCCGCTTGGCGGCCGGCTACCGCCGCCCGCCAAGCTTAGAATCAGGGCCTATATGTCCTACCTTAACCATTTACTGCACCCGGCCCTTGGGGCTACCTAGGGCCCACCTTAGTGGTGTCTTACATGAAAGAAAAGGGAAGATTTAGGCCTGGCAAGTGGGTACACTTGCCAAGTCGAATTTACAGTTAGAAAGTGCACGCACAGCCACTGCAGTGGCAGGTCTGAGACATGATTACATAGCTATTTAGGTAGGTGGCACAACCAGTGCTGCAGGCCCACTAGTAGCATTTGATTTATAGGCCCTGGGCACCTCTAGTTTACTGTACTAGGGACTTACTAGTAAATCAAATATGCCAATCATGGATGAACCAATTACATGCACATTTTATAAAGGAGCAATTGCACTTTAGCACTGGTTAGCAGTGGTAATGTGCCCAGAGTAACAAAAACAGCAAAAACAGAGTCCAGCACACATCAACAACTTGGGAAATAGAGGCAAAAAGTTAAGGGAGACCACGCCAAGGTTGAAAATGCCAACACCGGTAATCCTGAAACCAGGGAAGGAGATATGGGATCCCAGCTGATAAATGTTATTTGCAAGAATGATCATACTTGTCTCTTTTACAGATCATATTACTAGGTATCTGTGTTCTAGCTGTGCTACGTAATCTCCCTTCAGGCATGTGTGTGGGTGTGGTCAGGAGGGACAGAAAGCCCCCAGCTCTGAAATTAGTGACCGCCCACACCAATTGAAACCTTTACTGCACTTGACCGAAAATGTTTGGACTCACCTGGCACGAGTTGTACTCAACAAGTCGGATTTCTTCATGATGCGGATACAAAGTTCGGTGGAAGTCATCTCCACCTGTTTGGTAGCAATTCCTACTCCTGCAAAAGTTTTACTACACATCTTCAATGCCACCAACAAAGATAGAGCTGTTCAAGAAAGTGACATGTTTTCCAATTTTAATCCCTACGAATAATGTAGATGTTGCCAAGAAGTAACAGATGAAAAATGGACAATTTGACCAAGGTGATTACTTACATTATTACCACTGGTGATGTCTGCTATAATCTAACTTGTGATTCTCACACTCCTTTACTGATTTTAATCTTGGCCTGTCAGCCACCTTGAGTTATTAATTTTAGTCTTTGGATGTGCAGAGCCAATTTTAATCCCACATTGCACTCTCCTTCTCTTTTGTCAGCACGTACTGCAGATACCTATGGATCTGCGCGACCATTTTTCGGTATAGAGCCACCACCATCTGTGTGGTGACCCGTCAGATATTGCAGTGCCGGTCTGACGAGGAGTAAGCCCAATGATGATGCCTAGCGTCTTCATTGATGCATGAGGGCACTCCTATCATTTTACCGACAACCGGCGTCCTATCTGGATTTATCCTTTTGGAACAGTGTACTCTTTGTTTTGATTAGTCTACGCTCAGGGAGAACGTACACTGGACCAGCAATCTCCCAGTCCCTCTTTTTGTTTAATGCTCTTACAGATAACACATCTTGCACAGAAACATAAACAGTTGACAATGTGGCTAGAATGTCAGGGAGATTTGTATACAAATATCTACACCACAATAAATCAGCTAGCCTCATGAAACCACCTGTCTTGATTGGTACTGTTGTGAATACCCTACTCAGACTGCATAAGGAAAAGCCAATAGTCTACTGAATGTTACAGAGGCTCAGAGAATCTCTAGAAGGACCTTAACACATTGCTCAATGTGAAGGCATATCACTGTCCCATTTTGTCATACAAACACAGATTCTCTTGGAGGAATAAGTGCACACAACCACATATGATTCCCACATGCCTGCAAGTCACTCCCTGATGCATGTCAACAGTTAGGTAATGAAACTTCACCATTTAACATGTGCTAAGCACTTTGCCAAATGATTAAAAATAAACTGCATGGAAATGCAAGTTGTGAGCAAAAACTGTAGTCCTACCTGTCATGTCCTGAATTTCTTCTGCAATTGTGCATGCCAAATCACATGGAGTGACGGGTGAGGGTATGTGTGAACCACCAATCAATGGTGACACACTCCTGTCTGTAGCAGAAAATGAACTGTAGCCCTATCACATATGTCCAATTCCAAGCACATGTTGGCAGGCACACAAATGTGAGGGAATCGGGCACCATCCAATGAAGACAGGTAGATCATGCATGTAACAGCAGTGGAAAAGAAATGCCAAAAGAGAATGGTACACATGATAACATAAAGGCACAAGGGATGATGGCAACAGTGATGTAACCAAAATCAGGCCTCTAGACATTCACTACTTACCAAGAGAAAGTATTGCTCTGTGACTGCATCCAAAGGGCAAAGTAGGCCCTGGCACATGTATGATGGCTAACTTCACATGAGAGACAGAAGAGAGACACCAGCACTTGTGACACACACAAAACAAGTGGCCTGTGGGGGACAGATGCCAATATACTCACTTGAGGAGACACATGTCTGAGTACAGTGATCCATTAACTTATGTTTCTGTTGATGGTGCTGACACACTGAAGCTGAGTGGACTGCTGGTTACAAATGAAACCCACAAGAGCAACCAACATGATCTGATTGATCACTGTACTCAGCCATGTGTTGGCCCTGGAGAGTATATTGGAAGTGAACTGTACTCCATTGTACCTATGTCACTGGGCAAGTAGGCAAGGTACATCACCAGTACCATACCTACACAAACAAGAACTCATCTTGTGTGTCACACATGGCCCATTTTCAATATTTAGGCACACATCAACTTGGAAATGTGTCAGGCAGGATTTGACCTAGGACTTACCCTCTTGTAGCTGGTGTGCTCCCCTCAAACGCCCATCAACCTCGGGGTAGGACACCACCATTATGCGGACTATCAGGGGGATCAGGCTCTGGTGTTCGCCCCACCACATTTGGAGGACAGCCCGAGCTGGATCTTCGTGATCTTCCAAGCCCAGTATCTCAGGTTCTCCTACCTTCTGCGACAGTTGATGCTCTGCTGGCTATGGTCCCCCAGGGTCTGCACCTTCAGGGCGATAGCTTTCCCAATCCATTTCTTCTGATGGGCGTTGACCTATTTGGGTGCAATAGAAATGTGAAGAGGATACAGTTCTATTTGCTAGACAAACTGGTTGTGTCACATACATTTCAGGAACACCAAGCACAAAAGGTTTGTAATTGTCAATAGACCACAAGTGTCAAGCACACATGTTGATAAGTACAGGGACATAAATACACACTTTTGGATTTATCTGCACATTAACTCACTACACTGCTAATGATCTACACTCACTAAACAAGATCACTGACATTAGGTAGCCCAGGTTCAAGCAACATGTACTTTGATGTGAGCCTCAATAACACACAACACACCATTGTGATCTTCTGAAGGGTAAACTCCTTGGGCCTGAGTGGACAGACACATTTATGTCCAGCCATATTGACTCAATGCATATAGTCCCTACAGGCAACTACTATAGTACAGACTACACCCTAAGGCCCAAGTGACAATAGAAGGGCTGGCATGGGTGGCACAGAAAGTATCTTCCCTGTTCATGTGTCAACATGTGGCCTGAATTCGACTGAACTAGGTCAGACATAAACCATTTTGGCAGTTTTAATTACAGTATTGGGCCCTACAAACTATGTCACAGCATCAATTTGTGTGTTTGATTATCTCAAACAATGCAAAGCAGCCTTGTTGTGTTGGTTGTCCTACACAATCACCAGTGTAGTGTGTTGCTGGGCACAGATGTCATATTACAGCATTGTACTGTCCACCGCCGGTGACAGTATCTTTGGGGGTCGGAACAGACTGTTAAATTTCAAGGGGCATGTGAGAAGTAGATAGTTTGGCGATGGCCAAATCTGTGTTGTAGACATATGTAGACAACCACGGGGTCACATTTGGCCCTTGTGTAGTTGACAACAGTGATGTGTAATGAGTGTAATGTATTCCCAGTCAGAAATGCTTTGTCACATGATTTTGTTGGTGCGCATCATGTATGTTGGTGTGGATACCATAACTAATGCTCCAACTCACGTAATTTCACAAATAGGTACCCGGGGAGAGTAAGGAAGTGACAACCTCCAGGGTGCCGTCCATTGTCATACTTTCAAACCATGGAAGAATGTCACATCATCAAACAGTACTGTCCGAATAGGTAAACAATTGTGGATTTATGTCATCAGTTGGAGCCATATCTGACTCTTCCAAACACTAATCCAACATGTATACCACCCATTGTTCAACTCAAGGCAGCATTACACTTCCTGGTCACAGGATCCTTCCAATATACTGTGGCCATATCTGTTAGTATGCTCCAACCTATGTTCAGTGGTATGTCAAGAGAATAAACACATTGACAGCTATATCACATTCCGCAGACTGAGGATTTAGCAATTGCGGAGGCTGACTTCTATGGTTTTGCTTGCCTCCCACATGTGGTTTGAAGCCATTGATCGCATACATGTTTCCTTGGTGCCACTGAAGGCTAGTGAACAAGTCTATAGCAACAGGAAGCACTTCCATTCCATTAATGTGTAAGTTGTCAGCTTGTCAGATCTCTTCATCTCAAACATCTATGCCTGGTTTCCAGGTTCAGCCAATGATTCCTTTGTACTTCAGAACAGCACCATACCCCAGCTGATGTCACAAATGCAACCAGAGAGGGCCTGGCTGGTTGGTAAGTCACATGTGTCCTGAGTTTGTTTGTACAATGTCAGGTGCTACAATCATGAACTGAGTGACTCATTGTCACACTTATATCTCGTTCCAAAACAGGAGACTCAGCATATCAAAACCATCCTAGGTTATTGACACTGCTGAGGAATCCAACTGCACCAGGAAAGGTTTGCTTCAATGAGGCCAAGGAAAAACATGGCGAGCAGTGGAGCGGGCTTTTGGGGTCCTGAAGGACAGATGTCACTACCTGGACAGGATAGGGGGAACCCTCCTCTACCTACCCAGGAAAGTGTGTCAGATCACTGTGGCATGTTGCACGCTCCTTAACATCGCCCTGTGGAGGAATATCCCTTACATCGCAGTGTAGGGGGAGCCTGCGGTGCCACCAGGTGAGAAACCTGAAATGCCAAATGAAGATGATAGTGGTAAAGAGGAAGGAGATGACTTGTGACAAAATCTCATCAACAGCTTCTTCTCATGAATGTTAGTTTGTCATGAGATATCATGACTGTGATTGTACAATGAACTATAGTTGATGCTCAGACAAAATCAGCCAAAGGGTGTTTGATGAGGTAGATTTTGACACATCCACATCTTGATGACGTTGCTTTGTTTGTGTTAGATGTTTTCTAATGTACTTTGTTCTCCAGATGTCTGCTATGTGACTTCTGTCATAAATGCATGGTTTTATAACTATACCGCTTGTTTAGTTCTTTGTTTAGGTACCTTCACAATGATAACTTCAGGTGGGCATTTCAGAGTTGTGCAATTGACAGGTATATGATGCTGTTAGGACATATGAAGTTGACATGGATTGTTCCTGGGAATGCAGGTCACAGACATTGGGTGTACAAAACCTGTGCTAAGACTGCTTGCACGGTGATAGGATGGAAGTTTGGAAGACTCCATTGGACTTGTTCCTTGCTGTGTGGTGCATCTTGTGTGTCATCATGTGGTCAGAAAATATGATATGAGGTCCCAGGCCACATTCAAGTTTAGTTTCACTTCACATTGGCTAAATATTCTTTTTGTATGAACTGTATGTAGCTGTTGATGTGTTTCATCATTGTAGGCCAAAGTGTATGTGACACATCACTGACATTTGTTGGTGTCATAAAACCAGATGACGAAGCACTGGATTATAATGATCCTGTGATCAGAAACTGTTGTACTGCCATCTGTCTGAGTCTTGCATTATATGATGTTGGATTCCTTTTGTGTGATAAGCAATATGGCTCCAGCTGATGACAACTACCTTATGTTTGTCTATTCTATAGGAACATGTCTAATATAGCCCTTCTTTCCATGGTCTGGAGGTCTGTACCTGTAAATATGATCATTTACCCAGTATGATTCAATCATGTATGATTTTCTATGTTGCAGACATGTTGACAGCCTATGCTATGAACAATGTAATACATTTTCTTCCTTGACAAGACACTTGTATGTATGTGTTTGTTTGTTTGGAATGTTTGTAATCCTGAGCTGGACACGGTGTACATACAACTTATCCGTGCTTGTACAAGTACCTTGGATTTTCATTGTATGGTTTACATGGTCTGACATATCTACATTGCTGAATGTTAATTTTAAGACTGCAGACTGAGTTTGTGATGGATTAATTTATTGCCATGCTACTACATAACAAAATTGACAGAAATAAACAAAAATGTAAAGTGAAGAGGTCAGTCATGGTGAAAGAAATCATTGGAGTTGATACCACACCATTGGAAGTCCAAAGTCCAGAGTACTCCACCCATTGGAAATGGGATGTGGTTCAGGATCAGTCCACAGAGTATATGTGTGACACACAAAGGAGGATATTAAGCAAGAGGTTTCTTGCTGGCAGTGGTGGGTGTCTTGCCATCCATACCTTCTGTTTTTTTGCATGGATGTACCTGCTTTCAGGGTTGGGCGGGATCAGCTGCTAAAGAGACTGGGGTGTCTGTGGGTAGTTGTGCCTCTGGCAGGGCCTCTCTTCCTGTGGCTGCCACAGATGTACTTGGGTATGATGTAGTTGCCACAAAGTAAAGGGAAGAATGGGGTGGAAAAGCTCTGCTCAGTGTTGTATTGATGTCCCTTAGCCTATTGTGCAATGTTACCATGGTATTGGAGTACTTGACATGACATGTCTGAAACTTGCCTAAGCTATTGGATTCAAGCAGCTCAGTAGATGTGCTGATCATTTGCAGGTCAGATGAGGGAATGAAAATGACATCTTACGAACAGTGAAGCCAACACATTTGAGAGGCAACACGTGCTTGAGCATTCAGTGTTGAGTGTGATACAGGCAAACACACAACTTTGTTGGATCTGCTGTCACCATGTGTGCAGTGGTGTGCCAATGTGTTTGCTGTCACAACCAATCTGCTGATGTGGTTAAGGGCCTTAGGAAATCTTGGTGTACAAACTTGGTAAGGTATCATTCTTGTCCTCACTAGTTTAATTTTGGGATACCAGGTCAATATGGAGTTAGTTAGACAGACATGCCTGAGTTGCATGATCTGTATTTTGCTCACTCCCAGGTGAGTAAACGTCATTTGATTTGAGAGTTTGCACACAGGTGTCTTTGGGAAAGTGAACACTAGTGTTGGTGGTTGGAGTTACAGGAACAGGGCCTCCTGGGAGTTGTAGTCAGGTCACTCCCTCTACTTCACATACTAGACAAATGGCATACTCCCAGGTGAGTAAACTTCATTTGAGAGTTCACACACAGGTGGCTTTGAGAAAGTAAACATGGCTGGTAGTTGGAATCACAGGGAAAGTGTTTCCTGTGAGTTGTAGTCATGTCAATCCCTCTACTTCACATACTACACTAATGTTGGGTATTACATTTCCGTTGGCAGGCTGCATTTAGGATGGAGCATAAATCTAGATGTTTAGACATACCAGGAGTCCTGCAATTACTTATTGATGTTGCCACACTTACAGGCACAATTCCATCTTATGGCATGTGATGTACCTTGGTTTAGTCCAACTTTGACCGTCTTACATCTAAGGTTCTCTGGGTATTGTATGTTTGAATAGTCAGTAAATGTCACAGTGGCAACATCTGAGATTTCTTTTGTTGTAACTGACCAGACTCTGCTCCCCCAGTTATTCCTGTCAGGCCCTCAGGATTTAGGAAGACCAAGACCTTCTCCTCCCAGGGAAAGAACTGTAATGGGTCTTGATGACCTCCATGTGTTGTTTGGAGGTCAGGGAATACACTTTGCCCCTCAGATCATTCCAGCTCTTCCTAATGTCCTCCTTTGTGCACAACATGGTGCCTACAGAAGTCACTCTGTTGACTATCCTTTGCCACATTTCCATTTTCCTCCTGAGAAGAGTATGTTGGACTTATGATCCAAACAATTGTGGCTCTACTCTTATGAATTCATCTACCGTGACTCTTAACTCAAAGACTGACTGAAAATAAAGTGGATGGCAGTGACAAAGTAAATAAGACAAGTGATATTTGGGGCAACAAAATGAAAAATAGAAGTGCTTGAAAGGTGAAAAATGAGATAGACAAAAAGGCCTGCTTTATGTGACAAAAATTACAAAAAGTAGTGTGGTCTCTGCCTTGCTCTACTGCAGTGGAGAGGCAAGGAATCATGGTCTGCAAAAGGGTGTGTTTTATAGCGTGATTTGCAGTTGAGTTCACTGGGACCATAAGTGTCAGCTGTGTAGTTTTTTAATGAATCCAATGTGCACTTTTGCTGAACACAGACCACGGTGCTCGACCGAGATTGGCTAGCCGCTGCATGAGGACCACCACATCGATTGTGTGATTGTAATTGGCTCAGTGGTTTGCCACAGCACTGATGATGCCGGATTACGGACTGCCATGATAGCAGACCGCCAACCCGCTTGCAGTCTGCACTTAGGCTTGGCGGGTGGAGGTTGTGCCTGTGTACATCGTAATACAGTGGCCTAGGGACTGACGGTGCAGTGGCGATTTTGGGAATACCGTTTTGGCGGTCTGGCTGTCTGATCACCAAACTCGTTATCAGGCCCTTAGTCAGTAAACATAACCCACATGGACAGGTACACCTGGTTAACAGTATGCATAATCATTAACAGTTGTTTTTCCTACTTTCAGCAGACCAAGGGTATGGCCTGCAGCTATGGGTCATGACCCCTTTCCTCCATCCCCAAATGGAGGCTGAAAAATGGTTCAGCCAGGCACTGACCAGGTCTAGGAACATGGAGGAAAGGATGTTTGGTGTTTTGAAGTCCAGGTTTAGGTGCCTCAATATGGCTGGGGGAAGATTGCTATACTCCTCCTATAGTATGCAAGATAATTCTGGTTTGTGCAATCCTACGTAACATTTGTATTAGAACAAATGTCCGATGGGACTTGAAGCCACAAGAGAGTGACCAAATGGAAGCGGAGGATAACAATGGTGGCTGGTCAGTGGCAACGCACCAATATTGTGTCAATTTGGTTTTTCATAATGAATTTACCTAACGGACATAGGCCCTCATTCTGACCCTGGCGGTCTTTGACCGCCAGGGCGGAGGACCGCGGGAGCACCGCCGACAGGCCGGCGGTGCTCCAATGGGGATTCCGACCGCGCCGGTAAAGCCGCGGTCGGACCGGCACCACTGGCGGGCTCCCGCCAGTGTACCGCCGCCCCATTGAATCCTCCACGGCGGTGCAGCTTGCTGCACCGCCGCGGGGATTCCGACCCCCCCTACCGCCATCCAGATCCCGGCGGTCCGACCGCTGGGATCCGGATGGCGGTAGGGGGGGTCGCGGGGCCCCTGGGGGCCCCTGCAGTGCCCATGCCACTGGCATGGGCATTGCAGGGGCCCCCGTAAGAGGGCCCCTACATGTATTTCACTGTCTGCTGCGCAGACAGTGAAATACGCGACGGGTGCAACTGCACCCGTCGCACAGCTTCCACTCCGCCGGCTCGATTCCGAGCCGGCTTCATCGTGGAAGCCTCTTTCCCGCTGGGCTGGCGGGCGGTCTGAAGGCGACCGCCCGCCAGCCCAGCGGGAAAGTCAGAATTTCCGCCGCGGTCTTTCGACCGCGGAACGGTAATCTGACGGCGGGACTTTGGCGGGCGGCCTCCGCCGCCCGCCAAGGTCAGAATGAGGGCCATAATGTTTGAAATTTTCACAAAAGTTCAACTTAAGAGTAAATGTTTGAACTCATTCTTTGTGTTGCCTTTATGTCACAGTCAATGTAAACATCAAGTCGGTCACATTTTATCAACTAGAAGTAGGCCTAAACATATTTCAATCACGTTGTCAGACCCGTTGAGCAACATGGGGTGATCGCTCTAAATAATCAGTCAACAAATGCAGCAATGCAATGTGATGTGATGCAGTGTACTGCACGTAAGGGACAGGCCAGGCTTGCCACATATCCACATCTACATTTCTAATTAGTACATTTCTGTCCTCAAGCTCTTGAGCAGAGTAGTGCTGCACATTAAGCTGTCTTGCTGTGTTATGCAGCAGCAACGTGTGTTTCATATTGCACTCAGTAAGTGTTGTAACACAAATCACCCGATATGTCCATACCCGAGACAAACCATTCAGGTGTAGTGTGTCTCACCAATGTGGTAACATGCAGAATGGCAGCACTTTGCAGGAGCAAATGTTGTTGCACATACCATCACAGATCATGAGTGACGGTTGTCATGGACAAAGACCAAGTACGATGTGTACAAGTTACCATTTTATTTGTACAGAAAGCACACATGCATTTGTGGAGATACTCAAAACACTACACACGTGAGTGAATTCCTGGCCATATCATCATATATACCACTACAGGCCACAGTGTTCAAAATACAAATTTCAGAAGCATTGAATTGCAATGCGATGAGACTCGAAGTCCTGCAACACAACAATATAAGCAGATGATGCTGCAATGTAAGGAATTACCCAGAAAAATGCGATACTGGAGATGCAAACATCACCACACCTGAAGAACACAGAGATGTCAAGAGTGTGAAGTGTCCATGTCAAACGTCACACAAAATGTATGTGTACATACACTAACTCATTGAACATGGTGTGATGAAGGAATTTGGATATGAACTTACGTCTGCATGGCGAGAATAGTTTACCCCTGCCCTTAGTGTACAAGTGCATAGTTGAGGGGATCACAAATCTTGTATCATCCCAAAGGGGAAATGGCATTTCAGTGTGTCTTATTACATAGTCCTCTGTCAGGGATTGCAGTCTTCTTGGACCAGGGGGGCCACAAAAATACCTGTCCTCAGAGTAGATTTACTGCTACTGCCTTTGACAGGAGTAAGACAGAGCTCATGTGAGTTTGGCAACATGATAATCATTGAACATTAGTAGTAAACATGACATTGTGACCCTGGTTCACTGCAGTGGGGCCTACTGGCTTGCTCACCTATTCCAAAGGTCTGTTGCTGTGTGTTACACTCACCCCTGCCCAAAATCATGTTGAACAAAATTTGGATGCATGATAATACCATGTGCTGAACACATGTTCCTGTGCAAGACATATGCAACACAAAAGTTGCAATGTGGAAAGAGTGCATATGCTGAGAGTGTGTGTGCTGCTCAAGTGTGTTCACCTTCAGACACTCTAGCACAGTCCAAAGAAAGTGTAGAACCAAACAGTGTGCAATGACTAAATCTGTGTGCTGCATGTCAAGTTTGGCTGACATATGTGGATCACGGTATACTTCCCCTAATGTCCTGTTACTGTAAACAGAGGCATATAATGAGCATGGCCACAAGGCACAGCATAGATAATCCCCCTACTGCACGGCTGTCTGTGAAAGCAAAAGATAAGTAATGTGCTGTATCTGATTGCATACAAATCTTTCATGCCTTTTCCCCTGTACCGGTGCGGTTTTGGCTTCCTGGGGCCAATGCAAGCACACTTCCACCATGGAGACAGGATGCTTCCTCTAAACCAAAAAATCCTGTGAGCTGTATCCCACCATCTATGTGTGCTGCAGAATACAGCACACATTGAACAATTGAGTAACAAGGTAACATAAAGGTCTAACTTCTTGTAATGCCACTCCTGGGGCAGTATTACTTACTGGCACATTTCCAGGTTTACCTGTTTTGGTAAGTTTGGGAACACATCTAAAATTATGGGATGTGAATGGATACCTCCATGCAATGGTCAAGGAGCCTCGCTCTGGTGCAGATTAAGGCAATACAGCGATTTGAAATACATTGTATGACTCGTGATTCATGACACTTGTCAGGGCTACACAAACATGTACATATAGCCCTGAGTGTCTTTTCCACCACTTTACATGCTGGACCTTGCGTGGCTTTGTTTGCAAATACATGGCTGCCTGACAATCACATATGCAATTATGGAATTACAACATATAGTTGCCAAAACTTGGGGAAATCTGCAAGCTGGATGGCCAATACACTGTAGTATGGGTGAGCCAGCCAGTCTCTCTGCTTCTCTAAGTGTGTATTGCATCTGTAACACATCATATGGAATGATTCCTGACAGACTGAGGTCAGGGCAGAGCAGTTAATACAGTAGCACAGGCCATAGGCCCCATGAGCAACCTTCCCAAGAACATTTCACTGTGGGGGACATTCAGGTGTGTATCCTGGTAACGGGTAAGACAGCTGAAGTGTGATCAGACAGCAAATTTTTTCTGCCTTTCTGTGCTGCCATGTTGCCTGCTGTTACCCTGGCTTATGGAAGCAGAATGCACATGCACTCCTTGAACCCAGACTAACTCCACGGCCCAGGTGCCAGCCCACCAGCCATGAAATGACAGGGGCATGAATGATTTATAACCATCCAGATTCGCCACCTTGAATATAGCCCTCTGTCATGCAGCCCTGCCAAATGGTGTCAAACCAGTCCACAGCTCTGGCACGTACCATGCAACACTGGGTATACTCATGCATTTATGACATATTTCCTGCATCACCACAGCTACTTAAGTCCACCTAAGCCTACGACAAACCACAAAGGGATTAAAATTCAAGAATGTCTCATCACTTGATGTTAGAAATTGGATCGCTAGTTGAAAAAGGTATGCACGCTGTCCAAGTAGGAACACAATCCTAGTCAGGGTAAGTCACAACACAACCTAAACTATCCTTAGCACAGAGCAGGCAGGCTTAACTTAGAAGGCAATGTGTGCAATAACTCATACACTAATACAGTGAAAACACCGCAAAAAGTACTCAACGCAAGTTTAGAAAAATAGAAAATTATCTGAAAAAATTGGACCAAAATGACACAAATCCAATATGCGCAAGCCATGATATCACTTTTTAAAGGTTTAAGTCTTACTTCAAAGGAATCAATGGATGTATCCTTTTAGCACAAAGTACCTGGGAATGCGTAAAAATATTGACACAGAGGGCTGCAGATGAGGTGATGCGTCAAAAGTAAAGTCAATTTTTCTAGCACGGCGGAAGCGATACGTTGACTTTTTCTTCACTGGCAAGGTGACACATTGATTTCCGGGTGCGCAGCCTTGGCTCCTTACCGTGGTGAGGGGATACTTTGACATGGACGATGCGTTGAGAATCCAAAAAGCGCTGCAATAATGAAACAGGTGCTGTGTCAATACGGTAGGTGCTGCAGCAATTTTTCAGCCGCAAGACAAGCACTGCTTTGATTACCCAGGTGTTGCATTTATTTTGCAGATGTTGCATTGATTTTCCTATGCAGTGGATCTTCTCTCTCTGGTGTCTTTGATGGCCCTGAGACTTCTTAACAGGTAGCAGGCTCAGTCCAAACCCTTGGAGACCACTTGTGGGGAAAGGCAACATCCTTCTAGTCAGGCAGCAGCAGAGCAACAAGCAGGAGAGCAGTCCCTCCAGAAAAGCAGTCCTGATGAGTCCTTTGGGCAGCACAGCAGCCCTTCTGACAGAGTCAATTGTAGGTCCAGAAGTGTCTGATTTCAGGGTGTTACAGACCCAGTATATATACACCCAAATGTGCCTTTGAAACTTCAAAGAGTGGTTTTGTAGTGCACCCGTTCCCCTTCCGACCCTGTCATATCTGCCGGGAGATCTGTGTGGGGTGATCAGTATTTCGTGTGAGGTCAGTCCACTAGTCTTTGAAGTGAAAGTGAGAGCCCCTCCACCCTTCCCGGCCAGGAAGACCCATCAGTATGCAGATGAATGCAGATGTAGCTGAGTGTCCTGTGTTTAGGACTGTCTGGGTCGAATGCACAAGGGGAGCTATCAATCAGCATAGATCAGATGTGGATTGGAGATAGGGTGTAAGGCACACAGAGCAGTATGTGCAGAAAAATGCCTACTTTCTAAAAGAGGCATTTCTAAAATAGTAATGTTAAACCTAACTTCACCAGTAAGCAGGATTTTTTAGTACCATTCCAACCATACCAAACATGACAATGCTACTGCTTTCAGATCAGAAATGACCACTTATTAGTATATTAGAGAATTCCCAATGCTAGTCTATGCGATAAGCAGTCTTTAAAAAAATGAAAAATGACTTTGGGAGTTTTTCACTACCAGTACATGTAAAATTTAAAAATACATGTCCTGCCTTTTAAGTACCTAGCACCTGGCCTACTTTAGGACTTATATGTAGTAAAAGGGGGGTTTAAGGCTTGGCAAGTAGTTTTAAATGGCAAGTCAAAGTAGCAGTATAACTGCACACACAGGTCTTGCAATGGCAGACCTAAGACGTGATAAAGGCGTTACTTATGTAGGTGACACAATAGGTGTTGCAGGCCCACTAGTAGCATTTAATTTACAGGCCTTGGGCACATAGAGTGTACTTTACTAGGGACTTACTAGTAAATTAAGTATGCCAATTGGGTATGAGCCACCGTTACCATGTTTAGAGCGAGAGCACATGCACTTTAGCACTGGTGAGCAGTTGTAAAGTGCACAGAGTCCTAAGGCCAACAAAAAGAAGGTCAGAAAAAGAGGAGGAGGAGGAAGTGTGTGACCCTTCAGAGGGGGCCATTTTCCAAGACAGGACAATAATTACTTGGTTCCCCTCACATTAATGTGTCACTCAATATGTCTAAGAAGGTATAATGTCACACATATGCACACTATGACCACTGAAATGTCACATATAAGCAAACTTTAAATAGATCTGCTATAAATCCAGGACCAATGGAAGGTGTGATTTCCTGCATTTCACAGACCTCTACATTTGATCAAACACATTAGGCCACGTATTGCCCCTGTTGTGCAGTGCATTGCACCCATTGCGCCAGTCATAAGCCATTCATCAACACCAATGCGTGGAAGTGACTGCAGAAGCACTAATGTGCTGTGCGGTCATCATGCAATGGTTAATTCGGTAGAGATGTGTCATAAGAAACAACACACTTTTCAAAAATGGGCGGGATACACCCCAGAAATGATGTAATGGGTGTGGCAGGCTCCATACTAGGAAGTCTGAAGTAACTTCCACTTCCTCTTACTCTGTTAGTTTGTGCTGGGTGTTGGAATTGTTTCTGAGAGGGTCCGTCCCTGTGGTGATTTTTAGGGCTGAGCATGCAAGCGCTCCAACCTGTTGTATTCTCCCTGTGGGCGTTTAACCACGACCACTCTTTGTATTCATTCTTTTGTGTGCTTGTTTTAAATGCTTCATTTTTATTGGTGCATTTAGTGAAATGTCCCTCCTTTGTCTGCCGAGTTCCCTCCCAGGCGTTTTTTTGTTGGCCATCACACTATGTCACGCTTCCTCCTGTTACAGCGTGTGATGGCCCCGCCTCCGGTTTCAGTTTGCTTTTCATCCCAGCTGAGATCTTTTCTAGACATCCACGTAGGGAGCCAATGACTCTCGCACTCAATCTCATGGCTGCTGTGGTAATTTGAATTGACTTGCTTATGTCAATGTTTACTTTTGATTTTCAATTTATGTGGCAAGAAAAGTCCAGTTAGGAATTTACAAAGCTAACAGTTCTAAGTCGAGCAAACGCAAGACCTAATGCATTGCAAATGCTTTTTTGATCTTGTCAATGTGTAAATTGTCCATCTTATATGTTTGTAATACATTTTTGCCCATTATCATTGTTTTGTCGAGATATGTCACTGGATTTTGGTGGGGAGTTTGTGCACTGGCATCACCAGAAGACTTTGGGGAGATCAGACCGTAGTCCTGATTAAACATTTATGGGGTAATGTGGTGGCATGGGAGAGTGATCTAGTCGCCCACCTTGGACTGTTGATTGGCGGACCAGTGGCTATGTATATTACATCTGCATGTAGTGATGTAGTTATATCAGCAATGCCAAACATAAACATGGACTGGGCGTCATTTGTTTAGTTTTTTTTCCACATTGCAACATGCAGGATGTATATGAAATTAACTTACTGTTAGAAAATGAAACTAAGGGAGCTCTGTGTGCTTCAGAGTGGCTACATTAAACAAGCATAAAGCAAGTGCAGTGACAATAGCTCCATTGCCATACCTTAGCACAAATGGTTAGTCAGTGGCAGTTTTCAATAAAAATGTATGGATTTGTAAGTATTTCCTTTTGTAACATACATGAATGACCAGCGGATGCTTCCAAATTATCAAAGCACCACTGTTGAAGGCTAAGCAGGAGATCTATTTGCAAACTCCATTTATGTTAAATCTTCCATATGTGCTGTATTCTGGTACAAATGTACACAGACCAATATGTCTTATAAATATCTATAGAACTGTGTACTTTGCAACACCAATACATAAAACATGCAGACAAAGTATGCATCCTTGTGCAGAGTTAGAAGGTACAAAGATTTTCCCATAGTCAGCACTCTGTGCCACTGTGCCAGTAAACCCTGATATGGCTTTTAAGATGTCACATATGGTGTTTTGTATCTTTTTCTATCAAAGTACTACTTAGTTTTGCCGAGGATCAATGTTGTCATCAATGTGTCATGGTACAATGGAGTCTGACATGACGCTGGCCAGCATTACTACATGCAGAGAAGATATGCTCCTTAATCTGATAGTCAGATTCCAGGTGACTTTTCTTTGAAGATTTTTTATGATATGTCCGCCATGGCAACATGCCTCAGAAAATAATTTAAGAACTTAATTAGTAGCTTCCAGCAAGTTGGGGCACCCGGTGGTATTGTCCAGCAATCTAAACAGAAAGTCCTCTAAGGGACCTTCTCAAATTTGTAATTCTGTAAAGCAAACATGGGATTTTCTGCCATAATTTCAGCAGTCAGGGTGGAAAGAGAGTGGGGATATGGGCACTAGATCTGGGGGCGGCAATGAATGAAATGTCAATTGGTAAAATAATGTGAAAAGAATTACCGAAATATTGTTCTGCTACCGTAGAGCTATCAAGTAGGGTAAAAATGCTATTTTTTGCTTTCCTTTTGATGGGATATAGAATGCAGTTGCTTTTGCAGCCTCAGAGGATCTCTTGGTGCAATGTCAATGCACCAAGCTAAAGTTAGGGGGATGGGATTTGGGGCACTGGGGATCAGATGGGAAGAGGTGGAAGGATAGGAGGGAGCTTGAGACAGATCGGGCTCCAGGGTTCAAAGGGGTAAGGCCGGGGAGGTGGGTCACAATTGAGGAGAGTCAAGGGGGAAAGACAATAGGACATTTTTCAGCAAATGGAGGCGCACTGAAAGATATTTTGCAATGTCTTGTTATAAGCTGAGAATAGTGTCATGCAATGAGAATGGCTTAAATAACAGAGTAAAATGTCAAGGCGTGTTAGCTTGATTTAAATCCTTAAAGACAGATATAATATTTCTGCAGGTGACACACCTAAAGGAAAGTGGTTGCCTCCCTCACATGCCTTTGAATATATAACACACATTTTTCGCCTCTTTCCAGGCCTCACACACCATGGTGTGGCAATTGCAATCGCGTATGCAGCCCAATCAGAGGTTCTTCATGTTGTTTGCGATCAGGGGCTAGATGAGTTTTTGTTAAAATTCAAATAAGAAATGAATTATATAACCTTATAAGCTATTATGGCCCCATAGAGAAAGTGCCCTCTTCACTGCATGATCTTTATTCCCTTTTACAACGAGAGACAGGACATTTAATAATAGATGGGAATTCTAATTTAATTCAGGATTTGCTGTTAGACACTTCACATGCAAATAAACATCAAAACAAGCCCAAATCTGTTTGCGGGTTACAAACTCTTATTCACAACGTTGCACTTATCGATCCATGGTGGGCATAAAATGATTTGACTTGTTAATTTACGTGTCACTCGAAATAGTATGCCACTCCTTCAAGGATAGATTTCTTTTTAATATCACACTTAGGCCCATATTTATGGGAAAATGACAGAGCTCAACGCTGCCCCAAAAACTGGCAGCGCCAAGCTCAGTCATTTTCACAACACAGGGATGTGCTGTATTTAATTGAATAGGGCATACCCCTGTGTTGTCCCCTGCGCTGGATCTAAATTTAGCTGCCAGAGCCAACGCAGGCATCCTTGCACCATCGTGAAAGGATGTCTGTGTTTAGGGGTGTGATTGTTCATGTGAGGGAAGGTGATCCTTCCTGCACATAAACAATCACTAATGACGCTTTAGCACTACTGTGTGGCACACACAGAAGTGTGAAAGCGTCATTTTCAAATGATTGTTTATGTGCAGGAAGGGGTACCTTCCTGCACTTAAACAATCATTTCTGGCATTTTGCTCTTTCCATGCATACTGCAGAATGCAGCACACATAGAAAAAGCAAAAAACAAGGCGAAATAAAAGTATTCCTCCTCGTTGTGCCCTGCTAACGCCACGCCTGGGGTGGCATTAGAGTTTGGTACTGCCTCAGGTTTACAACATTTCGTAAATCTGAGGCAGTGTCAAAATACAGTGGGTATTGCTGTGGCACACCCATAGCAACACCCATTGCACACCCGTCTGAAGCAGAAAATGGCATCTGAGGAGCCCATATTTCCAAGGAACTGTAACGCCACAAAAAGTGGCGTTACACCTCCATGTAAATATGGAACCGAGTTTAGTACCACTGGAGCGTCACATAAAGTGACGCTCCAGTGGCGCTAGGGGCTCTTAAGTATGCCCCTTAGTTTCATGGGGAGAAACTGCTATATTGAACAGTGCTTTCTCTGATCACTCACAGACTAGTTTAGCTGTAATGCCAGCAGCAGCATTCGCACAAAGAACAAGATGGTGCTTTAATAAAACAATTCTTACAGAGGATATTTGGGTCATGCAGAGGAAAAGTAATTTGGACGAATTCCTAAAGTTTAATGCAGACACAGATTCCAACTCCTCAGTATGGGAGGCTTAAAGGCATTATTTTCGAGGTCAGGTAATTTCATTTTTGAGAGTTTAATTCAACCTGTTAAAACACATGCCCAGACCCCTAATAAAGGAAACACGTAGGAATTTAGATAGTGCCAAGAATAAATTTTTTACTGCTAAAGAAATAGTCAATCACACATCCTACCTACAAGGAAGATATGAGGAAAATGAACTGATAGGTAAAAGGTCTGGCCTGGTCTTTGACACATAGCACCAATTCCAACATCATCAAAAAATGTATGATCCTCAGGCCAAGACAATTTGTGTGCAATTATCTGAGGCTGCTCACATTAATTTTAACAACATTATACTAAAATACATTCTGAAATTCTAAGTAGCTCGGTTATTAAAGGCTGGTTAGGGAAGATTCAAATTCCTACCTTTTCCTCAGAACAGTCGGATTTCATAATGGCACCCGTAAATCTTAAAGAGCTACAGCTAGCAATTAAGTCTACAGCTAATGCCAAAGCTTGTGGGAAGGACGGATTACAGGAAGAAATCTCTAAGTTATTTTTGGAGCAATTAGCTCTGTTCCTCATTCAGCTTTTTAACCAGATTCTTCAGGGATGTCTATTACTGATTTGGTAGTAGTCAGTTTCCTGAAAAAGAATAAACCGGAGATTGACCGTAACATCTTCGATTATTCATGGTGACCAAAATGTGTTTTTACCCAGGAGGGTAATGTCTTCAAATACTAATTGTTTAGTGCAAGCTATTGACTTTTTTTCTATTCAGAATGTGAACGCCGCTGCAATAATGCTCAACCAAGAAAAAACATTCCATTTAGTTGAATGGGAAGTATTATTTGCAATTCTTCATAAATTTGCATTTCTGGTAGAGTTTCTAAGCTTGCTGGATTCCTAACACTCACCATTGGAAAACAACTTGGGGGTCCTTGGAGTCTGCAGCTGGGCTTAACATGGCAGATTGGGCATGTCATGTGGGTGGTGGTTCCTCTGGAGACCTTGCGATTCTGTCATCCCTTGCCATATCCGAAGAAGGAGATTCAATGGAGTCCAGAAGTTTCTGGAAGGTGCAATTGTCTATGGGGGGCAGGATGTCATCAACACTAGGTTATCCAGGACAGGCTGCTGGGCAGGAGGTGTTGTTTTTATCTCTGCAATGAAATCATAACATGTTAATGATGATCTATGATTGATGTTGGCAATAGTAATTTTGGTGACAAACAGACTTTATTATTGATTACTTTATGTTACACATAGATGTGCTGAACTTGTGTTAATAACAGTAAATGAGGGCAAGTTACACTGTTTTTGCCTAGAAAATGCCAATATCTGTACATTGTACACACAACCACTGTGTGACAAGAGGGCCATTTTTGTGTCATACCGCACTTTGCAAGAAAGTTACACAGCTTGCTGGCCTGCCCTGGCTGAAAGGGTGAGTGCAGGTAAGTCCCCATTTATCAGGTTGCTTGGCTTATTTTCATACCATGGCTATGTTGATATAAGGTTTGGTTGTTCACACTACTACTGAGACCATTCCATCATTTTACCAAGGTGCCTGCATGCCCTCTAGTCATTACTTAACCCACAGCTCCTGACAAAGTGATGTTAGTTTGGTCATCAATTAGTTTTGATTCATCACTCTACCCTTCACAAAGTATACCACGCCAATCTGCCTTGCAGTGTTGTACTGCATGCAGTTTGTGCATTCAAGTGGACAAACGGCTAATATTTGGCACACATCCACACAACTCTACACAGCAAGCAGCCTTGCTACACTGCAGGAATATGTAAGGGCATTTACTGATCATGGTTTACTTAGTTGTGCATACTTCAGGGATTTTCCAGCACACACAGTGACCTCTAGAGTCCTGAACACTAGGCACTGTGAACCATCTATAAAGAGGATAAGCACTGTCACACTTGGAAATATGCAACCATTGAAGTTCCCACCATTACGACATTACCCAAATTGGTCCTCCAATCATCATTTGGGCCCAGGGCCAGGACTTACTCTCACACACTGATGACACCCAGTTCATACATTGGCTCTCAGGAGATACCTACATTATCCAGCATTTTTTACAATATGCAATTGACCAACATGCCTACCGATATTAATGAGAGTTATGGCTCGTGGTGAACCTCATAACAGAGTAGTGATGACATTCTGTACCATGGACCTATCCTGGTTGCCTACACAACTAGTCCCAGACACCTCACCATCCACCCATCCCCAAAACATTTCCATTATCCTGGACACCCGACTCATCCTGTGACTTCACAATTCCCTGTTTCACATCCTCCTGCTTTGACATATGTAGCATAGTCTGACTTTTGTTCTTAGGCCTCCATCCTTCCATACCATCCCTTTACAGCTACTACACATGTGCAACAGTATTAAAAATAAGCAGTGCATGACTGTGATTTAGGCTATCTTGCCACACATATACCACCCCTCTCCTCCTTGAAATCCAATTGCTCCCCATTCAGACACACTGCCAGTTCAATGTGCTCAGCCAAACCTACACAGCACTACTTTACAGGACAGTTATGTGCAATGTGGTTTCATGCTAGTGACTGTACACATGGCTCTTCACATGATCCTACTTGGAGATATTCCACATACTCAACACCTGAATCCCCTCTCAGGTGAGAATGTAAGCCTCTGGCAATCTCATTCCATCCCTTTACACTCCACATTTGGCTGTGCATCCCCAAGACAAGCACATTTGCCTCATGGCGCAAGGGGGCCTGTATTGTCACAGCAAGGTTGGGCAGGTTTCTAAGGTTCATTCATGAAAGGCTGCTCCAGTCCAGGTGTTTTGCTTTTTATTGTGGGACTTGCAGTCCTGCTCACTCATGTTAAACATGAAACCACAAGTTGCAATATTCAAGGGACAACTAGGACTGGGGCGCACATCATGCATGGACCTGAGAAACATGTTAGGGCTTGGCTGGGCTGGACAAATTGTTACTGAGCAAGAAGCTTACATTTATGTGATGTAAGGGTTTACATGTTAAAACATGTTAAACATTCCTGCTCTTTCCCTTGCACACACCACAGCGCAGCACAGAAAAGTGTTTTGTTGCACCGCATGACGTTTTTAACCATGTTGTTACTTGTTGACCCTTACCCTGTAGATCTTCTTAGTCCGCAACCACAGCACTGTCCTGTTCTTACACTCCTGCCACCAACTCTGTTGGGATGACTGACTCTACCTGCTCCTCCAAGGTGTCCAACTCCTCCTGCTCATCAGCTCCTCCTCTGGTCTACATGGCTGCCCTCAGGTTGGGCCAGTTTCTCTTTGGTCTTGCACTTGTAGTTCTTCCACCTCTTGCTCAACTCCAGCACTATCCTTTTTCTTTGGCCTACATTGTTAACCTTATCCACTATGGAATGCCAAATGGCTTCCTTTTTTCCTAATGGTAATTTTGAGGTGACCTCAGCTATTCAAATATTTCATTCTCCTCCTCAATGAAATTGCTTTTCTCTGGCCTGCTGTCTTGTCATCTTGGCTGGGATTGGGATTGCTGCCCACCTGACTTGTAGATGGTGTTCCCTCTATTTTATGCATTTGTTTTGGTCTGCTGTTCAGATTTTTGTAATCATTTTTTTTATGCATCCTGTGATGCAACAAACTCATAAAAGATGCAGTGCTGATTTGCAGCACTTACAAGTGCTTCACATAGGGGGCTAGTTGTCTTACTCCATGTTGCTTCATTTTTGTTTCAGATGCGGCAACATTTTTGATGCAGCTGATGACATGGTGCATGGTGCCATAAATCTGGTGCAATGGCTCCCCACAACACAAGTTTTTTTGATGCAATGCAGCATTGTATCACTTCTCATAAATATGGCCCTTAGTGACTGGGGACCACGAAAATGCAAGTGAAACAGAATGCATGTGAGCAGTTTCTAGTTGATCATGACAGACTTTACACCATCATGCTTGAAAAAATGATTAGATAACATATTTCCAATTATTTGTGGTTTGTTGAAACACAACTCTTGGTAATAGTAATAATCACAAATCAAATTGATTTGGGACCCGATCTTGAGGCAAGCTCCCTAAGAATGTATTGGGAATCAAAAATGGCATTTTAGAGAGAAAGATCAAGTTAATCAGATTGCAGACTTGTTTCCAGAAATTACGGACAAAGGGGCATTTGAAGAGTAGATGTTATAAATCTGCGTATTCTGAGGAACATATCCAGCAAGTATCTGAGAAATCTGTGTAATGTTTGTGTAAAGTAACAGGAGACAGGAAGTAGATATAAAACAGTGTTTGTATGGCATTTGCTGCTCCAGTGGATTTTGTAAGATTATACACATTTTGTTAACCAGGCCATGCGATTCTTAAATCTTTCCCAAGATAGCTCTGTGCTTATTTTGTCTCTATCAGAAGGCCTAGAATGTAAGAGGAAATACATGGTAGAAGCTTTTGGAAGTACAATGAATTGATTGTGTAAGTGATGAGTAGGAGGTGAGTTATCTTGAGAGCAGGATTGTAGTTGAGTATAAGCTTTGGATAAGGCATTTCACATGATTTCAAATTTATGTTGAAATGAAGATGGAAGTTGAAAGAGTTTGGGCTTCTTTTTTCTCCAGGTTTTCCAGTAGATGGGTTTATTGTTAAGACGCATTAACGAATTATTCCAATAGTAGAGTTGAGAAACATGTGAAGATCTGTTGGATTATAGGGTAATATTGGTTCTAATAATGTACAGGAAAATGTACAAATAGGAGTAGAAAGGGATTGCGGTCTGCATGTGAATAACACATATTCTTGAAAAGAGAAGGGTGAAACAAAGGTATTTTCAATATCAACCCATAGTGGGTGATAAACTAGAGAATTTGCAATCCAAAGACAAGCCCATCTGTGCTCTTCTGTGTCTGGACCACGCCCGGTGCCACAAATCCTGGCTCCTCTGACTACCCACTGCCACACTGCCAAGGAGCTCCTGGCCATGTACCCAGGATGCCATGAGAGAAACTGCTGCACTCCTTCCCTTGAGCAATCAAAAGACCCTTCACCTGCCAATCCTGCTGCTTCTCCTGCAATACAGGGCCTCCAGACCACCCAAAATCCTGCAATGCAACCCTGGAAGTCCACAAAGAACCTGAAGCCACTCCAATGCATCCTGCTCCACTGCCGATCCCACTGCAAACATGCCACGGAAGTCTGGGACACTATCACCTACCTCTTACCTGACATAGCCTTCATCACCAAAAACTGGCTCATCCCCTCCTTAAACCCCTGACAAAGCCACAGCAAACCCCAATGTCTACAAGACAACACACCAAGACTGTACCAACAAACAAGGCTGAGCCATCACCATAATCTTCAAGGAGTCCATCAGATGCACTGCCACTGATGACAACCCCACGTCTCTCATGGAACATCTCAACTTCCACCTACAAACTGATGCCAAGACAACAGTAAGAGGCACCCTTGCATACAGACCACTGGTACCTCGACTGGCCTTCTGCAATGCCATCCGCAACATCATCTCCCATCTAGCATTCGAGTCCAACCACTATATATTACTCTGTGTCCTCAATTTTCACATTGACAATCCCAATTATGCCAACTCCACCACTTTCTTGGAGAACATGAGCAACAGCAACCTCGTCCAATTGGTCACTGAACCCATGCATAAAGCTGGCCACAAACTTGACCCTATCTTCATCTTACAGCAACAGAGTCAAATTCACTCACATCACAGAACTCACAGGGTCTGGCCATGCCATTGTTCACTTTTCCATCTCTGGTATCCAGCATACCATCACCAAGTACCACAGTTCCAACCACCGCAGTTGGGAAAAGGTAAGGGACACAATAGACTCAGGCCTTCAGTACCTCCCATACCAAGGCCTTATCAGACCTAGAGCAGGACGTCCAGAACATCTCCACCTGGATCACCAAATGTGCTAACAGAGCCGCTCTGAAGAAGCCAGCCAGCACCAGTGAAAACCTCAGGACAAGCCAGGTGGTACACCCCAGAACTCAAAGCCGCTCAGCTTAGCTGCTACCCACTCAATAAACAATGTTGGTCCACCAGGAGCCCTTCCAACAGAGCTGCCTACAAAGTAGCCTTTAGCGACCACCACCGGCAAATCAAGGAAGCCAAGAGAATAGCCATCACAGACTGCATGGATATAGCAGCCAAACACATGAAAGAACTATTCAAAATAGTCAAAGAATACTCTAACCTGGCAGCTGTAGAACAGAATCTACTATTCCCAAGAACTCTGCAACACCCTCTTGGGCTATTTTCACAGCAAGATTGCCACCTTCTACAACAACTTCAACCCCAACTCACAGTCCTCATCCTCAGAAACATCAACCAGTCAGCACAAACCACCCAGATGATAACCACATGGACACCGCTCACCATACAATCCACCTCAGCCATCATGTCATCCATCCACTCCAGAGCACACTCTGACCCATGCCCCCGCCACATGTTCAACCTCAGAACCAATCATATTAGCACAGAACTCATCACCATCCCCAACCACAGCAGTCTTCCCAAACAAATGGAAACACACAGAAAACAGACCCTCTCCTAAATAAAATCATCTGTCAACCCCAGAGAGCTCATAAACTATTGACCAATCTCCCTGCTCCCCTACCCTGCCAAAGTACTGGAGAAGGCCATCAACCAACAGCTCACCAAATACTTGGAACAAAACAATCTGCTTGACACCTTCCAATCAGGATTTCACACCAACCACAGCACGGAGACCGCACTCATCGCAGCCACAGGTGACATCAAAACACTTCTTGAATGCAGGGAAACTGCTGCCCTGATCCTCTTTGACCTCTCAGTCGCATTTCACACTGTTTCCCACCACACCCTCCTCAAAAGACTCCACAACCTCAGTATACTAGAGCACACACTCAAATGGATCATCTCCTTCTTGAGAAGATGTACTCTGAGCATCTGACTGCCTCCCTTCACCTCCAAACCCAAAGACATCATTTGCGGTGTACCCCAAAGATCATCCCTCAGACCATAATGTTCAACACCAACATGACCCCCCCAGCCAACATCATCAGATTCCATGGCCTCAACATCATATCATTCGCAGATGGCACACATCTCATCCTTTCACTCACTGAAAATCCCTCCACCACCAGGACACACTTCTGCAATGCCATGCCCAACTTATTCAGCTAGATGAAAGCAAACATCCTCAAACTCAACTCTGACAAAACAGATATACTGACTTTCAGGAGAAACACATCCATATGAGACCACAGCTGGTGGCCAACCGAAGTCAGACCCGCTCCCACGCCAACAGGCTATGCATGCAACCTCTGTATCATCTTTGACAGCAAACTCCTTCTGCTTCCACACCCTCCACAAGCTCTGCAGAATCTTCAAATGAATTCCAGTCAACATCAGGAAAACGGTCACCCAAGCCCTCGTCACCTGCCGCCTTCACTATGGCACTGCACTCTCCAACTAGCTTCTCAAAAGACTCCACACTATGCAGAACACAGCAGACTCTTCTTGGACTGCCGAAAAGGGGTCTACATCACCCTCCTAACTCAGAAACCTCCATTGGCTCCCCATCCAGAAGAGAGGCCAGTTTAAGATCCTCACGCAAACCTACAAGGCCTTACACAATCAAGGACTGGCCTACATCAACTACAAATTGAACTTTCACCAACCTGCCAGACACCTGCACTCCTCCTCAATAGCCTTCGCATACACACCCTGAATCTGTCGCAGCCACAGCGGTGGCTGTTCCTTCTTCTACATTGTGGTCAAGAACTGGAATGACCTGCCCCTCCACCTCCGAGCAGCACCCTACCTTGCGGACTTCAGAAAGAAATACAAGACCTGGCTTTTCAATGGAGACCTGGTACCCGGTGCCCAGAAACCTCCAACGATGATAGTGCTGCACTCTACAAATACTGTTTGTTTCATTGAAGGAGCAGATTAGTCTAATAAAAAAGCCCTATGGTATTTGTAACAGTTTGGGGAATTTACATCATCTTCCAATATAGTATGTGTCAATGTCAACAACAACATGCAAGGTCTTTATTGTTCCAAAGACGTGTCAAAAGTATAGAATTAATTAAACAAAAAATTGAGAGGTATAGCTAGTGGTATGTTAGGGATAGTAAACAGAATACCAGGAACTAGCATCGTTTTGATAGAATCTAAACAACCACACCAAAAAAGGTGTAAAGGGTGCAAATCAACTGATTAATGAGGTTAACGTCTGTATATATTTTTCTATGTTCAGTGAGATGGAAGTTTTACTAGACTGAGTGAACCATAAACCCAGGTACTTAATATGATGTGGATTACACAAAATTGGTTGCTAGTAAGTCTTGTTTAAAGGTAAATTTATTTAATGGTAATATTTCACATTTATCATTATTTAATGTATATCCAGAAACAGAAGTATATGAAGTAACTTTGTTTAAAAAGCCAACTCGTTTCAAAAGGTCAGGATGGAGGAGTGTGGCTATGAAAGAAATAATAAGATATTATTAGCGTATGCTACTAATTTAAGCTGTTAGCTGGTATAGGTAAACTCAAGAATATTTTGATTCTGCTGTATTTTAGATAAAAAGGTTCCAGAGTCAAATTAAAGAGGAAGGGTGATAGGGGACAGCCTTGTTGAACACCCCTAAGTAAAGTAAATATGAAGAAGCAAGGTCATTTACAAAGATGGCTGCTTGCAGTAATGTATATAGGAGAGAACCCAAGGTAATATGTTTTGGTCCAAATCTAAACCACTTGAGAGTATGAAAGATAAAAGGATAATAAACTTGTTCAAAGGTTTTTTCAGCATCAATAGGAATTGCTGTGTAGGTTTAGACATATGAGAGGATTCTGATAAAACATTGAAAAATAAGTGTTATCAGAAAAATATCTCCCTTTAACAAAACCGTATAATGGAGTTCAGGAATAAAGGATTCTAACCGTAAAGCTAAAGCTTTTGAAAATGAATGTTATAATTAATATTAACAAGTGAGATAGGCCTAACCTTTTTGCAATAGTGAGGAAAGGAGAGAAATAAAGGCATCTATAAAGGAGCCTGCAGATTTGTGTAAATGTGAGGAAGGACTTATGAGATTATGTAATGCAGACAGGAGTAAATTGGAAAAATTAGTATAAAATTCAACTGTGAAACCATCTGGACCTGGAGCTTTATATTTTTAATTGTGTTCAATGAAGTGTGGAGTTCAGTCTGTCTAGCATTGTATTCTAATGTTTTAAAATCAAGTTGAGTATTAACATATTTGAGAATAGTGGAAAGGTATTAAATAATGCCAGAGTCAGAGGGGGATTCTTCCAGCATATATAGTGTCTTTTAAAAATTAACAAGGTAATGTAGGATTTCTGAGCCTTTATGTTTTGGTATGTGGCATACATCTATGATTCAATCAATTTTATGTTGTTTTTTATTTTAAGATAGTTTGCAAATAACTTCCAAGATTTGTTTTGGCAACCATAGAATTTTGCAATAGATTTTAGTTAATACATTGTCTGTGGATAGTTTATCAAACTGGAACTTAGCGTTGATAATTGCTTGTAAACACTTTGATTTAGAAATAAAATAAGAGTGTTTCAATTTTTAGATTTTTTGTAAAAAAAAGAAATTGTGTCAGTAAGAGATTGTTTTCTCTTTGTAGACACATAGATAATTATAAAGTCACAAGCAGAGGCTTTGAAGGCATTCCAGATGTTGTAAAAAGCTATGTTGTCCATTTGATTAAAATGGAAATATTTGTGAAAGAAAGAACTGAAAGTTGAGGTGAAGAAGGTACCTAAAAGAAGGGAATTATTAAAACGCCATAATTTTAGTCAGTTGGTTTTAGGGAGAATGTCTAGTTTTACAGAGACAGGGGCATGATCAGATATTAGAATAGAACTGATATCTACAAAGTGTCGGGTCTGAGATAAACTGGATGTGATGAATATTTAACCTATACATGATTGAGTGTGGTTAACAGGAGAAAAATATGTGTATTCTCTCAAAGTGTGATTACATGGCCTCTGGGCATTGATGTGTTTGGTATGTAATTAGCTGTAGAATTTCAATCGATAAATGGATTAACAATTTGATTACAATCACCAGTAAGTAAAACATTGTCATGGAATAAGTTGCTGGGTCAGACTAAATCAACACTGACAATCAGTAGTAGTTGGACCATAAACATTAAGGCAAGAAAATGAAACTTTATCAATTAACACTTTGGTAAATAACCATCGCCCAGCATCATTAGATTCTTGAGACAGCAATCAACATGAAGTGATTCATGACATAACGTTATAACACCATTCTTTTATGACATTTCTCATAGAGAAGAAATTCTCACTCGCCAACCCTCTCTTCCATTTTAACGGATTCACTTTCTGTAAGATTACATTCTTGAATGAGAGCAATGGTAGCACTGAGTTTTGATAGATAGGTCAAAACTCATTGCCTTTTAATTGAAAGTTTAGACCTCTGACACAATTTTCAAAGACCTAGGAGGAAATTGAAGAAAAAGGTTAGACCAGAAATAGTAAAGAAGAAATTATACTAGAACCATGTAGCCAATAATGATGTTGGGGAAACAGGGACAAAGAACTGAAGGAATATGTAGAGTAGAAAGTTAAGAAATTAGAGAAGGAAGGTGAGAAGTGGATCGAAGAAAGTAAAAAGTAGAATGAAGAGGTCGTTGAGCAGATAGAAAAGTACTATTAAATAAGTGAAAAAAAATCTAAAAATCCCAAAGGATATGGGGGAGGTGAAACCACATGGAAAGGATGAAATATCGGAATACCAAGGGGATGGGCATGAGAAGGACCTTGGAACATGAGACAGGGAGTAAACACAAGCAAAAACAGGAAGACAATACCTATGAGAGACAAAACAGTTAACATAAAGAAATAACAGGTTAAAGCATGAATATCCCTTAGTACAGGAATATTATAGTAACATAACATTTTCAACAGGAAAAGTCAAATTGGATAACAAAAGTAAGCAGTTAAAATAACAAATACTTTAATGTGAAAGATTAAGATTTAGAGGAATCCAAAGTATCCATAATTTCTAGCTTGCAGGTCTCAAGGAAAATCTTCAATCTAGCAGGATCCTCATGTGTCATTGTTTTATTCTTATAAGAAATAAGCAAGGGTTAAACAAGCTAAATCGAGTACCAAGGGAGGAAAGTGCTGGTGTCATGATGAGGAGGACTATAACATTTGCTTAATCAATTTAGCTACAGATAAGAATTTAAATACATCTGTATACTCCAAGAAGTAAAGAGCAACTCTTCTTGGTCTTCTAGAGGTAAAAGCAACAGCAAGTTGATGACCTAATCTGTATGCTTTTTCCATATTAATTGAGGTTGTCTCTGGCATGTTTAGTAGTTTAGGAAGAAATATTTGGAGAAAGTAATTGAGTCAGGGCCTTCAGTAACTTCAGGCAAACTATAAATACATGAGCTATTCCTTCTATATCTGTTTTAAATATCTTCTATATATCTCTGTCGAGTAGAAACTTATGCCTGAAGAGTGGTCACTTGGGTGGCAGTGTCCTCGAGTGATGATGTGCTGCTCAGCTGCTGAGAGTCTATCTTCCACTTGGAACCATCAATCACTGAGATTTTGACATTTAACATTTGGTTCTTCCATGTATGGGCATAAAGTGCAAATCTCTACTAATAAAAGCTCCATTGATACAGCAGGAAGAGAGTTTGTGGAGGAGGGTGGATCTTTTTTAAGTTGCTTACTGGATGCTTTCCCAGCAACTAGTGAGAGAATCTGTAGCAAAGTTAAAACAAGAGGGGCTTCCTCTAAGCATAGTTGCAATCGAATCTTCCCAAGTGAGTTGCAAGAATAAAGTGGAGCTCCTGATATATTTGTTTGAGGGGCACAACAGTGGCAACTTGTTTTTTTCCAATCTTCCCATAGATAAGCGAAACACAAAAATAACTATGCATCATAGCTTATATCACTATGAGGAAAGAAGATATAGAATCATAAACATGGTTAGAGAAACCCTTTTGTTTAAAAAAAAAGAAAAAGAAAAATAATTGTAAATAGCCTTATTTCACTGTTTTCTTTTGTAGTTCATTTGGAGAATGAAAGCACAATGTAGATAATTGATGAGAGGTTGTAGAGAACTGGTTTAGGAGGTAGCACACGCCAAGTCATTGTATTTCCGTTGTTCAAAGCACCAAGGAGTTGATGTATGATATCAGTAAAATTATGTCTTGAAATTAAAGGCAGAAGTGAGAGCTGAATTTAAAGCCTTTGAAAAAAAGTTGTGGTTGAAGTATGTTTCGGAGAATTAATGTGGTGCTAACCTGGGAATAAGCATAATGAGCTGACTTTCTACGTCTTGAGTCGTTCAGTTACAAAATAGCGGACGCTGTGATGAGAGAACCACATCTCCAATGAAAAACATGGTGCATGTCTCTCTCCGATGCTGGAAATAGGAGAGAAAGGTGTCTGGCATCGAATGGAACTCAGAGCTTCAAGGAGTGAGTTATTAGGTGAAATGCCTGCCCAATGCCACATTATCCTCACACCGCTCTGAGGAGAGTCACTCAGATACTGCCATCTTCCCTAGTTTCAAGCCACACCCCCTAAAGACTTTTCTTTCCATGCCTCCACTTATCGTTTTGGCTGAAGGTATTGAGCCTAGGACTTTATCTATAAACTCAAGGACTTTTTGTGAGAGAGCTCTTTTTATGATTGAGCTTTTAATAAGCCCACAATGAAAGCAGATTTGTTATGTACTGTACAGAGCTCAAAATAAATGTGATTTGTTCCTCATGTATTTATATTTATTTTTATTACACATCAACATATTTACCTTCAAAGCATTTAAAATAAATGGAAGCCAAGATACCTGCAAGTTAGGAAACGTGTTCACATGTTAACTTTGGTGATCTAATTCATGTTATGTTAATAGGGCCATATAAGGGATGTAATTTCCACCATGCTTGGCTTTTTGGTGAATTATCACCCATGGCAGTTCCGACTCCAAATTAGAACCTCAAGTAAAATTGAGAGTCTGAACAGAGAGCATTAGATTTATTATATGCAATGTATTCTTGGCAATCAGTCCAACCAGTAAATCCACTCGCTTTAGACCAGTGATACTAAAAGTACTGCTCTCCTGACCTTCACATGTGGCACCCTACTGAACAACCACACTGGGCTGCTGTTTACTAAAGAAAGCACTAACTTCCAGAAAAATGTTAAATAAATGGGCAAGTGTTAATTAACAAGATACCTGAAATAAAAGAAAAGATGCAAAAAATGGTTTCCTGCACCACTTAACTTTAGGGATACTTTAATAAGGCATTTTGCAACAAACATATAAAAAATTACAAGGTCTATTCAGAATTCAAAAGGTTTATTCATTCACATGCAGAAGTGTTTCACCGTAGTACATCGGATTATATCAGTCCATTGAAAAGTATTTATTAAGAGGGATACTCTTCAAAAATTAATGTTGAAACATTCATGCCTCCCCCTACGCAAACAACAATGCTAATAGTGAACTAAGGGCCAGATGCATCATCACGGCCCTTTGCGATTCGGAAATATAGATTTTTAAGAAATCGCTATTTCCGACTCGCAAAGTGCCATGTATCACATTTGCGATTCGGTAATAGCGATTTCTTAAAAATCGCAAATGCTATTACCGAATCGCAAATTGCGATACCTGCCCCATTCTCAGCTATGGGCCTGTTGGCCCATATCTGCAAATTATTTGCATTTCCAAAATTGTGATTTCTGTGCCAGAAATCGCAATTTTGGAAATGCAAAACCCCAGGGTGCTGGGGTTCTAAGGCCCCCTCTGCTGCACCCCAGAAACATTTTTGGGGACATGTAAGGTGCACATATGCCAAAAGGGCATGTGTGCTTTGCATGTGCAATTTAAAAATGCATTTTAAATGCATTTTTAAATTTTGCACATGGTTACCACCAAGTTCAACTTAGTGGTAATTAGCGATTCCTAAATGCCAAAAGTTCATTTAGGAATTGCTTCATACATGTGCTAAGAAATCGCAAATAAGGAATCCTTATTTGCGATTTCTAATTTAGAGAGTTGCAATTTGCGACTCTCTAAACAGGGTCGCAATTTTAAGGAATCGCTATTTTAGCGATTCCTTAAAATTGCGTTCAGAATGTATTTCATACATTCTGAACTTGCATTTTGCATTCGCAAACGGGCATTCGCACCGTTTGCGAATGCAAAATGCTTTCATACATCTGGCCCTAAGTGGCAAGGCAGTTGTCATGTTGAACCCTCTGGCAGCCTGGGTTCTTATTATACATGGACAATGTTATAGCTTATTAAATCAAACCGTTTTTAAATCAAAACAATTGCCTAGAACACACAAATGGTCAGGTGGGGAAGCTGGGATAAATCATAGTTTTTTTGGTTTTAATTTGTGCAATTCTTTTTCATTTCAATTCAATATTGAAATCACTTCTTGTTTTACACTTGACTGTGGAGGTATTGATAGGAAGTACAGAAGGCTGGGGGGGGAGTGATTCAGATACAACATAACTCAGTATTATTAAATCTTTGACTCTTCTACAGACTAGGGTATTAAATTAGAGAGCAATATGGAATGTAACCCTCAAAATAACTCTATGACTCACTGACCTTCCCATGCATATGCTTCTCTTCCCCAACGCCCACCTTACCTGCCACCCCGTCCCTCAAAGTGCCACTCACACCCCGCTAGCATCAATGCAGCCCTTGAGCACACCAACGACCATATTTTTTTGCACCTGGGAGAATGTTTACAAGTACCCATAACATAAATCAGGCAAAGAACCAACATCTGTCAATCATCCCATCTGCACAATTCCAGTACATGTTGGTGTCCAGATTTTGTTAGATTTGCCCCCTGACATTATGAAAGGGCTACTGCTATGCCCTGGATTTTTCAGTTCTAATTCCAGTTTGACATTCTTCTCACCATCAAGTCCCCAACTCACACTTGGCCACCATTTGAGCCAAACAAAGCACCTCCAGAATCTGTCATCATCCCAAGGGCAGTTCAGGAGGAGATATTAAAAATCTATGTGCTGTCTATATACAGGTATTGAGTACTGTACACTGTAAGTGCTTTGTGGTGTAATTGCTACTTTGCCACCCAGTTTTTCTGTGGGTCATTGGGTACGTACTATCTTAGAGTCAGTGGGAACTGCATCAATCAAACAACACAGACTAATCAGTCAATTTTCAGTTGTACAGTAAATCATGTTGGTGGCCTAACATAAGACTGTGGATTTCAGTTCAGTGTTTGGATGAGAAGAAGTCATTAAGTAGGCCTATGTAGGAAAGGTCAAGTGTTTTTTCTGATGTAAGGAAAGAGTTTGTTGAATATGGAGATTATTGGAAATGACATTCTACAGGGTCACTCTTAAACCTTTTGCCTTTTTCCCTCTACTTTTTGCTGAATTCGTTTTTATGGGCCTGAGGACTCTGTGCATGTTACCACTGCTGACCAGTGCTAAAGTGCTTGTGCTCTCTCCCTAAAACATGGTTTGATTAATATGTACCTAATTGGCCTTTTTTAGTTTACTTATAAGTTCCTAGTAAAATGCACCACATGTGCCCAGGGCCTGTAAAGTAAATGCTACTAGTGGGCCTGCAGCACTGCTTGTGCCACCCACTTAAGTAGCACTTTAAAACATGTCCCAGGCCTGGGATTGCAATCTGAATGCAGTATCCCACTGTCATGTCCACTTGGCATTTAAAATCCCTCCTTTTATTAGATGTTAGTCACCTCTAAGTAGGCCCTAGGTAGTCCATAGGGCAGGACGCTGTGTAAATAAAAGGCAGGACATATACTTTTAGTTTTAAATGCCCTGTTAGTGAAAAACTCTCAAATTCCTTTTTCACTGCATGAGGTCTACTCCTCACTTAGGAGAACACTGGGCATTGCTTATTACATTTAATAAGCTGTAATTGCTGAATGGGAAGGGGTAGACCTTACATCTTTAGTACCTATGGAATTGCAATGATACATCCTCTTTAATGGTAACGTCTGATTTATTGTTGCAATTTTGAAAATGCAACTTTTGAAATGTTGCATTTTCTTGGTCTTAGCCCTGTGTGCCTGTAGACTATCTCCAATACACGTCTGGGTGGGGTGACAGCCACACACAGTAGGAACTAAGGTGTGACCTGATGGGCCCTTATGGGCCATTAACTAGCTTGATCGGCCCTTATGGGCTATTAACTAGTGTGATGAGGTTGGGCTGAGCACATCCTCACACTTGCACCTGAAGATGCTTTCCCCTCACAATAGGTCTAACAACCCTGTATTTTCACTTCAGAGAGCTTGGAGCCAGGGCAGGGGAGGAAGGAAATTCCCTGCACTTCAAACCCACTGTCTAGAAGCATCTCCCACATTTCAGAACCAGGGCACTAAAGCATAAATACTGGACCTCAGACACCTCCACTTCAGTACACTTCTGGATCTGTGGATATTCTGCCAAGAAGCTGTGCTGCTGCCTGGACTGTGTCGATTGATGCGGACAGACATGGGTAACTTCTTCAATTTAATACCACACTGACCAGTCTTTCAGCCAGCTTTCAGTGGTGCAAGGGTGTCTGTATTGCAGGGATGATTGTTTATGTGCATAAAATCATTACTGGTGTTGTCCTCTTTCTATGTGTGCTGTAGAGTACAGGGAGAAATAAAGTCCTAAACTTGTATATCTGGGAATGAGTC
This sequence comes from Pleurodeles waltl, assembly GCF_031143425.1. Classification (NCBI taxonomy): domain Eukaryota; kingdom Metazoa; phylum Chordata; class Amphibia; order Caudata; family Salamandridae; genus Pleurodeles; species Pleurodeles waltl. The sequence continues at coordinate 729,259,820 of NC_090437.1, forward strand.
CGATTCTGTTAGGTTCCATGGGTGTTGCATGAGAACACCCACAACAACACCCATGGAATGTCCCTTTCTCACAGTGAAAGGAGTTCATATTTACAAGGCCATGAAAAGCCATGCATGGTAGCTTTGCCTGGCCTTGTAAGTATGGGCCGGCACACTGAGCCACCAGAGAGTCAAACAAATTATGCTCCTGTGGTGCAGTCTGCTACTAGAGCCTCATAAATGAGGCCCCCAATGTCCAGGAACTCTGCCAGCATGCAGGCACATTGAGTGAAGACTTTTGGCCGAGTCAGAGCCAATCATTTTGGTCATGACAGTGACATCTTCCCGTAATTTGAGTGATAGTTCATAGAGGCTGATGTTTCAGGTCTCAGATTCTCGTTTCTGTAGGTGTCCCAGGTCACAGTCCCTTGCTGTAGCAAGTAATTCAACTCAGACAATTGCAGCTGTGGAACACTCAAGTGGATCACATCAGTTCTGCAACTCTTGCAGTATGAATGGTTAACTTAAATTTGGATCGGAGAGTCTGTGAGACTACTTTAACTTCCAGGAGAGTCAGGGACATCTGCAATTCCAATGCTACTGTGAGAAGTAGCTGATATTCTCCTTCTTGGCAACTGTCTTTCTGAAGGGCTTGGCACTCCATCCACTCTCAGCTGGATAGCAGTTCCAAGCCCACAGGCGGACACACAGTTCCCCCAAGCAATCTTGCTGACTTCAGGTGATGTCCCCTCACCAATGGGAAACTGGCTGTACAAGACACCAGTCCTAGATCTCAGTATTTTTTCGAGTACTGAGCAGTATCACCTCCACCCCTGACAAAACTGGAACCAAGTAGAAAAGTTTGGGTCCCACTTTTATAACCCAAAGGGGGATTTGGAACCCACTGTCAAAAGAATGGAGCTAGCTGGGGAAAGTTTCTCTTTTTTTTCTATTTCAACTCTGTGGAGTAAACATACTTTTTGTCTTCCATTTAGCTCTTAACAGGTAGTGACAAGGGGTGACTCCAACTGAAGCACCTTCAATAGCAGCATAATCAAGTGTGAATCTCTAAACCTTGCAGTCAATAGTCCTTTGGGAGTAGAACTTGGGGGAAAACAAAAGGATAGGTGCCTGCGGAGAAACATTTTACACCTGAAAAGAATCAGTTGGCTCACCTTCCCATGCCCACAATCAGCCCTGATGGCAGTATTTTCAGAAAGGAAACTTGCTGGCCCTTCACCAAATGTTCACTGATGCATTTCTAAAGCGGGTCTATCTCCATCTTCCCACACTTCTTTTTCTGAGCTGTTTCCTCTAACCAAGGAATGCCAGCAATACATACATTCATATTTACTATGGAACCCTTCTAAAGGGTCCATACATACAGTACATGAGCGCATGCAGTCTCGATGTCAGTGTATAGTCTGAGAGCTGCATTCAAGCAGAACCTTACACAAATGTGGCTAGAATGTGCAACACTCTCCGTACATAGGAATTTGGCCTGATTTTGACTATCAAAGCTAAAACTAGACTCCTGATGAATGGTGATTTCGCAAACAGTGCTCAATATAGATACACTTTTGCGATCAGTAGAATAGTACATCTTGCCCATAATAATGTATTTTTTGCACACATACAAATTGGCAGTGGAAATAACTCCCCCTCTGAAAGGAATCTCTTCCTGCAGCTGAAAAGCAAAAACAACTGAATATTTTTTAGATTGGAAAGGGAAAGAAAATTAGTTTTAAATACTCACAAATGTATGTTAGTGTACACATACTTCCTGGAACATCCACTCTCCACCTGCAAGTGGGCATTTAGCGATACTAAATGTTGTCCAATGTCCTAATGATTTTGCTGCACAATTCAGCCTATTAGTTATTTTGCCTATTATTCTGTATTAGTCTGTTACCAGATTTACAATTCCTGTGCACTTTTTTGATTTTTATAATACACCTTCATGGTTTTCGTAAAGTCTGCCTTACAGCTCACTTTTTGAGTGAACCTTTTCTTATTTGACTGTATTTTAAAATGCTGTTTGTACCTTGTCGCTGGGACACATTGCCTCATGAAATTGAAATTTAATACTGTGGCGATCCACCGACCTGTGAATGTCCTGTTGGGGTGTCTTTTGAGGGGTATGCTTTTAGCAGTATACAGCTCCAAGGGTACTCGGATTACGTACGGCCAGCAAATGTATTCCACATATCAGCCTTCTGATCTTGCAACCAATGCACCTAAAGTTTTTGACATCTGTAGAGAATCGAGTAGCATCCCTAAACGATTTATGGCCCGCAGTAGATATTTCACCATTGGCTTCAAATTCGTTTAGATGGCTTCTAAACCAAGAAGAGTGTCCTAGGGCCTAGACCGTGCCATTTGGGTTGTCCGCGTCTCTTTCCTGGATGTTTTGCCTGTCAGCAAGCCCATTCCAGCACTTTGTCCTTTCAATTTTGAAGCAGAACACTGGTAGACAATACTATGCAGCATTTGCAGGATGCAAGTATAACTCTGCATGTCATTTTTTCATTTACACAGCTGACTTTGTCACCGTTGGATGAACAAAGTAGATTTGCCATTGAGCTAACAATTTTATTTCGTGCAATGGTATGTACCGGGTTTATGCACTGCATTTCACCTCATGAATCTTGGCAAATCTCCGTCAGAATGTGTTAAATGTATTCTTAGTCAGCTTACTGAGTGCTGAAGGTCTCAGCGTGAAATCAGTTTGTACAAACGAGAAGCACATTTTGATGCTAAAAAGATCAAATAATACCAACAGCCACAAGACTTTATTTAAACATCTGATAAAAAAATACAATTCTTTCTATTTGTTGAAACTTTACAAAGTAGCAAAATTACCCATAATGTCAACACAAATCACTCTATATCATACTATCAGATAAGTAAAAATATTACAGACAGTAAATATGTACTATACCAATTTACTCTTAGCGGTGCATCATGTAACTCTACATTCAAAATATGAATGCATCATCTTTCTTATAGTTCTAATAGCTCAGAAAGGGTAATCTCCATCTGTGGAGCACTCAGAATCGAACAAACCAAAGGACCGAATACTCCTCTTTCAACTACATACTCTATCAGCAGGGGCTAGGATTTAGCTCTGGGGACTGTGATACTATCCTCCGTACTTCTTAAACAGAGGAGAGGGATGGACTTGCTAGAGGTCCTGAAGGGGAAAGGAAGGTACCACTCAAATGTCAGTGGAATGGTCCTCTGAGGGGGACCTCCCCCCCGTGATTTCCACGGACTCATGAAGAGCACCTGCAAGCCCCATAGGTGGCTAGAAGGCCATGGGGCCTGGTGAATGCAAGGGTAATTTGTCAGAAAGGGTGTGGGTGCTACTGAGGGAAGACCCCAAGCCAAGAAGATGTACCAGGAGCCCAGATACAGGTCATGGGTCTTGTCCACCCACAACTACTTGAGAGAGGACGTTGAGTGCTACGGCTGCAGAACAGGGCTCAGATAGGCTATGCACAACTAAAAAGTTAGAAAGGCAGGCCCGAGTGCTCTCTCACTGGTGGGAGAGCAGTTACAAAAAGAGCTCCAATAGATTTCAAAACATTAGAGACGAGGAGGTTTCAACTGAACACTTCTGTTGCACCAGTAACAAATAGTGCCACACCTAATCCAAATTGGCTAAACTGGGTCAGAAAATTCCACCTTTGTAGTTTTCCTTAATAGAGGGGGGAGATGCCTGGCAAATCCCCAGTGCTGTTGCTGTGCCTTCAAATCCTTTTTCCATGCTCTGTGGATATAATCTAGCACCTGGGAAAAGTCAGTGCCCAGAGAGAATCACTACTAAGGCGCAGAATGGCACTCCCCCTTTCTAATTTGATACCAACACCCCAGAGGATTACCAGTGCCCTCTAGATGGACACAGCATGTTAGTGTGGTGGTCCCTTCACACTTAACAGCTGTTTCGATTGAGAGGGACTGCTCCTGTGGAGAGTTAAGGAGCACCATCCTGTGAAAAGCCCCTAGGGATGTCATGCACCTCTGGAGTGGTCCTGGGTATCTCCTCCACATCCCCTTCCATGTCCAGGAGAGCACCAAGCAGCAGACTGGAAGCATCTAGCCCCTGAGCCGTACATATACAGTTGTGCTGAATGTAGGCAGCTGATGGTACAGTAAAGACTTTGCCCCTCCAACAGACGGCAATGTGTCACATAGTGCTTTATCCTTGTAAATTTACCTTTAACTATTGTAGTGACTGTCTGACAAAGTCAGTAGGCCTGGCTTTTATTGACTGCACACACTAATGTGGGTTAAGTTCATAGGGATAGTGTGTGCTTGAAATTGTGTTTCTGGTTGGCAGAAGTATGCACCCTATCCACTCATGAACCACAATCCTAGGCCGGATGAGTCACAAACACCCTAAAATTAACCTGTGCCCACCTCCTTCTGGTAGCTTGACACAGAGCAGCCAGGATTAATTTAAGAGTCAATGTGATATGTATTTTTGCAACACTTCAAACAATAAAAGAGAAAATACAACACAAAAAGATACCACACCTGGTTAGAAAAATAGAGCTTAATCTAATTGATAAAACAAGACCATAACGATAAAAATACAAAGATTAGAACTGGAGAGTTAAATTTTTACAGAATAAACTGCAAAATAGCCCTTAGTATCAATAAGTGCCTGTGTGGGGTATCTGGTCGCGCTGGACTAGGACAAACTCAAAAGTTCAGTCGGACTGTGATGAAGTGTGGGTCAGGTAAAGGGATGAGCCTTGGCCCATTGAACAAAAGTACCTTGATCCAGGTTGTGTCGCAGTTGAAGCAATGCATCGGTTTTGGGGCACTCAGTGGAGGCGAAGTGTCATTCTTCTCAGCTCAACAGTGACGATGCATCGATTATAAGTGCAAAGTACTGTCTCTGAATACAATGTGCTGCTATGGCTCCTGTGGCAGAGGATGCGTTGATTACAAGTGTGATGTGCCAGGTTGGATCCACGCAATGGAGTCAATGTGCCAGTTTCGATTCTTGCAACAGTGTTCTACTAGAGGAGCAGTGTATACCCACTTCTATGGCCCCACCACTTGGCAGGGCAAGACTCACAGTTGGCAGAGTCCAGGTGCTCTAGCAGATGAGTTGGAAGTCTTTGGTGTCCCTGAGACTTTAGTTCTGGGCTGGAGAGATTCAGGTGCATTTCTTCTCACTACCAGGGAAGGAGGGCAGTAGGAAGCAGGTCAGCACAGCAGAGAAGGATCCCAGCAGAGTCTAGCAGAGTGACAGCCCTTTCAGCAGCACAGCAGTTGTTTTTCCTGGCAGAGTATCCACAAGTCCAAAAGGCTACTTAAGTTGTGGTGTCCGAGGTCCAGTACTCATACCCATTTGTGCCTTTGAAGTGGTGGAGACCTCAGAGAGGTCTTTGAAGTGCAAACAGTCCTTGCCCTACCTTCCTTAGCTCCAGACTCACTACAGGGGTAAGCAGCCCTTTGTGTCGGGACAAGATACAGCCCATTCATGTGTGTCGGCTCCACCCTCCCATCCATAATGCCAGAATGGCCCATCAGTCACACCTAATCTCTATTTGTGTATGGCTGTCTGGAGAGACAGTACAAGTCCTGCTTTCACCCACCGCAGATGTGTATTGAGAGACAGGCGGAATGCTCCAAATGGCTAAAGTAAGAACATTCCAACTTTCTAAAAGTGGCATTTCCAGAATTGCATTTTAAAATCTGACTTCACCATAACATGCAATTTTAAATTGTGAATCAGAGACACCAAACCTAGGGGTCCCATCTCTAGTCAATTGGAAATTACACTAATACAATCTGATAAGGCAATCCTAATGTTATCCTATGGGAGAGATAGGCCTTGCTGTAGTGAAAAATTAATTTAGGAGTTTTTCTCTAAAGGACATGTAAAACGTAAAACTACATATCTTATTTTTTAAATACACTGCAACCTGACTTTGGGTTGTCTAAGTACTCTCTTGGGGGTGCCATATGAATAAAAAAGGAAGATGTGGGTCTGGCAAGAAGGTTAACTTGCCAGGTCACCATGGAAGATTAAAACTGTACACACAAGCTCTGCAATGGCAAGCCTGAGACATGTTGAAGGGCTACTTAAGAGGGTGGCACCATCAGTGCTGCAAGCCCATTAATATCATTTAATTTAAAGGGCCTGGGTACAGGTAGTGAACTTTACTAGGGACTTAAAAATGTATTAAATTTGCCAATTGTGGATAAGCCAATGTTACTTTGTTTGAAGCAGAGAGCACATTCACCTTAGCACTGGTTAGCAGTGGTAAAATGCTCAGTGTGCTAAAGCCAGCAAAAATTAGTTAAGCAAAACAGGAAGTCTGAAGGCAAAACATCAGGGGAAACCACAACAAGGATGCCAGGTCTAACCAGCTGAAAGTGGGGAGATCTATTAAACCCCTTGGGGGTTCCCTTTACTAAGACGGAAGAAGCTGGAGAGGCCATCAGCATTGGTGTTGTCTGTTCCAGGATGGTGACCCACCATAAAGTCCATTCCCTGTAAAGAGACAGACCAACTCAATAGTTTGGGATTCTCACACATCATCTGTATCCCCCATCTGAGGGTTCTGTAATCTGTCTGAACCAGGAAGGGAGAACCAAACCAATATGGTCTAGTTTTCAGTGCCCACAACACAGCAAACGTATCCTCTCTCTATTGAGCTCTACCCCTGCTCGCTTGGAAGTACCTTCTTACTAATGAAAGATGGCTGATCCAGGCCCTGTTCATTTACTTCATTTAGCTGTGAGAGTACGACCCCTCTATCCTGCTCTGAGGCATCTGTCTGCACAACAAATTCTTGGGTGAAGTCAGGGGCCTTGGCCTCCTTGAGGGTGTCAAAAACTTTCAGGCATGCTTCTGTCCACATCACCTGGAGTGGCTGCTTCCTAGAAGTCACCACTGTCAAGGAGAACACAATGGTGCTATAAACCCTTGATAAGTCTCCTGTAATAGCCAATGAGGCCTAGGAAGGCCCTCACCTCTTTCTGGGTCATAGAGTGGGGGGATCCCAAGCCAGAATGGCTCATATTTTGGCCATGAAGGGCTTACCCTTGCCACATCCAAATTGGTGACCAAGTAGACCTCTGAACCCTGCCATATCTGGCACTTACATGCCTTGATAGTCAGGCCTGCACTCTGCAGAGCCTGAAGCACTTCCTTGAAGTGGCACAGGTGGCCCTCCATACTGGAATTGAACACTGCAATGTCATCTAGGTAGGCATCACTAAAGTTATCCAACACAGCCAGGACCTTGTAGACCCGCCTCTGGAAGATGGCAGGGGCGTTCTTCAACCCAGAGTGCATCACCCTGAACTGGAAGTGCCCTTTGGGGATAAAGAACACAGACCTCTCCTTGGCCTCCTCAGTCAAGGCATTCTGCCAGTATCCAGTTGTAAAGTCAAACGTGCTAAGGAACTTAGCAAACCAAAGCCAATCTATGAGCTCGTGAGCTCAGGGGATGGGGGGCATACGTCTTGGTGATCACATTGAGCCCCTGGCAGTCCATGCAGAAACTTTGCTCAGTTGTGACACCTGGAGAGGCAGCCTTTGAGACCAATAAAACCGGGCTGGACCAAGGGCTGTTTGAGGACTTAATAAGCCCTAACACCAGCATCTTGGAGACCTCTTCCTTAATGCTGGTCCTCACTTTGTCAGACAACCTATAAATGTTTTTTTTTCAGAGGTATGTTCTCCCCAGCATCAATAGCATGGGTACACTATGTAGTGAGTCCTGTGGTAAGAAAGAATAAAGAACTGGTGGCAGTTGGTATAGAATCTGTGTAAAGGAGATAACAACACGCTCCAATGACCTATCCTGCTCCATGGAAGTGAGGACGTTGGGGAGAGGTTCACTGTCCTCTTCCACCCCATCATCAGTAACCAGAGGCAATAGTAAGCTCAGACCTCTCGAACAAAGGACTTGAGGAGAGTCATAAGGTCCACCAGGTAGGTGTCATCACTTTCACTTCTTTACCTCATAAGGCCCAGACCAGTGGTCTTGCAGGGCCCTCGGATCCATCACCCACACTTTTTGGCATGGCTGAAATTTAATCAGAGTGCCATTCTGGTCACACCAGCATTTCATATCCTCCGGGCTGGCCTCCAGATTCTCCTTGCTGAGTTTTCAGAAGCATGCTGTCTGGATGAGGAACACCAACATGTAGGTCCTGATGGGCCTTCTGGGGCACTAGCCTTTAGCCCTCCTTCACCAGACTAAGAGGTCCTCTTACAGAGTACCCCTACAGAAGTTGAAAGGAGCTGAAGCCAACCTCCTTCTGTGGTATCTGCCTGTATACAAACAAAAGACATGGCAGGAGGATGTCCCACTCATGCCTCATTGGTTCTGACTCATAACCTTTCAACAATCCCATTGATTTGTGGGTGGTAAGGAGTAGAGAATGTGTAGGTTACCCACACTCCTGTCACATGGCTTTCATGTATCCTGACATGAAGCTGGTACCCCATCAGATACCACCTCCTTGGGGAAGCCCATGTAGGTAAATATCCCCATTAGTGACCTGGCTGCTGCCAATACAGTAACAGTCCTTAGAGGGATAGCTTCAGGTTACCGGATGGAATGGTCCACCAAGACCAGGCCAAATCTGTTGCCCATAGTGGTCTTGGGGTCCAGTGGTGTAATGATTTTGATGCTCACTCTTTCACAGGGGTTGCCAATGATGGAAAAAGGTTGTAGGGGAGCCTTGCATTTCACCTATGTCTTGCCACTCACTTGACAAGTAGGACAGGACCTACAGAACATATCTGAAGCCTTCCTCATTTGAAGCCAGTAAAAATTGGTAAAAGCCTGTCAAAGGTCTTTTCTTGCCCCAAGTGACCTGCCAAGGGAACATCATGAGCCAGCTCCAGTAGGCTGCACCAGGCTCCGAAGCCTTATGCTCACTAAGCAGACCACCATAATCCCAGTAAATCAGGTGCTTTCCAGAAGCATCACCCGCTGCCTGGGTTTCAACCTGCTACTGCAGACCCAAAAGAGTAGGGCATTCCCTCTGCAGGTTACTGACCTCCTCCCTGGTGAGGCTCTCTTCTTGGTCCATTTGGACAACTCAGGAAGGTTCCCAGTTCAGCCACATCCTCCCCAATTGGTTCAAGGGTATCCCCCTCATAGTCAACCTCCTCCCGGACAGTAGGAGTTTCAAGAGTGGGTTTCCAACATCCCTTGCCCTTCCTTTTTTGGCAGGAAGTTGGGCCATTTTTCCAGGCTCCAGGTCCTTCTGACCACTCTTTCAGGTTGCCATGGACTGTGTGGTCAAGCACGCAAACATAACATCTCCATGTGGGACCTGAGCTCCACTTCCTCCTAGACAATACGCTCCAGGTCATTGCCAAGCAGATAAACAACAGGTATGGATGGACTCACAGCTACCCTCAAGGAACTCCCCACCCCCATTATAAAGGGAACCAGAGCTGCAGGGTAGTGGCTCTGCACCATTTTGCCATCAACCAGGAACTTTAAGGTAAGCTGTACTCTGCTCCTCAAACTAGCTTGGACAATCTCTTCCCCAAATACTACACTAGCCAACCCACTGACTGCTGACCAATGGGGTCAGTGCCGACTTGGTATCTCCCTTGAAGTGCCCTTCCTGTTGTCATTCAAGGTAATAAGGGGGTGCCTTTGCTGCAGACCTACTGTGAGGGAACTATCTCTTTCTCTTCAGTAGGGGGTTGGGAGTACTGACCCTCAGAACTATTTTGGGTCCCTTTAGAGAACTCCTTGCGTTTGTTTTTGTCCCTTCTTCTGGTGAGAAACATGTCCACTCTTGTGGTGATGCACCCAAGATACCTTCTTGCGGATCCTGGTACTGACCCAGTTGTCCCTTCCTTAGCAAGCTCCATGGTGTAATTGAGCTTGCTGTCAACAAGGTTTTGGTGCAGAGGTGGAAAACAAAGGCTGAACATGTACTCCTGTGCAATCAATTTATACAGCCCTTGATATTCTTTGACTACACTGCCCTTCACCCAACCATCCAGTGCCTTGCGAATGGAATTGGTACAATCCACCCAGTCTGTTGGGATAGCTTCTGACCATCCCTGAACTTCTGTCTGTAATTCTGTGATTAAACCAAATGTTCCCATCAGGGCTTCTTTCATTGGTGGGGTGGATACCTCATTCTGTCACCCTCATCTAGGGCCAGTAGGGCATCCCTCCCCTCTCTAGGGATGTGCCACCACAGACTAGCACCCAAATCCCTTTGGGGGTTTTGTTCATCTGCAAAGCAATCTTAAAAGACTCAGACCATCTATGTAATCTCCCACCACAACGTCAGGCACCAGACCCTTGGGTATGTGGACCCTCATACCTACAGAGGACACAGGGGTAACGCTGCCACCATCATTGCTGGACTCAACCTGTCAGACATTAATGTCCTGCTCCTTCAGGTTTGGTTCCTGAGCCAACATGAGTTTCCTCTGCTCTGTGGAGAATTTCCTCTCCTCCAAGGCCATATCCAATGCGCCTTTCTTTTCCTCTTCTTCCATTGCCAGCATTTTCTCCTCCAATGCTCTCTCTTTCTCCAATTTTAATTTGCAAGCTCCAGTTGTCCAGGTCTCTACTCCCTCCTGACCTCCTGCTCCTCTGGGGACAGGCCTCTGGATGCCTCTACTCCCTAGATGGGATGGAACTACTAATCCAGGTAGGATGTTACCCCCTTTCCTCTACAGGTAGTAGTCCAAGACTGTCCTGTGAGTCTTGGTCCAATTCCTCATCTGGAGTTACATTCAAAGCAGCACAAGCCTTGTCCAGGCCTTCAGTGCCTTTTGCAGCTTCACCTTCCTAGTAGAGCTCTTTACAGGAAGCCCAATTCCCTTGAAGACATTTTTGAGCTGGGCCAGAGTTTAACCCTCCAGGCTGTCCAGCTCAAATTCCATCTTTGCAGGTGCAAGTACAGATGCAGAACCTCCAGTCAGAGACATAGGGGCTTATTTACAAGCCCCTTCCTCTGCCGGCGCTCCACCTTTTCCCATATTAGAAGTGAGGCACCGGCGGCGCAAGAGGCTTGTAAATAGCCCCATGATTTTAAAATATTTAGAAATGCCAATTATGGAGAATTAAAAAGAGTTTGAATTGGTCTTTGGTATGAATTGGAAGTGTACACCTAATTACTGTATGACACTGCCCAAGCATAAGTCCTATCCTCACTGCTGATCACCAATGTTAGAAATTGGAAATTATACAAAGAGTAATAAGGCAATCTCAATGTTATCCTATGGGAAGGATAGGCCTCAAAGTTGTGAAAAATGAATTGAGTTATCACTACTAGGACATGTAAAATGTAAAGGTACATGCCCTTCTGTTTAAATACTCTGCAGCCTGCCCTTGGGCTGTCTAGGGCCTACTTGAGGGGTGACATGTTTATTAAAAATGAAGGTATGGGCCTGACAAGAAGGTTAACTTGCTAGGTCGGCATGGCAGTTTGAAACTGCATGTAGGCTCTGCAATGACAGGCCTGAGACATGTTGAAGAGCTACTTGAGTGGGTCTCAGGACAGGTAGTGCACTTTACTAGGGACATAGGTAAATTAAATATGCCAGTTGAGGATAAGCCTATGTAACCATGTTTAAAGCAGAGAGTGCATGCCCTTTAGCACTGGTTAGCAGTGGCAAAGTGCTCAGAGTCATAAAGCCAGCAAAAACGAGGTAAGAAAAACAAAATGTCTAAAGGCAAAAGGTCAGGGGCAACCATGCCAAGGATGCCAGGTCTAACAATGTGTTTTTAGGGTTCAGGGTTTGCTTATGTGCAGACCATTAGAAGTCCTGCATAGCAGTTAACGGATGCAGTTAGGGGGTGACCTCATTTATGTGCTTTGTGCATGCACCCTGTTGGTTGTTTAATGGGTGTCACCATAGACATTACTACTTCCATTTTATATATATATGTACATATATATATATATGTGTATATATTGGCAAATTTGTGTGTAGTAATTAGTGGTGTGTGCAATAAAGTAATCTTCCTTTTATGTGAATAATTGCTTACTTGACAGCTATTTGTTAAGTGTTGTTTTTTGTGTTACAGAGTGCTAAATCTCTAGCCCACAGGAATTCCACTGGGTAAGCATTGGATGGCTTTGCCTTGTTTCTCTAAGAGTCAAGTGATAAAAAGGAGTGCTTTGTTTACAATCCAGAGTTCAACAGCATGGGGGACACCCTGGGGCAGAGGTGGTGAAAGACAGTTATTACAATTAGCACCCACTGCACACCATCTGCACTGGGATTCTCCACCTCAGATTGCTGAGAATTTTGTATTCAGCAAACCCTAAATCTAAGGAATAAAACTTCATAACTTAATATAGCAGTCCATCAAATGGAAGCATAACGGGGGAACCCGAGGACTTAAAGGTAATTGTTCTGGTGAACAATATTCTTTAAAAACGGAACTGTCTTTGGGTGGGATAGGGTTGCTATGAATGCATGGATAGTGTCCTAGATTTTACAAAGCTTTTCTTTATCCAGTAGAACATATGAATGGTAAAATTGTTTTTTTTCCGTATGAGAGGAGAAAGAAGCAATTCTATTTAATTTATCAATAACCATTGGTCAGGGTTCTGTTGAATCCTGTGGTAGCATTCCTAGTTTTGCTCAGCTCATGCCAGATTCCAGGATATCTTTTAACAAGCATTACCACTTGTACAATTCTTTTGCAGTCATGTGCCTTTCCATTTGCTTACAAATTCAATTCAAAAGTGACCAGTTTTTACTAAGAAAATAAAAAAGAGAATATCGGCTGGAGATATTTGACATTATCATCTGTTATGGGATAGGGGCTACTGAAAGTTTTAGAGAACAGAGAACTCCTTCTCTAAGGTACCTCACCACCAAATCTCTAAACTGTTTGAAGGTGAACTGAAGGCATCTTCTCGATATGTTAAATGTAATTTGAAAACGAAGATGCTATTGTAGAAATTAGGTTACTGGTTGGGGAGGGTGGGGCACCACACAGGCAAACACCCATAATCCTAGTCAGGTGAACCACAAAAGTCACTGAGTTAAACGTGGTGCGTGGCACCAAGCAGTCAGGCTTAGTTACAGAGACAACGTGTAAAGTATTTCTGAGGCAAACAAACAATAATAAAGTGAAAACACAAAACAAGAAAAATCTCAATCCAATTTAGAGAATTAGACTAAAATATTATAAATAAAATCATTCCAGTATGACAAAATCCATTCGGTGGAATCAGTGATTTTCAATGTAACTGTTTTTAAGTAAATTTTGTGTGCAAAAGCAGAAAGCATCATTCGTGGTCATCTGGTCATGCTAGACCAAGGAAAATGTTTAAGTGCAGGCCGGGTGATATGAAGTATAGGTTGGATCTAGGGACCTGGTTAGCCCTTCTCAAAAAAGTTACCTCTTCAAAGTCCAGCACCAGAGGTCCATTAGTGCTGAAGGAGGCAGTGAGGATTAGGGACAGCATAACTGATGGTCATCTCTGGAGTGCAAAGTGCATGCCTAGCATGGAGAATGTTCATCACTGCAGTGCAAGGTCTTGTTGGGCATCACAGACAGCCATTGCTGGAGCTTCGCATTGGCAGTTACTGAAGACTGTCATTGATGTTGCCGGCCATTATTGCCTGCTGCTGTGTCACGAAGAGTCTGGTTTACCAGAGCTTAGCATTGGCAGTCATTGCGGCCATCAGAGTCTTTGTGTGAACGGACCTGTTCCCAGACACGAAAAGTCTTAAATGTCAAGATTTAACCTTTCTTAATAGGAGGAGACCAATTGATGCCAGCCTAGGGCCCAAGATCTGGAGCGACACCTGTTGGGGACCATGTACTCACTCCAGCAGAGGCCAGCATGGATCTGGAAAGTCCTGTTGCAGGTCCAGGCAGGCCCAGTGCAGCAGGTAAGATGGGTTCTGTTGCAGGGCGGCCTCTGGAGCTTGTGGTGTTCTTGCATCTCAAACAGAATGTCAGTCAACTGACCCTTTGTGGTGCTAACAATAGCTTGGGATAATGAAAGCAGGACCATTCTTCGTTCCCAGAGATTATGGCAGTCCTCAAGCAGCAGGCTAGTCCTATGGTAGGAGCAGGGAAGTCCTCTGGGGGCAAGGCACTCCTGTAATGTCCACACGTCCAGGAGTAAACTAATGAGTGGGTCTAGATGTCCAATATTTATATTGATTACAAGGCTTTTAAGTGGGGTTGTTCACCACACTGAGCCCAACCTATCCCCACATCTGGTTCTGTAAAGTTCTTCCTTTCCCCTCTAAAGGCTACAAGCAGTCTGGGGTGACAGAAGACAAGGCAGGCATTGTGTGAGATTCCCTCTTGTGTTTGAGAAAAAATCTTTTGAAGTGCAAGAAGTACTGGGTGCAGCTCTTCCCAGTCATACTGGTAGATTGCCGTTCCTGTCCACATATAAGCCCCCTTTGTGTCACTGGCTGAAAGGAATACATAAACATGAACAGCAGAGCCATTCACAGTCATGTGAACAAGAGAACTTGCATAACACAGTAGGACAAGAAAAAGCAAAATTTATGAAAGAGGCATTCTCAGAATTGGAACTTAAATTCTGACTTTACCATTACGGGGGATTTTAAATTAGAATTAATTTTGGTGTAAAAAGTGCATCCCTATGCTTCCAATCTAAAGTTATCGCACATCAAATTTAGCAAGGTAACCAATTGTTAGTCAATGGGAGAGATTGGGCTTGCAATGAAAAATGACTTTAGGAGCATTTCTCTGCTAGGACAGAAACCCACAAGTTTATTTTGCCAGGTTAAAATGTCAGTTACAGATGGCACAACTGGCTGGAGTGACAGGTCTGAAAGATGTTTTAAAATGCTCCTTTAGTAGATGTCACAATAAGTGCTGCTGTCCACTAATAGCATTTTATTTACAGGCACTGGTACATATTGTGCCATAAACTAGGGAATTGCAAGTAAATGAAATGTGCCAATCAGGTGTAGGCCAGTTTTAAGATGTTTAAGGGAGAGGGCACAAGCACTTTAGCACTGGTTAACCAACAACAATACCTTCAGCAACAGAAGAAAAGTCTGGGGGAGACCCTGCGAAAAGGACCATGTCCAACAAATGTGAATTTCCTGAATATATCATACTTGAACAAATTGGGCATGTTTAAAATAATGTTTTTCACCTCCACATATGATGTAGGAGTCCACAGGCGTGCCCTAGAATGTGGACCTAGAGTGCCTCTATGCTACCTCAGAAACTGTTCAGCATCCAAACTGATACCCGGACAAATAATTAAAAAGATTAAAAAAAATTGTGAAACACAAATACAAGGTCAAAAAGGCATGGGACAGAATATGGAAGGTAAGAATATTTTTTTTTAGGCATTTAGGGGGTGATTCTAACCCTGGCGGTCGGTGATAAAGCGGCGGCCAACCTGCCAACAGGCCGGCGGTCCAAAAAATGGAATTCTGACCCTGGCGGGAACCGTCAACACAGCCCGCCACATTAACACTCCGACTGCCACGTCGGGACCGACAAACAGCGCGGCGGTCACCGCCAACAGACAGGCGGCAGACAATGTACCGCCCACACTATTATGACCGGCCAATCCGCCACCTTTTCCGGGGCGGGAGCACCGCCAATAAAAACACGGCGGAAACAGACTACGAACGGGAAAACGCGCACCTCTCCGCACTCCACGAGGAAGGAGGACAGCATGTAACCCGAATTAAACATCCTACCTGCTCTCGTCTACCTGCTCATCTACCACGAGTACGAACGCCGGCGCAGACGACAACGTGAGTACTGCACCTACGACACAGGGGAGGGGGGAGGACGAAAGGTTACGTGCCACACATACGCGATACACCCACCCCCCCAAACCATGTAAACACCAATGCAGAGCAACAAGTCACAGTGACACCACCCAAACCCCCGTAAAAAAAGCAAGGACATAATTAAATTGTGACTCGAAATTTATGGGAAATAAAAACCACTGATAAGTCACGGTCAAATAGCAATAACAATTCAAAAAAACCAATTCAATATCCAGTGCATACGATAAACCGAGGCAATAAGTCCTGCACATCTAACGATATTCCAAGTGTCCGTGGGCCAAAGTGTATCAACACAAGGGCAAAGCCCACACAGGAGACCTGAGTCCTTTGGAGAGAACACTGCAGGGGCATCTGATGAAAAAACTACAGGCACCTCAGGGGGAAGGGAAGGGGGGGGCACCACAGCCACATGAGTCCACGACGCCAGATCCACGAAGGGGCCACCATGCCCACTGTGCCATCCTGGGGAGTGCAAAGCCACAGTCTCTCAAGTCTCTACAGTGGGTGGCTTGCCCACTCGGCAATCCTGGGGAGTGCAAAGCCACAGTCTCTCAAGTCTCTACAGTGGGTGGCTTGCCCACTGTGCCATCCTGGGGAGTGCAAAGCCACAGTCTCTCAAGTCTCTACAGTGGGTGGCTTGCCCACTCTGCCATCCTGGGGAGTGCAAAGCCACAGTCCATCAGGTGGATAACAGTCTCCACCGGTCAAGGAGGAGGCATGGTGGGCACAGTGAACCGTGAACAGTAGCTCGAGACAGATCCGGCACTGTCATTGTGCCAGTGGTGCTTGAGACGGCGGGGCCCAGCGGAGCGGTGCTTGACAGGAAGGGCCCAGCGGAGCGGTGCTTGAGACGGCAGGGCCCAGCGGAGCGGTGCTTGAGACGGCGGGGCCCAGCGGAGCGGTGCTTGACAGGAAGGGCCCAGCGGAGCGGTGCTTGAGACGGCAGGGCCCAGCGGAGTGGTGCCTGAGACGGCGGGGCCCAGCGGAGCGGTGCTTGACAGGAAGGGCCCAGCGGAGCGGTGCTTGAGATGGCGGGGCCCAGCGGAGCAGTGCTTGAGACGGCGGGGCCCAGCGGAGCGGTGCTTGAGACGGCGGGGCCCAGCGGAGCGGTGCTTGACAGAAAGGGCCCAGCGGAGCGGTGCTTGAGACGGCGGGGCCCAGCGGAGCGGTGCTTGAGACGGCGGGGCCCAGCGGAGCTTGACAGGAAGGGCCCAGCGGAGCGGTGCTTGAGACGGCAGGGCCCAGCAGAGCGGTGCTTGAGACGGCGGGGCCCAGCGGAGCAGTGCTTGACAGGAAGGGCCCAGCGGAGCGGTGCTTGAGATGGCAGGGCCCAGCGGAGCGGTGCCTGAGACGGCGGGGCCCAGCGGAGCGGTGCTTGACAGGAAGGGCCCAGCGGAGCGCTGCTTGAGACGGCGGGCCCAGTGGAGCGGTGCTTGAGACGGCGGGGCCCAGCGGAGCGGTGCTTGAGACGGCGGGGCCCAGCGGAGCGGTGCTTGACAGGAAGGGCCCAGCGGAGCGGTGCTTGAGACGGCAGGGCCCAGCGGAGCGGTGCCTGAGACGGCAGGGCCCAGCGGAGCGGTGCTTGACAAGAAGGGCCCAGCGGAGCGGTGCTTGAGACGGCGGGGCCCGGCGGGGCCCAGCGGAGAGGTGCTTGAGACGGCGGGGCCCAGCGGAGCGGTGCTTGAGACAGCGGGGCCCAGCGGAGCGGTGCTTGACAGGAAGGGCCCAGCGGAGCGGTGCTTGAGCGGCGGGGCCCAGCGGAGCGGAGCTTGAGACGGCGGGGCCCAGCGGAGCGGTGCTTGAGACGGCGGGGCCCAGCGGAGTGGTGCTTGACAGGAAGGGCCCAGCGGAGCGGTGCTTGAGACGGCGGGGCCCAGCGGGGCCCAGCGGAGCGGTGCTTGAGACGGCGGGGCCCAGCGGAGCGGTGCTTGACAGGAAGGGCCCAGCGGAGCGGTGCTTGAGACGGCAGGGCCCAGCGGAGCAGTGCCTGAGACGGCGGGGCTCAGCGGAGCGGTGCTTGACAGGAAGGGCCCAGCGGAGTGGTGCTTGAGACGGCGGGGCCCAGCGGAGCGGTGCTTGAGACGGCGGGGCCCAGCGGAGCGGTGCTTGAGACGGCGGGGCACAGCGGAGCGGTGCTTGACAGGAAGGGCCCAGCGGAGCGGTGCTTGTGATGGCAGGGCCCAGCGGAGCGGTGCTTGAGACGGCGGGGCACAGCGGAGCGGTGCTCCTCTGCACGGCGGGACCCTCTTCAGCGGTGCTCTTCTGCACGGCGGGGCCCTCTTCAATGTTGCTCTTCTGCACGGCGGGGCCCTCTTCAGCGGTGCTCTTCTGCACGGCGGGGCCCCGTTCAGCAGTGCTCTTCTGCACGGCGGGGCCCTCTTCAGCATTGCTCTTCTGCACGGCGGGGCCCTCTTCAGCGGTGCTCCTCTGCACGGCGGGGCCCTCTTCAGCGGTGCTCTTCTGCACGGTGGGGCCCTCTTCAGCGGTGCTCTTCTGCAAGGCGGGGCCCTCTTCAGCGGTGCTCTTCTGCACAGCGGGGCCCTCTTCAGCGGTGCTCCTCTGCACGGCGGGGCCCTCTTCAGCGGTACTCTTCTGCACGGCGGGGCCCTCTTCAGCGGTGCTCCTCTGCACGGCGGGCCCTGTTCAGCGGTGCTCTTCTGCACGGCGGGGCCCTGTTCAGCGGTGCTCGTCCAGTAGGTCAAGAGAGCCAGACCTGGCCTGGACTCCCTGCTCAGTCGCCCTCCGACCGTGCTGTTGCTGGACCCTTCGGTGACGGAGTCCTGGGCCCTTTGGTGTTCTTCCTAACACCCGGGATGGGGCTTGTGGGCCCCTCCTGCTCCGCGCTCCTGCTGGCTGACTTTTCCGCCCTGCTGCCCTTTCGCTCCTTAGATGGGGCTCTCGGGCCCTTGCCTCCCCTAGATGTTGTGGCTGGTGAAGTGGGCAAACTTTGCTCCTTGGGGGCAGCCGTGTCAGTCCTCTCACGGCGGCCCTTTAGCTTCCTGGTCCTCTTGCCTGGTGGGGGGCTGGCTGTCCCCTTGCTGCTGATTGAAGTGTCACTGCTGGCAAATGGTGGGCTCCAGAACCCATGCACCACAGTGACACTCGAAGCTGGGCTGGTGGTGGCTGAGGTGCTCTTGGGACTCTTTGCAGATGGAGGGGGTGGGTCAGTGGAGGGAAAGAGGTCAAGATTAGCAAGGAAAACTTTCTTAGGACCAAGGTAAAAGGTAGGAGAAGTGTTGATGGGAGTGGAGGAAGAGGATGTGGTTGTAGGAGAGTCAGGTGTGCTGTCTTTGGGTGCAGGTGCATGTGCTGGAGGCTGTCGTGAGGTGGATGGCTGTTGGGTGGGTGTCTGCCTGCGTTTGTGTGTCTTGGAAGAGGGGGTGACAGACACAGTGGGAGAGGACACAGGGGACGTGTAAATGGTAGTGGGGTGGTGACTGCACGTGTGCGGACTGGACTGGAGGGTGTGCTGGTGATGGAAGCACTGGCTGATGGTGGTGTGCATGCAGGTGTGAGTGTAGACGTCACAGGGAGGGAGGAGGGAGACGAGGAGGAGGGGGACACAGAGGTGGTAGTGACTGTTTGAATGTCTGCATCTGGGTGTTGCTTGCGTGAATGCTTGTGGGTTCTGTGGTGCTTGTGTCTGGATGAGCTGCCCTTGGGTGTTGAGGTGTGTGCAGGCTGGTCTGATGGTGTGGATGGGATAGGCTGAGGAACAGGAGACAGAGACAGGCTGGAGGCAGTCAGAAGAGGGAGGCTGGAAACAGGGACAATGGCTGCCGTCAGTGCTGAGGCCAGAGCATTGAACGATCGTTGATGGGCAGCCTGACCCAAATGAATGCCCTCCAGGTAGGCATTGCTCCGATGCACCTCTCTTTCTACCCCCTGGATGGCATTCAAAAGGGTAGTCTGCCCAACAATGATGGTCCTCATGAGGTCAATGACCTCCTCACTGAGGGCAGCAGGGGTAACAGGGGCAGGGGCTGAGGTGCCTGGGGCGAAGGAGACGCCCGCCTTCCTGGGCGAGCGGGCACGGAGCGTAGGCTGAGGGGCTGCTGGGAGGGCAGGGCTGGTGCGCTGGGTGGCGGCTGTACCTGTAGAGGCGGGGGGCCCGGATGTTGCCGCCACCGCTAGGGAGCTCCCATCCGAGGACGTGTCGCTGTCGCTGGTGTCACCACCGGTCCCCGTTGTGGTGCTCCCCTCGCCCTCCGGATCACTGGTGCCCTCGGTGTCTGTTCCTGGTCCCACCGGGGCCTTGTGTCTTGCAGCTCCCTCGTGCTCCGATGCCAATTCTCCTCCGCCTGATGATGCTAATGCACACATGCACAAGAAGATGAAGAAGAAGGGTGGGGGGAGAAAAACGAAGACCAGGTTGAGTGCATGCAATGTCAACACCGTTGGCGGAGAGGACAGACACAGGAGCCTCATGCACTAAGCCGCGCATTCGGGGTACACTACTCAGTACTTCTGACTAGGACAACAGGTCTAGAGACGACAAAGGCGCACATGTGTGATACTGGACCATCGATAGCTGTACTTGTCACCCTACAGAGGTGGGGGCCGGGAGCACAGGGCCATGCCTAAAGGAGAGGACTACACTACAGAAAGCGCCCTGGCCTAATGTCACCCACAACCCTCCTCCCCCACCCAGACGCCTTCACTGCGCAGAGAGATAGCAGAATGTGCTGATACTCACCCCCTTGTGTCTGCTGTGATGTCCTCAAGCGCCCATCCAAATCAGGGTAGGCCACCGCCAGGATCCGGGACATCAGGGGGGTCAGGGTACGACTGGCACCCCTCCTAGGTTGGGAGGCCATCCCCAGCAGTGACTCAGCGGTCTTCCTGGTCCCGCGGCGGATGTCCTCCCACCTCTTGCGGCAGTGGGTGCCCCGTCTGACGTGGACCCCCAGGGCCCGGACTTCCTTGGCAATGGCACGCCAAATGTCCACTTTCTGATGGGCGCTGACCTATTTGACATGTACAGGGTGGGAAGGAAAAATCATCAATTTTCTGCATGTTAGATGCGATTGGCCCCCCCTCCCCAACCTTGCCATATGGCACATGCTCTCATCTGTCGTGCGTTGCACTCCTCATTCGCACCCCACCCCACCAACTTACATCCACCCCACTCCACACAGGCATAGCCCATTCAATGTGCACCCAGTGTACTTACCTGTTGGTCTGGAGGACCGTAGAGTAACGCATACTGGGGGAGGACCCCATCCACAAGTTTCTCCAACTCCTCAGACGTGAAGGCAGGGGCCCTTTCCCCAGTCGCAGCAGCCATTGTCACTTCCAGACCGAGGTCACAGCAGCACTTGCAGTATAGGTCCTCTCCTGTGGATGATCAGGTCTCGAGTGATTAAGCAGATAGAAAATGGCGGTCACACCCGCGGCGGTGCGTAGCGCGGCGGTGCGTACCGCGACCGCCGGCGCACCTCGTCATTGGCTCCTGAAACCCATAGGCCTCAATGTTAGCCAATGCGGCTTCATATAGCGGTCTTCGACCGCCTACCGCCACGGTGTGCCACGCCAGCGCATTGACCTCACATCCCATTGTCCAACTTCACAGGTCAGGCAGCCGCCATTTCAAGGGCCCACATGGCATAATTTGTACTGCGTCACACAGGCCTAGGCCTTGCATTGCCACACATACACGCCTTTCAATACATAGATAATCGTGTGCTATGCATGCAGTGGTGAACGTACCTGTGATTTGCTTGACTCTGTGCGCCATGTTGTCCTTCCTAGGCACCGTCCGCTGGGACTTGCGAGGAGAAGGATGAATCCTCGCGTGTACCGACCGCTGGTGGACCTGTCGACAATGGAAGAACGCCATATCATACTACGATACCGACTTGACCGAGCCACTATACATGAACTGTGTGCCCAGCTGGAGCCAGCCCTGATGTCCCCCATCCGCCAACCCACAGGAATTCCCCCTCTAGTGCAGGTTCTGTCAGTCCTCCATTTTTTGGCAAGTGGCTCATTCCAGACAACAGTGGCCATGTCATCTGGAATGTCTCAGCCTATGTTTTCAAAAATCTTGTCTAGAGTGTTGTCTGCCCTGACGAAACACATGCGGCGCTACATTGTATTGCCTGAGGAGGTTGATTTGGACACTGTGAAGGGTGATTTTTATGCCCTTGGACATATCCCCAACATAATTGGTGCCATTGATGGGACCCATGTGGCTTTAGTACTCCCAAAAGACGATGAGCAGGTGTACAGAAACAGGAAAAGTTACCATTCGATGAACGTCCAGGTGGTCTGTTTGGCTGACCAGTACATCTCCCATGTGAATGCCATGTTCCCTGGGTCAGTGCATGACGCGTATGTGATGCGAAATAGCAGCATCCCTTATGTGATGGAACAGCTACAGAGACAACGTGTGTGGCTAATTGGTGACTCTGGTTACCCCAACCTGCCTTGGCTATTGACCCCAGTGAGGAATCCCCGGACCAGGGCAGAGGAACGGTACAATGAGGCCCATGGGCGAACTAGGAGGATCATTGAAAGAACCTTTGGCCTCCTGAAGGCCAGGTTTAGGTGCCTGCATATGACAGGGGGATCCCTGATGTACTCACCAAAGAAGGTGTGCCAGATCATCGTGGCCTGCTGTATGCTTCACAATCTGGCATTGCGACGTCAGGTGCCTTTCCTGCAGGAGGATGGTCCAGATGGTGGTGTTGAAGCAGCTGTGGAGCCTGCGGAGAGTGAAGAGGAGGAAGACGAAGAGGACGACCCAGACAACAGGGACAGAGTTATCCAACAGTATTTTCAGTTGCACACAGGTAGGAATCACCCACGCCATTTAACATTTACTGAAAGCCCCCTGCATCTTTACTTTGTGTATTTCCCCCCAGTTCTTTTAAACTGATGTTTGATTTTCCCTTCCCTTTTCAGTGCTGTATGACCCACTGCGTGACTTCTGCTTGGTTAGCCCATGGACTAATGCTTATTGACATCGGTATGTTGTCATCACTTAAATAACAGAACATTATTGATAAGTAATGTGTTATACATTTGTAAATAATACAGGCTGACTCCAGAATGATTTCAGTGCAATGAGTGATTTATTTTTAGTGCTAGATATTGGTACATGATATTAAAACGGTGATGGGTGAGGGTGGAGTTATGTCCATGGCAGAGTCCAGTTCTCGGTCGCACAGGTGCATTGTCCATATGCCTGTGGAAGGATGGAGCAGGGGCAGTTCAAGGTTGGACAGGGTGACACTGTGGGACAGTGGAATGACATCCGGGGGGATATTATGCTGGCGGGGGTCTTGGCATCCTACTCTGTCTTCCTTTGAGATCTCAGGTTCCTCTTGCGGGGTGGTTGTTCTTCAGCAGGAGGTGGGGTTCTGGTGGCCCGTCGTTCTGTGGGGGCCTCCTGACCACTAGCGCCGGCGGAGGTGGTAGGCTGTTCCTGGCTAGTGACAGGGGCCCTTTGCGGTGCCACATGGTCCCGCAATGTGGTTTCTATCCGGTTGAGGGCCTGGACTATGGTCCCCATAGCGGTAGCGATGTTCCTGAGTTCATTTGCTGAACCCCATGTACCGTTCCTCCTGCTGTGCCTGGATCTCGGTGAACCTGGCCAGTACCGTCGCCATCGTCTCCTGGGAGTGATGATATGCTCCCATGATGGTGGTGAGGGCCTCTTGGAGAGTCGGTTCCCTGGGCCTGCCCTCCCAGTTGCCTTGTTTCCCCGGGCCTCTGTCCCCTGGACGGTGTGCCCACTACCACTGCCCCCAGGTCCCTGTTGTTGTTGGGGTGTTGGGTCAGCCTGGGTGCCCTGTAGTGGCGGACACACCGCTGATTGACGCGTCCGCGAGACAGAGGCATGGGCCCGCTGGGTGGGAGCTGTGCTGGTGTTCCCAGAGGGGTTTAGGTCTGCTGTGGCCTGTGTCTGTGTGTGGGGAACCGACTGTCCAGAGGTCCCCGATGGTCCGGGCTGGTCGTCAGGTTCTAGGTCGACAGAGCTGCTGTCCTCGCTGGGGGCCTGTTCTGGGGGTGAGATGGACAAATCTGGACCCTCCGTGGCGGTGTGTTGGCGTTCGGGCCCTGCATGGGTAAAGGAGTATGGTTATTGTTTCTGTGTGTGCCATGGCGTGCATTTTGAGTGCCCTTGTCCCCCAGTGCTGGCATTCCCTTGTGGGAGGTGTTGTGAGGGTTTGGGGGGGGGTGTATGGGTATGTGCAATGGTCATGCTTTGGTGGTGGCTGTCTATGGTTTGTGTTGGCATTCAGGGGTTGGTGTTGTTTAGGGTGGGTTGTGCTGGTGAGACATTGGCAGGGAGGTTGTGTGCTGGGGGGTTGAGATTGGGGGTGAGGGGGGGGTTTGGCATGCTGGTGGTTGGGGGGGGTGAAGTAGTTGAGATTCGACTTACCAGAGTCCTTTCCTCCGTGTACTCCAGCGAGGCCATCAGGATGCAGGATGTTTACCACCTCTTGCTCCCATGCTGTGAATTGGGGTGGAGTGGGTGGGGGTCCGCCGCCAGTCTTCTGCACAGCGATGTTGTGCCTGGAGATCATCGAGCGCACCTTCCCCCGTAGGTCGTTCCATCGCTTTCTGATATCTTCCCGATTTCTGGGATGCTGTCCCACAGCGTTGACCCTGTCTACGATCCTTTGCCATAGCTCAGCCTTCCTTGCTATGGTGGTGTGCTGCACCTGTGTGCCAAAGAGCTGGGGCTCAACCCTCATGATTTCCTCCACCATGATCCGGAGTTCTTGGTCCGAAAACCTTGGGTGTCTTTGGGGTGCCATGGGGTGGTGTGGATGAGGTGTGGGGTGGTGTTTGTGGTGATGTGCGTGGTGATATGTGGTGATGTGTGCGTAGATGTGGTGTGGGTGATGAAGTTGGGTTCCTGTGTGTGTTGGGGTTTTCTATTGCTGTGCTCGCTCTCTCTATCTCTATCTCTCTCGCTCTCGCCTTCGCTCCGATTTCCAACTAGTGGGGGTTTGTGGGTGATGTGGGTGTGTGTTTTATAGTTGATTGGATGTGTGGGAGTGTTGTTTGTATGTGTCTCAGGTGTGCGTATTTCAAATTGTCCAATGTGGCTGTGTTTTGGAGCTGTGTGTGTATTTTGAGCGCGGAGGTGTGTACCGCCAATGGAATACCGCGGTTGAAAGACCGCCGCGTGGATTCGTGGGTCAGAATGGCATGGGCGTGTTTGTGTTGGCGTGATGGTGGAGGTTTGGTCATCTCCAGTTTTCCGCTGCCCGCTGATGAGGCGGCCTTCCTTGGATGTTGGCGGTTTCACAGTTGGTGGTCAGAATGACCGTGGCGGTTTACCGCGGCCGCGGCGGTAGAATGGCGGACTTCTGACCGGCGGTAAGGGCCTTTTACCGCCGAGGTCAGAATAACCCCCTTAGTTTTTTAAAAAAAAATGTAAAGTTGTCTATGGAATTTTAGATATTTCAGTATTATAAATTATAAGCACTGTAATAATATCTGTGTTTAATTTGTTTTAGTATATTTTGTAAATTTTTATATAAAAGGTTTTTGTTAATTTAGTAACCAGTTGAGTTTGTAGGGGATTAGGATTTTTTATATTTAAATTATTATTGATTATACAATATATTTAATTGATAAATAGGTAACTAAAGTATTTTATTCATTGTTATTGTAATTATTTAATTTACTTGTTAATTGATTGATCAATGTATTTATTTTTAATGAAATTTGTATATTTAATAACTTAGATTTTGTATTTCATTTATAATGTAATAATAAATTATCATTTTTATCTTTGGTTTTTATTAATTGTAATGGTGGGTGTTCATGTTTTGAAGCAGTATGGTAGGAAGTGTTTAATTTAAATTGCTTTGAATTGTTTTAAAAAAAATGTATTTTATTTGTAAACAAAACCTTTTATTAAATGTAAATTTAAGTGTTGTGTATTTGTAATGAATATGTTTACTCTAAACATATAATACCGTTCTATTTGTTTCAGATGGGTACATTTTTGTTTTTTATTAAATAGAAGTGGGAATAGTAAATCTGCCCCACACAAAGCCCATCACTTTCCCTACTGTTGCTCAAATTAGAGTTTGGATAGTAAATCTAACCATCTCAAAGTCCAACACATCCCCTACTATTGCTTAGATTGGAGTGGGAATAGTATGTCAGACGCCTCTAAATTCCAATACTTTACCTACTTTTGCTTATGTTGGAGTAAGATAGTAAATGTGATCTCTTCAAAGTTCATCATTTTCCCTACCAGTTCTAAGATTGTAGTAAAATGGTAAATCCTCTTTAAAAGTCCAACACTTTCCCTACTTTTGCTGAGATGGGAATGGGAATTGTATTTCACACCCATAGAAAGTCTAACACTTTCCCTAGTGTTGATTAGATTTTAAACTTTAATACAGTTGAAACTTTCATGTAAATTATGTGAGAAATAATACTACCTGTACTAACATCAATATTCTTATCTGTTTTTGTCAATGTTCTGATCCACAATATTTTTGTCTCAATAATGTTGTTCCTTACATACATTCATATGATGAAAACATTATGGTGGTCATTTCAACCTCGGCGGTCTTTTCACAAGACCGCCGAGGGACCGCCGTGCTGAAGATCGCCAGTGGTGGCGGTTTTCCGCTCGGCGCATTATGACTGCTGGCAGCCCTCCGTCCTTTTCCAGACGGAGAGCCGCCAGCAGCCATACTGGCGGTTGGCGGGGAAGTGGAGGTTGCTCCACCTCCTCCGCCACGTCAACAGAACACCGCTTACCGAATCACGTTCTGTGATTCAGTGTGGCGGTGTTCTGTTGACGGGGTGCTGGCGGCTGAGCAGCCCCCATGGATCCCGTCCCCTCCCGGAGGATCAACGGACCAGGTAAGTTGATCGTCCGTTAGGGGAGGAGGGTGGGGGGTTGTTGTGTGTTGTGTGCGTGCATGGGGGTGTGCATGTGAGTGTGTTGAGGGGGTGTGTGAGTGCGTGTATGAATGCGTGGGGTGTTGTGTGGCTGAATGTGTGCGCGTGTCTGCCTGTTTGTGTGTCTGTGAGTATGTGTGCGTCTATGACTGTGTGTGTGTATGTTGGTATGTATGTTGGCATGTGTGCGGGTATGAGTATCGGGTGTGTCTGTATGCGTGTAGGGTGGGGGGTGTTGAAATGTTGGGGGGTTGTGCGTGTTGGGGTACGTGTATGAATGTTGGGGGTGGAGAGGGGTGCGTGTATGTAAGTTGGGGGTGGGGAGGGGTGCATGTATGTTTATTGGGGGTGGGGGTGGGGAGGGGGGTCCTGCCACCTTTGGGGGGTGGCAGGGGTGGTGGGGGGTGTAGGCAAGGGCCGCTTCCCAGGGGCGCAAAATATTTTTAAGCCTTTTCTGCCCCCCCCCCAGGGCCTATTATAATTAGGCCGATCTGCTCCCGGGGGCATAAACCTCTAGACACCAGGGATATATATATATATTTTTTATTTATTTCATGTTTTTATGGATGGGTAGCGGCCCCTGAGGAAAGGGTCGCTCCCCTCGGGGGCAAATTGTATTTAGGGCATTTCTGCCCCACTTGGGGACAGATCAACCTATTTTTGTTAGGCCAACCTGCCACCAAGGTGGGCAGAAACCACTAGACACCAGGGATTTTTGTTTTTTTTTCATCAATTTCACGCAAGGGGAGCTACCCCTTAGGCAAGGGTCATTCCCTTGGGGGACAAATTCATTTTAGGCCATTTCTGCACCCCCCTTGGGGGCAGATAGGCCTATTTCTATTAGACCGATGTGCCCCCGGGAGGAGCAGAAACCATTTTAGGTACCAGGGATTGGTGTGTGTGTATGTGTGTGTTTTGTTTGGGGGGCAGCCCCTTGGGCAAGGGTCGCTCCCCATGGGGGCACATTACAGTTGGCCACATCTGCACCCCAAGGGGAGCAGAAAGCCCACCAGAGACCAGGGAAGATTTTTTTTCAAAATAAGAGGGTGGGGGTATGGCCATACCCCCACCCCAAATAAATGGGGCCAAAGTTGTTCTGCCCACCAGTGGGCAGATGGGGAAATTACCTCCGATCCATACCCCGGGGGGCAGAAAGACTACTAGATGGCAGGGAATTAAAAAAAATAGTGGGGTGGTACCAACCAGTATGGGTCTGGTTATGCCCCACCCCAACTGAAGGGGGTAACAGTTTCAGCTCTCCCCCCACACACTAAAACATCCCACAGCAAGCAAGAGGACATTTAATTATTTTGGGTTCTGGTTTTACATTTGGGCCATGGGAGCTTGGCTAACTCTCAAAATCATCCCACTTGGAATGGTGAGGTCTGTAGTTTTGGGAATTTGGGATGCTGCCAAGTAGAAAAATCCACAAGACCTAGACACATCTGAAAACTATACATCTGGTTGATTCCAGGGTGGTGTGCTTCACATGCACCCTGCACCATTTTCTTACCCACAATTCCCTGCAAACCTCCAACTTTTCTGGAAACCACATATTTTTGCCACATTTTTGTGATGGAACTATCCGGGATCTGCAGGAATCCACAAAATTCCTACCACCCAACACCATCTCATCTATACCGATAAAAATTCTGCTGCACTTGTCAGCCTAAAAATGTTTTTTTTCAAACTGCCCTTTTGGACCCGCTTTGGTTCCCCCTCAATTTTGACATGTTTTTGGCTCTTCCCTGTCACAGGCACTTGGCCGACCTACACAAGTGAGGAACCATTTTTACCGGGTGGTAGGAAATTTGTCCTGGTGCTGTGATCCCACACAGAAATGTGGGAAAAATGAATTTTTTTTGCTAAATTTGAGGTTTGCTGCAGATTCTGGGCAGGAAAACATTGGGGGATCCATGCAAGTCACACCCCCCTGGACTCCCTCGGGTGTCTAGTTTTCAGAAATGTCTGGGTTTGGTAGGTTTCCCTAGATGGCTGCTGAGCCCAGGACCAAAAGCGCATGCCCCCCGCAAAAACAGGTAGTTTTGTATTTAATAATTTTGTTGTGTCCAGATAGTGTTTTGGGGCATTTCCTTTTGCGGGCATTAGGCCTACCCACACAAGTGAAGTACCATTTGTATCGGGAGACTTTGGGAAGGGTGGGTTGAAGGAAATTTGTGGCTCCTCTCAGATTCCAGAACTTTGTGTCACCGAAATGTGAGGAAAAAGTGTTTTTTTGGTCAAATTTTGAGGTTTACAAAGGATTCTGGGTAACAGAACCTGGTGAAAGCCCCACAAGTAACGGCATCCTGAATTCCCCTAGGTGTCTAGTTTTAAAAAATGTGCAGGTTTGGTAGGTTTCCCTAGGTGCCGACTGAGCTGGAGGCCAAAATCCACAGCTAGGCACTTTGCAAAAAACAGCTCTGTTTTCTTTGGGAAAATGTGGGAAAATGTGATGTGTCCACATTGTGTTTTGGGGCATTTCCTGTCACGGACACTAGGCCTACCAACACAAGTGAGGTACCATTTTTATCGGGAGACTTGGCGGAATGCTGGGTGGAAAGAAATTTGTGGATCCTCTCAGATTCCAGAACTTTCTGTCACCAAAATGTGAGGAAAAAGTGTTTTTTGGGCCTAATTTTGAAGTTTGCAAAGGATTCTGGGCAACAGAAACTGGTGAGAGCCCCACAAGTGACCCCATCTTGAATTCCCCTAGGTGTCTAGTTTTCAAAAATGCGCAGGTTTGGTAGGTTTCCCTAGATGCCGGCTGAGCTAGAGGCCAAAATCTACAGCTAGGCACTTTGAAAAAAAATACATCAGATTTCAAAGTAAAAATGTGATGTGTCCATGCTGCGTTTCCTGTCGCGAGCATTAGGCCTACCCATGCAAGTGAGGTACCATTTTATTGGAAGACTTGGGGGAACACAGAATAGCAAAACAAGTGTTATTGCCCCTTGTCTTTCTCTACATTTTTCTTCCAAATTTCAGACAGTGTATACAAAAGGCATCTAATTGAGAAATGCCCCGTAATTCACATGCTAGTATGGGCACCCCGGAGTTCAGAGATGTGCAAATAACCACTGCTTCTAAACACCTTATCTTGTGCCCATTTTGGAAATACAAAGGTTTTCTTGATACCTATTTTTCACTCTTCATGTTTCAGCAAATGAATTGCTATATACCCGGTATAGAATGAAAACCCATTGCAAGGTGCAGCTCATTTATTGGCTCTTTGGTACCTAGGGTTCTTGATGAACCTACAAGCCCTTTATATGCCCACAACCAGAAGAGTCCAGCAGACGTAACGGTATATTGCTTTCAAAAATCTGACATTGCGGGAAAAAGTTACAGAGTAAAACATGGAGAAAAATGGCTGTTTTTTTACCTCAATTTCAACATTGTTTTCTGTCAGTTGTTATTTTGTGTATGAAAAACCTTGTAGGATCTACACAAATGACCCCTTGCCAAATTCAGAATTCTGTTTATTTTTCAAAAATGTTCATCTTTCCAGGATCCAGCATTGGTTTCACAACCATTTCTCTCACTAACTGAAGGAGGCTGAAACCTCACAAAAAAGTAAAATTCATAGAATGTTGGAAAAAAAGGACGCACATTTGGTGTGGATATTTTATGGGGTCAAAATGTTATGAGAACCTAAGTGCAAACTGCACCAAATAGAAAAAAAAGGCTTGGCACAGGAGGAAAAAAAGGCCTGGCAGCGAAGGGGTTAATAAAAGCATAACACCTTTGTTTTACAGACTTACATTTGTTATTTCACAGACATCAATTCTTACTTAAGGGTAGTGTGTAATTTCCCTGTCTTTGTAGGTTTTAATCATTAGTTGTGATGAAAACGCTCAACCTTCTTAGAAGCAGTGAAACGTGACTACATTGTTGGTCTTCACATGTGAGTAGTTGCATTTTTAATTGTACATACACACTCAAAGTAAAGGCAGCAGCCACCCGCCTTTATAGGCAGAGAG
This sequence comes from Pleurodeles waltl, assembly GCF_031143425.1. Lineage (NCBI taxonomy): Eukaryota > Metazoa > Chordata > Amphibia > Caudata > Salamandridae > Pleurodeles > Pleurodeles waltl. The sequence goes on from NC_090437.1 coordinate 729,290,450, forward strand.
GCCAAGCCTCCCTCACCTTTGGACAGGCATGAAAAGTGTCTGTCAGGCTGAGCAAAGGTCAGCCTAACAGAAACTTTTTATTTTCAAATCAGGCAGCCAGGCTGGTCTGAAGATATCACAGCTCTGTGGGCGTGACCTCTTCAGTCTGGCAAAGTACCTGGAGGACCTGCCCTTCATGATGAGGGAGAGTGGAGTGTTAATGATAGCTTTAGACCTGGGTGCTTCAGTTTTAAGCCCTGAAGTGTCCAGGCCAGAGTGTCTATCAGTGATGCCTCGTCACAGATTGGGGTATCGTCAACAAGTCCCACTGACAACATCCCAATTTGTTAAGATGTAGGGACTTGCCGCCTCCTCTGATTGACTTACCTAAGGTCAGCCAGTGAGAGGAGGAGGCAATCCCAGTCCTGCCGGAACCCTGAGGACAAGATCTCTGCTGCAGCTGGTGAGTTAGTTTTATGTTAATGTTTAATGTGTGTGTGCATGTGTATATGTGTGAAGGAATGCATGTGTATTTCTGAGTGTGTGCTGTGAATGGTGTGTGTGTACACATGTGTGCTTGTGAATGGTAGGTGTATGCATGTACGCTGGTGCATGCATGAGGATGTGAATGTAGATGGGAGTTTGTGTCTGTGTGTTTGTGGTCTGCTCACCCCCCTCCTGCTTGAACTACCAGCTGCCACTGAGGAAAGGTTTTCTGTGTTATCAGTTACCACTTTCCCTTTAGCTTATTCCTTTGCATTTCCAGACATTAGCATTGGCCTAGAGTCTTGGAGATAATGGTTTAGATTGAGATGGCACACCACCATAACTCTTGGTGAAATCTGCTTTAATTCTTCTCTCCCCTTCCTAAAATACAATAAAAAACTTAAACTGATTATCCTTTTTGTTTTTAGTGCTTACATTCTTTTTTTGGTTCTACTTGCACTTTTCAGCCAGCACTGGGACACTCCTAGGAGTAGCTGTGCACTTTATAAAACCCATGCTTTCATCAGTGGTGGCCTGCTTGTATTTACAATGGGGGGCAAGAAGGGGGAATACAATAAAAATAAAATTTTAAAAAAGCACCTACCTGTACATGATCTTCTCTCCTCGCTTCACGTTGCATGGTCTCTCACATCTCCGATGGTCACAGGACTTAGGAAACTGTACGAGCCAATCCTGACACTGGTTTCAGGCTGATAACCAGCATGAAACCAGCTTCAGGATTGGTGGGAGCAGGCTCTCTCAGTGCTCTCCACAGTGCTGGAGACCTGTGCCTTCTTTAAACTAGCTGCCTTAAGACAGCTGGGTTAGAGATTTTTAAAGTGCGCATGTGTGGCTGGCCATTACAAGACAGCCAGCCAAAGGGACATGCGCACTTTAAACAAGTGCACAGCTCCCTGCTGCCACTCGCCAGCAATTGCCATGCCCTGTCCTGACACTCGGTTCAGGACGGGGTGTTGAATAATAAAATGTAATAAAATGTATTACCATTTTATTTTTCCATTGTGGGAGGCACTTTTTTGATCGGGTGATGCTCCTTCACCCACGTGGAGGGGCCACCCCTGGCTTTCATCCATTCTTTGATGTAGGTCAGTGTTCTTCAGTTTTCTTGGCTCAGGACAACACCGATGATAAGCCTACAGAATATATCTGAGAACCATCCTGTTGATGTATCTACATAATTTCTTCCCTCCAATGTAGAGTACTGTCATTGTTCCAGAGTTTCTCCTACTAGTCTACACAAAGAAACTTGGAGGGCCTGATTCACAAACGGTAAACTTGCACTTTTGTGTAAGTTCATGATTTTTTAAATTTACAAAGCAATTTTACCAGTAGTATTTTTACTACTGCGAAGTCACTACACTTGTGGCGGAGACTCTGCACATAAAAAGATAGGCAGTTGTAAAGATACTACTCATAAAATTGCTTTCTGAATTGCAAAAACTCATAAACTTACACAGAAGTGTTTGTTAACCTTTCTAAATCAGCCCCTGAATTTTTATATTTGTGTAGAGATTCCAGAATTTAGTCTTAACCATGTCTAATTCATAAAATTATGTGGGTACCCTTTTGTACGTAAGTGTACTTTTGGGTTAAACTCTCTGAGCTGGTAGGGGTTTCCACAAACCCATGTCAGCAACTTATCTGCTGTCCTCTCTCTCCCTGCAAACAGTGGATGCAGCTTTTGGACTTGAAGGAGAATGGGGTGCCCTGTTGACGGTGAGTGTCAAAATGGCAAGTATTCTTTATTTTTTCAAATTTATTTCTGCAAGAAGTGAGGGGTGCACAGAAGGTGTTGAGTGTACGTTGGGAGGACACCAAGATTTTTTTTATGTGATATATGAGAAGATGAATATATAAGAGCATCCTTTAAATGTATGGTCCACTGCTAGAAAGAAAATTCATTTGGACCGTGAAACAGTCATGCCTTTTTGACCCCTTTTGACTCCATGTGCACTAAATCAATTGTATTAGACCTGCCAGCCTTAGGGTGGTCATCCCCCAACTTTCTGCCTGCCTCTGGCCATTTTTCTGACCCTGCTCTAGCTGATTTTAAGACTCTGCGCACCTTACCACTACTGACCAATGCTAAATTGCATATGCTCTCTCCCCTAAACATGGTAACATTGGTTCCTTCCCAGTTGGCATATTTAATTTACTCGCAGGTCCCTCCTAAAGTGCACATCATGTGCCGAGGGCCTGTAAATGAAATGCCACAAGTGGGCCTGCAGCACTAATTGTGCCACACACATAAGAAGCCCCCTAACCATGTCACAGGCCTGCCACTGCAAGACCTGTGTGTGCAGTTCCACTGCCACTTTGACTTGGCATTTAAAACTACTTGCAAAGCCTTAAACTCTCCTTTTCTCCATTTAAGTCGCCCCTAAGGTAGGCCCTAGATAACCCATAGGGCAGAATGCTATGTAGGTAAAAAGTTAGGACATGTATTTATGTGTTTTTCATGTCGCAGTAGTGAAAAATGCATACATTTGTTTTCCACTACTGTGAGGCCTGCTCCTCTCATAGACTAGCAATAGAACTGCCCTCACATAGTTTTAAGTGGTAGGCTCTGATCTGGAAGGAATAGCCCTTTGATGTTTGGTATGACCAGAACGGTAATAGAAAATTATGCTTACTGGTGAAGTTGGATTGGATTTAAGATTACTATTTTAGAAATGTCACTTTTAGAAAGTGAGCATTTCTCTGCACTTACTGCCATCTATGCCTTACGGCCTGTCTCCAATGCCCGTCTGATCTGTGCTGGTTGACAACTCCCCTTGTGCATTTCACCCAGTCAACCATAAACACAGGACACTCAGTCACATCTACATTCATCTGCATACTGAATAGGTCTCCCTGGTCGGGAAGGCTGGAGAGGCTCCCTCTTACATTTCAAAGGCCACAGGCCTGGCCTCACACAAAGGTCTTATAACACCCCAGAGGGATCCTTGCAGAGAGGACTGGGCTGAAAGTGGAACTGGTGCACTTCAAAACCACTCTTTGAAGTTTCCCCCACTTCAAATGCATTTTTGGGTATATAAACTGGGTCTCTGACCCCACCAAATCAGACACTTCTGGATCTACATGTGAACTCTGTCAGAGGAACTGCCTGGCTGCCCAGAGGCCCCATCTGGACTGCTTTGCTGAAAAGGACTGCTGCCGTGCTTGTTGCCCTGGTAACTGCTGGCCTCTGACTTTTCAGGAAGGACTCTGCCTTCCCCAAAAGTGCTCTCCAAGGGCTTGGATTGAACGTGCCTCCTGTTCTGAAGTTTCAGGGCCAACAAAGACTTCACCTATTAGCTACTAGCTAGTTTTCCGACTTCAGCCACTCCAGGACCAACTTCAGCACTGCCCAGTGCCACACTGCTGCCTGCTCAAGCTCTGTGGTCCTCGCTGCATGCAGCAACCATGGCCTGCAACACAAGTCTGACTTCACTGACATCACTCACTGAGATGGCAACACTGCAAAGTCAACTCATTAGGTCTTGACTGACTGGCTTCATCAACCACGCTGGCCTCAAGGAAGCGACACATAGCCACCGGCGCTACACCACATCTCCCTGAATCTGGATGGAACCAACACCTTGCCTCCCCTGCCTTGCAGGACACAGAACTGACACCTCGCCTTTCCACTGTCTCCAGCGATGCTTCATCTCCACGACTTTGTGCGGTGTCTTTGTTTTCAAAAGTACTGTGCCTGGGGGTCCGTGAGACTCCGTAATCAGCACGTGGCGTTAGATCATTGGGAACAACCATCAAAGAAGCAGTGATAGCCCCAGTTGTAGCTATTGAGTTTCTAAGCACGTTAGTGGGATTTAATATTTAAAAAATCATAACTTTGCTTGTGTACATTGGATTTTCATTGTTTTGACCTTATTTTATTCCAATAAATATTATCTATTGTTCTGAACCTGCAGTGTATTTTTGTGGCATTTCCATTGTGTTACTAAATTATGTATTGCACAAATACTTTACACATTGTCTTTTAAGTTAATCCTGACTGCGCAGTACCAAGCTACCACGGGGTGGGCACAGGATAATTTGGATTGTGTTGTGATTTACCCTGACTAGAACTGTGGTCCCTACTTAGACAAGGGGGTATACTTATGCCAACTAGAGACCCCAATTTCTAACAAATTGAAATTGCACACCTCAGAGCACTCAGTTCAATTCTAGCAAATGGATACCACCCACTACCAAATCCACATTTAGCTTCGATAGACATCAGTTTTAAGAAAGATAATTGCAGAAATGGAGTCCCCCAGATCGTTGGGGACTAAGAGTTACTGGCCAATCCTTCAAACAGGTGATGCCTTTTATCGATGGATCTGAAGGGCTGGGTACTACTGAGCAGCTAAGTAAGTGCAAGGCACCTCGACCTCATACTTTGTCTTTGGCTCTCACTGAAATATTTGACACTTTTTCGCGTTTTGCTTTTGCGACTCCCTGTGCCACTAAAGCTACTACAGGCAGACAGCGCAGTTTCCGACCAAACTGGATTTGTTCTCGAAGGTGAGTCAGTTCGAATAACTCCATACATTTCAGTCCATCTTACCCTTTATCTAAGTCAAGGGCTCAGAACTGTGTTCAGTATTGATCAGTAATTCTGTTTTCTCTGCAGTTCAATCTTGTTTTATATGAAGGTTATCGCAATGGTTACATTTCTATATGGTTCTTTTAGTAAATAGGATTCTGCTAAACAGATTACACTTTAAGAGTTACTATTTGTGTGAACACTTCACAGTCCAGCATTCCGCCATGAGAACAGAATAACATATTGCTCGAGGCACCACATTCTGACTGAGGAAGATTAGGAGAGGTTCTTCATCATCTTCCGTCTGTGGGAAGATCGCACCAAGACTGACCTCTCAGCCATCTGTTTTTAGAATTAAGTCACACAAGAAAATAAGAAGCATGGTTTGCACGAAAAAAAAACACTTTAAAACATGGGAAGCTCTATCTGAATTATTAAACTAAAATTATTTATGCTGTCTTCCAAATTGTTTCGACAGGAGACCAAATAGCTCAGGCTATTTTTGTAAAGTAAGGATTAATAGCCTTCACAACCACAGGAGCAGCACGAACATGATGAAGTAGAAACAAAATTACACATTAATGCGACACCACATAGGGTAGCGATTTAAACACATGGAAAACTGCATGGAAAGGCTCTTGAAAGAAGACTGATTGATTAGAATGCGGAAATAAAAGACCACAGATGGAACCTTATGCTTATACAAAAAACAATCATGTATTTTTGCAGGGTTCTTCATACCAGTTTTAAAGATGGGGGCTTTCCTTTTATAAAAAAATATCCTTGCTTTTCATGTGCTGCTTTAACCCAAGCTTTTGCTGTTTCTAAGTGCTACATTACAGGTGTTTCTGTAATCGAATGTATCAACCTCTAGAAATGTCAGAGTGAGTTCAACATTTTAGAACGTGCGTGAACTTTTCATCACAGCCTATGTCGGCAGCAAGTGCTTATCTCGTTGAGCCATCTTGCCCGGACAAAGTATAGAATAGGATTTAAGTTATAATGAAATTCAAAATGTGGCAGGCGTAAGGGGAAGGACGGAGCTAGTCTGAATAAGACAGATTTGTGAAGCGGAAGGAAAGACCGATTTGAAACAAACAAGACAAAGAAGGAATATGCCTTGATTATATAAAAATAATAATTATAGAAAACGAATGTCACATAGAGAGATACTGAAAGGACTAGGGTGCTAAAAAAGAAGATGAAACAACGTACGGAAAAAAAGCTGAAAACAGTCCATGTCACAAACTGAGGAAAATGTAATAAGGAAGGACTCAAAAATGAGACTTGTATTCTGGAAACAGAGGAAAGAATGAGATGACTAGGAAATAAAATGGTATACTGAGGAGAAGCAGAGTGTAACTGAGAAGATGGGAAAAGAGCTTCCAATTATGAAAGGGCTAGTGTGAAATGAGTGTGAAAAGCTTGTGGATCACTCAGGCACTTAATGTAAGATAGGCAATCGGAAGTGTTTTCAAGGAGTGCAGATTAAAGGACAAAAAAGTTCATCTAAAATATGAGAGTCACAATGCAGATGGACAGATTCATTATAAGGAAATAAGTAATTGCAGAAATGGAAGACATGAAAACAGATGTCAGTTCAGTCCTCCAGATCATGGGGAACTGGTAAGTACTGGCCAAACCTTTAAACAGCTGTTGCCTTTTATCAATGGATCTGAAGAGCTGTGGACTACTGAGCAACTCAGTGTCAAGGACCTCGGTTTTTGTATTTAACTCTAGAGGGTAGTGAAGTCAAACAGTGGAGCTCACGCTGAAACGGCGGTGATGAATTATGAACTCAGATAAATTGATTGATAAACATGCCCTATTTATTTATATTGTAGGACTGCCAGTGATATTTACTTTCAAGGGAATACATACAGGCCCTGATTCACAAAGAGACTCAGAACTTATGGTAGTGGCTACTGAATCGTGGCAGGATTTGTTTGTTTGTTTTGCTTTAGGATCGCTTCACCATTGGCGGGATCTCTGCAATGGGAGACTCCAGTGACACAAGTGCGGATGTGGGAAAACTGGTCTGATTGCAGATGCCCCTTCACTTTTAGCCCCCATTTTTAGCCGATGCTGGTTATTTCTGACTGACTGTGCCCTGGGCACTGCTCACCAGTCCCAGGGCCATTGCTCTGTTTAAAATGGTATATGTAAATTAGGCATAATTATAATTGGCTTTGACAACCTACCTATAAGTCCCTAGCGCATGGTAGGGCATGTAGGTTTAGGGGCCCCAGGATAGTTAGTGCACGTATAGATGCACTGCTGTGGTGTCCAGTGCCATTTCAAAGGCAGGCCTGCATTGCTGGCTGCTTTTAAGTTAAAGTTAACCCCAAATTCGACTTTGCAATTAAAAGTACTTCTAAAGTCTCAAACTGCCTTATTTTTGTATATACATCATCCCTAAGGTCTGCCCAGGTGCCCCCCAGGGGTGCATGCAGTGTAAATATAAGCAGGGACCTACAAAAATTGTTTTATAAGCCCTGGTGAGGGAAAAAGAGACACATTAATTTTACCTATTGTAGTCAATTGGTCCTGTAGGCTAACATGGAGAGACTTTATTGTTAAATAATAAAATCTTATGTTCAATAGAAATGATTTATGACATAGAACATTTGGTATCAAAATAAATGTTACAGTAAATCCAACAACTTGCCAGTGTTGTATTTAGTATAACTAACCCAGGGAAAGTGTTTTAGAATTCGTTCTGAAAGTTACCAAATTCATTCCTGAAGTGCACTTTCCTGAGCCTACCTGCCTTAAGGAGTGAAGTGGCCTGGGCTGAAACAAAGAAAGCAGCTGGTCGGTGAAGAAATGCTACGGCAGATTGCAGAATAGGATGGGGAAAGAGTAGCCAAACTTGTCTTCAAAGGAGGGAAAGCCACTTGGACAGAAATTGGACGTCCCCCATTTCCTGCAGCCCCAGTCAGCTAGGAGGCAGTGTGTTAAGGGAAACCTAGCCACACTGGTAGGTGGACTCAGCCAGATCTAAACTCTAAGACTGAAATTTTGCCATCTTGGACTTTTGAAGACTGTTGCTCCCTGGGATTGATTTTTGCCACACTTCCCAGGAAGTGGTCACTCAAGAGGGTGGTGGCCTGCACCCTATTAGGCAGGAGCAGCCCCTGCTTTCTGCCCCCAGGATCAAGGATAAATATGGTTGTGATGCCCCACGATTCAGATCCCTGCTGGAAAAAGATTTTGGAAGAAGGACTGCCCTGCTGGACTCCTGGCCTGTTCCTAGACCATACATACATAAGGACTGCACTAGCAGCACACTTTGGGCTTCATGAAGAAAAAGACTTTGCCTTGCGTCTGTATCTCCAGGAGTGGACTCCCTGTAAGCTACAGGTACAAAGGGGCCAACCAGAACCCTCTGTATCAAGTCCTGCAAGCGTAGCCCAGCTGACCATTGTCCAGTGGCCATTTAGGGATTCTGACTAGGTGCATTCTGGGGACTGACATCCCACTTTCCAAGGAGCAACTCAGAGTTTCTGGAAACTTGGAGCAAATTTGTGGACAGTTTGAGGACCCAGAAAGTACTTCTGGAAGGAGCAACTTTGGAAAAAAGCTCCATTAGTGGACCGACCTGACGTTGAGAGTCAAGCCTGCCACCGGCAACCGCTACCTGGCCTGAATTTTAGGTTTATCCCACTGACACGCTCTGGAGCCCCAGACTTCCAGGACTTCACTGGGGACTCGCGGATAAGCAATCAGACGACATCACATCTGTTAGACCTGACAGCCTTAGGGTGGTCACCCCCAACCTTTTACCTTCCTCCCTTCACTTTTTTGACACTGTTTTTGCTGGTTTTAGGACTCTTTACACTTTACCACTGTTAACCAGTGCTAAAGTGCATATGCTCTCTCCCTTAAAACATGGTAACATTGGTTCATACCCGATTGGAATATTTGATCTACTTGTAAGTCCCTAGTAAAGTGCACTATATGTGCCGAGGGCCTTTAGATTGAATGCTACTAGTGGGCCTACAGCACTAGTTGTGCCACCGACATAAAGCCCCTTAACCTTGTCTCAGGCATGCCACTGCAAGGCCTGTGTGTGCAGTTTCACTGCCATTCAACTTGGTATTTAAGCATTCTTGCCATGCCTTAAACACCCCTTTTCCTACATAAAAGCCACCCCTAAGATAGGCTCTAGGTAACCCATAGGGCAGGGTGTTGTGTAGGTAAAAGGCAGGACATATACCTATGTTTTTCTATCTGTCCTGGTAGTGAAGAACTCCTAAATTCGTTTTCTACTGCTGTGAGGCCTGATCTTTTCATAAGCTAAAATTAGTTCTACCTCATACTTTTTGAGTGGTAGATTCTGATCAGAAAGGGGTAGACATGTCATATTTAGTATGGCCAGAATGGTAATACAAAATCCTGCTGACTGGTGCGGTTGGATTTTATATTACTATTTTAGAAATGCCAATTTTAGAAAGTGAGCATTTCTCTGCATTTAAAAAAATCCAACTGTGCCTTACAGCCTGTCTCCAATCCACATCTGGGTGGGGCTGGTTGCAACACATCTGCAAACTGAATGGGTCTTCCGGGCTGGAAGGGTGGAGGGGCTTGACACTTACATTTCAAAGGCTAGTGGCCTGCCTTCCCACAAAGGACTGCCACACCCCCTACTGGGCCCCTGGCACACAGGATTGAACTGAAAGGGGACCTTGTGCACTTCAAAACCACTCTTTGAAGTCTCCCCCTTGTCAAAGGCACTTTGGGGTATATCAACTGGGTCCCTGACCCTACCAACTCAGACACTTCCTGGGGCAGACACCTGGAACCAGATACTGCAACCTGCCAAGAGGAGCTGCCTGGCTGCCCAAAGGACTCACCTGGACTGCTTTGCTGTGAAGGACTGCTGCCTTTCTGTTGTCCTGCTGCCTTGCTGTCCTCTGGCTCTGCTGAGAAGTGCTCTCCAAGGGCTTGAATTGAGCTTGCCTCCTATTCCTGAAGTCTCAGGGCCAAATAGACTTCTTATCTTCAAAAAGAACCCCTTGTGCAGTGAAAATCGATGCACAGCCTGCTGGAATTGACACAAAGCTTGCCCAGTGGTGAAAGAATCACTGCGTCGCCGACTCGGAATGATGCAGCCCGGGTACCAGAGTGGAGAACGACGCAGCGCCGGCGTTGCGACCGGAACTTCGATGCACAGCCCACTGGACCGATGCAATACTGAGCCGGAACGACGAAGCCTGCATGAGGAATCGCCGCAGTGCCTGCTGTGTGACAGAAACTCCAACCCATCGCCCACCAGATCGACGCAGCACCTGTGACTTGGTCCAGCACACCCAGGATTTTGCTGCATTGTCCCTGGGCATCCAAAGACCACCCATCGCAGTGAGGATCCAAGAGTGCGCGCAGGAAATCGACACAAAGCCCTTGCAGTGTGGGAAGAATCAACGCATCATCTGTGCACATCTGGAAATCCGAAGCACACCTTCCTTTTTCCACGCAGCTCCCCCTCTATGGTCTCCGTGCGTGTAAGTTTGACGCATACCAGGTACTTTGTGCACACAAGAAACATTTGTTGATTTTTAATGACTCTTCTTATCATTGCAAAAGTGATACTTCAACTTGTGCTTATCAAATCTTGATCATTCTGACCTTAATTTACTCAGATAAATATCTTATAATTTTCTAAACCTGTGTGGTGTATTTTTGTTGTGTTTCACTGTTATTGCATGATTTTTCACACAAATACTTTACACATGGCCTTCTAAGTTAATCCTGACTGCTCCGTGCCAAGCTACCAGAGGGTGGGCACAGGATAATTTGAATTGTGTGTGACTTACCCTGACTAGGATTGTGGTCCCTACTTGGACAAGAGTGTATACCTCTGCCAACCAGAGACCCCATTTCTAACAACCTCGAAATCTGCTTGTGGAGGAAGACAATCCAACGTCAGGGACCGAGGCCTCCAGGGCAGTGTATCCAAGAAGGGCTCCATTGCGGTCATCCTCAGCTTTTGACTTTGCCCCTGTTGAAGAAAATCTCCAAGAAATGTTCTAAGTATGAAGGTAACACTTTAACTGAGGCCTCCCACTCCATGTATTTCAAGCAGAGCCTCTTCACGTTCGGCCTCAAATTCTGACTTTGCCCTGGTCAAGTGCGACCAGATGTTCCCGGGTAATACTTTTGATTTTTAGGTGCTAGAATTTTTTTTTTTTAATCTTTCAAAATTCATATCTCTGGTTCCCTTCCTTGGGTTTTTGTCATTTTGGGGTCATTTTAAAGATGAAAAATATTTTCTATTTCTAGAAGTTGGTGTTAGATTTTTATTCTGTGTTGTGTTTTACTTATTTTACTGTTTTGTTGATATTAAATGCTTTACACACCTGTCTCCTAAGTGAAGCCTAATTGCTCATGGGCAAAGCTACCAAGGGTGGAGCAAGGATTCATTTATTGATACCTTGAATGGACCTAGTGGGGGTTTGTAGCCTATTGCCAAGTGTAGGTACCTTCCTACCCTTACCAATGATCCACTTTTTACCAACAGAGATTCCGCCAGGACTGAGGATCCTCTGCCACAAGTGCAAGGGATCTTTGTGAATCGGACCCTCTGTATATATGAAAATAAAAAATAAAAAAATAAAATATAATAATTGGTAAGTTACACTACCTGCACTGCACCTTGTTTTCAGATCCAGAGTCTTAAACAAGGGAGTGTGCACCTGTGTGCCCATCCTAGAAGAAACTCTATGTTATGTGTGTGTTTGTGGTGTAAGATCATCAATGTTGTATATGATAAGAGTTCAGACTATGCTGTGTTCAAGAGTGAAACAATTGGGATGCAGGGTCCAAAGCAGACTTCAGGCAGCTCGAATAACTCACTTTGATTTAATTAGAAACAGTTCACAAAGGCAATAATGAGTGGCTGTAGTAATACTCAGGAAATGCTACTTCACTTACTCAAAAATGTGTTTGTCAACTATCCCAATGGTCTAGAATATAGATGAGTATGAACCATGTTTTTCTGTGTGCTAAAAGAGTGATCTTTAAAAAAGGAAACCACCCAAACCACAACTTAAATTAATGGTTAGGCTAAGGATTGTGAGGCCAATTCACAAATATATTTATCTTCAGGAGCACTACTTCATGTACTCAAAATCCTTTGTTCATTTTCCCATTTGAATTTAAATTATGTCTTCTGGATTTGGAGCTCTAGAGGTATTCTCTTTTCGTTCACTAACTCTGACTGTCACAAATCAGATTAGCTGTTCTGCCTTCCATCTTACTCAGAGTTCAACATCATAAATCAGAATGATTTCACATTGCATTTAACTATGGGATTCCAGTTTTTTTCCAATTTCATTTCGGTTTCAGAATGTGAAATTATGAATGGGCATCATTTAAATTTTTTTTTACCTGAGGCTCTAGTCCCATTGACGAATTAGTTTCCTGTACCTCACCATGAGTTTTGTTAGGAATAACAGTTTTGAAAGACATTTACTAAAACAAACAAAAAACTGAAAAGAATGCCTACACTTCCATCGAAGCAACAGAAAAATGCATCTGGAGCACAATTAGAAAATGAATATATATACCTGCATACACGTTCCACAACAGCAGAACTAGGATCCAAAATCATGCAATTCTTTGTACGTAACTTACAGAAAATACAGTCAGCCTGACAAGTTGCCAGATGTATGTGAATTAATGGAAAAACGATAACTGCAAAAACCACATTGGAGGAAACTAAATCATGGAAAACCAAGTTTAAGGGGAGACATTTGTGGAAATACAAATAAATCAAAAATTAAAGGGTACACTTTAAAGTAAAGATAGTTTTAGGGTAACATTCAAATTCTCACACTTAGGTGAAACTTAGAGGTAATGGGAATTTTCTGTTTTCAAGGGTGGGTGATGTTTAGGTGCAATGAGTGGTCTTTAGGGTTAAGAAAATGGTGTACTTTAGGGGTGATGAAGTGTTTTGAGCATCAGTCTGGGTGAAGTTTGGGGTTAGAGGAGTTTAAGATTTGGGGATGAGCTCCTTCAACTGTTTTTAAAATGACACCTGCTACCATTTGATTTATACCTTATACATAAGTGGACAGAAGCCAATTTTAACAAAAGGCATTCTGTATATTGTTTTCTATGAAATGCTAAACACCATTCATCCTGAAAATTTCCATTAAACTGTTTAAATGAAATGGCTTCTCAGTAATGGCTTTCCTATAAATCGGTTTACTCTTAAATCACATACAACCCAAATTGCAGGGAATTAAAACATGCATTGAAAACAAAAAGAGAAACTGCCATTTCAGACATGACAGAACCAAGTATTTGATACTTATGTAGTAGAATAACATCTTTCATGACCAAAATAGAGACTTACACCAGATATTTGACAGTAGTGATAAAACATTTCTATCCAATCCTTCTAAATGGTATAAAGAGACTTACATAAATCTGCCACAGATGGCAGCCATGAGACAAATTACCGCATCACTGCTCACAATCAGATGAGACGAGAACCAGAACATACTGTAACAGATGAAGAGCATTAAAAATATATCCTTTATCATAACCTCACACAATCCCTATAACTGATCAGCCTGATTACATGGGACAGCTTATAGCAAATAATTTATGTTCATAGCACATGAAAATAGTGACAAGTGGGACACAGGTGTGCATGATGTTCCATGACCAACACTCAAGAATCAATACATTCAGACTGAAATTTTTACTATAATCCAGGAATTGAAGTGACTCTCCACATCAACTGGAGGTGTGCATGCATGTGCCTACACACACACACATAGTTTTCAGAAACTGTTGTCATATTGAAGAGAGGCTTGTGAGTGTGTGACACCAGTAGAGGAACTCCGAGATGCAGGAAGTCATAAATAGAAGTCATAACAAGAAGGTATCTAAACTCTGCTCCTGCAATGAGCATTGAACCCAAGACAATCATTACACCAACATTATCAACAAGAAACATCTAACATATGTCAGTAATCCCCACTGTTGCTCCAGCAACAATGGGGGGGGGCTGAAGGAAATGGACATGAGATGTGTACCTCTCGAAGTTGGATTTTTGTCACCAGGCAGTGTAGCAGGTATATTATTTCATCTCAGAATCACAGGTCAGACTATGGACACACTGTAGTGAACAATTAACTGGGCACTATTTACTAACTCCTAATATGTTCCACTTGTGGTTGTTTTATGCAAATATATATCTTGGGCATTATTTTGTTGACCAGGGGCAGTTTCAAAATAGGTGTATAAGCCATCACAACTAACACTATGCATGAAACTGGTAAATTACACAGTTTATTTATCAATGTTTGGTAATTGCTGCAAAGACACAGCAGTGTGGATGAGAGTCTACATTTAAATATTTTCCATGTGGATAGAATTGACCTTCACTATGTGCAGGTCCTTTCATTCTGAACAGTGAATATAGCACACATCTAGGTAGAGCACATTCTGCTTGGGGATACTGCATACAGTTTAATTAACTTGAGGCCTCACAAATGGAGTTCAATCCAGACTGACATTTGAAAGAAGTACATCTCAACAGCTGCTGATATTTATAGCTACCAAGCCCCTTCTACATCGCACAGTGATCAAAATCCTTCATTCTCCCTCTATTGACATTTTGGCAAAAAAATGGGCCCATTCATATTCAAATAGGAGTGGTATGCAGTTTCAAAAAGTTCTCAAATGATTGGTCAGTCTCCTGTCTTTTGTACCCCAAGTTGAGTCTCCATGAATTTATTCTCATCTGCACCAGCATCCACCTAATGGACATCTAGAACCTACAGAACATCAGCAACATTGATGTTCCTGGAACTTTCTACCTGTGGCACGGTTACTGTTGTCAGAATTGTGAATGCATTATGGAGTTAGGAATCCTCTGTAGGCAGCATGTTGCCTCAATAACTTGGTACTGGTTGGATTAGTGGGTAATTGCTAAACTCTGTACATACATTTGAATTGGAGGGCCCTCTACAAGTGTGGTTTTGAGCCTGATATTTCACTTGTGAAGTGTCATATCTTGTCTTGTACGTCCTGCTTATTTGATAGGGTCATGCAAGTCTTTAATTAATTTGATACATTTATTTTCATTATTGTACAATGTGCATAACAAGTAACAAATTTACTGAGTGTCGAATAGTATGCTGCCAGTTCACAAATGCTTTTATTCATTTATTAGAAGGTGCGTAGGAGAAAGCAAAATAGTTTTAGATCTTCACATGAGCGTGCAAGCGAGTTCTCACATTATATCTTTCAGCTTACATTAAGATCAGTGTTATTCTATTTCAAAATAAATGTTCAAAATTATATATGACAGCTGTTCACAGCCTTCTCAGAAAGCGCTATGAGGTCTTCAAAGGCATTCCACCCAGCTGAGCAGTGGTAACAAGGAAAGCCACCCAAAACCATGTGAGGCCATTTATCTCATAACATATTTTAGCAGAAGCATTATTTGGCCTTGTTTTGCAACAACCCTGATAACTGGATAAACATAAAGAAGGTACAGGTACAATTATATGTTGATTCATTTGAAATACTGACCCTCACAATGGCCATACTTTGATGCTTTAACATCAGGTAAGGAGGGATTCAAAAAATTCAACAAATATAAAATGCTTTTAATTTTCATAATATTTGTTCATCATGCCTATGCTGTAGATACTATTTTACTGATTTCTTTAGTTTCTACAGTTATTTTCTTTCATTTATTCTGCACTAAAATAAGGCTTAAATAAAATCTTGACAATGAAAGTGTAGATTTATTTTTCTTGTGCAATTGATTTGAAAAGATGCCAGAACTCACAACAATAACAATAATAAATATGCCCAAGAGTATTTGACATTTTGACATGTCTTATGTGCATTCTCTCTATGTAAGTTGAGAGAAATGATTTGGTAATAACTTGTCTGTGCTCTCATCCCAGAACTGGTAATTTGGTCTATATCTGCACTTGCCAAAAAGCTATGGGAAATCTAATGGGTCATGTTTACATAATATTTGTGGAGGGGGTTTGTCCAGACACCAAAAAAGATGTCTGTTGTAAAGTGCATTATTGGTAAGGGCAGGTAAGTATCCACACTTAGCAATGGGCCACTAACCCACACTAGGTCCAGTCAGGTCTCAAAAAATTAATCCCAGCTGAACCCTTGGTAGCTTGGCAACAAGCAGTTAGGCTCAACTTAGGATACTGGTGTGTAAAGCATGTACAAAAAAAATAAAAAAAATAAAAAATCACAAAACATTATATAAGTAAAATGCATAAAAAAATAAAAATCCAACACCAATTTATAAAAATAGATTATATTTTTATTGTTAAAATTGCACAAAAATTACAAACACCCAATAAAGGGAACCAGAGATGTGAATTTTTTGAGAATAAATGTTTTTTAGCTCATAGAAACTAAAAGTGCCAATCTGGACATTTGGTCAAACTCGAACAGGGCAAAGTCAAAATTTGAGGCCAACTGTGATGCAGCCGTGCTCAGGTAAAGTGAGCGGGAAGTCTTGGTCAAGGTTTAACTTTCAAACTTAGGACCTCATTACAAGTTTGGTGGTCTGGGGACCGCCATGTTGGTGGCCTGACCGCAAAAGTATGAGTTTGGCAGTGATGCCAACGGAATACAACCAAAGCACCACAAGCACCGCCAGTGCGTTCAGACCGCCGTGGACGATTGGAGCCACCAACAGGCCAACGGAGACCATGTTTCCATTGAACTCATTATAAGGTTGCACACTACCAACAGTTTTGACATGGTCAGACCACCACGGAAACCCAGGCGGAAACAAACTGGATAAGAGGTGACGCTCACCTCCAGAGAGCCTAGCTTGTCCAGGGATGCCATGGAACCTCAACTAGACACTATCCTGCTGCTCCTGCTCCCCGAAATACAACAGAAACCTCACTAATGAGGACGACAACTACCGTAAGTACACACTCACCTGTTACATTTGTATAATGGAAAGTTTTGTATAGACACATAACATATCATAGGGAGTCAGTCGGCTGGGTGGGAGAAAGGGGGAATTCGGATTGGGAAAAGAAAGGGGGAATAGTAGACAAAGGGTGATTGGCTGCCATCAGTGTGGAGGCCAGAGCCTGAAAAGATCTCTGTAGGCCCTCCAAGTACACATTACTCTGTTGTGTCCGAGTTGCCAATCCCTGGATGGCATTCGCGATGGTCGGCAGACCCACAGACATCGACTTCAGGAGGTCAATAGCCTCCTCACTGAGGGCAGCAGGGCTAACAGGCTGGGTGGAAAGCTACAGGGATGGCAGTGATAGAAAGGCAGGTGGCGGACAGAGATGGTGCTGGGGTAGACCCAGCTGGGTCTGCCACCACTAGGAAATGGCCAATGGAAGGGGATTCTGAGGATGATGTGCAGGATCTGGTCTCCCCGTGGCACTCCCCTCACTTTCCTGGCCACTGGGTCCCTCGGTGTTGGTGTTCTCATGACTGGTGGTCATGTGGCCAGCAGCTTCCCCACTCGGCTGTGCCCCGTCTCCTTTGTCTGCTGATGCTGAAAAACTGAAAGTGAGGTATGGTCAGCACATTTTCTACATACCACTTCTATCATACTTTAAACATCAGAAACATTTCATCCAGGTGAACAACACCTCCAGGTAGTACCATTTAAGTGCCAACATCACACCACAACAAGATACAATGTATGTCCATCTATAAAAATATATTTACACACAGGCTAAGAAACCTATCTCTCACCTACAATACTATAATATCAGTAGACCTGTCACTGACCATTCCATGACAAAGTGTCTTTGGCACATTCTACAGGGTCCCTATCCACAGTAACATAGTCAAGCAAGAATGAAGCAATAGTTCAGAAATGTGACATTGATTTCCACAATTCAAAAAAACTAACTCAACACATACTAGCAAATACGCCTGTTATGTACCAAGAAATGACATATATTTCATAGTATACACTGGACAGCTTGGTGTAAACAAGTCATAAGTACTTCATGTCACATAGATCACATCATGCACAATGGATACATGCAATCATGCAACTCCTCCAATTGCCATACTCTAAATCTTTTATTGATGACAGAGTCAAAACACGTCACCTACACATGTACCAATAGTGATGATTGAAAGGATTGCAAATAGATTTTGGACCAAGGCATCTAAATCATTGTCCTCCTGAAAACAAAGTCTATCAGTCATATCAGGGCCTAATATTCTCAGAGCAGAGCATTTAACCACACACAACAACAGCTTGTACATCTTATGTTTCTAGTCAAAGGACCACTGTCATGTGCATGAAGGTGACATTCAGATTTACCAAATCATGCAATCAGTACATCAATAGCCCAATTACTGACTATGTGGCAACATCACTATCCACACATCAGACATGACTGACAACCATTTGTCTGTGAAAAATTTCTGAGAGACAAACCACATCTGAAGCTACCATGACGGGTACACCCACCATGATGCAAGACTAATGTCTGAATACACATACCATGCCACTCACCTGTGTGTGTGAGCCACCACACATGCACCACATTGCAGGCGTGGTGCAAACAATAGCTTTCCATACAGCTAGGATTCATTGAACATAACCAATTTAGCAACTGAAAGTATGCATATAAGTCCTTTCAATATGGAATCATGACAGAACCTTTCAATTTACACATGATGTTTGCAAAAAATGAGAAGATTTAAACTGGGTATAAGATTTCTTTGACTCATTATCATGCCTACTACAGTATGGCCAAGTAAAATGCTGGGTAGCCACTTATCACCTACTGAACATGAACATGGTACTAACATTCATTGTCCTGACACCAATGTATGTGATACAATAGGAGTCTAGTAGTACCTCCATGGTTCCAAACATGTAGATTGTCCACTCAGAAGAGACATTACAAAGGTCTGTGTACATCCCTCTCTTATCAAAGGGGATCAATAAAGCAACTATTTCATGTGAAATGTCAAATGGACATCACAGCCTCAATGAGGCTGTCACTCATCTGTAACCTTATGAAAAGTATGAATTACTTCAAATTGTCTGACTCGATGTTGTACATTTACAAAGATCAAGGGACATTGTAATGAACAGAGAGCAAAGACCTGGACCACTTACCATCATGATATTGGGATTATGGATCTGTAGGTGGAAATTAAAAACCACCAGGGTATGAAAATCTGTATCGTGGTAAACATGTGGCATTGTCACATGTGCACCATCATATGCTTTTGGATAGAGGGGACTACATAGGTGCCTAATATGTCCCTATACACATTAGAATGTGTACACCGGTGTCCCAGTGTTGGGGACTGCACATCAATGTGCTGACTGAAGACCTTTGACCCTTTGCACTTATCATAGTGTCAGAGCTAACAGTGCTAAAGGGGTGAAATTGCAATAGGTCTTTACTTACCCCCTTGTGGCTGCTGTGCTACCCTCAAATATCCATCCAACTCAGGGTGGACCACCACTAATATGTGGGCCATTAGGGGGGGGTCAAGGTCCGACTGGCAGCCCGCCCTGGTTATGAGGACATCCCCAGCTGGGCCTCTGCGGTATTCCCCCAGGGTCTACACTTTCTTGGCGATAGCATGCCATATCCCCTTCCTCTGATGGGCATTGACCTGCATGGATGATACAGACAAGAATAGAATGTCTTCTACATGCAACATTCCAAAACAAGCAGGTTGAAAAACAAGTTAGTGCACGTAGCCAAACACATATGCCCATGCCCATTTACTCACACATCACCACAACCCTTCATTCTTACACATTTCCTGGACATCATCACAAACTTAACCCATCATCTATTTCTTGTCATGACAAAGAATAGATAGGGAAGTATACATATGTGCACACAGTGCACTTACCTGTTCCTCTGGTGCACCATAGAGCTGTCCATACAGGTGTTGGACCTCCCCCACCAGCTTATCAAGCTCCTCTGGGGAGGAAGCAGGGGCCCCATTACCTGTAGGACATGGCATGATTTCTCCTAGGGACAGTACATAGTAGCTCAGGTCAGGGAGGTCTTGCTGGCAGCAGTGTCAGGAGTCAAGTGAGAGATGAAGTATGAGATAGCGGTGACATCCGCTATGTAATACACAGTCACCACCGGTGGACATCGCCTTTGGTGCAAGATCGCCAAAGGCAGCAATGTGTTCCAGTGGCTATGTCCACCGTGGTTGTATCCACCTACCACCATGATGACTTCTGCTGGTGGAGTAAGGTTATTTCCCAAAGTCCAGTACATTAGGTCAGGCTGCTGCCATTTTAAGGCTCATAGCTGATCGGAAAATCTGGTTCAAAATTGCTGTGAGATATATTTAGAACCTTGTGTTCACTGCAGGCTTTTAGCAAACATGTAAGAAAATGCAGGATGTATGTATAGGTTGTAACTTGATGAGTTAATACTAACATAACTTTAGTGGAATAGTCAGCACATCAATGGCAATCAGAAATATGGCATTTGTGTCTTTGAAACATGGTATGAATGTCATTATCACAGAGACTTTGTGACCTCCTCCATTTCTAAATCATAAGTGAGGAAAGGGAATGTGATTACAGTAAGAAGCCGTTATGTGTGACATATGTTCTTTTACAATTACAATGGACAGGATGAGTAAAACACATTCTTCTTGATGTTTTCATATATAGTTACCTGACCTGAGAAGAGTGAGAGAACCTCCAGTGTACCGTCCACTAGCAGACCATGGAGAAAGGACATGTCATCCAAGTCTACCACCTGGATAGGCATGCAATCATGGATCTCTGTCATCACTTGCAGCCAGATCTGATGCCTGACATTCGTAATCCCTATGGCATACCACCTTGTACAAGTCATGGCAGTGCTGCACTTCCTGGCCACAGAATCCTTTCAAAGTACTGTGGCCCTAACTGCAGTAATGTCTCAGCCTATGTGCAGTCCGGTTTTGAAGGCTGAAATGTCTGCATTGCTGATCACTTGGACAGGTACATCAGATTCCCATAACATGAAGATTTGGCCCATGCATGTGAACACTGATGTATATGCTTTGGCACACATTCCATATGTGGTGGAGGCCATTGATGGCACCCATGTAGCTTTGGTTCCCACAAAAGCCAAAGAACAGGTGTATAGGAACAGGAAAAACTTCCAATCCATTAATGTCCAAGTAGTCTGTTTGGCTGACCTCTACATTTCAGAAGTTTGTTCAAGGTACCTGAGGTCAGTCCATCATGCCTTCATCATGCGGAACAGCAATATCCCACTGCTGATGACAACAGTACACAGAGAGGGCCTGGCTGACTGGAAAGTCATTTGTCGTGTTCCTGCAACTTTCAGCTGCTACCAAATGTTAGGATGCCCAAATTTTAATTTTGTCTCTTTGGAACTGTTTCTTACAGGGGATTCTGGATACCCAAACCATCCTTGGTTGTTGAAACCAGTGAGGTACCCAACCATGCCAGAGGAAGTCTGCTTCAATGCGGCCCATGGAAGGACAAGGCATGTTGTGGAGCGGGCGGTTATACTCCTGAATGCAAGATTCCGTAGCATTGAGGGTGGAGCCCTCCTCTGCTCACCCACCAAAGTATTTCAAATCCCATTTATATCAGACAAGTGGGAGCCAGCAGTTCCAGCGGATGAGAATGCATATGTGCCAAGGGATGAAGACTATGATGAGGGTGAAGCTGGAGACATCCAGTCAGATCTCATCAATCAGTACTTCACCTATCTGTAGGTATGTCATGTTGTGTAACATTGCTAACTCAGTGAGGTATGGGGGGGTTAGGTATGCTTGATAAGGGTCTTAGTATGACCATCAGACAGGTCATAAGTAGCTTCAAAGCACATTACTCAGATGTGCATGCTGAATACTACATTGAGTAGTGTCCAGCTCTTTGATCACCATAGTCTAACTGTCAGTGTTACCATTGTATATTGGACATAGCTGTATGAGGTTTTACAATCAATTCCTTCCTATAACTTATGTATTACTTTTTAATTTTGCAGATTACTTCACAAGGTCATCCTCATTTGGCAATGTTTGACAGTGTCACAGGCAGCTTGGATTTGCAGACTGGCTTGTGAAGTGATACTGGATTGGATCAGGTACTGTTAGACATGAGATTTGTGGTGTGTGAGTTCTATGCCCAGACTCTCTGTGCAGTGTGATGGTAGTGTCTTATTCCACACTATAGACCTGTTTGCGATAGTGGGTGGGCCCAATGCTGCCATGTGTATGGTTTCAGGCCACCGTTCATGTGCAACTAGATTGACATAGGTGAGTAGAATGCCTACCGATACCTGTCCATGGAAAGTGAAAGGATCCTTGACTGGGGTATTTGTACAGAACTCTGTCTGTGTTATGGGGTATAGGGCATGGCAATTGGGGAACTATGGTATGGGTATTTGATAAGGCTTTATCTGATAATAGGGTACTAATCTGTTTACCCATTGAGATAGTGAAAGCCTGACACTTCTTACCTCTGTGGTCTGTGGAGGGCTAGTTATTCACACCTATGTTGAGTCATTAAAGTGAGCAGCAGTATGTTGCTGTGTGTCTATTTGCATTTTCCCAACCTATATGTAGGAAAGGCCAATGAAAGTGATGATAGGTTTGTCCATCAATATCAAATGCAACATATTCCCTGATTAAACAGTACATGTGAGAAGTGACTTTAAAATGTTCATACATTTGTGCATATATTTTATGTGTAAGAGGTATTACAGTTAACAGTTACACATGGCTGAAAAATGACTCACAAATGACCTGTGGTTTAGTAGTGTTTAAAGCAGTGCACATACGTATGTGGGAATTGGACCAAATCAAATGCTTATAAATACTGAAGGGTTCACTCATGGTGGATGAAATCATCAGGGTAGCTGCTCAAGTCCAATGTTCTTGTACCTTTGGAAATTGGTGATTGGATGTAGGACAGTCAACAGGGGCCATCTGTGACAAACAAGGGGAACCAATAAGTAGAAGTTCACTTCCTGGCAGTCATTTAAATCTTGGTACCTGCTCCTCCTGAATATTTAGGTGGATGTTCACGTTTTCTGGAGTTCCTCAGCTACAGAGGCAGGAGTATCTGAGGCATGTCCTTCCATTCCATTCCACTGGCTGCCACAGATGTTTAAGGGGAAGATATCAAATTGCTAGTGGAAGGGGCCAGCTGTTGTGAACATAACCTACTCAGGGTGGTATTCATGTCTCTCAGCAACCCTGCAATTGCAGCCAAAATTACATTTTGGGCCTCCCACTGCTGGATGGCTTCCTGGTGGTTGTCCCCCTGCAACTACTTGAGCTCTCCCATCATTGTATATACCTGGCCCATCAAGCCTTGGGATTGTTGATAAGCTCCCAAGACTTGGGAGATTGTGTACTGGCCAACTGTATTCCTAGAAGCCTTTAACCTCAGGTCCACAGCATCCCTCCCACATACCCTACCCTCACATGCTTGTGCCCATGGTTCTGTTTGCCCACTCCCACTGGTACCAGATCCATCATTGTCTGGGTTTATGTCTGGTGACTCAGGTACCTGTACTGGGGGCACATGATGGTTAACATTGTCTTTGGAATATAGGATTGGGGACGAATGGTTGCCTGAGATGCTGTAGCAACAGGACTCAGAGGAGTTGATGTAGGGAGGGTGAGGCTGACAGTTGTTGACTGATCAGTTGTCCCAGATGGGCTAGAGTTGTCCTTAATGTCCATACATCCAAGGGTGATTTCCTCACTGAGGGCTGGGTACATGGCTATCTCTGGTGTCCTTTCCATTGTCACAATGGGTAGGTTACCTGTAGGAGAAGTGGAACACACAGTTACTGGAAGTAATGCAACAAGTGACATCAAACCTTGGCCAGTAGACATGCTATGTGACATACACACAAAGACTTTACTTGATCCCCTGATATGACATTGACACCTGCTTCCTAATCAGGTTTAGAGCTATATGGGAAACAGAGGTTTACTATATCATGCACCTTGCTGCAAGATATTGGAGTATCTTGGTGGTTTGATGTCTGTTCATAGACTCATATCTAAATTAATTTTCACTTTACAATTATCTCCGAGTTAGGTGTATGGCATAACAGTGTCAACTGGCAGCTGCACAGTGTATAATGGAAACAGAACTGGCAAACAGTTTTGGAGTTTCCATCATACCTTGGCCTCTGTATGGGTGTACCCCAAGTATATCACACTTCCTAAGTGTGTGCCCCACAGTTGAGTACTTACATTGTTTGAATTGAGATTTAAAGGGCAGTTTAGCGGGATACACGTCTGTAGCTGCGTGTTGGATGGTATTGTTCTGGCAGATGCCTAGAACACTGCTGTCAGTGCCATAGACTATATGATTGTGGAGCGTTCAGATGAAAAAGGCAAGGTAATTTTATTTGTACTACATTGTTCAGATTTTTTTTATGGTGGAACAGTGTCTGCTGGGAGTTTGTAGGGCTCAGTCCCTGTACTACCCAGACATACACAGACACTGGGGCCCAGGTGAGTTTAGTTTATATGTGGGATGGAAGAGAGGGGTATTTGGACAGCTGGACACAGGTGTGGTACGTGGTTTGGCAGTTAAGAAGTGAAAAGGTGATCAGTGATCATGCAAAACAAAAGTTTAGGGTGACATTTTCAGTGTTGTGTCTTACCAGACTCCACTCCCCCCGGTATCCCATTCAACGGCTAAGTATGCAGGATGTCCAAGAACTTTGATTTCCGTGATGTGAACTGTGAAGAGGGAGATGGGGGGCCCACCGCCAGCCTTGCTCACTGCCAGCTGGTGCCTGGCAGCCATGGGACGCACCTTCCCCCTAAGGTCGTTTCACCTCTCCCTGATGTCGTCCCTTGTGCGTGGATTGTTGCCTACAGAATTGATCCTGTTGACTATTCTTTGCCACAGCTCCATTTTCCTGGTGATGGATGTTTGCTGGACTTGTTCTCCTAAAAGGTATAGCTCTACTCTGATGATTTTGTCCACCATGACAATCAATTTATCATCTGTGAAACAGGGATGTTTTGTTGAAACATGGTTGTGGTTGACGAGACAGTAAGGATGTTAAAAAAAAAAGGGGGATTTAAATTGGCGATGAAGTGTGGGGGCTGTGGTGTGAGTGGATGACCTGTTGTGTCTTATGTGTGGGGTACTTTTTTGTTGTGTTAGGTGTGTTGTGCAGGTGTGTGATGTGTGATGTGTGCAATGTGAAATGTATAGGGGTGCCTAATCTATGGATAGTGATATTTGAGTGTGGCCTTTTTTGACCTGGTTATGGCGTTCTGGTTGTAAAGGATTGTGGGGTGTGAAGGGGCGTGTTTTATAGTGCAGTATGTAGGTGTGTCAGATGTGTGGATGTGTCAGGTATGGGATTTTCAAATTATCCAATGAGGTGTGGTGTATTACTGTGGTGACTGCTGCGATTCACACTGCCATTGGTTTACAGCCATGGAAGACCTCAATCGTGGTTTGTGGGTCACAATAGCTTCAGTGTTTTTGTGGTGGGCTGGCGGTGCTGGTGGTGGGACTGCCTCTTTCTCGTCCTCCAGAGTCCCGTCTTTGTCGGGATTCTGTCTGGATTTCAGCTAAATTGGCTGTGTAACTCGTAATATGGCGGTCTGTATGACCACCAACATGACGGTCTTTTGGCAGCCACCACCGCGGCGGTCATAGCGTCAGGCTACCCAACTCATAATGAGGCCCTCATTCTATTTTTTGAAGATTTTTTTCACTGGGACAATGTCACAAGTCAGATACGACCTCCCTGGAGCCCTCTTCAGATACTCGTTGCAGGAGATCTTGCTGAAGAATTCTAAGTTTTTGTCTTAGATAATTTTTTCATGCCAGAAATCATTGTCCAGGATGAACTTAACATTGAAGCTGACCTCTCTGGAGCCCTATTCGGATACACAGCGTGGAAGGCCTCAGTTGACTTTTAGAGAGCTTTTTCTCTCAGACGTCGGATGACCCTCCACAGCAAGCCAATTTTGAGTCAACGTCATCTGTTAGATCTGGTATCCTTTCCGTAGTCTCCCCTGTCTTTTTTCCCTCTGCTTCCCATGTTTTGACTGTGTGCTGGACTCTGTTTTTGAAAGTTTTTGATACTCTGGTGCACTTTACCACTGCTGACCAGTGCGAAAGGGCAAGTGATCCTGTGTAAATTGTATGTGTAATTGGCTTTCCATGATTGGCATATTTAATTTACTACTAAGTTCCTAATAAAGTGCCCTAGAGGTACCCTGGGCCTGTAAATCAAATGCTACTAGTTGGCCTGCAGCACTGGTTGTTGCCACCCACATTTACAGTAGCCCTGTAAATATAGCTCAGACCTGCCACTGCAGTGTCTGTGTGTGCAGTTTTAAACTGCCAATTAGACCTGGCAAGTGTACCCACTTGGCAGGTCCAAACCTTCTCTTTTTCTACAAGAGAAGCATCTCTAAGGTAGGCCTTATGTAGACCCATGGGCAGGGTGCAGTGTATGCTAAAGGTGGGACATTTACTGATGTGTTTTACATGTCCTAACAGTGAAATTCTGCCAAATCCGTTTTTCACTGTTGCAAAGCCCCTCTCTCTCTCATCGGTTAAGATGGGGGCTGCCTTTAAATAACTTTTAAGTGTAGTTTCCCTTGGGGAGCAGCTGGAGATTTGGAGTTTGGGGTCTCTGAACTCACAATTTAAAAATACATCTTTTGATAAAGTTGGTTGCTAAAGTGTCTGTTTGAAAATGCCACTTTTAGAACATGGGCATTTTCTTGCTTAAACAATTCTGTTACTCTGCCTGCTTGTGTATTCCCTGTCTGGGTCAGACTGACAATTTGGCTGTTTTTGAATCTCCACTACACAGTGAGACTAAGGGAGCTGGGGTGTAGCCTGCATATCTTGATCGACCATCTGGGCCACAGTGGAGGGACGAGTGGTCACTTATACCTGAATTGGCTGTGCTTGCCATCACAGAATGCAATCTACAACACCCTGTTGTGTGTCTGGGACCAGGCCTGGGCAAGGCAGGATCTTGTGAACAACAGAGATTTTCCTTTGAAGTTTGCCTACTTCAAAGGCAGAAAGGGGTATAAGTAGTGGCTCCAAAACCCCAGATTTTTAGATTTGCTTCTGCAACCAAGAGGAACCTCTGCCAAGAAGATGAGCTGAAGAGAAGTGCTTCCTTTGCCTGTGACAGTGCTTTATTGGACTATCCTGCAGTTGCTGCTTCTGCCTGTGAAAGGGGACAAAAACTAAACTTTGTAGTATATTCATGCTTGTGAAGATTCTCTAAGGGCTTGAACTGAGTTTGCCTCCTGCTTTCAAGTCTCAGGGCCATCAAAGACTTCCTCTGCCAGCACCAGGACTCTCAGTTGAGACTCCTATCCCTGGGCTC
Source organism: Pleurodeles waltl (assembly GCF_031143425.1). Taxonomy (NCBI): domain Eukaryota; kingdom Metazoa; phylum Chordata; class Amphibia; order Caudata; family Salamandridae; genus Pleurodeles; species Pleurodeles waltl. Next base: position 729,317,825 of record NC_090437.1, read on the forward strand.
TTTAAAGGTAAGGCTGGTAGAACAAGACAGAAATCCACACCCAGAGAGCCGATTGGGGGAAATTAACACACCACCTGCAATGCAGCTGAAATATGACCCGCCTCGCAGATGATTTCAACGCATCACCTGCATCGCAGCTGAAGAAACAACCCAACACCCATTTGTGGCTGCTGAATAGATCGCAAACCCCACGCAGATCACCGTGTGACCAGGATTTCTCTCACATCATCGCTGGGAATCAAAGTCACCATGAACCTGCGCGGATCTGAGGAGCCCAATCTGGAAATTGATGCATCGCTCCCTTGGAGGGAGAAAAATTATGCATCGCCTACACGTCCGGAGAAGAAATTATGCACAACCTCACTTGCGAGTAAGGAATTGATGCATCATTGACTTTTCCATTGTTTTCTATGGAGTATGACTCTTTTTACTTTGAAAATTCATATCTTGACTTGTGTATGTTGGATTTTTGTCATTTTAGTCTTGTTTGACTTAGATAAATATTAACTTGTTTCTAAACTGGTGTGGTGTCCATTTTGTAATGTTTAACGGTGTTACTATGTGTGTTGGTATGAATACTTTACACATTGCCTTTGAGATAAACCTGACTGCTTGTGCCAAGCTACCAAGGGGGTGAGCAGGGGTTATCTAAGTGGGTATCTCCATTGCCCTGACTAGAGTGAGGGTCCCAGCTTGGACAGAGTGCAAACTGACTGCCAACCAGAGACCCCAATTCTAACATAGTCAGATTGCCTTTAAATGACCCCCTATGAAATCCAGGACATCTGGGGCTCAGGAGATTTTCAGCAGGACCAACCTCCAGGTCGTCTTAAGCGGGCTTGACTCATGACGTTGGGTTGGTCGACTTATGGAGCTTTTTTTCAAAATTGCTCCTAACATCTCCAAACTTCTGGATCTTCTTCTAGAAGGTCTTTGAAGGTCTTTTAGGAGTCCCCAACTCACCCCAGGGTTCCACAAAGCTGTGAGTTGCTCCTTGATGGTTAGGACTCCAACTACCAGAATGCGCCTGGCTCAAATCCAAAAATGACCATTGGTAAGCAGGTCACTTTCTTCAGAGCTTGATGCAGGGGACTCTGGTCAGCTGTTTTATACCTGTAGCAAGCAGGGAGTCCCTTTTTGGAATAGTTGAAGACAGGCAAAGTCAGTTTAGTGGTGAAGCCCAAGTATGTAGCTGGTGCAGTCCTTCAGAGTACACTGTCCAAGTGCTAGTCAGGGGTCCGGCAGGGCAGTCCTTCTGTGTCTTGTTCCTTGTAGGGATCTGAAGTGTGGTGTAGCTCTGCCAGTTGTATCCTTGCTCCTGGGGGTGGAAAGCAGAGGGCTTTTTCCAATCACTGGCTGGCCAACACCCTCTTGTGTGACCACTTCCTGGGAAGTGTAGCAAAAATCAATCCCAGGGAACAACATTATCCAAAAATCCAAGATGCAAAAATTCTATCTCAGAAGTTAGGTCTGGCTGAGCCCACACACTGGTGTGGATAAGCTTTCCTTGGCACACCCCTTTCCAGCCCTCTCCTAAGCTAATCAAGGGGCACCTGGCTATCTGGGTTTGCAAGAAATGGGGGAGGTACAGTTGCTATCCCAAATGTCCTTCCCTCTTTTGAAGAACAGTTTGGCTGTTTCCCTTCCCCAACACACATCCTGTTTCACCATCTGCAGAGGCAGATCTCCCACCAGATGCTTCCTTTGTGTCATCCCAGGGCACTTCACACCTCATCAAGGCAGCCTGGACAGGCTGCCAGAGGCTGACCAATCAGAAAAGGGCACTACAGAGCTGAAATTGGTAACTTTTAGGAAGAGTTCTAAAACTGTTGCTAGGTGCAAGTTATATTAAATTCAACCGTGGCAAGTTGTTGGATTTATTAAAAATTTTAATTTGATACTAGGCATGCCATATTTATCTCCTTTCTATAGAAAATAAGACTATTATTTTTAAATAAAGTCTCCCCATGTTAGCCTATGGATCCCCTTGACTACAATGGGGAAAAACAAATGTAGCTACTTGTACCCCACCAGGGCTAATAAAACATATTTTATAAAGTCCCTGCTTATAGTTACACTACACCCAACCCTGGGAGCACCTACGGCATACCTTAGTGGTGACTCATATGTAAATATAAGGTAGCTTGGGACTTTGGAAGTACTTTTAAAACCAAAGTTGAATTTGGGGTTAACTTTAACTTGAAAGCAGCCATTAAGCAAGGCCTGCCTTTAGATATGACATTGGATACCACAGCAGTGCACCTACAAGGCATTACCTATGCTGGGGTCCCTAGACCTACATGCCCTACAATATACTAAGGACTTACATGTAGGTTGATACAGCCATTTATAATTAGCCTAGTTTGCATAATCCATTTTACACAGAGCTCTGCCCTGGGACTGGTTAGCAGCACCCAGGCCCCAGCAAAGAATCTGTACTCACCAGTATCTGTCCAAAATGTTGGGGGTAACCAGGGCAAAAAGAAGGACTTTCCTACAATGGCCACTCTTCCACAGTTACTCATAAAAGTTAAAAAAGATTCACCTACAGAAAAGTCCTCTACACCGATCTCCATAGAGCTTCTTCTAGAGTAAATTAGGGCCTTCAAACCTCACATGGAGAAAATTTCAGAGATTGGATAATAAATTAACATTAATTGATCATAGAGTCAGGTAAGTGGAACGAAGAGTCTTATCTACAGGATATTTCTCACCCTATTCACTATCTTCTAGTTGAAGTGGGTCATCTAAAAGAACATGCCAAAGAACTTGCAAATTGTCATCCCAGAAATAATCTTTGCATTTGTGGCTTGGCAGAGGGCATGGAAGGTTCTTATCCTATTACATTCTTTCAAATATGTCTACCCAAGATTTTTGATATTCCAGAGACTACCACATGAAACAGTCAGAGGGTCCATCACCTTGGTCACGCTACTCTAGTTTAATCAGACCAACACCAAAGGTGTAAACCTCCTCTTTTTGGAATATATTGACCTCTTCCAAGTCCCTCAGGCTGCTAAACGTAAAGGTCAGATCTTCTGGTGTGGCAAAAATCTCTATTTTCCTCATAATTTAGTTAAATCAACTGCAGCTTGATGGAAGAGAGATTCCGGTCAATGCACTCTATTCTACGTTCTTTAGATGCTAAATTTCTTCTCTTCCACCTGTGCTTGTTTAAAGTAAGAGTAATATTACAATGTATAAGTTCCTGACTTGTTACAGAAATTATTGGATACTTGCAGAGAAGTTCACATAGATACGTAAAGATATTCTCAATAAACGTTCCCTTTGTCCCTCACTGTATGCTCAGTGTTGATCTGCTTTTTGACTTATAACCTGTTCTACGATCTTTTTATGATATAACTCATACTTCATAATTTTCTTTCTCTATTAGATATGTTCCCTGTTGTGCTGGTGTCCTTTATTTTCTTCTCTTTGGCCGTTTCTCTTTCTCAGACTTGCTGTGCACTCCAAATGTGTCATCTACTCTTTATGGATCCATCATCCATGAATATTTGTCTTGTTTGTTTTATTGGTGTTTATGTGTTTTATTCCTCAACTGTAGTACTTTTTTCTTTTGCTTCCCTTTTCATTTTCTTCTTTCTGCCACGTTCTCTTAACATCTGTAATCTTTATGTGCTAAGTCTGATCCACTATTTTACCTCATTTTGCTTTTCTTATTATTGTTCTAAAAGCCAGCCCTTTTGTCTATTATAGGCTTGTAAGACAATATTGGACCCTTTGTTTGCTAATTCAGTATGTTACTTGTTATTATTCTTTTGGGTATAGCTTTATTAGCAATTTTGTGCATGGGTATTAATGTCTTTATGAGTAATTTCCTGGAATATAAGAAGGTTAGGTTTGCCTATTAAAAGACAAGGGGGCATTTTACAAGCCCCTAGTGCCACTGGAGCTCCGGTGGTGCTGTGCCCTGTGCCGCATTTAGAAGGTGGCATTAAGCCACTTTTTGTGGCTTAACGGCACCTTGTAAATATTGTCCCCCCCGATGCAGTTTTCTGCAGCATGCGGATGTGCAATGGGTATTGCTGTGGACGCATCCACAGAACACCCATTGCTTTTTGACACTGCCCCAGATTTACAAGGAAATATACATCTGAGGCAGTGCCAAAAACTAGTGCCACCCTTTCATTTCTCCTCATTTTTACTTTTTCCATTTGTGCTGCATTCTTCAGCACATATAGAATTAGCAAAAGACCATTAATGATTGTTTATGTGCGGAAAGGTGTCCCTACCTGCAGATGAACAATCATTCCCTGCAACGCAGGCACTCTTGCAATATGGTGCAAGGGTGCCTACATTAGTGCTAGGCAGCTAAATTTAGTGCCAGCACTAGGGGAAACACAGGGGTGCATCATAATTTTGTAAATACAGCACATCCCTGCATTTCAGGCGATGCAGTGCAGCAAGTTTTAGTTCAGTGACACTTTCTTTTAAATATTCCCCAAAGAATGTATTGCATTTGGCCAAGTTAAATAAAGATATGGCTTTGTTACAAGAAACTCACTTAATACAATTTGAAGTCCATAAATGTGTACTGAATTGGATGGGAACAGTCTTTTCCTCTTTCCTCTCCAGGGACTGGTAGGAAAAAGTGAGTTGTTATTCTATACAAACAATAAATCCCCGAATGTACACTTAATATCTCAGGAATGTGATGAAGAGGGAAGATGAATTATTATAAAGTTACTTATTAACAACATTCCTGTCTCTATTTTTAATCCTTATGCACCTAAAAAATTAGATTGATCTTTTTGGCCTAAGATTTCACTTAAATAAAAGTCTATTTCAGATGAATACCTTATTTTTGAAGGTGATTGCGATCTTTTTATGGAGCCTTTTACTGAATATAATCTTAATGTTACTTTTGAACCTTTCATTGTACATGAACAATTTAGATCGAACAATGACAGTAGAACTATGATGGATGAAGACTCTGCAATCCAACTTTGAAGGAATATACCTTATTTTCTCTATTTTTGAAGCCTATGGCCACATTAGCATAACAAAAAATGAGGCTGATGTGGCACTAGAGCTTCATAAATCTGGGCCTAAGTTACCCATCCTATCCTCCCGCAGGTTTAACCAATTATATTTAGGAAGTCTCAAGAAACGTGAACACGTGTACCTGAAAATATCTGTCAATATCTATGTTTAAATCATCAGTATTCGACATGCTTGCTATCTAATCTGTCAATATCCTGTTCAATCCCTGCTTTCAATGTACAATAACATACCACCTGGTCAATGTGGATTGGACATACCTTTCCTCTGAATTCCCTCAAGATGTTCCAGCTTTACTCAAAGATACATAATTACACAGTAACCACGTGGTATTGATACATCTTCACACTATATACTGAAACATGATCAATTAATTATTATTATTTATTGCCCTGAGAACACTGTAAAGTAAAGAAAATCCACCATACCTAATTTCAAAGTTAAGTTCCTCAGAGCTTCTGATCCATGCGATAATATCACGATAAATAAACACCAGATATCTGCAACAGTACCAAAATATCTATTTTTAATCCTTATGCACCTAAAAAATTTGATTCATCTTTTTGGCCTAAGATTTCACTTAAATAAAAGTCTATTTCAGATGAATACCTAATTTTTTAAGGTGACTGCGATCTTTTTGTGGAGCCTTTTACTGGATGTAATCTTAATGTTACTTTTGAACCTTCCACTGTACATTAACAATTTAGATTGATCAATGACCATAGAACTCTGGTGGAAGCATGAAGACTCTGCAATCCTACTTTGAAGGAATATACCTTATTTTCTCTAGTACACTCATCTCAATCTAAAATAGACAATGTGTTTATCTCCAAGTACTTATCTCCACATGTACTGAAATTAGAAATTGGCTCTATCTTGAACTCAAACCGTATGCCAGTCATTATGGGTTTAAATATTCTTCCTGTTGCTAAAGGTAATTAAAGATGGTGGTTTACCAATTATCTTCTCATCTATAGCCAATTTATTTAAACAATAACATTATTTGCTCATTCATTATTTATCCTTCATGATACTCCTGATGTATCTCCTCAACATCTTTGGGACTCATTTAAATCAATGGTTAGAGATTTCATTATCTCATATGTTTCCAAAAACCTGAGCTTAACAATCAAAAAGTCTCTTAACTCATAGAACATATATCAAAAAAATAGATTAGTGTTATAATGTGATCTGAGAATAATAACTTCTTACACAAAGCCCACTTTTAAGTCTGTTTATTGCCTTTTCAATCAAAATGGTCTTTTCAGACTTGAATCCATCACAAAAAAACATAGAACAGCCAGAGCCAACACATGTTGCATGACAAAGCACCTCTTTAGGGCTGTTGATCCAAAAAGAAAATAAATGTAAGTATACCCATGTATCAATCAAATACAACAACCCAAGCATGTGATGATATTCATGAACAACCATGTTAGTTTGCTTGCGAAGCCCTCCCACTTACAATTAATTCCAGTGGGGCATAAATACGTATAATACACAGAAAATGTCATCCTTTGGTCATTACAAACTAGACAAATTCAATCAATCAATCAATCACTGCATTTGTAAAGCGCGCTACATACTCGCGAGGGTCTCAAGGCGCTGGGGAGGGGGGGTGCTACTGGTCGAAGAGCCAGGTCTTGAGGAGTCTTCTGAAGGCCAGCAGGTCCTGGGTCTGTCGTAGGATGGTGGGGAGAGAGTTCCAGGTTATGGCGGCGAGGTAGGAGAAGGATCTGCCGCCGGCGGTGGTTTTTCAGATGCGGGGTACTGTGGCGAGGGCGAGGTTTGCTGAGCGGAGGCTTCGGGTGGGGGTGTGGAAGCTGAGTCGGTTGTTGAGGTAGGTGGATCCGGTGTTGTGCAGTGCTTTGTGTGAGTGGATCAGGAGCTTGAAGGTGATCCTTTTGTTGACGGGGAGCCAGTGCAGGCCTCTTAGGTGGAGTGTGATGTGGCTGCAGAGGGGGACATCGAGGATGAGTCGGGCCGAGGCGTTCTGGATGCGTTGGAGTCGTCTCAGGAGCTTGTTTGTAATTCCTGAGTAGAGGGCATTCCCGTAGTCGAGTCTGTTGGTGATAAGGGCCTGGGTAACAGTTTTTCTCGTGTCGAGGGGGATCCATTTGAAGATCTTGCGGAGCATACGGAGGGTGTTGAAACAGGACGCGGAGACGGCGTTGACTTGCCTGGTCATGGAGAGAGTGGAGTCGAGGATGACCCCCAGGTTGCGTGCGTGGTCCGTGGGTTACGGGGCTGTGCCTAGTGACGTGGGCCACCAAGAGTCATCCCAGGCTGATGGTGGGTCCGAGAATGAGGACCTCCGTCTTGTCTGAGTTCAGCTTCAGTCTGCTGTCCTTCATCCAGTCCGCTATGGCCTTCATTCCTCGGTGGAGTTTAGCTTTGGCGGTGCGGGGATCTTCGGTGAGGGATATGATCAGCTGGCTGTCGTCGGCATAGGAGATGATGTTGAGGTTGTGTTGTCGTGCGACGTGGGCGAGGGGGGCCATGTAGATATTGAACAGTGTCAGGCTAAGGGAGGATCCATGTGGGACGCCGCAGATGATCTCGGTGGTTTTAGAGTGGAAGGGTGGGAGGCGGATGCTCTGGGTTCTGCCGGAGAGGAAGGATGTGGTCCAGGCCAGGGCCTTCTCTTGGATACCGGCGTCATGGAGGTGTGCTGATAGAGTGCGGTGGCAGACCTTGTCAAAGGCTGCTGATAGGTCCAGGAGGATGAGGGCGGCTATTTCTCCTTTGTCCATCAGGGTCCGGATGTCGTCAGTGGCGGCGATGAGGGCGGTCTCGGTGCTGTGGTTACTGCGAAAACCGGATTGGGAAGGGTCCAGGATGTTGTTGACTTCGAGGTAGCGGGTCAGCTGTTTGTTGACAATCTTCTCGGGGGAAAAACGGTGGGAAAAGACGGCGGGAAAGGGACAACAGAGCACAGAGGTACGGAACCCAAACACAGGGGCACAGAATGAAAAAACGAAGTGGCACAGAAGCCAAGCACAGGGGTACAGAAAAAAGGGAGCGAGTAGTCAGGCGGCAAAAGTGGCAACGGAGGTTCAACCCACAGGGGGCTGCGTGGCAGATGGGGGGAGCGACCTGCCTGGTGACAGGGTCAAATTCAACATGGTCCCACAGGGGCAAAGACATAGAATACTGAGAAAGATTTGTCCTCCGGTAATTTCAACCAACACAAATATAAAAGTTGAAACATACACTGTAAAAATGAGGACAATGCATCTAAATTATGCAGCACATTATAATATAATTGTAGCCAAACGTCTAGTACATGTTCCTATTCAAGTGCTGGAATCTGTTAATTATCACAACACCGACTGGGAACAGGACGGGACACTGATTTCATCCGTGTAAATGATCCCACAGTAGGCACAATATATGTAATAGAAATTAAAATAATACTAAAAAGATAAAAAATCTCATGTGGACGGTTTGTACACAACAAGATACTTGAATGTTTAGTCATCCGGAGCTTTGACGACAACAGATAAAAACAATGTCTTAAATAAATGAGACTAAATACAAAACATATCACCCTTTGAGTAATGGAACACTAAGGGGCAGATTTGAGAAAAGTGGCAATGCACTCAGTGCAGCGCCACTTTTCTTGCACCCCTTAACGTCCCCTACCACCACCATGTGTGCAACGTATTAAAAATACGTTGCACCATGGCGCTGGGTAGGGGGCAATAGCATCAACATTATTGATGTACTGTTCAGGGTTAGTGACAACGTTTTGGCGCTAACCCTGAACATTACATAGGGGTCCATTGAAACCAATGGTGTGCCCCCTTTTAACGCCTGCTCGTGGCACGTGTTAAAAGTACCCACAAAAAATGATGCAGTGGAATTTCTTAGATTCCACTGAGCACTTTTTGCAGTCCCCCTACCATGGGAACATCCCCTTTGCATACATTATGCATGGCACATTTTTAAACATCTCAAACTACTCACCCTGTGTCTATCAACGTAATTATCATTGGTATCAATAAATATCTAATACCAATAGGACAATTCATTGGTATCAAGATTATATTTATGTGTTAACAATAATAAATTACATAGTAAAGTTAAAAGGAAAAATCTAAAATATGGAACATTTGCATAAGTCGAACCCCGATCACATCACACAGCTCTTTCTTGTATAAAGCCCCTACACTAACCGAAATACATACGCAGAAAGCTTGAAACGGAATCTCCAAGAAGGTTGCATACGTATCAATGGCTCTGACTCAAATACGGGCTAGTTACATAATTGCCGTTGGTTTCAAGACATCCATTTAAATAATCTCAAACCTTCTTTAGTCAAATGAATTACATCAGTACTCTTCGCGCCACAACTATCGATCTCTACAATGTTAAATATTTTACATCAATATCATGTGTCAGTAAACTAACCGAACTCCGGTTGTATCGCACGTTTTATCCTCAAGTCTACTCCCTGGCCCAACCTGAAGGGTTACACAGAAAAAACTCAAGTAGACTCTCTCTATAGAGAACATATTTCCGAACCCTTGTCAGTGATTCAATTAATATTTTGGTAAACACAACAGGACCAGTAGAGGGTCCCCTCCAGAAAAACAACCCAAATTATTCACATAATTAGTCCATAAGCAGAACCATTTTACTACCATAGAGTTGGATTCATAATATAAGATACTCTCAGCTAGGCCTGCTGCTCTACGCGGAGGTCTACGGGTGTACAGAGTTTCCCCATCACACCTGTAATGTTGAGGGCCCTAGGACCTCATGCTATTCAAAAAGACAACACAGACGCAGCATTGTGGTCACTAGAACTGGCTCAGGACATGTGCGCCTGACCAATTTTATTTTGCCTGATGACAAACTATGATGGATGAGTGAGGGCTAAGTGTGGAAATCAGCCCTCGAGGAGTGGCTGGTGGAAACACGCCATTACCAAACACTAGTATGAGTCTAACCGGACTCTACATCCCTCCCAAACTTTATTTTAAAAGAACAGACAATTACCTCCAACCTGTGGGAAAGAATGAATTTTAAGCTCAACACTATTGAGTTTCTTCAGGCAGTCCTCCAGACATGATGAGTGGACAGGTGCAGCTAGAGGCACCCGGGTTCATGACACGCCTCCATAGTTTAACAAGACTACTCTGGGCACAAATAGCAGTGTTGAAAATCCGGATCCCTCAATCGTCTGTCCATGAGGTTACAGTTCACTCAGGCACTGTTGGTCCTGTCCCAACTGGGCTCACGGTATTGGAGTCTATTTACAAAGTCCACTGCGATGTGCATCCTGAGCTGTGGTGAAATATATCTACAGAGTACAAAGCCGGTACATCAGGAGCAGTGGGGAGTCCAAAGCAGAGATCTCTCTGAAGGCGTTCATGCTCCATGGATAGAAAACCTGCAAAGATCGAGGATGACATGGACGAAAGGGCATCGTCCTCGAAGGCCTTGGTGCTTCCTAACGTCTTCTGGTAGAGCAGCTTCAGGCTTTCCTCTCGTGCCAGGTCTCCATTGAGGCCCTTTTGCTGCGTTGGCATGGGGCTGTGTGGACTATGCAAGGCCTATCACAGGCCTGGCAAAGGTGTCCCTGAGGAACATCCAACAAGACCACATCCAGTTCGTGCTTGGAGCTGCAAGGGTGGTTGCCACTGGGTCTGTGTGCTCTGGTCATCAGGAATCAGGTGCACTGGCTTTTGTCTGAGAGCCTTTGGGTGACCAGTCCCCGTCTGTGACCTCAGTACTTACTTTTGCCTGTCTTGAAGATGCTTCTGAAACATCTCTCTTATCAGGATTCCCCTCTTACTGGAATACCCTTGCACTTGCCCCTGGATTGCCACGGACTGCGTGGGCTGTGCAGACCTCTTGTAGGCCGCGCTAACGTGGTCACTGCGCAACTCCCAACAAGGCCATGTCCAAGCCTTGTGCAGCCCCAAGGGTGGATGGTCCAATGATCGAGTATGCTCTCTTCAGCAGGTCTCGAGTTCATGGGGGCTCACAGCAGATTTCTGGGTGGTCAGCCTCGCACAGTGCCAGGTATGCCTTGTCAACCTCTCATGTTTTTGCAGAAATGTGTCTCCGCACTGGTGGTGCAATGCTCCTTAGGTTTGGGTGATGGCCCTCATAATAATTAGAAACTTGCCATCTAATAACTAGATCAACAGTTGTAAGTGTCTTGCCTGGAGAAGGGATGACTTGAGGGACTTTGCAGCCACTTGTGGTTCTCATTCAGCATGTGCAGTTACTTTCAGGGTTGACATTGATGTCAAGCAACCAGTGACAGGTGTCTGGATGGTCGCACTGTGACTGTGGTCTAATGTGGTTTGTGCTTGCTGACTGCTTACAGTTGGTTCACCACAGAGCTGTCTTCAGTGAGGTCAGTGCACCTTGATGGCTGGCTTGTGTTGATGGAGACCCTCTCTGGTACTGGTACGAGTTCTTAGTCTCATTGCCTTTCTCCCTTTCTCTTGCATACCTGTGAGTTCCTGATCTTCCCTGTGACCGGTCTGTCAAACACTTTTCTTCTTCCAACCTTCTTTACGACATGGCATCATACCACACTCCTCTCTCTTCTCCTTTCTATTTTCTTTCATGAGATGGGATTGAGCCACGGGTCACAAGTTGTGTCACATGGCCTTCCAGCTATTTGTGTGCTGCACCTCGAATGGTGCATTGGCTTCCGTTGTGGCCTCTCGCAGGTTTAGTCCTGCTGATAGGACTTGATTCCTTCTCCTTGTGGACCTTATGCAGGTCCTGTCCCTTCCTCAGGGATATTCTTGGTGGTCTACTACCTGACTGGAGGGTCACCTTTTCCTCTTCCTGTCTTCACTCGATGGCACAGAGCTTGCACCTCAAGACTGCGCTGTTGCTTTGCTTGCTCCTGCCTCTGTCCCGGTTTGCTTGGCAGGGTCCATCACTCCTTGTGATCCACTCAATGATGGGCCAACGGGGGCAATCTGGTGCTTGGGTGTGGCCAGGTGGTGTGTCCTTGTTCGCTCAACATATCTTCCCACTCTCAGAGGGCTCTCTCTTTTTTGAGGCTCCTGCCCATTCTGTTAGGTTGACTGGTGCGGCCCTCTGCGCATCCCTGACTTTGCACTCTGTCCTTCTTCACGGGTGCTCTTTGCTGACACCTTGCATGTCTGTTTCTCACCTCTTGAGGTGGTGGTGGTTGTTCACCACTAGGGGTGTGCCGCATTATCTTCTCACTGGTGGTAGTGGCAGACAGCTACTAGAGAGCACACAAGGCTCTTGTGATGGATCTGCAGGCAGCTGGTTGAGGCAGAGTGGGGGGCACCGCCTGGTCACTGGTGATTTGCACACATTTTTTTTATGTGGAAGAGAGGCCTCACACAAGTCACTTGTACTGGAACAGTTCATAGGACTGTGACTTGGTGGCACTGCAGTGTTCTACTACCCCACTACAGCAGTTTCTCGATAACTGCAAGCTGTGCAGGGGTAGGAAATGCAGGAATGGGCCTTTGCAGGCTCTTTCCTCTTGCCTGGCTGCTTGGCAGTTTTCCATTTGCTTCATTGTGTAGTCGCCGGTCGGGGCTGCCTCGTATCAGTTATTGTCGGCTGTGGTGCGAATAGGAGACTGCGAGGCAGCACTGCCACTGCTCTTTCCCGCCACTGCAGTCTCTCTCTTACTGTGGGCTGTGTAGGGGCTGAAGCTGCAGACAGGGGGGCAAGGCTTGCACTTCAGGGAGGCCCGTCTCCTCATGCCACTTACACACCACTCAGGTATGTTGTCCTTCAAATGTAGCCATGACAGACTTATTGATACTGTGGGCTGTGCCTTTCCTCGCGGGCTTTATCCAGTTCATTGTGGGTGGCATGAACTGCCGCTGAGCATGTCCTCAGTAGGCAGGGCCTTCTTGCTATGCAGGTTAGCGGCGTGCAAATGCCTCACACGTGGCATTTGTTACCTCCTCTCACGTGCGGCCGTAATTGCTGAATTGCTGAATTAATGGGCTTCGCCTCTTACCGGGACAAACAACAGTAGCCTGACAGCTGAGTGCTGCAATCAGTAGCAGCAACTCATTTTGAGGGGCTCCCAAATGTAGGTAGGAGCAACCGCAGCACACTGGGTGCTGTGCGCTATATTGAGTGAGTACTCCTCTGTCTTTCTTCCTCCCTGGGGGCTCTCTCTCATGGCCAATGGATCCGCTGATACTTTGCTCAATCTGCCACCACTTCACTGGGTTTGCGGCAAGCAGGACATTCTGCCAGCTTTCCCTATTTACTTGCACTTATGGGAACAAACCAGTGAATGTGCTGACACTAGTGCACAGCAGATGGGCTACTGCAGGGGTATGAAGAGGCAGCTGGCAGGCGAAGGCGCACCTATGCCATTTTCTCCTTGAAGCACTACCGAGCTGCAGCTGGCTCACAAGTGGGGCAAACCCACTCATCGCCATTGTAGTTTTGGTGGACCTAGGCCCTCATGCTACTCAAAATGACCACACAGACAGAGCATTGTGGTTAGTAAAACTGGCTCAGGGCATGAGCACCTGACTGGTGACACCTGTGATGGATGGGTGTGGGGTGAGTGTGGAAATCAGCCCTTGAGAAAGGGCTGGTGAAAACACCTCATTACCAAACACTAGTATGAGTCCAGCTGGACCCTACAGCACCTGTTTGCATTGTGTTTTGTGTCAAACGCAATGCAATGTACGTTCTCGTGTTTAAAATTGCATGCAAATGGCACCACACATTTGGCAAGTAAGCACTTATCTTCTTTTCTTACTCTGTTCATGGTGCTGGGCCTGTTTTTTGAATCCCTCCAAATCTTTTTAATCCTGAACCCTCCTAATTAATCTACCTGTCATTTTTATTTATTGTGTAAGTGTGTATTTTTTTGTCTGCGTATTTTTACATTTGTTTTCATTTTTCGTGACTTTTAATATATTTTTTTATTTTTAGCCTTCCCTTCCTTCCTTCCTCCCTTCCTTCCTTCCTTCCTTCCTTCCTTCCTTCCTTCCTTCCTTCCTTCCTTCCTTCCTTCCTTCCTTCCTTCCTTACTTTCCTTCCTTCCTTTCTTCTTTCCTTTCTTCCTTCCTTCCTTCTCCTGTTTCTTTTATTTACTTGACCCAGCACTTTGGCAGAGCAGGGCAGCGACCAGGGTGAGGTGGAGATGGCAGCACTGTCTTTTTTTACATGCAGCACCACCTTCCCTCCATGCTGGCAGCAGGTGGTAGGCCTGGCACTGGGTAGTCACTGTGGGAGCATATGCTGTGTTAGAGAAGGGTGCCCAGGTCTGTGGTTGCACCAGCAGGTCCAGTGCACCACCCAGCAGCTTACACACCACTAGTTGGATATCCGCGACTGTGAGCAGGACCTGCTCAACCTACTAAATGTCGTGATTCCGGGCCTTGTGAGTATTAATTGTGTGATCTGTTGTGTTTGTGTTCTACAATGCTAACTTTTTTCTGAATAGCATGCTGCTTACACTCAGAGGTAAGTTATGTTTAGTTTACATAAAGAATATTATTAATGTATTTCAATTTGAGCTAGGCAGGTGCTCAGCGCTACCTAATCGTACGCGTCGGTGCTCGTTTTGGCTGATTATTTAAGAGGCCATTGTAGTGCAGACTCCTCTGCCCTCCTGTCACCATAGTGAATTAGTCATGTCAGTGTGTTTGTGCTCTCTGTGACTTCTATGTAGCTTGTACAGTCCCAACCAATGTCACAGTGATGTGCAGTACTAGTATGCATCTTCAGTGCAAAAAGGGGAGACTGAGTTGGTCCAGCAAGGGTGTTGAGAAATGAAAATGGAATCAAAGATCATTCATTTCAATGCATTATTTCCAAATGCAGTTTTTGTATTTGGAATAGGGACTTTAGGATTAGTATAGTCAACTGAACAATAGTCGATACTAGCACTATAGGTGATCTGATTTAGGTAAAACAAAATACCTGCATTTGCCTGTTATAAGAATTTTGTAAAGATTAACTGTACCACTAATCTAGTTTTTCATCTCCTTTCTTTCTTACATCAGCTACCAAGGGCAAGAAGAGAGGTAGCTCCGAGGCAGGTCTAGGAAGAGTGGAGGGGGAAGAGGCACAAACCACCAGTCCCACTGCTGAGGGCTCTGCTCATCACAGTAAGTCCTTTTATTTATTTCCCTAACTTTTACCTCTGCCCACTGTTATACTACTTTTAGTTTTGTCTTGTTTCTTTCTTTATAGTGTCTCCTTTTTTCCAACTCCCCTATCCTTTTTTTGAAAATTCCTGTTATCCCTGCATTTCTTTGTTTTCCTTATTTCATTTTTTTTTTGTAACTGACTTTTTCTTGTCTGTAGTAGTCTGTAGATTTCTTCTGCTTTGGTGGTAATCTTTCCCTCTCCCCTATATGTATTGTGGTACTGTAAGACTAGGAACAGATTTTTGGTACTCTACTGTCTACTGTGAAGATCTCATGCTCAAGTAAGTTGGTATTATAAATAATATTCACATGTATGTTTATTGAAAAGGCTTTCATGTTCATGAACAAATAACAAAAGAGAGTGCCCATTGGCATGGCCCACCCCCAACCCCAATGTTGTGCTGTGTAATTCTTTTTCACAGTATCCCAGCAGCTCCCATAACAGTGCATCATGGCTGGAAAGTATGAGGTCCCATTGCATTTGCCAACAAACACCATGGGGCATATTTATACTCTGTTTGCACCGATTGTGCGTCAAACATTTTGACGCACATTCGGCGCAAACCTTGCACCATATTTATACTATGACGCCCGACCCCGCGAATGTCAAAATTCCTCTGTGTGTGTCATTTTCTAGATGCGGGAAACCGCCTTGCGTTAATGACATGCAAGGTAGGCGTTCCCTCCCAAAAAATGACTTTAAGACCTGTGCGCCTTATTTATACTCCATCGTCATTTTGACGCATATGAGGGGGTGGGCCTTAAAAAACGGCGCCCAGCCTGATGTGCGCCAATTTTTAACACCTGGGTGAGGGCAGGCATTAAGGGACCTGTGGGCTCATGTCCATGGTCTCTGACCATGGAAGCAGTCCACAGGTGCCGTTCCCTGCCCCCAGGGACACCCCCTGCCACCCACCCCTGGAGGACAGCCATGGATGGGGGGACCCATCCCAGGTAACTACAGGTAAGTTGAGATAATAATTTTTTTTTTTTAATTTAGTGGCATAGGGGGACCTAACTTGGGCCCCCCTACATGCCACTGTGCCCAATGGCCATGCCCAGGGGACAGATTTCCCCTGGGCATGGCCAATGGGCAGGCGGTCATGACTCCTGTCTTTGCTAAGACAGGAGTCATTTCAATGGGGGTTGTGCATCAAAAAATGGTGCAAGTCCGGTTAGAGCCATGATTTTTTACTCTAACCTGACTTGCACCATTTTTTGACGCACAATCCCCATTTTCCCTTATGCCTGCGCTGCCTGGTTAGAGACTTTTTCTTTTGTCTGACCAGCCCGCAGGGCCGGCTAATGTCAATCCATAAATAAGGCGCCCGACTGGCGCGTTAGAATGGCGTTAGCCGGCGGTAAAAAATTTCACGCAAACCGGCGCTGGTTTGCGTCAAAAAGTATAAATATGGGCCCATATGTCTTTCATTGACCATTATTATTCTACCCCTTTATAGTGCTTCCATGATCCAGTCATCATCATCATAGGCTATAGTTCTGCCCCTCCATTATGAAAAGTTTTTGGTTGGCTTGACTACCTGGCTTTTCTATCATTGTGAACCAACATAATGCCCATAGTGATATTTTTGATAGAAGATACTGCAGTGCTAACCAAACTATAGCGATGCATTGCAGGTGTATTTTTTTTATTTA
Source organism: Pleurodeles waltl (assembly GCF_031143425.1). Classification (NCBI taxonomy): domain Eukaryota; kingdom Metazoa; phylum Chordata; class Amphibia; order Caudata; family Salamandridae; genus Pleurodeles; species Pleurodeles waltl. Next base: position 729,334,648 of record NC_090437.1, read on the forward strand.
AAAAATTAAAGGAGCAGCATATCTGGCATCTAAAAACTGTGTAATGTGTTTTACTAGCCACATAAAGTGCTGCTGGCTCACGTGCGATTGCAGGTGGAGATTAGAGGGTGAAGAGTTGGTGGCAGGGACGGTGGTGGTAAATCACATTGCTTTCTTATTGGCAATTGCTATTATATGCCTTGGATGAGGCTCAGCAGCCTAAAGCTGAACTCTGAAAAAACGGAAGTCCTCATCCTCAGCAACACCCCGTCCGCCTGGGACGACTCCTGGCGGCCCGCGGCCCTCGGCACCGCACCGGCCCCCGCAGACCACGCCCGCAACCTCGGCTTCATCTTGGACCCTCTTCTCACCATGACCAAGCAAGTCAACGCCGTGTCCTCCGCCTGCTTCCTCATCCTCCGCATGCTCCGCAAGATCTTCCGCTGGATCCCCGCCGACACTAGAAAAACCGTGACCCACGCCCTCGTCATGAGCCGCCTGGACTACGGCAACACCCTCTACGCTGGGACCACAGCCAAACTCCAAAATCGCCTGCAACGCATTCAAAACGCTTCGGCCCGCCTCGTCCTCGACGTACCCCGCAACAGCCACATCTCCGCACACCTGAGACACCTGCATTGGCTCCCAGTCAGCAAAAGGATCACCTTTCGACTTCTCACCCACGCACACAAAGCCCTCCACGACAAGAGACCGGAATACCTCAACCGACGCCTCAGCTTCTACGTCCCCACCCGCCTCCTCCGTTCCTCTGGTCTCGCACTCGCTTCCGTCCCTCGCATCCGCCGCTCCACGGCGGGTGGGAGATCTTTCTCCTTCCTGCCGGCCAGGACCTGGAACTCCCTCCCCACCAGCCTCAGGACCACCCAGGACCACTCCGCTTTCCGGAGACTCCTAAAGACCTGGCTTTTCGAGCAGCAGTAACCCCCTCTTTCCCCTAGCGCCTTGAGACCCGCACGGGTGAGTAGCGCGCTTTATAAATGTTAATGATTTGATTTGATACTCACTAGCTACAAGGGCATCATTGTGACTCATGATCGCAAACCACCAGCTTTACCAGCTACAGCGGTGGTTGAGTTATGGTCTCGTCTATCTGCAACTCAGCAAAAGCTCACATGCACTAAAAATGATGGCTTGATGTAAACAGGAAAGAATGGATTGTTAGAAGAAAGGATGGGTGAAATGACTGAAAGTAAAGGATGCGTGGGTGGGTGAAAGGATGTGTTGGTGACTATTGGATAAATGGATGGATGGCTGAAACGGTATTGAAAGAAAGGGTGGAGGCTGAATGGATGGCTAATGGATTGGAAATTTTGGTGAGAGACTGGATGAGAGAAAATAAAGTTCAAATCATGGTGGCTATGGGTGAATATAGTAGGAAGAATGAAAGGATGATTTAAAAATAGCTTGGAAGAATAAACAAGGGAGATCTTCTGGAGAGGGGCATGCTGCTCACCTACTTCACTTACTTTGTTTTATCATTATCAAAGCTATGGTTTAAAGTGGGGGGTATTTTAATTTCTGTTCTAATCCCTTGACTCACTGTATTTGTTAAGCAAGGTAGATATGTATCTCACCCATCACCATTCATCAACCCTCTCCCTGACCATGACATTTCACCACCCATGACCAAAGAAGTGGATTATGGTTCAATTTATGACAACAGTGTTGGCTCTGCAATATACATATGCTACAGCTGATGAATCATTTGAATGGTTTTAAATACATTGCAAACAGAACACACAAGGTGTGTTTCCCTTCACCCACTCAGATCTCTTATTACTTGACTCCTTCATTCTTTCCTAAGTTCTTCTGTCCCAGCCAACTCAAAAAATTTAAAATTCATTCTTGGCATGTGCCACACTTTTATGGCCACGTGAAGTGGTTCCAAAATATATTTCATGGTCTGCTATAACAGATTTATTTTACGCCTGTTCATACTTTTTGTTTGAGACTGTTGTCTATTATAGTGACTGAATAAGCCAAAGCATAGGGGCAAAAGCTCTGCCTACCTGCCTAATCCCTCTACCTTACCCTGCAATAGAGTAAATCAAGTTTCCTTTCCTCACTGCCCAGCAAACTAATTAGTTGGAAATAATTTGTGGTGGTAGGCAAGGTCATTTAGTAAAGTGGGACTAGTAAGTGCCTGATTTGCTGCTCTGTAATGTACTTGCCAAATGCAATCGATATAGCCAGTTCTTTTCCTGTAGTGCAGTGCATTGTTTTCCCTACCGTCTACGTACGGCAGACAGGATAATAATATCTACATTTTATACATGAGCTGTGTGACATGGTATCCTATTTATTATGCATCTACCTCTTTGGAGTCAGGGTAGAAAGTGAAAGGCATTATGTGAGGCATGTGTCGGTAATCAAATAAAATTGGCCCTGTGATTCCTAACAATAATCAGATAAAATTCCAATGTTCCTAGGGGGCCAGCAATGTACTGCTATGGTGCCACCCATGACTCAATTTTAAACAAGTGTTTGCACAGAGCATTGTGTTCAATTTGTCCTTTTTTATTTTTGTTTTTCTACTACTGCTATGGTCTACCTGCATCACCCACCAGGCAGGAGATAGTGGCCCATCTACAGCGGCGGAGGCTGGTGACTATCCAGGCATACTACCTGCAGCTGGTGGTCGTGGAGGGAGGATGAAGAAGTGGAAATAGCTGCCTCTCACTTGGGTATGCGGGTTTGATAGCCCAGCCTCCAGCCTCCTGGCCATTACATTGCTGGTGCTGCTGGCAGCTGACGGGGGCCCTGAATACAACTGTTGCTGCCCCTTCCCACTCTGAGACAGGGCATTTCTGCATCACATTTTGCAGCGGTTGGACAGTATGGATAGCCAGCTTTGGACCCAAATAGACAATCCCCTCTTCTGAGCCATTTTTAAAAATGTTGGTTTTGGTGGGAGAGACTTGTTATGAGTGGAGAGGTTGGGCAGGGAGTTGGGACCAGGTGTCACTTTGAACTTGAACTTTCATTGGACTTTATGGGGACAGGGACATTTGTTTGAAGAGAGGGGCGGGCTTTCTATTTGTAAAAGATAAAAGGGGATGTTTCATTTTACTTAATTTATACCTCATATGTTTATTTGATGTTTTAGCTTACACTGCTGTCTTTTAGTGTAGCCTGTTTTTTAAATCTGCTACAAAAAATGTATTTTACTTATACCCTCATTCTACTGCCCTCTGTAACTATATCTACCATGTGGGGATGACTGCCATTGATTAGTTTGCCTACAAACCTAGAAACACACATACAGCATCTTCAGTAGACGTTAATTACTAACTAAGCAAGTTTACTTCAATCCATAGTTCTTCTCTCACCTGAATAGATGAAGCATCAGCTGATACCTCTATCTTTTTTCTGCAGGGTTTTTCTAAGGTGGCATATTATCTTAATGGGATAGTAGTAATAGTAGAAGTAGCTGGCTAACGCACTAACATGGAAGACACACGGTACCACTCCCACCTATGTGAACTCCAACTGCAGGATTAATCAAAGGATTATCCATTACTGTCAACAAGATTGAAAGAAAACAGAAAGTTAGCGGGTCATATGTTATATCATAACTTTAGCGAGACTGAGACCAGACTACCACAGTGACAGTATTTGACACACAACAAAGGAGACTTGATATGATAGTAAAAACTAGCAAGATCAATTTCTTCTGAGCTATGGGGAGCTAGTATGAAAACTAAAGTTAGGAAATGAAATGCTTGACTCAGGACAAGTGTGGTCAGAGTCAGAAGTGGCTGGACAAGGTTAAATATTTTTTCAACACAAGCCCTTAATGATGATGTTGAGGTGGCCACTGTGGAATATTGCGCAGGTAATTGAAGGTCATGCAATGAGTATAATTTTGACCACATCAGCCCCAGTAAGTGTGTAATATGTTTATGGTGTAAAGTTAAGTCACAACTCAATAAATCACAAAGCACAGGGGGAGAGGATTAGGGGCTTAATGAATGGATGGGAAAAGGGAATTGGGTAAAAGTGTGACAAAGACAAACACCACACAAAAGAAACCACTACAATATTAATCGGGTGCTGAGCAGCACACCATAATCAATCTGTTGTGGAAGGAAACAATGAAGGGATAAGTATGACACAATTCAGTTAAATGCATTCCAAACAGTCCTTCTGATCCAGAGAGACCCAAGAGAGTATATCTTTAAATGTTATGTCTTCTAGGTTTGAAAAGTACAAATTATGGAAGATTGCAGTTAACCCACTGAGTTGTAAAAATTATGATTGTTTAAAGGAAAAATATATTGTATTGCCATATTGGGCGGTGCATCTCCATTCTTCTTGGATTGTCTGTCACTCCTGGGTGCCTGGCTGAACCTGTCTTGTAGGTAAGCTGGTGTGCTGAGCATTCACCAAGTTTTGTTCATGCAGGAGAGGAATAGGAGAAGGCCAGCATATTGAGAAACTATAACTACTATAGAGTAAAGGAGAAGGACAAAAGAAGGCAAGGTAAGCTTCATGAGGAGTCAGAAGTGTACCAAGAAGACTGAGAGCAAGAACATAAAGAAAAGTTTCAAGTTTGAGTCAGCAATGCAGCAAACACACACTCAGCAGCATTACCTAAATCAATTCAATGCACCTCTTTCCAGTCTACAGAGCTGAGTGATTACTAGGCCTCAGAGTCCTCACCATCGTCATGGTTTCACTTTGAAGTCAATAAATTTCTCCTTCAAACAGTTGAAGTAGTCCCGCCCTGAGTCCTTCCATCCTCTCCTCCTGATTCTGAGTAACTCCTTCCCAGTCCCAAACTGAGCGAGGTAGACCTGTGTAGAGCACTGATTTTGAAGAACAAATAAAGAAACAGAATTGGAGTATCTTGTGTGGATTTGTGTTTGGTAACTAAAATGACTGGCCTGGTATCTGAGGAACCAGAAAAAAGGAGGGGACCCTTCATGTAGATTTTGCTAAGTTTGAAAGGCCAATAACTTTCAGTAAAGAAAGATTACCCATCAGGCCCCAAACATTGCAAATCATCAAAATCAAGTTGACATATTTGTTAAACTCTCTTCCTTACTGCCAGCCACCAAATACTCATCAGTCATCACTTACAATCACTCAATATATTACCACTCATTGGTGCAATAGTTGGTAGTAACCTCTTCCAATCCAAGCATGGTGGTTGATACAAAATGTTATCTTCTCTTAGATGGTAGCAACACATTGAAATGTGGCATTGGCATTGGCAGTCTTATAATCAATGATTTTCCTGGGGCAGTCCTGCTAGGTGATGTAAAAAAAAGAATAGACAATGGCATGTGAGAGAGGCAGGCATTGTCTCCAATGGTTTGAAGGAAAGTGGGGGCTTCTTCACTGCACACTGTTACAACTCCAGTACGGCCCTATATGCCACTACAAAATGGTGGGGCAGCGTCAATTTGACACAAACATAAAGTTATACTACCTGTTATTTTATTTTGCTAAGAAAGAAACAAAGAAATTAGTTCAATGACAAATATTTAAGAAGTTCTACGGTGGCACTGGCATACTCAGTCCAGGAAGTAGAGTTCATCCTCAAAATCAGCTAACACACTTGATTCTGAACAATTATCCTTTTCACCCTCCTGTGGTGTTTCAGGAATGGTGATATCAGGCGGTATAAAAAGCTGGTTCATTTTGATCAGGGTTTTGAGACAAGAGACTGGTCCTTCTCACTGCAAAAACCACACCAGCTGCACTGAACACATGTTCAGCTGACACACTGGCTACAGGCGAGGCTAGATACTTTATTACAAACCTGTTGAACCTTGGCCATTGGCACATATTCCCATACCAATACACCAATGAGTTTTGATCCTCTTAAACCTCTTTTGGGTCATCCAGATACTCCTGGAATATTCTCTGAAGTGTCATTGTTGCTGCCACCTGCTTGACCTCTTTTGCCTTTGCCTCTGCACTGGACTTAAGACCTGCCACTTGAAACCAAACCAATGCCGAGTTTGGGTTTGAGTCTCCTGATGCTGTTGTTGAAGGTGTTTTTGTTGCTGGTGTTGGCTGCTGTGATACAAGACTGCCTTCTCAGGAATTTGAAGGCAGCGCCCCAGATCTTTAAGTTCCAGCCTTTCTTCTTCCAGTTCTCCGGCTTGCTCAACAATCCACCTCTTGTATTTTGAAACATCCCCTTCATAAAAAGGACTGAAGGAAGAATTATTTTGGAGTGTGGGTCAAGTAGGGTGCCACAGATGTGCTCTTTGAATGAGATAATGGCATTTTGTAGCCTTGCATTACAAGTCAAGCAATAGCTTAGGCTCTCAACCAAGGCAGATGCTTCTCAGTTTTTGTTCACACCTCCAATGTGAACATTTCAGAAACCTTCTTCAGCTGTTCCTGTAGCAGATGTAATAATGGAATAACTTGGCATATTGTACTATCCTCCTTGCTAACTTTTCGCATGAAAACTTCAAAAAGGAGCAACATCTGTGTCAGCCATTTGACTAGGCTCCATTTGTCCACATTGATGGTCATAACTTTCCTAATTGCATCCTCTTCTCCTTGAATGACATAGTCATTGATCTGTCTGTACTGTTCAAACATATTCAAACCTGTTGACACCTTTTGTATCAGGGCTTTAGATAGTACTCTGTTAGCATGTTGAATAATCTGCCATGTCTTCCAGGATTTAATAAAATGACTGAAATGAGTGCAGATTCAGCTGCAGGTGGTCAGTATTGCTGACTAAGGGACCGATTATCATGATGATGGAACGAGTCCTGCTATTGTGTTTTCAGTGGTCTGTCCTCCGGATAATGACAATGACAGTGACACTGACTGTGAACTGCCTCTACCACTGACATTCCTACCACCATGGTGGTGGCAGGGGCCATGGGGGGCAGCTAGGCTCATTGGGACCTGCCTGTCTGCCAACTTTCACCTGGTGGGGTCCACTCTGGGTGAAGGTTGGCAGAAACAACCACACAACAACAACAATGGTCCCAGGGCAATTATGCCCCTCCAAGCAGTCCTTCAATGCTGGCTGTCGGGGACATTTACTGTGTCACTTTCTAGGGATCCAGCATGCCCGAATGGCTGGCCTGCAGGATGCCAAGCATTTGCCCCAGGCTATCACTATAGCTGAAGTGTGCCATTAGCTGCGGTGCCATCACACCACCAGCCCCACTGTGAGGTCAGAATTCAGCAGTTGGGATGCCACTGGCTTGGCTGCCTATTCCCAACCTCTCCACTGTGGTGTGGCAGTGTGTTGCTAAAGTCGGGATGGGGCAGTATGTATTTTGTTTTTTTTTAGAAAGTCTTACACGATCGGGTTGATGCAGGGCACCAAACACAGGACCCTAAAATAGCCACCATCTGCCATGGCCTTGACTATGTTAATGCCATTGTCCGTAATAACAAACCAAATTCAGGGACCTCTGGGTCGCAGCAATTTAGGCACCTTGCTATTAAATTCATCCTAGATGTTTGCAGTTTGAAGTGGTTTCTCCATGGCGAACATAGCTACTGTTGCATGCTCCCAAACACTCTTAAAAATTTATTTAGGGCCAAAACCTGTAGATAGCTTTTGCTTTACCACCACAAAAGAGATCCATTTTTCATGTAATCAATAGCCTGACAACTGGTCCACACATCTGTCATCAGGTAGATAGTGTGAACAAAACTTTGCTGCAAAGCTTGTCCGACCATTTGCAGCACATCAAGATGCAGCAGTGGAACAGTGACTCTGACAAAATAGGTCTCACTTGGAACCTTCTATTTGGTGCAGATGGCTGCCACAAATTCTAATAATCCCACCCCTTAAACAAAAGAAAAAGGGAGGAGGTCCAGCGCTAACATTTTTGCCAGCTTCACATTGTACAAACGTGCCATTGTGTAGTTTTAGGGCCCTTCCTGCCTAAACATGTCTGTAATAGTAGCCTGGATTTTCTTCTTTTCTACAGCCACTGACACAGGTGACATTCGAGAAGTAGGTGGTGGTAGACTCAATGTGCATCGTGGTGCAATCACCATATGCCGTGGTGTCTCCATCTGACTCTGAGCCTTCCTGTGCCATCAGGCGGTCGATCAGGTGGGGGATGCTGGCACTCTGCTGGGGTCAGGGCTGCTTTCCATGAGGATGTCACTCTCTCCTTCATCACCTTCCACCATGACTTGACCAGTTGTAGCTGATGTTTCACAGCTCTCCTCACCTTTACCACCACAACCGCGTTCAACAATTCTTTTAAGGTACTCCTCCCACTGGAGTGTGTGATGATTTTTCATATGGGTCATCTGGCTTCCAGTACAATAAGGTCAACTAGGCTACCTCAACGAACACTTGTGTGTCAAACAGAGCATATTGCAATGTTCTCCTCTTGTTTGCTAATGGTAAAAAGTCCCAAACTGGAGAGAAGTACTTTCTTATTGGGCCACTGCCAATGTCCGAAGAAGAAATGGAGGTAGGTGGGTGTGTTGATTGCCTCTTTGCAGTGCATACTTCTAATGAGGTAGTGGTTGGTTTAGGTCTCAGCTAGGGACTTACAAATATGGGAGTTGGCAGTGCTGCCTGTGCCACATCCCCTGGAGTAGGTTTGTATAGTAATGTCGGACTCCTCTGTGCCAGTTCCCACAATGACTAGCTCATTGTCGTCATCCTCCTCATCATCATTTCCTTCCATGATTCTACAGCTTTCTGGAACTTTTCTTTTCCCTTGACTTTCCTTGTGTCTTCCGGCCCCTGCCGGAGTCCACTCCATGTCCCTATCATTGTTATCAGAAGTGGTGCTTGAAGAAGATTGTGAAGTAGTACTCTTCCTTTTTCTTGCTGGAGATCTGGGAGAAATTGATTCTAAAAGAAGAGGTTGCTTTTCAGCAGGAAGCTCAACCTGTTCTGCTACAATTTTGGGAAAATCTACTATTGGTGGCTGTGGCTGCTGTCCACTTTGCTCTGTTTTCTGAAACAATTGTGTCCTAAGTAGACTTTGCGAAAGGGACAAATCCAACTTAATGTCATTGCTTGTTGGTGTCATCAACGATTGCACTGGCTGCATCACTGGCAGGTATGGTCTTGGGCTTAGGTGGGGGAGGTGCTGTTGATGCAGGAGTGCTGCTCGCAGGTTCCTTCCCAGAAGTCTGGGTGGCAGGCACACGTCTCTCGAATAGGTTGCGATCGGCATGCCACTGGTAGAAAGCTCCTTTTTCTCACTGGCCACTTTCTTGTGAGCAACTTTCTTTGGGGCTATCTTAAAGCTCAGTTTACAGTGGCACTAAGCTTCACAAGCGGAAGGGATTGGAGGACTGAATAATAACTGTACAGGTCTTCTCTTTGACAATACTGCGGGTGATGTGACATCTCTTCTCTTGTGCATCGAAAAACAACCAAGCTAGAAAAGCATGTAGTTAGTGAAATGTGTCATTGTTGCAGGTTAAAATAGTACAGACAAATGCCATATCATTGTGGTTGGTTACTTATGTAATAAATACCAATTTAATCAAACATTTTGAAGTCAAACCATATCACTGCACCATAAATTTAATTTGAAATCAGGTAACGCAACATGCAGATACAGCTTTATGCATTGTCTCCATAAGTTTTAAATGGAGACGCCTGTGGTAGTACATGGGTAAAGGGAATAATCCTTAAAAAAGCTATGGCAGCAAGGTGGTACAAGGGAAGTGGAAAACTCATTAACAAAAAAATGAATTATGCTGTTGATGTGTCTGTAGTGCACCACAGCCAGGGTGTCGAGGAGAAAATGGAATTATTATACACCTAAAGAAACCGAATGTTGTAGCATGGTTGTGCACTTATGGTGAATGGATGAATGGATGGAGGGATGGAGAAAAGGATGGATAGATGAATGGATCACGGCAAAATGCAGAATTAAATAAATTGAAAGGATAAAAAATGAAAAAATAAAAAATCCGAAAACAAAAATTAACAAGTAATAATAAAATGACATTTGTTTTATTTCAAAATAAGAAATTAAAATAAAAAATGATAATAAAAGTAAAACAATAAAACAAAACATTAAAATAAAAAATTTAAGTAAAAAATAAAATGAAAAATTAAAATAAACCCCCTGTCTAGATTCAATCCTAACATTACAGTGTTAAGCTTAATGATCCAAGACAATAAAAAGCCATAAGATTGGCATCATGTGAATAGTTGTGTCATCCTCAGATCACATTATAACAATGATCTTTATGGATACACCTCTGGTTGAGGGACCAGAGATCTGAGACTTAGCCCTGGCAATTCTATCTGGAAACCCTCTAACTTTGCATTATATCCAAAATTATACTTACTATTCCAAATTGCACCTTGACCAGTTACTTAAAGCTAAATTCCATTTAATAAACATTCTACAGAAGATGGAACAATTTACTCACCTAACTCTGGCAAATATTATGGAGGACAAAATAAGACTGGCAAACTCCAAGCCGACCATCTCAAAGTTCAATAAGAGTGAAGGACAAATTAGGGTTGAATCTATTCTAAAGGGGGATAATGTTCCTATACTTGGAGATATTGAGATCTTGGATGCATTTCAAACATATTATACAACGTTGTGTACTCCAGAACAGATACCTACTTTTGATTCTCAACCACAATATCTTTCTCTTAGTCACAAAGAGCCTGACACCTCTATTGACTTCTTTCCTTATGAAGATAAGATTACCACATGTGAACTTCTTTTTCAATTAATTTAATCAAGAAAGGGAATGCTCCTGGGCTTGATAGATTTCCAATTTAATTTTATCTTCATTTTCACAAAATGTTATTCGTAACTTTTCAAGTTGTTTTAATTTTTTAACCTCAACCCTATGGAAGATATTAGATCCAAAATGTTGCAATGAATCACTCAATCATTTCTAGAGCTCACTAATCCCCCACAGGGTCTCAAGGCGCTAGGGAGGGTCCTCAGAGATCAGTTGAAGAGCCAGGTCTTGAGGTCCCTCTTGAACTGAGGGAGCAATGGCAACTGTCTGAGGTGCGGTGGTAAGGTGTTCCAACCTTTAGCTGCCAGGTATGACAATTATCTTCCACCAGACGAGGACTTTTCTTATGCCGGGTACATTAATGAGAGAGTGTTGGGATGGGCAGAGAGGCCTGGAAGGGGAGTACGAGGTGATGCGGTGGTTGAGATAGATGGGCCTACTGTTGTGGATGGCTCTGTTGGTGTGTATGAGGAGTTTGAAGTTGATCCTCTTCTCGACGGTGAGCCACTGGAGGTTCTTCAGGTGAGCGTACTCGCATCTATGGGAACAACTATATGATTGTAATTTACACATGAGAAACGATAAAATCAACTTGTCAAAATGTACTAAGATAAGGTAAGGTGGTAATTAAAATTTGAATAATCTCATTATACAAACAACCACCACAAACCGAGAACGAGTGCTATACCAATAAATGAAGCCCTGAGGAAGTCGGTGGGAGATATCCCTGAAGCAACACTTGTTGGCTTGTGCTCAATGTGGACATCATAAAGTTTTCATAATGGAATCTAAGTTGTTAAGAATGCTGGGCTTGTGCTCAATGTGGACATCATAAAAGGCTTTACAATGGACTTGGACTTGTTATGAATGCTGTAACAATCTGTCTTGAATCTGGGAAATGACAGGATTTGAGGAGGATGTTATGAAGGCTTATGTGTTGATTTGGTTTTGATATCATACATGTAACATTACCTCATTATTATACTATGTTGAAGAGATAGCAGTGAGAATAGAATTTTGTTTGTTTGTGATGTTCTGAATTTGTCGCCGCTTGTTTATGTTCTTCTTTGAAGTTCCACCACAGAGGGCGTTACCGTATTCGAATCTGCTTGTGATTAGGGCGTGTGTCACGGTTTTCTGGCAGTTGGGTGGTATCCATCTGAAAATCTTTCGGAGGAGTTGGAGGGTGTGGTAGCAGGTGGAGGCGACGAAGTTGACCTGTCTGGTCATAGTGAGCATTGAGTCGAGGATGACACCGAGGCTTCTAGCGTGGTCTGTAGGGATGGAGGGGCCTGATAAGTGTTAAGGGCCACCAGGAGTTATCCCAAGCTGACGGGGTGGTCCAAAGATGAAGATCTCGGTTTTGTCAGAGTTCAGCTTTAGGCAGACCTTCCTCATGCAGGTGGTGACTTCTTCCATCCCATCTCTTAAATTGTTTATGGCTGTTGAGGGGTTCTCAATCATGGAGAGGATTAGCTTGGTGTCATCAGTGTAGGATATGTTACTCATGCCATAGTTCCTGAGGATGGGGGTGAGTGGGATCATGTAGATGTTGAGCAGCGTGGGGCTCAGTGATGATCCTTCAGCAGCTGATGTCAGCGGGTTCTGATAGGTGTGGTGGGAGCCTGACTTTCTGTGTTCTGCCTGTTAGGAAGGAGTGTATCTATTGAAGGGCCTTGCCGTATATGCCTGCCGCATGGAGTCTGGCGCATTGTGTACAGTGGGACACTGTATCGAAGGTAGCTGAGAAGTCCAGTAGGATGAGGGCTGCTGTTTGTCTGTGATTGCAAGCAGGGCAGTTTTGGTACTGTCGTTTGTTCTGAATCCTGATTGGGAGAGTCCAGGATGTTGCTTTCTTCAATGTGTTGGTGCAGCTGAGTGTTGATTGCTTTCTCAGCAACTTTCACTGGGAAGGGTAGCAGTGAGATGGATCAGTAGTTCTTTTGGTCCAGCAGGTTGGCTGTGTTTTTTTCAGAAGTGGGCGAATCCTGCGTCCTTTCAGTTTTTGGGGTAGGTTGTTGACTCTAGGGAACAGTTGATGGTCTTGCAGAGTTCAGGTGCAATTGAGAAGCTGGCCTTGTTGAAGATGTATTGTGGGCAGGTGTCAGTCGGGGCTCCCAAGTGGATGATGCCCATGATGGAGTAGGCATCATTCGTTGTGAGGGGAGAGTCCATGTGTGCAGGAGTTGTGTGAGTTCTGATGGTCCTGGCAGGGATGTTGCTGGTAGGCGTGGAGAGTCTAGGGGTCCAAAACTGTTGTATGTGTCTTGGATCTTCTGGTGGAAGAAGGTGGCCAGTCTGTCACAGAGATCCTGCATTGGAGGGACGTCTGTGGCCTCAGCAGGTTTGGTGAATTCTTTGATGTTGTTGTAGAGTTCTTGGGTGTGATGGGTAGTGGAGTTGATGTGATCCTGTAGGGCAGATTTTCTGGAGGACCCGATGAGGCTGTAGTGGGATCTTGTGGCGGCTTTGAAGGTGGCCAGGTCTTGCAGGGATTTGCTGTTTCTCTACTCCTTCTCCTCCTCCTGCATGAACGCTTTGATTCCTGGAGTGTGGGGGTAACCAACTGGGTTTCTTGAAGGAGAGGGACTAAGATGTCAGTGCAGTTGGTGATCCATTTGTGGAGGTTGTGAGGTGTTGGCATCTGTAGTGATGGGGGAGGGAAGTTGTTGAGGGTGCTCCTCTCAGATTTGGTTCCATTTTCTGTAGGGGGGGGGGTGTTGAGTGGGTTTGGGCTGTGGGTGTTGCAATAGTGCAGATTTGTACCAAAAACTATAAATCAGGCCCTCAGTGTTACAAAAATAAAGGTACTTTATTTTTAGTGACATTATGCCAAAAATACATTGGAGACTATGGCCCTCATTACGACCCTGGCGGTGGGTGATAAAATAGTGGTAATACCGCCAACAGGCTGGCGGTAATTACTGCCAAATTATGACCATGGCAGTGATATCTCCCATAGACAGCCAATGTACCACAGTGACCGCAAGGGCGGAAACAACAGTCACCACGGTGGTAACCGCCTACAGCCGGGTTGAAGAGAAAGTAGAGCCCACCATATTTTGACACACGATTCCGCCACCTTTGTCGGGCCGTACCAATGACATCAAAAGCCACCATTGGGACATAGGGAAGGACCACACCGTCATGGAACCCGATCTGCAAGTCTTTCTGATGATCTTTTGCGTTATGCTCCACCTGGAACACCAACGCTGGCAAAGAACACAACAGTGAGTACAGCCGCCTAACACACAAGGGAGGGTGGGAGGAAAACGAGAGTGACACGCACCACACATACCCGACATACACACGCCTTACACACAACCATATGCAATACAAAACACAATTTGGCCACGAACATCTGCAGAATAATGCAAGGACAACAGGAATTGACAAAAGTGATTGTAATCAGTCCAACAATAAAATCAACAATCCTATTTGGCCATGAAATAGATATGTATAATTGTATAAAAAAGGGGCACTGCCCAGCTCATAGTTCATAGGGCCCACATGGCCACAGGGTACAGTCCAAGGCCCCACTCGAATCCGGCACCAATCTAGATAGAACACTGCAGGGGCATCAGTTTTCAAATGGGCAGGCACCTCAGGGAAGGGGGGGCAACTCAGCCAGATGCAGGAACAAGCCCACTGGTTCTGGAGAGGGCACCCTCTTATGGCTACACTGTAGTGGTGGTGGTTGTGGGAGGCTCCTTTTCAGCCCTTGCGATCTCTGATGTCTGCACTGTGATGATGGCTGTGGGAGGCTCCTGCTCAGCCCCTACACCCTCTGATGGCTGCACTTTGGTGGTGGTTGGGGGAGGCTCCTGCTCAGCCACTGCACCCTTTGATGGCTGCACTGTGGTGGTAGTTGGGGGATGCTCCTGCTCAGCCCCTGCACTCTCTGATGGCTACACAACCACAGCTGGTGGTGGGGGCCCTGTGGCAGCTGCTTGTGATGGCAGTGTTTGGCTGGCAGCTTCCGCTGGCGTAGATTGCCTCCTCTCCTCCTGCTCATGGTTTGGGGATTCCTTACCCCTCCTGGCACTAGTGGATGGGTTCTTATCCCCTCTGCCTGCTGGTGCAGGCTCCTTCCCCTTTTTTCCAGCTGACGCAGGCTCCTTCTCCTTCTTTGCAGCTGGTGCAGACTCCTTCCCCTTCTCTCCAGCTGACGCCGGCTTCTTCCCCTTCTTTGCAGCTGGTGCAGGCTCCTTCCCCTTCTTTGCAGCTGGTGCAGGTAGTTATAGTTGGCCTCAAATCCGTACAACCACGAGTAGGTGGTGCTACCACTGGGCCCGTGGACTGTTTGGCTGAAGTGCTGGGCTGGGTCCTTGCTTGCGTTTGTGTCCTTTCGGGGTGTGGGAAGACACAGTGGGAGAGGACACAGGGGATGTGTGCATGGATGTTGTGGAGGTGTACGCCAGTGAGGTGTGTGTTCTGCTTGGTGTGGTGATGATGCTGGCAGAGGATATTGATGTAGTGCATGCAGGTGTGAGTGTAGACGCAACTGGGAGGGAGGTGAAGGAGGAGGGGAAGACCGTGGAGATAGTGGATGTTGTCATGTCTGATTGGTTTTTGTGTGAGTGCCTGTGGGATGAGGTGTGGTGCTTGTGTTTACCTGTGACACTCTTGGGTGTTGTCGTATATACATTTGGCTGTGTGCTTGGTATGGTTTGGGGTTGAGGAGAATGGGACTGGGAAGTGGAAGTTGGAGGGTGGACGGTTGAAACAGGGACAATGGCTGCCATCAGAGAGGAGGACAGAGTATGGATCCAGAGTCTGGATCGATCTCTATTGGGCCGCCAATCCACCATGAATGCCCTCCAGGAATGCATTTTATTGCTGCATCTGAGCTGCCAGCCCCTGGATGGCATTCACAATGGTTGTTTGCCCTACAGAGATGGATCTAAGGAGGTCAATGGCCTCCTCACTCAGGGCAGCAGGGCTCACTGAGGCAGGGCCTGAGGTGTCTGGGGCGAAGGAGATGCCCACCCTCCTGGGTGAGCTGGCACGGACAACTCACTGAGAGGCTACTGGGAGAACGGTGCTGGTACGGGTGGTGGCTGTACCTGCAGCTGGGGTGGTCACAAAGACTCATCGGCGACTCGGATGCCCAATGGATTGGTCGCGACGAAGGATTGGAATCTCGCTGCGGACGATCAATGCCTGAGGAGACCCGAGTCTTGGCAACCACGGCGTTTTTCCCTTCTTTCTGATTTGACCATCCAGGTGGCGCCGGTCCTCGACTGAGATCCTTTTTGTTCATTCGTCATGCAGTGACCATTTGGTCGATTTTAGAACTTGGCAGTTGGAACCTGGACACCCTGTGATTGGTAAGAGCCGTTTTTCGGCACTTGCTGTGGGTTTTGATGCCTGTGTTTGGTAATGTAGTTAGTACTACTTACTGTGGCTTTTGTGATTTGGGTGACTAGTCAATTTGTATTCTTTGGATTTGATATATAAATTGCAATTTATATAGGCAGGTAATGAGGAGAATTCTCTCCAATTTGATTTTGATTTGAACGGCACCTTAAGTGCTACTTTGATTATAATATTGCATATTCTGCACTATTTTTGGCATGCCTGTTTTTAGCGCACTTCGTAGGATGTGTTGCTTTTGTAATGGTACCAATTTGAAACTGGAAGAATCGCACCCGGCACCCCCAGAGGGGACGCCAAATAGAGATATGTATGTTAAACATGGTCTTTCTTCTATAATGTACAGCACATTATGGAATAAATACACCCGCGCGGATCCTGAATTACGTTGGCCTATGAATGGGTCATATGATTTGCGAAAGATTGAGCATGTGGAACAATGTATGCGTAAGAGAAAGTCTAGGCAAGATATGTTTGACTGTGAACGAATGTGGGAGAAAGAAGCGCGTGGACAAGTGAAACGTGAGCAAGCCTTGCTTGAGAAAGAGCAGCGGAAGAATGTATATGTGAAAGCATTGGAAATAAGAAAGAAAGAAATAAATGACTTTAAGGAGCTAGAAGAGAAAGAACGTAAGCTACAGGTAACTGGCCGATACACTGTTAGGCAATCTCTCTATCCTATCCTTAATAAACTACATGATGATTTATTGTTACTGGATCACCCTCCTCCTCCGTATGTCGTCCCTTCTGCCCCTCATGAGTTACCTAAAGTCTCTAGTTCGGAGCAACAGAAGATGCGGGACAGTCGCTCTATGCTGCCTGCTGACCGTGCGTCTGAGCTTAGATCGATTGCTCGTAAAACAATTCGTAGCGCTGTTTCTGCTTCTGAATTTTTAGACAACATGAAAGGGTGGACGGAAAAAGAGCTGCTATATTTTACTGAGGCATTCAGCTCAGAAGTTATTGAACTATATCGGAAATATTCTGATGAGTTAGAGCCCGATGATGTAGCAGCTGATTATAAGCAAATGCGTGATGGTCTTTTTGTTTTCTCCCAGGTGGCTGATGCAATCAGGCGTTTAATGAAATTACGTATTGTGGCAGTCCGTTTGCAAGAAGAGAAAAGGGCTGCGGACGCAGTTGCACGAGCATCTCAGACCGAAGGGGCGCAAGCTTCCATCTTTGAAACAGATAAGACTATGATAGTTCACGCGAAACCAATGCGGGAGGCCGCGCCTTTGTATGTTCCTCCTAAAGGATTGGGTACAAATGATGATAAAACTTCTGTTGATGCTAAGGGTTATTTTATTTATAATTGGGTGTATACTCCTTGGAATAGGGCAGATGTAATGGCACTTAAAACAGCATTACCTGACCCGCGGAAAAATCCAGCCGCCTTTTATGAGGAAGTTGAGGGAGCAATTAGTTCTTGTACTATGACTTTGGCTGACATTGATTTATTTTTTGGATTGATATTACCGCCAGATATGTGGAGAACTGTTCGTAAAATTGATGATTGTACAGTTTTTGGGGCATCATGGAAAGAATAGAACAGATGGACGGGGATAGGGAACCTGCGAAAAAGCCATATCAGTTGATTCTAGATCTTCCTGCAGCCATATTAGTTAGGTTGAAAACGATTATTCCCCCTAAAAAGATAGATTGGACGGTTTTAGCGTCTTGTAAACAAAAAGCAGATGAATCGGTCTCTGATTTCTTTACACGCTTTGAAGAAGCATTTCATGATTTTAGCGGTCAGTCATTGTCAGATGATACGGGCAGACATTTGTTTGTCGATAAATATGTTGCAAATCTGTTACCAGGTATAGCTAGTCGCCTAAAAGCTAGTGAAAGTTCATGGACTACCTCTACTCCGGTTTCTCTTTTGACTATGGCTCAGTATTATGAACGACAGGAATTAGAAGCAAAAGGTAGCGAGGAGAAAAAGATTAAAGAATTAAAGACGAAGGTTATGTTGGCTCAAGCTTATGGTCCGCCTTTTAGAGGCAGTGATAGAGGTGGACGTGGATCTTATGGTTCTTCTTACACTCGTTCGAATTTGTCTGATGATCAGTGTGCGTATTGTAAGAAATTTGGGCACTGGGCTGCCGATTGTCCAGCACTACGTGTACAGCAGTGTTCACGTGGTCGGGGACAAATGAGAAATCGCTCAGGATATTCAGGACCTAGAAGAAGCACAAATGATCATGCTAGGGTTGATGCTAATACACGAGGGCAGGATGGGTTTAACACTTTTGATAGACGGAACCAATACCAGATGTCTGATCATGTGCAGCCTGATTTCCAAGATTCTGCCTATGCATAGGATTGCCTAGGATGGGGTAAGGAATCAGTTGAAGTTCCAGTAGATCAGAGGGGTCCCTATGTTACAGCACATGTGTTGGGTCTTACTGATCAGTTTCTGGTTGATAAAGGAGCTACTCGTAGCGCCTTGTCTAAACAATTGATTCCGAGGGCTCCCCTGTCTGGCTTAACCATTACATCGGTAGGTTTCGATGGAACACCTTCCCCTAGCCCGTTGTCACAACCACTTGCATTCCATGTTGATAAATTTACTGCTCCATGTCCAGTTTTGCTTTCTCCAAATACACCAGACAATATTGTGGGTCTTGATATGCTCAAGTATTTCAGGGCTACAATACGATGTTCTCCTGAAGGGGTGCGTGTTATTTTAAATGATAATCATCCTGTGATGGAAAGAGTTTGTCTTGTTAAAGAGGATATTGCATTAGCCTCACTCCCTAGTACTTTGTGGGCTACTTCGGATACTGATGTGGGACAAATGATTATTCCACCGGTACATATTAGTGTCAAGGAGGGAGCTGTATTGCCACGTTTGCCTCAATACAAAATTTCACAGGAGGGCGAAGAATCACTCACACGAATTGTGCATGATCTTATTGCAGTCGGAGTTGTCGAGGAAGTTCTGTATAATGTTTGTAACAGCCCGATTCTTCCTATTCTGAAAAAGGATATTTATACTAGGATTTACCGATTCATTATTGATTTACGAGAAGTCAATAAGATTGTGATACCTCAATATCCTGTGGTATCTGACATCACGATACTCCTTACTTTGGTTCCCCCGACAGCAACTACGTTCTCTGTGATAGACTTGAAGAATGCTTTCTTTTCGATCCCTATTCATCCTGACAGCCGATATTTGTTTGGTTTTACTTTGAATAAACGATCATGTAGATTTTGCAGAGTTCCTCAAGGCTATACGGAGAGCCCAAGTATTTATAGTCAGGCGTTAAAACGACAACTTGATTCTTTTGTTTTGCCTGAAGGTGTGGCTCTCATACAATATGTCGATGATATTTTGTTGGCAGCTGATACCCCGGAGCAATGTGAAAAGTGCACTTTGTCCTTACTTTCTTTTCTTGCTTCACACCATCATAAAGTGTCACGAAAGACACTGCAATATTGTAGACCAAAGGTAACCTATTTAGGTCACCTTTTGTTTAAGGAGGGCCGTGCACTTACATCAGATCGTATTCAAGCAATTTTAGACACACCAGTACCCTCTACTCAGAAAGATGTTCGTGCATTCCTTGGCCTTGCTTCTTTTTGTAGGCAATGGATATTAGGGTTTTCACACATTGCCAAACCTTTGCTAGCACTTCTGACTAAAAATACTCCAATGCCCCTCCCATGGACAGATGAATGTGAGACTGCTTTCCGACAGCTGCGACAAGCCCTTTGTTCTGCACCAGTGTTAGGTACTCCAGATTACATGAAGCCTTTTGTACTTTACGTACATGAGAAAGATGGATGTGCATTATCAGTTTTAGTACAGACACATGGCGATAAGCAGCGTCCTTGTGCATATTTTTCAGCAGTACTTGATCCTGTCGCTCGAGCGTTGCCCGGGTGTTTTCGTTCAGTTGCCGCAACAGCTGTCTCAATACGTCAGAGTGAAGGGATAGTTTTGTCACATAAGCTGTTGGTGCTAGTACCCCATGCGGTTGATGCTCTTTTAAATCAAACAAAGACACAACATTTAACTAGCGCCCGCATGACAGGTTATGAGTTGACATTGTTGGCTCCTCACATTACACTGAAGAGATGTGCGACACTAAATCAAGCTACTTTGTTGCCATATCCGGTGACTCAGCCTCAGTCACAAGAAACACATGATTGTATATTCCTTACCGAAGAACAGACAAAGGGTCGTGTTGATTTACAAGATACGCCCCTTTTAGATGTAGACGGGGAACTGTGGGTTGATGGGTCTTGTTTGAAGTTGCCAGATGGTACAACCTCAGCTGCATATGCAATCACCACAATACACACGGTAGTGGAGACAGCTCGTATACCACAGAAGTCAGCTCAAGCAGCTGAACTAATAGCTTTGACACGAGCATGTGAGCTTAGTACTGATTTAAGTGTGAACATTTACACAGACAGCCGCTATGCTTTTGGAGTGGCTCATGATTTTGGTTTGCTTTGGAAGGAGAGAGGTTTTCTCACATCCCACGGGATGCAGATAATGCACGGAGAATTAGTGCATAACCTCTTGACTGCATTGACATATCCAAAGAAACTAGCTATTGTGAAATGTAGTGCACATAAGAAAGTGACCGATAAGATAGGGCAAGTTAATGCTCTTGCAGACCGTGTAGCACGTGAGACAGCAATGCAGCGAAGTACTACTTCTATGTATGTAGTGAAGTCCCAAGCTGAACGCTGGCATAATGCAAGACAAGACGTATTAGATATACAGAAATCTGCTTCAGTGAAAGAACGTGAGCAATGGTCTAAAGATGGAGAATTGGATGATGAGGGCTGTTGGCGGAATAAGCAGATGGATAAATGGAAATTGCCTACAGCTTTTGTACAACCTATGGTTCAGATGGCACATGGACTGGCACATGTTGGAGCTTCAACAATAATGAAGTAGCTTACGCAAGTTTGGGAGCATCCAGAAATTTCCAGTACAGCTAAAAGAATAGTACAGTCTTGTTTGATCTGCTTACAATACAATCCTGGAAAAGGGACACGTACTCCTGCGGGAGGGTTTGCTACACCAACTGCACCGTTTGAAGTTCTACAAATGGATTATATTCAGCTTGAACGCTGCAACAATTTAAAGTATGTCTTGGTGGTGGTTTGTGCCTTCAGTAAATGGATAGAGGCTTACCCCACAAAGGATAATACTGCCATTACCACAGCGAAGGTGCTTATGAAAGAATTTTTCCCTAGGTTTGGTGTTTGCAGACTTTTATGGAGTGATAACGGACCTCATTTTGTTGGGGAAGTTATTAAGTATGTCCTGAAAGGATTAGGGATCAAACAGAAGTTCCATGCGGTTTTCCACCCACAATCAGCAGGGTTGGTGGAAAGGTATAATGCTACATTGAAGCTGAAATTAGCGAAGATACAGGCTTCCACATCCTTAACTTGGCCGGATGCATTACCATTGGCATTATTGTCTATTAGGTCAGTACCACACTCCCGACTTGGCCTTAGCCCCTATGAAGTAGTATTCGGGAGGCCAATGAACATTTGGGGAGTTCCTAAACCAAAATCTGTATATGATGTACCTTGTGTTCTGATGAATGATTATTTGGCACAGTTAACCGACAATTTGGTTTCTATTCATCAACAGGTTCGAGAAGCACTTCCTGACAGATCCACAGGTGAAGGCCATGAACTCCGACCTGGTGACCAGGTGATGATTAAGGGGGTCATTCTGACTTTGGCGGGCGGCGGAGGCCGCCCGCCAAAGTACCGCCGTCAGAATACCGGTAATTCTGATTTTCCCGCTGGGCTGGCGGGCGACCGCCAGAAGGCCGCCCGCCAGCCCAGCGGGAAACCCCCTTCCACGAGGATGCCGGCTCCGAATGGAGCCGGCGGAGTGGAAAGGGTGCGACGGGTGCAGTTGCACCCGTCGCGATTTTCAATGTGTCTGCATGGCAGACACTGAAAATCTTGGTGGGGCCCTGTTACGGGGGCCCCTGCAGTGCCCATGCCATGGGCATGGGCACTGCAGGGGCCCCCAGGGGCCCCACGACACCCCTTACCGCCATCCTGTTCCTGGCGGCCAAAACTGCCAGGAACAGGATGGCGGTAAGGGGGTCGGAATCCCCATGGCGGCGCAGCAAGCTGCGCCGCCGTGGAGGATTCCCCAGTGCAGCGGGGAACCGGCGGTACACCGCTGGTTTCCTGTTTCTGACCGCGGCGGTCAGAATGCCCAGGGATGCACCGCCAGCCTGTTGGCGGTGCATCCGCGGTCCCCGGCCCTGGCGGATTTTTCCGCCAGGGTCGGAATGACCCCCTAAGTCTTTTGAAAGATCAAGCAGCTTGGAACAAAGGTGGCGAGGCCCAGAACAGGTGCTCCTTGCGACAAGGACAGCAGTTTGAGTGACAAACCGAAAGAATTGGGTCCATAGTACTCACTGCAAGAGAGTGCTACCTACCTTGGTGGAACCTGCTGTGCTGACCGATCATCGAGAGATTTTGACTACGGAGAAAGGCCGTGCTATATCACCTGACGAATCTGCAGAGGTCTTCCCGGACCATACGACTTCTGGAGTGTCGCGATATAATTTGAGACCAAGGAAAGAATCTGAAAATTGTTTTGAAAAGACTGGTTGAGCTACCGCCCTGGGTTAGTGAAACAGAGAGCCAATGTGGTAAGGGGGGTGGATCAGCCATGTATTAGAGTAGTGACACCCGTCTTGGCCAGTGGTGAAGAAATCAGCGGCTGCCCAGGGATAAGAGCTCCAACGATTGTTTTTAATTCATTTCTGAAAGCGTCGATTATCACTGTTGCTAAAATGAATAACAAATTGATCATTAGTATTATGGGGTTTGTTGTTGTTTTGATGGTTACAGCAACGATCACCTGGTTTATTGAAAAGAAGTCTCCTGCTCGTGAGTTCTTTGTTGCCACTACTCCAGTACCAGAGGATCAATATTACTTTACGCTTCCCTATCAG
Source organism: Pleurodeles waltl (assembly GCF_031143425.1). Lineage (NCBI taxonomy): Eukaryota > Metazoa > Chordata > Amphibia > Caudata > Salamandridae > Pleurodeles > Pleurodeles waltl. The sequence continues at coordinate 729,357,672 of NC_090437.1, forward strand.
GAGCAGAAGCAGCGTCAATCGTACTTCAATAATACTTTCATTCAGATGTTGCATCATACTCATAATGCTACAAATACTACTAACTGTTGGGTATGTGGAATGATACCTGCGCATCAAAAGAAAGGAGGAACACCTTTCATTCCTCTTCCTTTTTCACACAATGGTTCTTGTCAAGCCTGGTACATGCTTTTGTTTTCATCTAGAAAACGTACGGAGGGCGGACTTCTTTTTCGCCTTAATGAAGTATGCTACCAAGACAAAGATGGGTATCCCCAAGCTAAAGGAACTAAATGGGAATCGGAAGAGTATCAACCGGACAATGTTTCAATACCATATGTCTTCACGAATATACGAGACTCTGACAAGAAAGAACAATTTGTGATTTCTATTACAAAACTAAAGCAGATTTATGTATACGAAGCATTGGACGAATTCCAGTAGGGATAAGCGATTGTACCTTGATTTTAACTATTGAGGGTTTAAATAATAGAAGTTTTACAGCATCACATAATACATATTTTGTTTGTGGTAACCATGGATATTACCAACTACCTGTTGGGTGGTCAGGTGTGTGTTATGTATCTTTTCTATTACCTCCTGTGTTTTTGGCTCCTGCATCATATCACCGAGATTTAAAACTGTTTAATGACATCATTAACAATAGATATAAAAGGGAAATAAGTACAAATGAGGTAGACCAAACTGATACTAGCCTGCAACAATATGTTGATTTTAATTTAGGATTGTTCCCCTTTGTAGGTGTTGTATTAAACAGTAGGAAGGTGAGACAATTGACTAGGGTTGTGGAAACTGTTACCAATCAGGCAGCTCTGGCACTTGGGAATATTACTGAGGAGCTCCAAATTGCAAGAATTGTAGCGCTCCAAAATCGTATGGTATTAGATGTGATATTAGCTGATCGAGGTGATGCATGTCGAATCATCGGTAGTAGTTGTTGTGTTTTTATCCCAGATCACTCACCTTCAGTCTATGATGCAATATCTAAATTGCATAAAATTGCTGCAGAAATCCATACAGAGACTGGTACTTGGACTTTTTCTGGATGGTTTTGGGCTCTTGTTTCCGTCTGGGGCTGGAAACTATTGACTATCCTGTGTGTAATAATTGCAATATTTTTTACATGCTGTATCTGTATTCAGTGTGGTCCAATGTTCTGCTCCATGTGTATTACTGCTTGTATGCCTACCAAAGGAAATATTACCGAAATGAAAGCACAACATATGTTAGATAAGGAAATAGCTGAAATGATGAGCATAAATATACAGGATGAATATTTAGATTATCCCAGAAAGACGAATGTCTTCAGCTAATGCTGAAAAGGTCGTCTGTTGTAATTTAGCAGTGATAAGATTAAGCATTAGCAGAAGACATCTTGTATTTAGTAACTATTATTTACATTTTTGCGGAATCCATTCTGTATTCATGGCAGCCATTTTCTCTGCTACATGCTGCCATGTGCTCACCATGTGCTCTGTCCTACCTTTCTGTTAACTGCTCTTGAAATCTGCCTAGTGACAAGTTATATTTAGCATCTCTTACTTTCGCACATGCTCAGTAAGGTCTGCAGCTGTTAGTCCTTGGAAACTGTTAGCTCCTCCTACCTGTCGACTGTGCATTTTCCACATGACCTTACATGTATACAAGTCTTGTTTCCATAATTGTACCATCTCCTTTTGGCCCCTGCGTGGGTATAAAAGGACCATGCTCTCTCCGTTCAGTGTGCTACTTCAGACATTACCAAAGGGTGCTGTCTGAATTGTGGTACCACCTCATGAGGTTAATAAACTTTTGTCTTTTATTCCAGTTTCCGTGCCAACTTCTTCCTACATGGTCTGAGGACTTTGTGCAGAGAAAGGTGAACCCCTTGCACTAGTAGGCCTTGCTGAGGCTTACTTCAACAACTCCCTTTTCCTTGGTCCAGTTTCACACCAGAGCAGGGACTGGGGGTCCCTGAAGTGGTGTATACAGGATTATGCAAGGAGGACACCATCTGTGCCCTTCACAGCATTTTCGGAGTCTTTAGGAGGCTACCCCTCCCATCCCTGCCACACTTATTTCCAAAGGGAGAGGGTGTAACAAAGGAAATGTTTTGTTCTTTGAGCTGCTCAAGCAACAGAAGGGCAGAAACCTGTCTGTGAGGTGGCTACAGCTGTGGCTGCATAGAAAACCTCAGAAGGCTGGTATGGCAGTACTGGGGGTCCACTGTGAAGCCCCCGATGTGCATGGAATTGTAAAACAAATGCTATAATCAGTATTGGAGTACAATTCCCAGATGTTAGACACTTTACATGGCCATATTCGGAGTTACCATTGTGAAGCTGGACATAGGTATTCACCTATGTCCAGTGTACATGTAAAATGGTGTCCCCACACTCACGAATTCTGGGAAAATGGTGCTCGATGACGTGGGGGAACCTCTGCCAGTGCAGGTGTGGCCTCACACACAGGTACTTTGCACCTAGCCTTCAGGGTTGGAAGGCCTGACATATAGGTGACTTTTAAGTGACCTGGTGCAGTGTAAATGGCTGTGAAATGGTGCATGCACCATTTCACACAAGCTACAATCACAGTCCTATAGAAGCCTTTTCATGGGCTCCCTATGGGTGGCAAAAGTAATGCTGCAGCCCATAGGGATCCTCTGGAACCCCAATGCCCTGGGTACCTAAGTACCATATACTAGGGACTTATAAGGGGGCACCAGTATGCCAATTTGGGATTAAATTCTGGGTTACGAGTATGTAGTGACAAATTTGAGAGGAGAAAGAACATAAGCACTGGGGTCCTGATAATCAGGACTCCAGTGACACAGTCAAACACACTGACATCAGGCAGAAATTGAGAGTAACATGCCAAAAAGAGGGTACTTTCCTACAAATGTTGTACCAAAATCTCTATGAACTGAAAGCCTGTTTCCTTTGTCTGACCATTTCACAATGGTAACTCTTACGTCAGGTAACTTAAGTATAGTTCAATTGTACAGTATATCATGTGGAATCTGTAATGAACTTGCTTAGCAACGTATTACACACTTTGTACATACCTATGTTGTTGAAAATATTAACTGAATTTTTTTTGTGGTGGATTGACAAACATTTTTGACAGGATCAGTAAATACATAGGCCTTGATACATTTCTAACCCACTTCAGTACAGAGCAAAACATATTCACATTTCCTAAAGAGTTATGTTTTCTGCCTGATATTGACTTTTCAAGATGGGATACTCCAACATCTATGTGATATCACACTTGATTCTGCAAATGACCCTTTAAGTGTTGCATTTCTCACCATCATTGATTTCTCATCTAGCTGTAACTAAGGACACAAAAATGTTACTTGAGGTATGTGTAACTCTGTCACCAATGTGGACGCATTGCTGTCTGTTTCAACCAATATAGGTTGACTGAATAATTCATATTGGTTGACACAGTCTGACTTTTATACACATTTGTGAAGGACAAAGGCTTCATGCCGATCTGCTACTGTCTACATGAACTGACTTAAATCTTGCTGTGTAAAAAAAATTCTAATGTTGACATTGTATACTTGTTTTCAGTCCTTTTGGACCAGATGCTCATTATCATTTTGTCATTGTACCAACTTACCAATGTAATGTCTGAAACACCAAATGTATCATGAGTGCTTAGTATGCCACGTCACTAGTAATAGGGCCTACACTACCTACTCATATTTGTGATGGAGCGTCACACCTGACCCAATTCTCATATGGGGCAGTTTGGTACAACTGTCCTTCATAACAGAAAAAATGCCGGTACCTCTTTTTTCACATGAAGCCATGTGTTTGCTCGACACAGTACTTGGCTTGTGATGAGGAATCTAAAGGCAACCAAATCAATACACCAAATACATCAGACACCGCCTGAAAAACTTACTCCTCCAAAAATCCTTGTGTGTGTTGGAAGTGTGTCAACCGTCCTGTTGATGCCACACAAGATTGCTGTAACTAAAAAAAGTTACAAATAATAACTCACCCTCTTGATGCTTCTGTTGGGCCCTCAACTGCCCATTGTGCTCTGGGTAGTGCATTGTAAGGATGCAAGCCATTAGGGGAGTCAGGGTTTGCCACACACACTTTTTTCATTGAAAGGACAGCCGAGCTGGATTTTGGCTGACATTCTGGTCCAGCGTTGTAAATCCTCCCACCTCTTAATGAAATGCAGTCTGTGCTGCTTATGGACCCCAGGGTCCACACCTTCTTGGCGATGGCCTTGAAGATGTCACTTTTTTAATGAGTGTTGACTGTATGGATGAGAAAAAATAACAACAAAAGGGGTTTTAAGTGATTTTATTTGTATGTTGTGGTGTGACACACTTTTGTTGAATCTCTCACATACATTCCCAAAACAATCTATACCGATTATTTTCAAACATTTAAAAATTACTAGGAAATACTATTTTGCAATGTACTGTTGAGTACCCTCAACACTTTCTATCTCCTCATATTACCAATCCACGCCACAAACATTATCTAGGCCAGGGCTATGATAATTTCCTATAGTGAAACCCACTCCTTATTAGCCCAAATTATTGTGAGCTACTAAAGGACAAACAACCTGCTCATTATTTGTACATGATCCCATGCAGAGCAATATTGGCTTCCTTCCTAATCTGCTAAGAACCAGATACTTTAGTTTGCACTAGATGTAGTGACTAAGGGCATTATAGACGGGCTGAAATATGTCAGTGAGAGCATGGTTTTGAGCGATGTATGAACAAGTGTGTGCAATATTGGGACATACGTCTATGACTGATTGCGAGCCTGTGTCACTTAGACTTACAGCACAGGAAATACCTTTCCCCATGTGTGGCACCATGGCGTTTAAAACATGCAGATACTCTTATTTCAAAATATGGACTGTGATTTCACTGGACAGAACAGCATCAGACAACTCTATAACTTTGAAGATTCTTCTTGCACTTTACATTCCACTCATTCTGACATGGCCTGTATATTTTCACTTATACTAGTAGTACAGTGTCTACTGGCTACAGAAAGTAAGGGAACTGCAGTTTGTCTAATGAAGTCTAGAATTTGTGAGTAGCATCAATTAAAAATTCACCTTATTCTTTCTGGTGACTTTTCATTTCAATGTACAGACATTTCTAACATCGTCAAACAACATTCTGTACCCAGCTAATTCATTCACTTCACTACACTCCAATCACAACACTTCACTCTTGAACAAAAAGAGACACATTAGTCTATGTACAAAGAAGGAGCACTCAAACATATATCTGTTCCTTTGCATTTCCATAGAGCTGGCTGTGCAGGGACAGGACCTCCCTGGTGAAAGGTTAACAGTCCTCACAGGAGAAGACAGGGGCTCTGTCACCTGCTTTACCCCGCATCCTGGCTCCCAGAGGTCAGTAAAAGCAGCAAAATTTGAGGAGGTGTTGTTGGTTGCAGTGTTAGGAGGTAAGTGAGCTTTTTTTCAATATGCTAAGTACAAGTACAAGGCCTTCACAATCTGTGACAGAAATGGGCACAGCAATTGGTTTTAGTGCCTAGCCATCACACCTGTTAACCTATGGATGTGTCCGTCATAAAGTGTTACACCTACTATACGGTCAACTTCCGCCAACGGTGGACCGAGACCCAAAGTCCTGACATCAATGTCAGGTGCCCGTCATTTTAGGAAGTGAAGCTGTGTATTTTTAATTTGTTTGTGTGTCGCCAGCACTCAAAATGGTGACTAGTTTGTAAACCAATGACAAATAGGAACAATGCTGTTTTGGGCAAAATATGACACATTAAAAAATGAGCCATGGCTGTGTCAAAAATAATGTGCAAATATACATTTCAAATATATTATTAAAAAATGTAAGGTAAAAAATTGAGATTTGTAATTGGAACATTTTGAAACAATTAGATGTACGTATATGACACAATGAGATTACTAATCTTACCAAGACATAAGACGTGTGATGATTCTGAAAGTATTTTGTGACCATTTAAAGTGATAGTTTGTTTTCCTTACATGTAGACATATGAACCCATGGATGGGTAGAAGAAGATGGCCTCAAGTTTTCAAGTTTTCCAGACCTTGCACCATGGAGAAATGGAGATCATAAAGAAATTCAGATTAAATAGGCAAACTATACTGGCTTCATGCCAGCAACTGGAGCCTCATCTCCTGCCTCACAATAGGAACACAACAGCAGTAACACCAATAGAGAAACTCATGGCAGTACCTCGTTTTGTGGCCAATGGGTATTTTCAATACACTGTGGCAGTATAGTGAGGCATGTCACAGCCAACGTTCAGTGGTGTGCTACAAGAAGTCCTTGTTTCAATGATGAGACACATCAACAGCTTCATCCAGTTTCCAAGACATCCGAATTTGATGAATGTGAAGGGTGACTTTTATGCTTTGGGTGGTCTACCACATGTGAATGGAGCAATTGATGGCACACATATTGCCTTGGTACAGCCACACACCAGGGAACATGTATACCACAATCAGAGAAACCTCCATTCCATCAATGTGCAGGTGTCTACTTCCAGATTTGCACATCTCAAGTGTGTGTGCTGGCTTTCCAGGGTCAACACATGATTTCATTCTACTACCGAACAAGACTATACCCCTGAAAAGGTCACAACTTGTACCTGAGAGGGTCTGTTTTTTTGATAAGTAAAATATGACTTGTGGTTTATTTGCTTTAATACTAGTTTAGGAATGTACAATAGCTTGATATGATTTTATTCTATCAATGTATTGCTTGCATGTAGGAGACTCAGCATATCCTACCAACCATGGCTATAGGCACTGCTGAAGACTCCAACAACATCAAGAGAAGTCCACTTCAATGAGGCCCACAGAAGAACAAGAAAGCCAGTAGAGCAGGCTGTTAGGCTTCTTTCACTCAATAAGGTGTGCCAAATCACGATTGCCTGCTGCATGATGCATAACATCGCCCTATGATGGAACATCTCAGTCATCACAGAGAATGGAGTCTGTGAAGAGCCACCGGGTGAGGATGTTGAAATGCCCAATGAAGACAGTGGTGAAGAGGAAGTAACTTACCTACGTCAGGATGCTATTGACCACTTCTTCACCTGAGTGTAAGTGTGTTTTTACGTATTGTTGCATCCAATGTCAGAAAAACCTGTGATATACTGATCCTATCAGTCTGTGATGATAATTTAGTAGGAATGGTCAATTCAGGCATGTCCAAGGCAAAGGTGTTTTATAGATCAATGTTTCCCTACATTGACTACTGTGTTTATTGACATAAGATTATCTTTGCTTTTGATAAGCATATGTATCCTCCTAACTCATCATTTGAGTCAGATTTTTTATGTGAAATAATTAATTTTCCCTTGCTGTTGTATTTTGGGATCCTTCACCATGTCATCTTCATTTGGACATTTCAAAGTTGTGACAATTGCTGTTGGAAAGTATAAAGGGAACATCGGTTGATCCTGGGACATACACACACTTTGGATGGACAGATCATGCATGGCGACAACTTGCACTGTGATTGAATGGAAGTTCTTGAGATTGTATCAGACCTGTTTTCTGTTGGAGTTTGCCAACAGGGTGATATAGACTACTTGACCTGCTCTCACCACTTGTATAAGTCAAGCCATATTATATTGATCTACCTTTATAACGGCTAAATCTTCAATTTGTATTCAGTGTATGAAGCTGTTGATGTGTCTCCCCATAAGTGAAATAACTTTTTGTAGCACACCACTGAATGGTGGCTGTGACATTACACCAGATACTGCCACAGTGTACTGAAATGGGCATGTGGCATCCCTTTCTGTTATTTCCAAGATGTAGACTGTTGGTGTTATTGATGTACGATTCCTATTGTGAGAGCAGGATGTCTGGCTCCATCTGAGGTCATGAATTAATAATAGTCAACTTCTAAATGGCATAGGCTGCAAGAATCATCTTTGATTTTGTAAAAGACGTTTTACCTACAAATATATGACCCCAATACAATGTGAGATCATTGTTTCTTTTTCCATATTTTTTAATGAGAAACACATAGTCAAGTTGGTATCTATTATTTGTTTTTGATTCATAGTGGTTAGTAGGTTTAAAAACCGTTGGTGTATAGAAGACATGGAAAAGAAATTATGAAAATAAATGCTACACCAGACTTTGACTTTGTTTTATGTGCATTTATTTAGGAAGGAAATGCGTGTGATATCTTTGAAACCAGAATGAACAAGAATAAAAAACTGAAGTCTATCATAGTGATGAAAATATATTTGTTGAGCATACATTGTTTGGAGTTCAATCTACAAAATACAACTGTCCTCAAAAAAGGTAAAAGTGTCAATGAAAAAGTCCAAAGACTGAATGGTAGACACACACTGGAGGAAATTAAGTTTGTCATCCCTTGGAGGTAGTGGTGGAGGTATTACCATCTTCTGCTGGTCTGGAACAACGTCCCTTCCTTGGGGAGGACACAGGTGTAGGGACTGGGGTAGGTGGAGTCATCTCATGTTACACTAAGGCCTCCCTTTTTGTGGCGGATGGAAGGTGTATTTCATCCTCATTTGTATTTGTATATATAAAGCACATTCCTGCCCTAGCATCAAAGTACTAACCAGCAACTAGTGGAGAAAGACGGAGAACTCAGAAAAGGAAGCAGGAAGCAGCTAGAGAAAAGCGAAATGTATTGTGGAAAGAGCCAGGTTTTCAGCTGCCTCCTAAAGGCCATAAAGTTATGTTTTATTTTAATAAACAAAGGAAGAGTGTTCCACCATTTGGCTGCTGCCACTGTCAAAGCTTTGTCACCCCATCTAGTCAAAACAAAATTAAAGGTATGAAGTACCCTAATATATATATATATATATATATATATATATATATATATATATATATATATATATATATATATATATATATATATATATATATATATATATATATATATATATATATATATATGTGTATATATATATATATATATATATATTCAAGAGAACTGGTGCATTATAATCTTATAATATAAATGTATTTTTAGGTTGCTTTTATTAGCTGCTGAAGAGAGCTGTTTGACGCCATTCACTTGCAGAAAGTAAAGTGTTTGCTCTGACTTGGCGGGTGCAGTCAAAGCTCCTGCCAAGTGAGAACAAACAGCTATGTCTCGGGGATGGGCACTCCAGGCCATAAACTGGAGCTGACCCTGGGGGGTGGTGGGCCCCAGGGACATTATTGGCTCCATGAGGGGGGCTGTTTGCCCCCCACCACAAATATAATCCAGCCTTGAGGAGATGGTGGTTCCAGGGCTTGAAGGTCCACAGTGGACTCTCTTCATTATTTTTTTGTAGCCCTGAGGAGGTGGTGGTCTCCAGGGCTGTGGCGGGGGGCATGCAGTCCTCACATCCATTTTTCTTTAAAGCCCTGCAGAGGTGGTGGTCCCTAGGGCTGCAGGGAAACAGTCCTCCCTCATTCATTTACTTATATGCCCGGGAAGGTGGTTGTCAAAATGTCAATGCTCCCGGGACCTGGCCCAGCCTGGGGTTCCTAAAATCAATTGCTGTAGTCTGCGCTTGTATTTTCTTTAGCCTTTCCTGTAAAAGCACAACATCCTGGTGAAATTGTGGCACTTTGAAAATAAAAGAATCTATATTTTCACCCGGGGGGGGCTCTGCAACCCTAGCACCAGAGCTAAGGGGTCAGGATGATTCTACCCTTGCCCTGTGTCTTACTTTTTCCCTTTTGTTGTGGAACTTGGCTAAAACCCAAGTCCCAAGATGGATGCCAACACTTCCTGGTTAAGGTGCTGGCAGCCAATCAGAGTTCTGCACGAGCTTGTTATTAGGCACAAAGGTGTTGCGATCACATATACACAAATTTGGATTTCCTTTAATTCCTCAAAAACTACTGAACAGATTTACACCAAATAACCCAAAGCACAATCTGTATACTGACAGATAGCTTTTGCAATATTTGGTGTAATTCCATCCAGTGGCTTGGGCTCTAGTCGTGTTCAAAACTCATATGGAAATTAACATGGGAAACACATGTTTTTTTACCACCCTATTTTACAGCCCCCCCAAATGGCAGATCACCACAAAACTATCCATGTGCAACAACAATCACCAACATACTTTTTTTGGAAACTATGGTGAAGATTCATCAAACGGTGCCAAAGATATAGGGAAGTCAAAAAATGTTTTTTCTTTGGAAACATGTTCCTAACTATAACTACTTCATGGCAACTGTCAGTAGGTTATATATATATATATATATATAAAAATATATACTATGTATATATATGTCAGTATAAATATATATATATACATGTATGTGTATATATATATATATATATATATATATATATATATATATATATATATATATATATATATATATATATAGAGAGAGAGAGAGAGAGAGAGAGGAGATAGATATTTGCTGAAAAAACCAAGGTCCATATTTATGAAAAAGTGGCAGATCAGAGCTCATGCGCCACTCTTTCTGTGCCCCCTACCAGCACCTAACAACATGGCGCATCACTGTGGTCGTTAGCACAATAGTGTCAACATTTTTTATGCTTTTGTGGCGCTTTGCTACACTAGCAGAACAAATGTTGACGCTAGTGTAGCAAAGTGCAACGAGGCTCATTGGTTTCTATAAGTGTATAATTTGAACACCTGCTCTGAGCTGCAGGCATTAATAATGACGCCAAAAATGGCACAGTGAAATCTGTTAAATTTCACTGTGCCATTTTTCGAGCGCCAGAACGCCCTCCTTGCATGCATTATGGCTGGAGCAGTTATAATGTGGCACAATGGGTTACAAAGTAGAACAATGTGTGCATTGCACCACTTTGTAAATATGACAGGGAAAAGGGCACCTTAGCACTGCCTTAGTGTCAAAAGAATTACGCTAAGGTGGCAAAAAGTGCTCTTAAATATGGCTCCATACGTTACAGGGAAGTTATAGTTAGGCTCACATTTTAAATGTGGAAAACCATAGGAATTCCCCTGTTATAGTTAGAGTCATCTCTAGCCTGGGGCACCTGTGGGGATGTAGGTAATTTGTTAGGGTACTTGTCTGTCACATTTTCCTCATTTCTACCTTTCCCAATGATATTGCTGCTGTCCTCACACTTTTGTTAGTGCATGGTGATGGATTGTGGGATTGGTAGTTCTACCTGCTGTCCATGCATTGCTGGTGGGTGTGCATACATAGCTGGGAGTGATGTGCCTGCAGTGGCTATGGCATGCAGGGGTAGACATTTAGGTGTGGTAATTGGGGTGGTCCACTCTGTGGGATGAAGTGGGGTGAAGGGAGTCAGGGTGAGGGGTGACATGGCAAGCAGGTATGGGTTGTGGTAGGTTGGTAATGGTGACTCACCATTGTTCAGTCCTCCAGCTACTCCAGTGAGGCCCTCAGGATGCAGTATTGCCAAGACTTGTTCCTCCCATGATGTCAACTGTGGGGGAGGAGGTGGGGGTTCACCACCAGTCCTTCTGATGGTGAGCTGGTACCTTGCTGCTATGGAACGCATCTTCCCCCATCGATCGTTCCTCCTCTTTCAAATGTCATCCTTTGTGCATGGGCATTGTCGCACGCCATTCACACTGTCCACAATCCTCCCCTATAGCTCCATCTTCCCGGCAATGACGATCTGCTGTACCTGTGCTCCAAATGGCTGTGGCTCTACCCTGACTATTTCGTCCACCATCACCCGCAACTCCTCATCAGTGAAACAGAGGGTGCCTTTGTGGGGACATGGATGTTGTGTGGTGTGTGTTTTGTGGTGAGCGTGTTGAGTGATGTGGTGGGGTGTGTGGTGTGTGGTGCGTGGCGGTTGAATGGGTAGTTGTGGAGTATGGTTGCAGTTATCTCTGGATTGGCCTGGAAAGGTGTAGTGGTCTTTTTGTGTTTGCAAAGGATTGTGGGTGATGGGGGGTGTTTTATAGTGCTGTTGGGATGTGTGGGGAGTGTGTATTTGTGTCAGGTGTGGGTTGTTTGGCCTGGTCAGTAATGGCTTATTTTGGATGGCCATTTCCACAGTGGCGGTGTGCAACACCAATGGTTTACTGCAGTTGAATGTCTGCTGTGGTGATTCGTGGGTCATTATTTGGAGGGTGTTGTATTGTTGGCGTAATTGTACGGGTGCTAGTTCTGACAGTTTTTCACGTTCGTTGGGTCTGGCAGATTTGTGGCTGTGGCTGGTTTGTCGTTTTTGTGTGTGTCATTATCTGGCAGGTGGATGTGTGGCTCTGCGGCGGTATGTTGGTGGCTGTTACCACAACAGTATTTGATAAATACCGCCAATGTCATAACGAGGGCCTTAAAGTCTTTGAACATGCCATTTTGGTTTGCTTTAGGGCAGTACATTGATGAACTGATGGTTGCATTTAATACATGTAAAGCCTGCAGACAAGATACCATAGCTTGGGTGAAAAAGGACATAAGGTTTCCCTACAAAATTACAGTATTACCAGAAAAAAGTGAAGCACTGGGAAAGGTGTAAGAGAAGTGTCCAGAGATTGAATTGCAGATTCCCGAGTAACACAGGGAGACATCCAAATATTTTTGGGAATGGTGAGCTATAGTCACCAATGGATCCCACATTTTTCAGTAATTTCCAAACCACTGCAGAAGGTAACGCACAAAGAAGTTAGAGACTCAGTGCTCTTTAGTGAAGAATATGTGAAAGCTTTCACTGAGTTGAGAGAGAATTTGTGCAAAGCTCCAGCTTTTGGAATGCCTGATTATACCAACATCTTTTCACTCTTTTTTCATGAATGGGATGGTTGTGCTCTTTCTGTTTTGACACAGTTGCATGGATGTATGAACCGAACTGTGGCATATTTTTCCACCACATTGGATCATGTCACTGCTGCTTTGCGCGGCTGTTTAAAAGCCATGGCAGCTGCTGGTGTAAGCATAGTCAATGCAAAGGCATTGTGATTGGACACCCTTTCACCGTTTATGTCTCACATACAGTTGAAGTTCTTTTAACAAGAACTAAGACCCAATATTAGACCTGTGCCTTTCTCACCCATTATGAACTATTGATCATTGGATCTAACAATGTCACAGTCAAAAAGTATTCTGAGCTAAACCCCACTACATTATTACCTGTTAATGTTAATGATTTCAATGATATTAGTGAGGTAGAACATGTCTGCCTTAGTGACACTGAACTGTGCACAAAACTGGGACCTGATAATCTGGACATGCCTTTAGAGGAGTATGATCAAATTGTGTTTGTTGGTGGCTTCTGTTACTAAGGTACTCTGAGAGCTGGTCTTGCAGTTTGCACCCTCTGAGGAGTATTCAAAGCTTAATGGTTTCAAGGAGTAATTTCTGCCCAACTAGCTGATTTTGTTGCTCTTACAATAGTATGCTGCTTATCTGAGCAGCTTAAAGTGACAATATTCACATATAGTCAATATGGATTCGGTGTTTTGCATGGCTTCAGGTGGATATGGCAACAGAGAGGTTTTATGACCTCTTCGGGATCACCCATTCAAATTGGTGAAAAACTTCACAGTTTATTGAATGCTTTGCAGCTTCCTGAGAGGATTGTGGTTGTGAAATACACAGCCCATCAAAAGGCAAATGAATATGTATCTTTGGGTAATGCCTATGCTGACCAAATTGTCATATAGTATGCATTCCATTGCATCACTTTCAATGAAGAGTGGGGTGGGGGAAGTAACACTGGTGAGACCAATCAACATTTCGTGATGTCAGTGGTTGATACCTGGAATTAAAATAAAAGATTACAGTAGGAAACAACAAAGCAAAAACTCAAAGGTTGGATTAGAGCAGGTTGCGTACAGAGAGAGGAAGACAATGTCTGTATTTCAAATGAAGAAGTTGTGTTGCCAGATTGTTTGTTGAACTAGATGGCAAGATATTATCAAGGTCAAGTTCATCTCAGCAGAGATACAATGATTCACAAATTCAAACAGACATGGTACAGCCCCAAATTTAGGCTGATTGCAGAAGCAGTCTGTTACAGATGCATTAAATGTCAACAAATGAATGTAGGGAAACACATGGTGGTTAATTTGAGCCACGTAGGCAAATAAGGAGGTCTATTTAACAGAATGCAGCTTGATTTTATTGTGATCCCTGTTTGTAATAGATTGAGGTATATATTGGTTACTGTGTGCATGTTTTCCCATTGGCTAGAGGCCTATCCTCTAGCTAAGGATTGGGTTCCCAACTTCTTTGGAATCAGATCAGGAACTCATTTTAAAAATGAGATCATAACATTGGTGTGTGCAGCACTGAATATTGAGCAAAATTACACTGCAATTACAGACCAGAGGCATATGGATTGGTGGAACAAATGAAGGGGGCACTGAAAGCTTGATTGGCAAAGGTCGTGCCTTTACAACATTGAAATGGCCTAATGCATTGCCACTTGTCCTGATGAGCATGCATAGCACCCCTGACAGGAAGACAAGACTGTCATCCCATGAGATCATTATGGGGCTCGCAATGAGGTTACCATCACTACCTGCAAAATGCACTTGTGAACATAACAGGTGACTTACGCCCATATTTATATTTTTTTATCGCCACATTGGCGCTGTTTTTTAAAGCAAAATTGGCACAAACTTACAAAATACAATTGTATTTTTGTAAGTTTGCACTGATTTTGCGTTAAAAAGCGGCGCAAATGCGGCGATAAAAAAGTATAAATATGGGCCTTAGTGCTGAATTATTGCAAAGGGCTGGCTGATGTAGTTCGCTCTTTGTCTCATCAGGTTGAAGCAGCAACAATTCAAATGGCTCAAGAACAGTGTCACAGTTTGAAAGCTAGAGATTGGATTCTCATTATTAAGCATGTAAGAAAGACTTGTCTAGAGACAATGTGGAAAGGACTATATGAAGCTATTTTGGTGCCAACAACAGCTGTGAAATGTGCTGGTCTTCCGAACTGGATTCATGCAAGTCACACTCAAAAAGTTTCTTGTCCTCTTGAAAACACAGATTCCGATTCCTTGTGAGTAAATGCCGAAGAAGAAAGGGTTCAGATTAATCAAGCTGTGAGGATTGAACAAGTGGTTAAAATAAAACTCGTGCAAAATGGAGAAAATTCAAGCATTCCAAATGCAGACAGTGATGCAGGAGAGCCAAGTCAAAGCCAACTGACTCCTGCCAATGTAGCAAACATTGTGAATTCAGATTCATCCAAGAAGAAAACAGTAAAAGGAGATCAATGGTCTGCAGTTGTGCATGAACTGGTCGCTGATAAACTCCCATCTATAACAGAAGTAGTTGAGGAGTCAAATCAAAGTGAAGATGAAAAGGGCACTGTAAGGAGAATGAAAAGGAAAAGAGTACCAAGCTGCAAATACCCTTCACCTGAATGGATATATCTTGTCAGAAATGAATGGGAGAACAAGTTTATGGCCTTTTCTTTTGACAGTGATAATTCAGTTAAACATTCTGGAACCTGAAATCGCATTTGAACTGAATTTTAAAATAACCTTGACAATTGATCAACAAAGACATTGCACTGTAGAAGCGACCAGAAGTGATCATCAGACTGTGTTTTATTGAAAATGAACATTTGAACTATTTTTGAGAAACGTTTAGTTGAAACTTGATGAACTATCTTGAAGATTAAGAACTGCTATAAACTGTGCAAAAGTCACTCTTGATTTGCTTTTGCTCACTTTTTGCTTTGAATTTTTCCTTTTTCTTTTCCTCTCTGATTCTACAGAAACCATGAACCCAGGAAACGTTAAATTCAGTAAATGTAAATATGTATGCATTGGCTTGGTTATAGTATTTATCACTATGAGCATTTTATTGAGTGTGGGAATGAGTGTTTTGATGAAAGGAGAAATGCAAAGCACAGCAGCTCCAGTGCAGTGAATGACAACATCAAAGCAGGATAACATTTATAAGGATGAGGGATTTCGTCATTTAGTTGGTACCAAGGGAGATTTATCTTCCAATATTTATTATAGCTTGCTGTATGAATATGTAGACACGATGAATGTGTGTGATTGTTCTGTGTATCCACAAATTCCTTCCTCAGTACAAGAGGGAATCACCTATCATTGCTTACCACTGACTCATGGCATTAGTTGCAGCTTATTATTAACATATTGGTACAACGAAGAATACATCCAGTATTTTTATTAATATTTTGATTTTGTTTACTCTTTTCTTCTGATAAATCACCATTTGAGCAGCATTGCAAAGGCTAAGAAATAGATATAGTAGGTGGGTTATTTGAACCTACACTAACCTTTGGCACTGCATAAATAAACCAGAATAATTTAACATGTCTTCTCACACAGGTAGAAAAAGAATTAATTAATCAAGATGATGACAGAAGAAAAACAATGAAAGAGAAGATAGACAAGGTCATAGCTTCCAGAAAGAAATCAGTTCACAACACACCTAATACACAAGGACGCTTAGCTTTAGACTGAAAACATTTAGGCAAGCTTTGTATGTATGGGCCACAATCAGACCCTGACAACACGTTTGTAGGGAAGAGTGAATGCAGACATATGTTTTTGCTTAAGAGTGTATGGGATTTTATCCTAAATGGACAAGATACCGCTGTGCCTGGTTTATATTACATCTGTGAGAAAAACGCTTATTATAAGTTACCAAAGAGTTTGTATGGCACATGCTATATAAGAGTGTTTTTTTCTGAAAATCTTCCAAGTAGACTACATTGACAATCCAGCAAGAATTGAGATATTTAAATGATATTTAAAAAAAGAGGGAGTAGTTCAGAGATCACTGGAAATATTTGTGGAGCTTTTATTCCATCAATTGGTGTGATCTTGAATGACATAAAGATCAGGAAGTTATCAACGATTCGAAGATAAAGGGCCTGATTCTAACTTAGGAGGACGGTGTTAAACCGTCCCAAAAGTGGCGGATATACCACCTACCGTATTACGAGTTCCATAGGATATAATGGACTCGTAATACGGTAAGTGGTATATCCGCCACTTTTGGGACGGTTTAACACCGTCCTCCAAAGTTAGAATCAGGCCCAAAATGTTGACTGATTTTTCAGGTTCTATGTTGCTAATGTATATAGAAATGGTTGCAGTAAGAGTAATGGTTTTGCGGAACTATCATACATTAGACATCCTTTCAGCAAAGGAAAGCAGAGTCTGTCAAGTTTTAAAGACATAACACTGCTGTATTTACATACTCAATAACAGCAAAGAGATAAGTAAATACCTTTCTAATCTGACAAACCTGAAACATGATTTGAATGACTTGAAGCAGACAAATGTTTGGGAAAAAGTAGTTGAAAGATTCTCGATGGTAGGATCTTGGGTTGGAAATTTGGGAAATTGATATGTAAGAATAATCCTGAAACCTTTATTGATTGTGACAAGGTGCATAATGTGTGCACTTGGACTTTACAAAGCTTATAATGTCTGGAAAAGACAAAGGGGGTCATTATCACCCAGGCGGTCGGAGATAATGTGGCAGTGATACCGCCAATAGGCTAGAGGTACTTACCACCACATTATGACATTGGGGGGTTGGCTGAAGCCAACCAGCCAATGTACCACTCCGACCGCCATGGCGGTAGCAACCGCCGGGATTGAGATATAAATCTCCAGCCAGGCTATTGTACCGCCTGCAGTATCATGACCCTGCCTACTGCAATGGTTTTCGTGGCATTCATAATGGCACGAAAACCATGGCAGTAGGCCCTATCAGTGGCAGGGAATTCCTTCCCTGTCACTGATAGGAGGCCCCATCCACCCCAACACTCCCTAGACCCCACTAACCCACCTTCATCCATGCTCCCCATCCCTTCCAACCTCCCCCATACACACACACACTCAGACACACACTCATTCACACAGACATACATCCACACACACACGCATGCATCCATTCATTCACACACATCCGTACACCCATTCACACTGATCCGCAGACACGCATTCACATGTCCATGCATACACGCATTCACACACATGCAGACATGCATGCAACCAACACTACACACACACACACACACGCATTCATGCACACACACACACACATACATGCACACACACACACACAACACCCCCTACCCCTGCCCCTGTCGGAAACCGGACTTACCTGAATCCAGGTGGTCTTCCGGCAGGGTGCGGGATGGGGTGCTGCTACCGCCAGCAGGGCCCACCAGCAGAGCACCGCCAGACTGTATTATTTGTCATAATACGTCTGGCAGCGGTCTACTGGCCCACTGGCGCCACCTTACCACCGTCCAACAGTATGGCCACAGTCGGATTTCCACCCTTTTTGTGGCAGAAATCTGGCTGGGGTCATATTATGGCAGACAGATAGTAGCCGCGGTGATGGTCTTTTAGCGGTCGTCGCTTCGGCGGTAGGTGATTTTTACTGCCAAAGACATAATGAGGGCCGAAGAGTACAGAATAGACAGAAGAGGTAGGAAATAGAAATGGAAAATATAACATATCTGGTATTACAAGCCTATGAAGAGAATTGACAATTATCGTAGACCTAGATCTATGAGTTGTCAAACTACATGGTTTTGATTTATCTAATCGTAAATCAGAAAAGTTCTTTTGTGATGGCATAAATTGCCATCAGAGGAGGGTCTGACAGAGATCAAATTTTAATAATACATTAGTGGCATAGAAGTTAGCCTATGGTGACTTACAAACCTTCATTTAAAAGTTTAAAAAAGAAATTAATGTAAAAATGTTAAATTGTGTATGCTTCTATCATGGTGGACAATGTGGCCTCCATTCATATTTGACATCATGTTTAAATATGAAAATATTGTTCATATTTATGTGAGTGAATTACTAAAATGAATTAATGTTCAAAGTGTCATCATTACAAAGAAATGGTAGAAATGAAATATATTATTAGTAATTAATGATCATGAATTAATCATACTTATATTGAATTAAATACATTTTATTTACACGAGTTACATGTGTGCAGAAAAATAAATGCACATTTAAAACTGTTCTGCACACATGATTGAATTCTAAGTTGAGCAATAAGATTTATGTTTATTAATTGTATTGATGTACATTTAGGCTTTCTTAACTGGACTGGGCCTGAAGTTTCATTCTTGCAGCAGTAGAGGAAAATGACTTTCTTGATCTGATCCCTCTGACCTGAATTTTTTCCTAGGTTGCTGATATGATGTTGAATGTCTCACTGTATTGAAGACAAGGTATGTTTCAGTATTAATTATGTAACAATATTTGTCTAGCTGTTGAACAAGACAGGAAACTTTTATAAATTGCATGTGAGAATTGTTTAGTTAATTAGTTAATTCTGTGTGCTGTAAGAAAGAATTCTGAAGTAAAAAACAACTAGAAAATGTAATATTTTGGCAGAATTAAATAAAATCATTGAAATGGCTACAAGCTTTCTCTGAGAAAATCCGGAATAGTTGCAAACTTGATGGTGTCACAGGCTACCATTCGATGCTGAATCTTGTGAGTAAGATGAACCCAACTGAAGGAACAATCGGAAGGAAAGGGATGGCTATTTCTAATTAGTGAGAGACATTGAAATTTGTGTTATTCCATTTTGAACTCTGCCAGAGTCAGTTAATTCCTGCCTTGAATCTGCTGCTGTCACCTCCTGTCTCTCTTCATGTCTTCTGATGAGTTTACTCACAGTCTTAATCACCCCATTTGCTTATGCTGTTCAATTCTAATGAGCCCAAACTAACTCCGAACTGTTGACCTGTCGAACGTACAGCTTGTGTTCTGCAATGTCATGATGCTGTTGTCAACTGATGTTGCATGAAGGTGAACACTCTTCTGATTAAAATTTCCTGTCTGATGTCCCATGAGAAGATGTATAACTAAATATGGTTTCTTGTTTCCTTTTCTACTCAGATGATTACACCAAAGTATTTTTATAGAGCATTGCTATAGTTAGATGATTTTTCCAAATTATTTTTGTCTTTCTGTTTTTGTTTTTGCCCACATATGTTAGTCTATTCCCACACATGAAAGTCAAAATTTGTGTTAGAGATAAGGATGGTCTTAATACATTTGATTGTTAAAATTGTGTTTTGATGATTTACTGATGTCACCATTATCTGCTTTGAAGTCTGAAATTAATTTGCATATTGTTATTTTGATGATTTATGTCATTCTTTTGGAGTGTTTACCAGTATTGATGTTTAGTAGGCTAAGGGCCTTATTTATACTTTTTGGTGCAAAACTGCACTAAGGCAGTTTTGCCCCAAAAAGTTTTGCACCGGCTTGCACCATTTTTTAGCACCAGCTGGGCACCATATTTATGGAATGGTGCAAGCCGGTGCAAAGGGTAGGCTAGCTTAAAAAAAAATTACGTTAGGCAGTTTTGAGTCAAAATAAATGATTCTGACCAGATTAACATCATTTTTTGATGCTAAGGGGCATATTTATACTCTGTTTGCACTGAATTAGCGTCATTTTTTTTTACTCTAATTCAGTGCAAAACTAACTCCATATTTATACTTTGGTGCTAGACCTGTCTAGCACCAAATTTATGGAGTTAAAGTCATTTTTTGGAAGTGGAAACCTACCTTGCCTTAATGAGATGCAAGGTAGGCGTTCCCGTGCAAAAAAATTACTCTATGGCCTTAACACCATATTTATACTCCCATGTAAAAGTGGTGCAAGGGAGGGAGGAGGGGTCAAAAAATGGGGCAAAGCTTGCTTTGCCCCATTTTTTAAGACCTGGGTCAGGGCAGGTGTTAGGGGACCTGTGGCCCTATTTCCATGGTGGAACACCATGGAATAAGCCCAGAGGTGCCCTCCCTAGGCCCAAGGGGCACCCCCACCCACACTAGAGGGACTGCGAGGATGGGGGACCCCATCCCAGGTAAGTACAGGTAAGTGCATTTTATTTTTGAAAGTGCCATAGGGGGCCCTGAAATGGGCCCCCATACATGGCACCGGGTGCAATGGCCATGCCCAGGGGAACCCTGTCCTCTGTGCTGGCCACTGGGGTGGTGGGCATGACTCCTGCCTTTTCTAAGGCAGGAGTCATGTGGCATGGTAGGTTTAGCACCATAAAATGACGCTAATCTGGTTAGAGCCATTTTTTGGTGCTAAACCCTCTTCTTCCATACTGCCAGCCCCACCCGACTAAAGTCATTTTTTGAAACTCTAGCCTACCCTTTGCACCGGCTTGCACCATTCCATAAATATGATGCCCGGCTGGTGCACAGAAATGGTGCAAGCCGGTGCTAAACTTTTTGGTGCAAAACTGTGTTAGTGGAGTTTTTCAGCAAAAAGTATCAATAAGGGCCAATATTTTGTAAGTTTGCACCACTTTTGTGTCATAAAATGACGTTAATGCGGTGCAAAAAAAGTTTAAATCAGGGACTTGGTGCTAGATGGGTCTAGCACCAAAGTATAAATATAGAGTTAGTTTTGCACCGAATTAGAGTAAAAAAAAATGACACTAATTCGGTGCAAACAGAGTATAAATATGCCGCAGAGTATAAATATGCCCCTAAATATGGCGTTAAGGCCATAGAGTCATTTTTTGCACGGGAACGCCTACCTTGCATCTCATTAAGGCAAAGTAGGTCTCCGCTTTCAAAAAATGACTTTACCTCCATAAATTTGGTGCTAAAGGGGTCTAGCACCAAAGTATAAATATGGAGTTAGTTTTGCACTGAATTAGAGTTAAAAAAAATGACACTAATTCGGTGCAAACAGAGTATAAATATGCCCCTAAATCTTTTTAGATGCTTTGGTCAAACCATGGTTTTCATGTATGTTAATAACTTAGTTTTTTGCACCATATACGTTACATTGATTCAGGGATTGTAATGAAGCTTTGAGACTTTATTTGGTTTGATGTAGTATTTACATTTTTTATGGTGTCTAGAATAGTTTAGGGGTTTATGTTACTGATTTGTGTTGAATGAATGGGGCTACTGCACTCCTCACAGAGTCCAAAGATCCACTTGACTTCTAATGGAGGGATAAGGCATGGTGTTTAACCAGGACGCTTGTGGTTTCTTAACCTGAGGAGGGAAGAAGACCTCTGCGAGCACCCCAACACAACTCAGCACAGTTGAAAGAAGATTTGAGAGCTGAACCATTTCAAGGTCTAGCTGCCTCAATAACGAACTATGAAACTTTTTTGCATTAATGGCATTGATCATCATATGAACACTGCAAAATAAATTATGTAACAATACTACTTACATACAGCGCTCCACAGAACATGACTGGAAAACTTTGAACCAATAAAGAATGTATCATGCAAGCAAGCAGATCAATTCCAAAGAATAAGAATAAGGTGACAACATACTGGATCAACCCAGCAGATGAGATATTCATACATAGGCCCTCATTTTGATTTTGGCGGTCTATTCCAAAGACCACCGAAGTCACGCCTGCCATATGATCACCAGTGTTGGTGGTCTGAAGACTGCCATATTATGGCTGCTGGCTGCTATCCGCCACCATTTGGCTGTAAGCCGCCAGCAGCCATACTGGTGGTCGATGGTATAGTGGAGCTTGCTCTGGCACCACTGCCACATCACCTCAACACCTCCCGCCGTATTAGAACATTGTAAACAGCATGGCGGTGTTGTGTTGGCAGCAGAGCAAGCGCCATGGACCCCGTTCCCTCCCGGATGACTACCGCGACCACCAGGTAAGGTGATCGTCCAACAGGGGAGGGGGATGTTGAGTGTTGTGTGCATGAATGGTTGTGTATGTGAATGGCAGGAGATGGGGGAGTGTTTTTTTGTATTTGTGTGCATGTGTGTGCAAGTGTCTGTGTGCTTGTGTGAATTTCGTGTATACGGGGGTGGGAGGGGTGGCATGGCCGTGTGTGCATGTGTGTGTGAATGAGTGAGCATGGATGTTTGCGTGTATGGATGTAAGTGTGGTGTGTGTGTGTGTGTGTGGATGGGGCATCTAGGGGGTCAGTACAGGGATCCGGGGGTCACTACGGGGACCTGGGGGGATCAGTACTGGGACCGGGGGCATCGCTGCTTGGGGGACTTGCGGGGGTTGGGGCGGCTCCTAAATGGAGGGGGGTTGGGGAGTCCCGCTGTGGAAATAGGAATTAGTATTCCTGTCACCAGTACCCTTACCGCCAGGGATTTCATCGAGGGGCAGCCAGTTCACTGCTGTGGTCATTATTTGGTGGTCTTGCACCACCACACTGTCAGTGGTCTGACCGCAACCGCAGGCATGGCGGTACAGGACCGCCAAGGTCATATTGACCACCATAGTGTTTTCCAGAGACAAGAACAGGGCATCACTGTAGTAGAAGTCATGTGTGAACACCATTGCAAATCATTGTTAAAAAGTGGATTACACATACCTTTTTCAATTTCTACAGTGAAAATCAACACACATTTACAATATGTACACACATATGTGTATAATGTGAATAGGTGAAAATATCACTTGCAAACATTATACCTATATGTGCAATTATATGGACTTTTTAACCTTTTTTGTGGAGTACAACAACCTACCTTGAGATAAAGCAAAGGACTAGGTAAATGGAAAGGGATGATCCATGGAGAACAACTCACAATATGACAAAACATATCACTCATTGTTAAAAAGAGAGATACAAAATGATGCTAGTAATTTGGACAAACCAAGCTATTTTGAAGACTCTTGTTTAGATACATGTTTTGATAAGGGTCTTGGACATTATGAACAGCTAATGTTACTGCCTCTGTGGTGGGACAGCGTATTTACCATCAAGATTTAAATGAGGCCCGTTTCCTCATTATAGAAGAGAGGAACAACAGGCAAGGGGGAACTTACAGAGATAAGTCGGGTCAGAATGGAATCCCTATACATGAAACCCCTAGAGTGGATTGGTGTACAGTGGAGTGGTATATAATTGAGTGGGTTAGAGGGAAATACCATATACCTGATTGGCCTAGAGTGGAGTGGTGTCCAATGGAATAGTAAAAAATAAAAATAGAGTAGCGTAGAGTGGAGTGACAAACACTGGAATGGCGCAGAGTGGAATAGCATATAATGGAGTAACGTGTAATGGAGTGGCATACAGTGAAGTGGCATATACTGAAGAGGTATGAAGTGGAGTTGTATACAGTGTAATAGCGTAGAGCGGATTGGCATAGAGTGGAGTTGTGTGCAGTGCAAATGTTTAAAGTGAAGCAGCTTAGAGGGGAGTTTCATACAGTACATTGGCATAGAGTTTGATAGTGTGTATTGGAATACTGTACAGTGGAGTGGCATATAATAGAGTGGTGTAGACTGGAGTAATGCATAGTGGCATGGGGTAGAGTGTAATAGTATACACTATAGTGGCAAGCATCGGAGTGGTATCCAATGATATAGTGTAAAAGGGAGTGACATAGAGTGGAGTTGCATACAGTGGTGTAGCACTAAGTGGAACAGTGCATAGTGGAGTGTTTTAGAGTGGAGTGACATGCAGTGAAATAGAGGAGAGTGGAGTAGCACACTTTTGGATGGCATACAGTGGAGTGATGTAGACTGGTGTGGCATAGAGTAGAGGTGTGCACAATGTATGAATGTAGAGTGTAGTACCACACAGTTGTATTGCATACAGTGTTGTTACTATAGAGTGGAGCAGCGTAACATGCTCTTGTACAGTGGAGAGGCATAGTGTGTAGCATATAGTGAAGTGGCTACAGTGGTGTATGCCAAATTTAGCACCAACATAGATTATGGTGTGAAGAGTAATGCAAAACAGTGAATTGTGCTGCCTTGCATTCCTCCAGATTTAACAATCTTTTCAGGGCTGAGTATGGGGGCCTTGCCATGATCTGTAAATCTTACTTAAGTATATTGCAGTGAGCATGAGATACCATGAGTGTTGCAAGGATACCACAATCAAAATATTATTATTTAAAATTTGGGCCTGGTATACCGTGGTAACTTTAGAGTGCCCCCTGGTACTTGTCGATGACAAGCAAGTATATAATTGGGTAATGGCTGTTTTTAGAAAATTAAAAGGCAGCCATTTAGTTTTTACCACACTTTGGCTGTTTTCGGTGTAGGGGCCTTAGATATAGGTAAGTAGTAGGCCCCTACCAACTACCATGTTTTTAAAATGTTAATAGGATGGACATTTCTTTATATTTTTAAAAATATTTTTAAATAAGTTTATGCCTAGTACCAGAGTAGTTTCACAAACTTTTGTGACATTCTGCAAAAGTACTGCAATAACAGCTAACACTAAGGCCCATATTTATACTTTTTGACGCACAACTGCGCCAACGCAGTTGTGTGTCAAAACTTTTACCACCGGCTAACGCCATTCCAAAGCGCCATGCGGGTGCCTTATTTATTGAATGACGTTAGCCGGCGCTGCGGACTGGTGTGCGTAAAAAAAAATGACTCACACCAGGCTGCACCGGCGTAGGGGAAAATGGAGCTTGGGCGTAAAAAAATGGGGCAAGTCAGGTCTGAGGCAAAATTCAGGCCTCAACCCGATTTGCGCCATTTTTTTTTACACCCAACCCCCATTGAAATGACTCCTGTCTTAGCAAAGACAGGAGTCATGCCCCCTTGCCCAATGGCCATGCCCAGGGGATTTATGTCCCCTGGGCATGGTCATTGGGCATAGTGGCATGTAGGGGGGCACAAATCAGGCCCCCCTATGCCACAAAAAAAATACGAGAAAAAAAACTTACCTGAAATTACCTTAACTTCCCTGGGATGGGTCCCTCCATCCTTGGGTGTCCTCCTGGGGTGGGCAAGGGTGGCAGGGGGTGTCCCTGGGGGCATGGGAGGGCACCTCTGGGCTCCTTCTGAGCCCACCGGTCCCTTAACGCCTGCCCTGACCCAGGCATTAAAAAACGGTGCTCATCAGGCTGGGCGCCGTTTTTTAAGGCCTGCCCCCTCCTGTGCGTCAAAATGACGTCACAGTATAAATAAGGCGCACAGGCCTTAAAGTAATTTTTTGGAAGGGAACGCCTACCTTGCATATAATTAACGCAAGGCTGGTACCCCCTTCCAAAAAATGATGCACATGGTGGAACTTTGACACCCGCGGGGTCAGACGTCAAAGTATAAATATGGGGCAGGGTTTGCGCCGATTGTGCGTCAACAATTTTGACGCACATTCGGCGCAAAGAGAGTATAAATATGCCCCTAAGTTTCAATGGCTTATAACTTAAAAAATTTGCTACTTAACTGGCCTTTCAAAAAAACATCATCTCTGCACCATAATATATAGGTCTACAATATTTCATGTAAATCTATTCAGCCGTTTGTGTGCTACGTGAAATGCAATAGTCTATAGAAAATAAATTGGTGGAAAAATGCATTTTGAGTCACCCCTATACTCTTTGTACCCCCTTAAAGATTGTCCACAAAAATTTACATCATCTGAAAATGTAGAAAATGTAGAGATGTTATGAGTGATGTCATCAGTTAGGTCACTGATCATGTGATGAGTGATGTAATATGTGAGATTATAGGCGGTGCATTGCGGGGTGTAAATTATACTTAGCACAAGTGACCATAACTGTTAAATTTCAATGGGTTTGTGTGTATGAAATCTGAGCCTTCTGCAACGTCCCTTTAACCTTTGGTTTTGTCAGAGTAATTTTTTGTATTCTATTTCTTAACATAACATTAATGTAACCTTTGGTTTTTGTTTCTTTCACTGAATTGTTTTACTTCTATTTCCTAACTATAGTGCACTTGTAACCTTTGGTATTTAAAGTGAATGTATATGTTTTCTTAATCCTATCTTCTAAATATAACATCACTGTAACCTTTTTTTTGTGTGAATTTAACCTTGTTTTTAATATAAATCATGCTACAACTTCACCCATAAGTTTAATTTAACAATATAAGTTTTCACAAGGTTATAAATATATTTTATTTAGACTATACATTTTAAACATAAGAATTTAGAAAAAATAAGGGCAAGGTAACTTATGTAGTTTTTCTATGAATGAAATAGAACAAGTTGTTCTCTTTTTTTTAATCACTTTATGGATCCAGGGATCAGCCATTCATTTGAAAGAGGGGCCTGCACAAGTACTCTGTGGTTACTAGTTCCTGTGATGAAACCATGGTGGATCTGTGGAGTTATCAAATCTTTAACATGCTATAAATATTGTAGACAGACCCCTTAGATTTTAACATTGACATCAGAAAAACCACATCCATGCATTCATATTTGGAAGCCTATGTGTGTTTTACAACATTTTTATTTATTTTATGAGTTCAGCGAATCTGCAGATCTACCCAAACCCAATTTCTGGTTTAAAGCAGTAGGTCCCCACCCATGCACAAGACAAGCCAGACCCTAAATCAGTTATTTTTTTCTTTACCTCTCTTTAGAGAACACTGAAAATCAAAGCTGCATTGTTTTTGGCTTTCCTGCAAAATAACATGCTTTGAAAAAGAATATGGGGGTCATTCTGACCTCGGCGGTAAAAGCCGCTTACCGCCGGTCAGAAGGCCGCCACAATACCGCCGCCAGCCGCCACGGACATTCTGACCCACAACTGCAAAACCTCCGAAAATCCGCCCTCCACTGCAGTCCGCCACATCAGCGGCCAGCGGTAAACTGGAGAAGACCAAACCTCCACCGCCACGCCAACAGAAATACGCCCATCCCATTATGACCCGCAAATCCATGCGGCGGTCATTCAACCGCGGTATTCCATTGGCGGTACACACCGCCGCGCTCAAAATACACACACCTTTACAAACCCCTACCACATTGGACAATTTGAAAGGCACACACCTGAAACACATACACACACCACTCCCACACATCCAATACCATATAAAACACACACCCACATCACCCACAAACCCCTACCAACAAAAACCAGAGACGAAGGAGAGAGAGAGACACATCAGAGAATAGAGAGCCAGACACACAGAGGCACACCGCAACATCACACACACCACATAGAAGCACAAAGCACCACACACCAACACACACATCATCACATACACCACCCCACACCTCATACACACCACCCCATGGCACCACAAAGGCACCCACGCTTTTCGGACCAAGAACTCCGGGTCATGGTGGAGGAGATCATAAGAGTGGAACCCCAGCTCTTCGGCTCACAGGTCCAGCACACCACCATAGCAAGGAAGGCGGAGCTCTGGCAGCGGATCGTGGACAGGGTCAACGCGGTGGGACAGCATCCCAGAAATCGAGAGGACATCCGCAAACGATGGAACGACCTACGGGGGAAGGTGCGCTCGATGGTCTCGCGACACAACATCGCAGTGCAGAAGACTGGCGGGGGACCCCCACCCACTCCACCCGAATTCACAACATGGGAGCAAGAGGTACTCAACATCCTGCATCCTGATGGCCTCGCTGGAGTACACGGAGGAATGGACTCTGGTAAGTACAAGGCCAACCACTTCACCCCCCCCCAGCATGCTAACCCCCGCCCTCACCCCCAACCCCCCAGCACACATCCTCCCTGAGAATGTCTCCCCAGCACAACCCACCCAACACCAACCCCTGCATGCCACCCCCAAACTATGGACACCCATCACCTAAGCATGACCACTGCACATACCCATCACCCCCCCCACAAAACACCCTCACAACACCTCCCCCAAGGGAATGCCAGCACTGGGGGACAAGGGCACCCATAAAACGCAAGCTAATGCACACACAGAAACAATAACCATACCCTCTTACCCCATGCAGGACCCGAACGACAACACACCGGTCAGGAGGGACCAGAAATGTCCATCCCACCCCCGGAACAGGCCCCTAGTGATGACAGATGCTCTGTCGACCTGGAACCTGACGACCAGCCCGGACCATCGGGGACCTCTGGGCAGTCGGTTCCCCTCACCCAGACACAGGCCACTGCAGACCCAACCCCCTCTGGGAACAACAGCACAGCTCCCACCCAGCGGGCCCATGCCTCTGTCTCTAGGACAGGTCAAGCAGCGGTGTGTCTACCACTACAGGGCCCCCAGGGTAACCCACCAACCCAACAACAACAGGGACCTGGGGCAGTGGGAGTGGGCACACCGTCCAGGGGACAGAGGCCCAGGGAAACTGGGCAACTCGGAGGGCTGCTGTGCGACAGTGGGGGGAGGAGAGGCCCAGGGAACCCACTCTCCAAGAGGCCCTCACCACCATCATGGCTGCCTACCACCACTCACAAGAGACGATGGCGACGGTACTGGCCAGGTTCCAGGAGATCCAGGCACAGCAGGAGCAACGCTACATGGGGTTCAGCGACCAACTCAACAACATCTCAACCGCTATGGGGAGCATAGTCCAGGCCCTGAACCGCATAGAGGACACGTTTCGGGACCATGTGGCATCACACAGGGCCCCTGTCACTAGCCAGGAACAGGAACAGCCTAGTGGACAGGAGGCCCCACCACAACGACAGCCCACCAGAACCCCACCTCCTGCTGAACAACAACCGCCCGCAAAAGGAGCCTGAGATCAAAAAAACCGACAGAGTAGGATGTCAAGTCCCCCGCCAGCATCACATACCCCCTGAAGTCCTCCCACTGTTCCACATTGCCACCCTGTCAAACCTTGAACTGCCCCTGCTCCATCCTGCCACAGGCATATGGACAATGCACCTGTGAGACTGAGAACTGGACTCCGCCATGGACATTACTCCACCCCCACCCATCACTGTTTCACTATCATGTACCAATATCTATGCACTAATAATAAATCACACATTGCACTGAAATCAATCAGGACTCAGCCTGTCTTATTTACAAATGTATGACACATTACATATCAATTACGTATTGTTAACATTGTGAATTACACATACCGAGGTAACTTAGCATTAGTCCATGGGCCAACCAAGCCGAGGTCACGCAGTGGCTCATACAGCACAGAAAAGGGAAGGGAAAATCAAACATCATGTTCATAGGTCTGGGGGGAAACCGACAAAGTTGAGATGCAGGAGGCTTTCAGGAAATGTAAAATGGCATGGGTGATTATTACCTGTGTGCTACTGGAAATACTGTTCTATTACTCTGTCCCTGTTGTCTGTGTCGTCCTCTGAGTCTTCCTCCTCTTCACTCTCCGCAGGCTCCACAGCTGCTTCAACACCACCATCTGCACCATCCTCCTGCAGGAAAGGAACCTGACGTCGCAATGCCAGATTGTGAAGCATACAGCAGGCCACAATGATGTGGCACACCTTCTTTGGTGAGTACATCAGGGATCCCCCAGTCATATGCAGGCACCTAAACCAGGCCTTAAGGAGGCCAAAGGTCCTTTCGATGATCCTCCTAGTTCGCCCATGGGCCTCATTGTACCGTTCCTCTGCCCTGGTCCGGGGATTCCTTACTGGGGTCAGTAGCCAAGGCAGGTTGGGGTAACCAGAGTCACCTATTAGCCACACACGTTGTCTCTGTAGCTGCTCCATCACATAGGGGATGCTGCTATTTCGCATCACATACGCGTCATGCACTGACGCTGTGAACTTGGCATTTACATGGGAGATGTACTGGTCAGCCAAACAGACCACCTGGACATTCATCGAATGATAACTTTTTCTGTTTCGGTACACCTGCTCATCGTCTTTTGGGGTACCAAAGCCACATGGGTCCCATCAATGGCACCAATGATGTTGGGGATATGTCCAAGGGCATAGAAATCACCCTTCACTGTAGGCAAGTCACCCTCCTCTGGGAAAATGATGTAGCTCCGCATGAGTTTCATCAGGGCAGACAACACTCTGCTCAAAATCTTTGAAAACATAGGCTGAGACATTCCAGATGACATGGCCACTGTGGTCTGGAATGACCCACTTGCCAAAAAATGGAGGACTGACAAAACCTGCACCAGAGGGGGAATCCCTGTGGGTTGGCGGATGGGGGACATCAGGGCTGGCTCCAGCTGGGCACACAGTTCATGGATAGTGGCACGGTCAAGTCTGTATCGAAGTATTATATGGCGTTCTTCCATTGTCGACAGGTCCACCAGCGGTCGGTACACGCGAGGATTCCTCCTTCTCATCGCAAGTCCCAGCGGACGGTGCCTAGGAAGGACAACATGGAGCACAGAGTCAGCCAAACCACAGGTACGTACAGACAGCTTGCACAGTTAAAGAATGGCAATGGGTTGAAAGGCGTGTATGTGTGGCAATGCAAGGCCTAGGCCTGTGTGTCGCAGTCAAAATTAAGCCATGTAGGCCCTTGAAATGGCGGCTGCCTGACCTGTGAAGTGGGACAATGGGATGTGAGGTCAATGCGCTGGCGGGGCACACCGTGGCGGTAGGCGGTCGAAGACCGCGGCGCAAAGCCGCATTGGTTAACATTGAAGCCTATGGGTTTCAGGAGCCAATGACGATGTGCGCCGGCGGTCGCGGTACGCACCGCCGCGGGCGTGACCGCCATTTTCTATCTGCTTAATCACTCGAGACCTGATCATCCACAGGAGAGGACCTATACTGCAAGTGCTGTTGTGACCTCGGTCTGGAAGATACAATGGCTGCTGCGACTGGGGAAAGGGCCCCTGCCTTCACGTCTGAAGAGTTGGAGAAGCTCGTGGATGGGGTCCTCCCCCAGTATGCGCTACTCTACGGTCCTCCAGACCAACAAGTGAGTACACCGGGTGCACATGGAATGGGCTATGCCTGTGTGGATTGGGGTGGATGTAAGTTGGTGGGGTGGGGGGCGAATGAGGAGTGCAACGCCCGACAGATGAGAGCATGTGCCATATGGCAAAGTTGGTGGGGGGGGCAATCACATCTAACATGCAGGTCATTGATGATTTCCTCCTTTCCACCCTGTACATGTCAAATAGGTCAGCGCCCATCAGAAGATCGAGATTTGGCGTGCCATCGCCAAGGAAGTCCGGAACTTGGGGGTCCACAACAGACGGGGCACCCACTGCCGCAAGAGGTGGGAGGACATCCGCCGCGGAACAAGGAAGACCACAGAAACACTGCTGGGGATGGCCTCCCAACCTAGGAGGGGTGCCAGTCACACCATGACCCCCCTGATGTCCCGGATCCTGGCGGTGGCCTACCCAGAATTGGATGGGCGCTTTAAGACATCACAGCAGACACAAGGGGGTGAGTATCAGCACATTCTCCTATCTTTCTGCGCAGTGGAGGCGTCTGGGTGGGGGAGGAGGGCTGTGGGTGACATTAGGCCAGGGCGCTTTCTGTAGTGTAGTCCTCTCCCTTAGGCATGGCCCTGTGCCCCCGGCCCCCACCTCTGTAGGGTGACAAGTACAGCCATTGAAGGTCCAGCATCTCCCATGTGCGCGTTTGATGTCTCTTGGCCTGTTGTCCTAGTCAGTAGTACTGAGTAGTGTACCCCGAATGCGCGGCTTAGTGCATTTGGCTCCTGTGTCTGTCCTCTCCGCCAACGGTGTTGACATTGCATGCACTCAACCTGGTCTTCTTTTTTCTCCCCCCACCCTTTCTCTTCATCTTCTTGTGCATGTGTGCATTAGCATCATCAGGCGGAGGAGATTTGGCATCGGAGCACGAGGGAGCTGCAGGACACAAGGCCCCGGTGGGCCCATGAACAGACACCGAGGGCACCAGTGATCCGGAGGGCGAGGGGAGCACCACGACGGGGACCGCTGGTGAGAGCAGCGACAGCGACATGTCCTCGGATGGGAGCTCCCTAGCGGTGGCGGCAACATCCGTGCCCCCCGCCTCTACAGGTACAGCCGCCACCCAGCGCACCAGCCCCGCCCTCCCAGCAGCCCCTCAGTCTTCGCTCCGTGCCCGTTCGCCCAGGAAGGCGCGCGTCTCCTTCGCCCCAGGCACCTCAGCCCCTGCCCCTGTTGCCTCTGCTGCCCTCAGTGCGGAGCTCATTGACCTGGTAAGGACGCTCATTGTTGGGCAGACGACCCTTTTGAATGCCATCCAGGGTGTGCAAAGGGAGGTGCAACAGAGCAATGCGTACCTGGAGGGCATTCATTCGGGTCAGGCTGCCCATCAACGAGCGTTCACTGCTCTGGCCTCAGCACTGACGGCAGCCATTGTCCCTGTTTCCAGCCTCCCTCTTCTTACTGCCTCCAGCCTTTCTCTGTCTCCTGTTCCTCAGCCTATCCCATCCACACCATCAGACCAGCCTGCACACACCTCAACACCCAAGAGCAGCTCATCCAAACACAAGCACCACAGATCCCACAAACACTCACCCAAGCAACACCCAGATGCAGACATGCCAACAGCCACTGCCACCCCTGTGTCCCCCTCCTCCTCGTCTCCCTCCTCCCTCCCTGTGACGTCTACACTCACACCTGCATGCACCCCAACATCAGCCAGTGCTTCCATCACCACCTCACCCTCCAGTACAGTCCACACTCGTGCAGTCACCACCCCCACTGCCATTTACACGTCCCCTGTGTCCTCTCCCACTGTGTCTGTCACCCCCTCTTCCAAGACACACAAACGCAGGCAGCCACCCACCCAACAGCCATCCACCTCACGTCAGCCTACAGCACCAGCACCTTCACCCAATGACAGCACACCTGACTCTCCTACAACCACATCCTCCACCTCCACTTCCATCTCCACTTCTCCTACCCTTTACCTTGGCCCTAAAAAACTTTTCATGGCTAACCTTTACCTCTTTCCCCCCGATGAGCTCCCCCCTCCATCTTCAAAGAGTCCCAAGAGCACCGCAGCCACCACCAGCCCAGCTTCGGGTGTCACTGTTGTGCATGGGTTCTGGAGCCCACCCTTTGCCAGCAGTGACACATCGATCAGCAGCAAGGACACGTCCAGCCCCCCCCCCCGGCAAGAGGACCCGCAAAAACAAGGGCCGCCGTGCGAGGACCGACAGGGCTGCCCCCAAGGAGCAATGTGCGGCCACTTCACCACCCACACCATCTAGGGGAGGCAAGGGCCCATGAGCCCCATCAAAGGAGCGGAAGGGCAGCAGGAGCGCGGAGAAGGTGGACCCCACATGTCACATCCCAGCTGGGAAGGAGGACACTAAGGAGGCCAGGAGTCCGTCCCCGAAGGGTCCAGAAACGTCACGGTCCGAGGGCGACTGAGCAGGGAGTCCAGGCCAGGTCTGGCTCCCTTGACCTGCTGGATGAGCACCGCTGAACAGGGCCCGCGGGGCAGAAGAGCACTGCTGAACAGGGCCCGCGGTGCAGAAGAGCACCGCTGAACAGGGCCCCGCCGTGAGGATAGGCACCGCTGAAGAGGGCCCCGCCGTCTCAAGCACCGCTCCGCTGGGCCCTTCTTCTCAAGCACCGCTCCGCTGGGCCCCGCCGTCTCAAGGACCACTCCGCTGGGCCCTTCCTCTCAAGCACCGCTCCGCTGGGCCCCGCTGTCTCTCCACCTCTCCGCTGGGCCCTTCTTCTCAAGCACCGCTCCGCTGGGCCCTTCCTCTCAAGCACCGCTCCGCTGGGCCCTTCCTGTCAAGCACCGCTCCGCTGGGCCCTTCATCTCAAGCACCGCTCAGCTGGGCCCCGCCGTCTCAAGCACCGCTCCGCTGGGCCCCGCTGTCTCTCCACCTCTCCGCTGGGCCCTTCATCTCAAGCCCCGCTCCGCTGGGCCCTTCCTCTCAAGTACCGCTCCGCTGGGCCCTTCCTGTCAAGCACTGCTCCGCTGGGCCCCGCCGTCTCAAGCACTGCTCCGCTGGGCCCTTCTTCTCAAGCACCGCTCCGCTGGGCCCCGCCGTCTCAAGGACCGCTCCGCTGGGCCCTTCCTCTCAAGCACCGCTCCGCTGGGCCCTTCCTGTCAAGCACCGCTCCGCTGGGCCCTTCATCTCAAGCACCGCTCCGCTGGGCCCCGCCGTCTCAAGCACCGCTCCGCTGGGCCCTTCTTCTCAAGCACCGCTCCGCTGGGCCCTTCCTCTCAAGCACCGCTCCGCTGGGCCCCACTGTCTCTCCACCTCTCCGCTGGGCCCTTCCTCTCAAGCACCGCTCCGCTGGGCCCTTCCTGTCAAGCACCGCTCCGCTGGGCCCCGCCGTCTCAAGCACCGCTCCGCTGGGCCCCGCTTCTCAAGCACCGCTCCGCTGGGCCCCGCCGTCTCAAGGACCGCTCCGCTGGGCCCTTCCTCTCAAGCACCGCTCCGCTGGGCCCTTCCTGTCAAGCACCGCTCCTCTGGGCCCTTCATCTCAAGCACCGCTCCGCTGGGCCCTGCCGTCTCAAGCACCGCTCCGCTGGGCCCTTCTTCTCAAGCACCGCTCTGCTGGGCCCTTCCTCTCAAGCACCGCTCCGCTGGGCCCCGCTGTCTCTCCACCTCTCCGCTGGGCCCTTCCTCTCAAGCACCGCTCCGCTGGGCCCTTCCTCTCAAGCACCGCTCCGCTGGGCCCCGCTGTCTCTCCACCTCTCCGCTGGGCCCTTCCTCTCAAGCACCGCTCCGCTGGGCCCTTCCTGTCAAGCACCGCTCTCGCTGGGCCCCGCCGTCTCAAGCACCGCTCCGCTGGGCCCTTCTTCTCAAGCACCGCTCCGCTGGGCGCTTCATCTCAAGCACCGCTCCGCTGGGCCCCGCCGTCTCAAGCACCGCTCCGCTGGGCCCTTCCTGTCAAGCACCGCTCCGCTGGGCCCCGCCGTCTCAAGCACCGCTCCGCTGGGCCCTTCTTCTCAAGCACCGCTCCGCTGGGCCCTTCATCTCAAGCACCGCTCCGCTGGGCCCCGCCGTCTCAAGCACCGCTCCGCTGGGCCCTTCCTGTCAAGCACCGCTCCGCTGGGCCCTTCTTCTCAAGCACCGCTCCGCTGGGCCCCGCCGTCTCAAGCACCGCTCCGCTGGGCCCTTCCTCTCAAGCACCGCTCCGCTGGGCACCGCCGTCTCAATCACTGTTTATGGTTCACTGTGCCCACTATGCCTCCTCCTTGACCAGTGGAGACTGTCATCCACCTGATGGACTGTGGCTTTGCACTCCCCAGGATGGTACAGTGGGCAGCCCACCCACTGTAGAGACATTGAGAGACTGTGGCTTTGCACTCCCCAGGATGGTACAGTGGGCAGCCCACCCACTGTAGAGACATTGAGAGACTGTGGCTTTGCACTCCCCAGGATGGTACAGTGGGCAGCCCACCCACTGTAGAGACATTGAGAGACTGTGGCTTTGCACTCCCCAGGATGGTACAGTGGGCAGCCCACCCACTGTAGAGACATTGAGAGACTGTGGCTTTGCACTCCCCAGGATGGTACAGTGGGCATTCCACCCACTGTAGAGACATTGAGAGACTGTGGCTTTGCACTCCCCAGGATGGTACAGTGGGCAGCCCACCCACTGTAGTGACATTGAGAGACTGTGGCTTTGCACTCCCCAGGATGGTACAGTGGGCAGCCCACCCACTGTAGAGACATTGAGAGACTGTGGCTTTGCACTCCCCAGGATGGTACAGTGGGCATGGTGGCTCCTCGTGGATCTGGCGTCGTGGACTCATGTGGCTGTGGTGCCCCCCCCTTCCCTTCCCCCTGAGGTGCCTGTAGTTTTTACATCTGATGCCCCTGCAGTGTTCTCTCCAAAGGACTCAGGTCTCCTGTGTGGGCTTTGCCCTTGTTTCTCAAAACTTTGGCCCACGGACATGATGAATTCGTAGGATGTGCAGGACTTGTTACTTCAGTTATACACTGATGTGTATGTCATTTGTTTTCTTGTGAATATCTTTCATGGTTGTACGATAATTTTCAGGAGCTTTTTGGTACATAAATATTTATTCCAAATTTGATTATGTCGTAGCATTTTTCTGGGGTGTTTGGGTGGTGTCACTGTGACTTGTTGCTCTGCATTGGTGTGTACATAGTTGGGGGGGGTCGCATATGTGTGTGCCCGTAACCTTTTGTCCTCCCCCCTCCCGTGTGTCGTAGGTGCAGTACTCACCGTTGTCGTCTGCACCGGACTTCGTACTCGTGGTAGATGAGAAGGTAGACGAGAGCAGGTAGGATGTTTAATTCGGGTTCCATGCTGTCCTCCTTCCTCCTGGAGTGCGTAGTGGTGAGCGTTTTCCCGTTCGCAGTCTGTTTCCGCCGTGTTTTTATCGGTGGTGCTCCCGCCCCGGAAAAGGTGGCGGATTGGTGAGTTGTGATAGTGTGGGCGGTACATTGTCTGCCGCCTGGCTGTTGGCGGTGACCGCCGCGCTGTTTGTTTGTACCGCCGTGGCGGTCGGAGTGTTAAAGTGGCTGTCTGTGTTGGCGGTTCCCGCCAGGGTCAGAATTCCATATTTTTTACCGCCAGCCTGTTGGCGGGTTGGCCGCCGCTTTAACACCGACCGCCAGGGTTAGAATCACCCCCTATGTCTTCTTCAGAAGAGAGAAGAGAAGCAGAACACCATGATGATAAGGAAGAAGACTTGGCAACTTCCAAGAATGAGTCTGAGGTGAGAAAGCATTTCTCTATCCCTTCAGGAGAAGAAAAGCTTGTGGCTAAAATTGTAGAGTGTAACTTATGTCACAAAAAACCTATTGTGTAGAACAGGCAAAAAGTATTCCCATGGCATTTCGTCTAAGTGTGTAAACATTTTAAGACCATTCACTCATGCACATATAACAGGATGATGCGAGACTAGGAAGGCGGTGGAGCATCATTAGCAACTGGGCCATCTGTGCAA
Organism: Pleurodeles waltl; assembly: GCF_031143425.1. NCBI lineage: Eukaryota > Metazoa > Chordata > Amphibia > Caudata > Salamandridae > Pleurodeles > Pleurodeles waltl. The sequence continues at coordinate 729,395,131 of NC_090437.1, forward strand.
CAATCAGCACCTGACTAGATGATTACTATCCCTGGTTTTGCACGAAAACTGTTGGAGATGGTCACTAATTGAGGGAAATGTCATATGCCAGTGGGACTGAATATATCTTCTGTTGCTGACTACATGGATGCTGTCAACAATCACAACACTTATTTTTTTTTTCCTCAATGTTCCACATTCCATTGTTCATAATGACTGAAGCCAGTTTCTTCCTCCAGGTTGCCTACACTTACCACTTTTACAACACTGGTTATTTTTGTTCACAAAGAAAAAATTAAAAAAAATATATTTTTATTGAAAATTCTAACCTAAAAAAATTGTTCTTTTTAGAACCACTTCATCTGGTCAAATTAACAGCTAACTACATGCTCTATGTTTTTATGCAATTGTGTGTTTAACTGTATAAGTGAAATCAAAGTAGCACAACTGACTATGTTAATATTCACCAAGCGGAACAAACCTATAAAGTATTAGGAAGACACTAGCAAATATTTTGCAATGTCATCTAGAATACTAAAATGGAAATTTATTTATATGTGGCTGTACAAGAATCTTAGTGGATGTGTATTGGCTGTATGGGTATATCACTGTGTGTAAGTGGCTTTCTTGGTCTGTGAGCAGCTGTATGGGTCTATGAGGGTATGTATAAGTGGTTACGTGAATAAGTGTGTGAGTTCCTGTATGGATATAGGAGTCTATATGTGTAGGTGTTTGCTTGTGGAAATGAGTGTGTGGATGACTGTGTGAGAGTGAAAATGAGTGTACGTGTCTGTGTGGCTGTGCCAGTACCTGTGTGAGTGATTATATGGGTGTGTTAGTGGTGATATAAAAGCCTGTGTGTGTAAGTGGGTTTGTGACTGTGTGGGTGTGAATGAGGCTGTATGAATATGTGGGTGGATATCTGAGTGGCTGTGTGGGTATGTCAGTAGCATGTCAGTGGCTGTGTGAGTGACTGTATGGGTATGTTAGTGGGGATGTAAATGTCTGTTGTGGAAGTTGGTATGGAAGTGGGTTTGTGAGTGTCTGTATAGGTTTGTGAGTGGGAGTGAGAGTAGGTGAATGGGTATGTGAGTGGCTCTGTGAGTGTTTGAGTTGGTGTGTGAATTTTTGTATGGGTGTATAAGTCTATGTGAGCAGGTGTGTGCATGTGCAAATGGGTGTGTGAGTGACTGTATGAGAATGTGAGTTGGTGTGTGGGTGACTCTATGGGTACGTTAGTTGGTATTGAAATGTCTGTGTGGGTCTGTAAGTGGGTTTGTGAGTGTGCGAGTAGATGTGTGAGTCTGTGAATAGGTATTACAGTAGCTTTATGGGTGGGTGAGTGAGCAGGTGTCTGAGTGGGAGTACGGCTGTGTGAGTTATGTGTGAGTATCTGTATGGGTGTATTTGTAAGTAGGTATGTGGGTGTATGAGTAGCTATGTGAATGTTTACATGGGTGTACAAGTCGCTATCTGAATGACTGGGTAGATATGTGAGAATTGTGTATCTGTATAGATGTGTGTGTGAACATGTAACCAGCTTTATGGGACTGTAAGTGGGTGTCTGACTGTATAAACGGGTGTACTTTTTAAAATTATTGTAGACCATAACACCCTCTCAATGTAATCTAATACAACACCACTGGAAAAACTACTTTGCAAATCACATTACTTCAGTAAAAGGTGCCATTCACCTGTATAAAAAAGAAAAAAAAAAACAATTAGTATTATGATATATGCATTTATAATTTAAACTTAGAAATTTCAAAAATGCATAACTTCATAATAGCAATAAACCACAACACCTTTCCATACTCTAATGCTATGTTATAGCAAAAATAAACACTTCATTTTCTTATTTTTACTTCTCTCAAATTTTATACAGCATTAATGTTCTATTGCATAAAGAATCATCATTGAACAGTGGGGCAAGAGCAATCATATAGACTATAAAAACAAATGCAGAATGGCACAGTATGTCACTGCAAACAAGCAACACTGCACAATAAACTTACTGCAATTTTTGAACATTCATTGTATCTGTATTTGCACTACTAATCCAAAGAAACATATGCTGTAAATCAGAACTGCAATATTAGAAGTGTTTGTAAATAAATAAGGCACACCAGCATAGTCAAAGTCTCATAAAGACATAACCCTTGGTAGGCAATATAGGGGGTCATTCAGACCCCGGCAGGCAAACCGCCGAATGACCGCACCGCGGTCAAAAGACCGCGGCGGCCATTCTGTGTTTTCCGCTGGGCTGGCGGGCGACCGCCAGAAGGCCGCCCGCCAGCCCAGCGGGAAAACCCTTCCCACGAGGAAGCCGGCTCCGAATGGAGCCGGCGGAGTGGGAAGGGTGCGCTGGGTGCAGTAGCACCCGTCGCGAATTTCAGTGTCTGCTATGCAGACACTGAAATTCAAAGTGTGGCCCGCTTACGGGGGCCCCTGCAGTGCCCATGCCATTGGCATGGGCACTGCAGGGGCCCCCAGGGGCCCCACGACACCCCTCACCCCCATCCTGTTCCTGGCGGTTGGAACCGCCAGGAACAGGATGGCGGTGAGGGGGTCGGAATCCCCCATGGCAGCGGAAAACCGGGGGGACACCGCCGGTTTTCCTGTTCTGACCGCGGCCAAACCGCCGCGGTCAGAATGCCCTGCGGGGCACCGCCAGCCTGTTGGCGGTGCTCCCGCCGACCCCGGCCCCGGCGGTCAATGACCGCCGGGGTCGGAATGACCCCCATAATGTTCTAAATCTTGATAATGCATCTACAATAACTAGATTTTTCCACTTTTACAACTGTGCCCTGCTGCGAATTTTGGTTCTAAGAGCAAAAGATAAGAATTTAGGGTCAGATGCACAGCCATATTTTTTGTGACTTGCAATGTGCAACTCTTTTGCAAGTCACAAAGTGTGAGTCACAAAACCAAATACACAACATTGTCAATGACACTGTTTGAGATTCCCAAAGGGGTCGCAAATGACTTACCTCGTTAATATTCATGAGGTTGGTCACAATTTGCAACCCCATTGCAAATGGCTGCACTCATTCACAGGGATGATGCCCTCTGGGGGACAGCAGACCACCATGTCTGTGACTGCTTTTAAATTAAGGAGTTTTTTAAAAAAATGCAGTTGTTTTCCTTAAAGGAAAATGGGGTGGGATGCATTTAAAAAAAATGAATTAATTTTCATTTTTCAATTTTTCGGAGTAGACAGTGGTCCATGGGACAACTGCTTGCTCTGAAAAAATATTTTCACATCCATTTACAAAGGGGAAGGGGTTCCGTGGAGACCTTTTTCCATTTATGAATAGGTTAGCACCAATTTGAAATTGGTGGTAACTGAGATTGTTTTGAAACTGCAATTGTGGTCACAAAACAATCATTCATCCCATGTGACTCACAATTTGGAAGGAATCCCCTTGGGACGCCCCTTCCTAATTGCTAGTGGCAAATCCCTCTTAAACAAGTCAGTAATTATGACCGACTCCCAAAATAGAGATGGTATTTCACACCAGCCCATTTTGCGGTCGCAAACAGCAATTTTCGATTTTTGCGATCATGTTAGGCCATCGTACTTTGGGCCCCTAAGAACTTCTAAGGCAATCTTTAGCTGAATTTAAAGTTCATGTCATTACATTCTGTCCATCCACTTCTACTGTTTGGATAGACAGCATAATGATTAGATCTAATGCTAGTTCCTTCATGAAAACAGATAGTGATAAAAGTGCATGTTGTACAAGAAGTAAATATTTGTTCTGCTGCTTTAAAGTTAGTAATCTCAGTATCTAATTCACTACCATCGGCTCTGCATCACTGTAGCATTAAAATATCATATTTCCCAGTTCTTGCTACACATAAAGTCAACAGAACATCTGTTCAACAATTTGGATATACATTATTTTGTGCAGCTTTTCTCACTGATCTACACTTTTGGAATTTGGTAACATTAAACCAATAAAACCCACTGATTATATTTGCATAGTTGATGAGTATGAGCAATCTTCACATTCATAGTGCCACATGTAACTAACTCCAAACAACTCATTAACAGGTATCTCATTGTCTTATAAAAAAGCAAACATCACCATTAAAAACTCCTGTGCATCCTCTTGTATCCTGAGTAAACTGTACAGATCCCTTACACATATCTACAGTATCTTGAAATACTGATACAGAATGTATTTGTGTTCCCTCACTACGTAGATGGTTCAACAAAGCACACAGTGCAGAACACAAAACCTTTTGTTGTTTCTCTTAAATTGTATCTGCAACAAGAGAAATGTGAACAATACTTTTACCCCAATATTAGCATAGCAGTTCACACCAAAGGGGGTTGACAATTGATGACCAATAATAGCTACATCATTTTAAATTTTCTGTTTCCTAACAACTTCCTTCTTCTTTTTAATTGCTTTCTTTGCAACTCCATCACTGCCCTAGTTTGAAACTTTCTGCTTTGGACAGATGGATCAGTTCTCATTAAATGGAAACTGTCATAAATGAGGAGCATACAGACTTCTTAATTGGTTGTATTCCTTAACACAACTAGAGTCTCTGTTTACTCTGTTGTCATCAAATGCAACAGAATACAACCAAGCATTGCCCTAACTTGAGACAATGCTACTTATGACATGCCTTCCCAAAACACTGTACTACCAATAATTATAAATGTTGCATCTTAACTTAAACCTTGTGATTTAGAATAGTAACAGCTAGAGAAACTGGTAACTGTTTTCGTTGAACATCTTTTAAAAAAAAATGTGCACTAGATTGTCCAATTTGCTTTGCATTGTCAGTCTAATCAAATTTAAATCACAAGGTATTCTACCTCATTCCTATTTGGAAAATTAATAAAATCAACAACTTTACCCATAGCACCATTAACCAAACCTTTTATATTTAAATGTTGGCACAATATCATCCTACAGTTTTTGACTGGACTTAAACGTTTCTCCAGTCCAGCAGGTTGTGAAACAGATTTTTCTAATGAATCCAGTTTTGCTTGTAACTTTTCATTTAGAAATAAAAATATACCCTGGTGTTCCATTTTAAATATTGCCTTCATTTGCAAACTTTTTCGTTTTTACAGTTCCAGCAATTCATTGTTCAAAGATGCACAATCCCCCAATGTATACATTAGGCAAACAATATGTTTACCTTCTTGTATAATGCTGAACATTAGTTTTGATGCTGTCTTCGTGTTGGATAAAGTTTTTTAAGAAGATGACTTTCCGGGATGCACCTTTCCTGTTTTAAAAGAACACATACTCTAATATCTTTCAAAATATGTTCCTAGTTTCCTCATCAAGCAGTGTTTTGAACACAGTCTGACACTTCACAGGTGTCAGTTGCTGTAGCTCTCCAAAATAATCAAATGTTTTCCTCCAATTAGAACATAGTAATCCCGTCTCAGAACCTCTTCTATTCTCAAGTGTACAGAGGCAAGTATTCAGTTTGAGCCCATGCTCACTTAATCAATGAATAAAAGTTTAGACTTTTTCATTACTCTTGAAACTTCATAACAACTTCACCATATGGCATTTGGTATTCCAGTTTGTTGCCATGTTCCACAGACAGCATCAAAAGTCGATGTAACATAATACCTGTGGTCTTGGATGCTGCTAATCCAGTAGGTGCTGAACCCACACAGTCTTTTGTAGAAAAGCAGTATGAACTTGTATTAAGAATCGTTTACTAGTATCAGCTTGACCCTGACATACAACAGTATAGGTTTAAATGTTGAGCATGCACACTCTTTCTTTTCATGAAGCAATCCATGTTCAACTGTAGCTCTCACCTCCATATATATTTCCTTTTCCTCATCATTTAGCTGTGTCATTACATGTGCCAAATCAATTGTTTCCTCTCTTTCTTGCTCCACTGCAGTCGCCACCGCATTCATTGTAATAGCAGCCTCATATTCAACTATTGGCTGTCCAAGTAGGCCCTGACTTTGATGACCTGAACTTTGGCTACTTCGGGAATTCTCTTCAGCTACCTCAGCAGTAACTATATCTTCTTGTTGAATTTCATCATTCAACATTTTAAAGTAGTTGGGAAATTCTGAGCACTCAATGCCATGCTTTGCAGGATTGAAAGTCTTCATAGCAGCCAAACTCTCAGTTTCAGAACACCAAGGTTTAAACAGCTTCAAAAAGTGCCAAATAGAAAACGTTTCTTTTTTCAGAAGCCAGGCAACTCAGTATGGTTAATTAGACTGCTTTGCTATGTCACATCAAATAGCCAGGGCAAGCAATTCCTGCAAATTTGTCTTTGTCTACATTTCCTGTCAAATTGTTTCTATACATATAGTACTGGAGTACTTCATAAAGACAAACATTTACAAGATGTATATCCCTTTTTAGATAGTAAGTGTCCAGTATGTTTGTTTTTATAATGTCTCTACTATCTGGCTCAAATTTGGAAAGATATTGAATTTCTGGAAAAGATTAAAAAACTCTGGGGCCTATTGACAAGTCCTGTGTGCCACTGGTGTGTCACTTTTCATGATGCACCAGTGGTGCATACTGCTGGACCATATTTACAAGGCCACTCAAAGCCATGTTGTGTGGTTTGTCATGGCCTTGTAGATATGGTGTGAGTCAACGCAGCACAAGTCGCTGCGTTGCCTTACACTGTGTCAGGGAGGCATTCCTTGGGCATTGTGGTGGGTTTTCCCTTGCTGCACTCAGTAGTTTTGACACATTCCTAGATTTGCAAGACATTGGTGGTCATTCTAACCTTGGCGGTAAAAGCCACTTACCGCTGTCAGAAGACCGCCAACATCCCGCCGCGGCCGTGGTAAACCGCCACGGTCATTCTGACCCACAACAGGCAAACCGCCAAAATACAGACATCCACAAAAGTCCGCCACACCAAAGGCCAGCGAGAAACTGGCGAAGACCAAACCTCCACCGTCACGCCAACAGAAATACGCCAACACTATCACGACACACGAATCCACGCGGCGGTCTTTCAACCGCGGTATTCCATTGGCGTACACACCGCGGCGCTCAAAATACACACACACATACAAAACACCGCCACATTGGACAATTCGAAATACACACACCTGCTACACATACACACACCACTCCCACACACCCAATACAATATAAAACACACACCCACATCACCCACAAACACCCACTTCTACAGAATCGGGACCACGCACTGAGAAAAAGAGAACTGAGCACCCAGACGCGCATTTAACTTTCACCCAGCAATATTTCCACTCACTTCACACAACACACCAATACACATCACCACACAATCCACCCCACACATCACCCACACCACCCCATGGCACCGCAAAGACACCCCAGGTTCTCCGAGGATGAACTCAGGGTCATGGTGGAGGAAATTGTACGGGTAGAGCCACAGCTCTTCGGGACACAGGTGCAACACACCACCATTGCCAGGAAGATGGAGCTCTGGAGCAGAATAGTCGATAGGGTCAACGCTGTGGGACAGCACCCAAGAAATAGGGACGACATCAGGAACGGTGGAACGACCTACGGGGGAAGGTGCGTTCAATGGTATCCAGGCACAACATCGCGGTGCAGTGGACTGGCGGCGGACCCCCACCTCCTCCCCCAGAATTTACAACATGGGAGGAGCAAGTCTTGGCGATCCTGCATCCTGAGGGCCTCGCAGGAGTATCTGGAGGAATGGACTCTGGTAAGTCTCATCTTCACTACTTCTTCCCCCCCACCCCACCAGCATGCCAACTCATACCCCCACCCTCACCCCCATCACATCCTGCTCCTTGCAAATGTCTCCACATCACAGCCCACCCATCCCAACACCAAGCCCTGCATGCGACCACAAGGACACCCATCACCAAAGCATGCCCACTGCACATACCCATCCCCCACCAAATCACCGTCACAAAAGCCCCCACACGGGAATGCCAGCACTGGGGTACAAGGGCACCCACCCATTACACGCTATGGCACACACAAATGTAATAACCATACTTTTATACCCCTGCAGGACCCGAACGCCACGTCACCGCGCAGGAGGGTCCACAAATGTCCACTCCACTCCCAGAAGAGGCCCACAGTGAGGACAGCACCTCTGTCGACCTGGATCTAGATGACCAGCCCGGCCCATCGGGGACCTTGGGACAGTCGGTTCCCCTCAGACAACCACAGCCCTTAGCAGACCGTCCCCCCTCTGGCAACACCAGCACAGCACCCACCCAACGGGCCCATACCTTAGTCCCCAGGACACGTCAATCAGCGGTGTGTCCACCACTACAGGGCACCCAGGTTAACCCACCACACCAACAACAACAGGGACCTGGGGGCAGTGGTAGTGGGCACACGGTCCAGGGGACAGAGGCACAGGGAAACAGGGGAACTGGGAGGGCTGCTGTGCGACAGGGGGGGGACAGGCCAAGGGAACCCACTCTCCACGAGGCCCTCTCCAACATCATGGGAGCATACCACCACTCCCAGGATACGATGGCGACGGTCCTGGCCAGGTTTCAGGAAATCCAGCTTCTGCAGGAGGAACAGTATTTGGGGTTCAGGGAGGAACTACGAAACATCAGTTCCGCCCTGGCCACCATTGTAGGGGCTCTGAATCAGGTAGTCACCACATTGCGGGACACTGTGGCAGGACAAAGGGCCCCTGACACTAGCATGGATCAAGAACTGCCTACCACCTCCTCCGGCGCTAGTGGACAGGAGGCCCCGCCACAGGACCAACAGGACCAACAGGCCACCAGCACCCCACCCCCTGCAGAAGGAGAACCACCCCGCAAGCGGGCCCTGAGATCCAGGAAGAGTAAGATGCCAAGACCCCCGCCGGGAAAGGATACCTCCCTGATTGTCATCCCACTGTCCCACATTGACACCCTGTCCATTCTTATACTGCCCATGCTCCACTTTCCACAGGCATTTGGACATTGCACCTGTGAGACTAATAGTCTGGACTCTGCCATGGACAATCCTCCACCATCACCCCTCACCGATTTGCAATCACCCACCAATATAGAGCACTGAAATAAACACAGTTATTGCACAAAACAATCAGGAGTCTGGCTGTGATTTTTTACTAATGTATTAGACATTACCGTCCCAAAATGCGTATTTACATTGTGATGCCAACATACCACTGTCACACAGCTGTAGTCCATGGGAAAACAAAGCAGATGTCACACACTGGGGGCCACATCTCTGAGTTTGGAAGGGAAAGTCACAACTCAGTTACCATACACTGGAGGAAAAGGTCAGACAGTAGAGAGGTAGTAGGGGTTAAGTATATGTAAAATGACGGGTTGGACTCTTACCTGTGTGTCATTGAAAATACTGCTGTATTACTGTGTTCCTGTTGTCTATGTCGTCCTCTTCGGCTTCCTCTTCTTCACTCTCCACAGGCTCCACAGCTGCCACAACACCACCATCTGGACCATCCTCCTGCAGAAAAGGCACCTGGCGTCGCAAAGCCAGGTTGTGAAGCATACAGCAGGCCACGATTATCTGGCACACCTTCTTTGGTGAGTACAGTAGGGATCCACCTGTCATATGGAGGCAGCGGAACCTGGCCTTCAGAAGGCCGAAGGTACGCTCGATCACCCTCCTAGTTCTCCCATGGGCCTCATTGTACCGTTCCTCTGCCCTTGTCCGGGGATTCCTCACTGGGGTCAGTAGCCAGGACAGGATGGGGTAACCAGAGTCACCAATTAGCCACACACGGTGCCTCTGGAGTTCACCGATCACGTAAGGGATGCTGCTATTCCGCATGATGTACGTGTCATGCATGGAGCCAGGGAACTTGGCATTAACATGGGAGATGTACTGGTCTGCCAAACACACCATCAGTACATTCATCGAATGATAACTCTTTCTGTTTCTGTACACTTGTTCACTCCTGCTGGGGGGTACTAAAGCCACATGGGTCCCATCAATGGCACCTATGATGTTGGGGATATGTCCAAGGGTATAGAAATCACTTTTCACTGTAGGCAAATCCTCCACCTCAGGGAAAACAATGTAGCTCCGCATGTATTTCAGAAGGGCAGACAACACTCTGGACAACACCTTGGAAAACATAGGCTGGGACATCCCTGATGATATGGCCACTGTTGTTTGAAATGACCCACCTGCAAAGAAATGGAGTACTGACAGCACCTGCACTAGAGGTGGGATCCCTGTGGGTTGGCGGATGGGTGACATCAGGTCTGGCTCCAGATGGGCACACAGTTCCTGAATAGTGGCTCGGTCAAGCCTGTATGTCAGTATGACATGTCTTTCCTCCATTGTCGACAGGTCTACCAGCGGTCTGTACACAGGAAGATTCCTCCATCTCCTCGCATGTCCCAGCGGACGGTGCCTATGTAGGACAACAGCGAGCACAGAGTCAATCAGGCCACAGGTACGTAACCACAGTTTCCAAAAAACACAATTCCCAATGCATTGAATGGTTTGTAGGAGTGTTGCTGCAAGGCCTAGGTATGTGTGACGCAGTTAAAATTAAGCCATGTGGGCCCTTGAAATGGCGGCTGCCTGACCTGTGAGGTGTGACAATGGGATGTGAGGTCAATGCGCTGGCGTGGCACACCGTGGCGGTAGGCGGTCGAAGACCGCTGCGTAAAGCAGCATTGGTTAACATTGAACCCTATGGCTCTCAGGAGCCAATGACGATGTGCGCCGGCGGTCGCGGAACGCACCGCCGCGGTACGCACCGTCGCGGGCGTGACAGCCATTTTCTATCTGCTTAATCACTCGATACCTGATCTTCGACAGGAGAGGACCTACACTGCAAGTGCTGCTGTGACCTCGGTCTGGAAGAGACAATGGCTCATGCGACTGGGGAAAGGGCCCCTGCCTTCACTGCACAGGAATTGGAGAAACTCGTGGATGGGGTCCTCCCCCAGAATGCGCTACTCTACGGTCCTCCAGACCAACAGGTAAGTACACTGGGACCATGCTTTGTGGGCAATGCCTGTGTTGAGTCGGGTGGATGAAAGATGGTGGGGAGGGGAGCGAATGAGGCATGCATCAGACGACGGATGACAGGATGTGCCACATGGCAAGGGTAGGGATGGGGGGCCACTCACATTGAGGGTGCAGAAGGTGATGACTCTTTTTCTCCCCCTGTACATTTCACATAGGTCAGCGCCCACCAGAAGATAGCCATTTGGCGTGCCATCGCCAAGGACGTCCGGGCCCTGGGGGTCCACCACAGACGGGGCACCCACTGCCGGAAGAGATAGGAGGACATCTGACGCTGGAGCAGGAAGACGGCGGAGGCTCAGCTGGGGATGGCCTCCCAACGTGGGAGGGGTGCCAGTCGTACTTTGACCCCCCTGATGTCCCGGATCCTGGCGGTGGCCTACCCCGATTTGGATGGGCACGTGAGGACATCACAGCAGACACAAGGGGGTGAGTACAATCTCATTCTGCTGACTTTGCGCGCAGTGGAGGTGTCTGGGTGGGGGAGGAGGGCTGTGGGCATCCCTAGGCCAGGGCGACTTCTGTAGGCTAGGCCCCTCCGTAAGGCATGGCCCTGTGCCCCCGCCCCCCACCTCTGTAGGGTGCAAGTACAGTTATCCATGGCCCTGTGCCCACGCCCTCCACCTCTGTAGGGTGCCAAGTACAGTTATCCATGGCCCTGTGTCATCTATGTGTGCAGTTGTCATCCATAGGCTTGTAGGCCATGTCGCACGGATTGAGTAGTGGACCCCAAGTGCGCGGCGTAGTGCATGGGGCTTCTGTGTCTGTCCTCTCCGCCAACTGTGTCGCCAATGCATGCACTCAACATGTCTTTATTCCCCCCCCCTTTTTTTGTGGTCTTCCTGTTCATGTGTGCATTAACATCATCAGGCGGAGGAGAAGTGGCATCAGAGCACGAGGGTGCTGCATCCCACATGGCCTGGAGGGCCATGCAACGGATTCCGAGTACACCAGTGGGACGGAGGGCGAGGGGAGCTCCACAGCGGGGACTCGTGCAGACATTAGTGACACGGACTCGTCCTCTGAAGGGAGCTCCCTTGTGGTGGCGGCAACATCCGTGCCCCCCGCAACAACAGGTACAGCCGCCACCCAGCGCACCAGCACCGCCCTCCCAGCAGCCCCTCAGCGTTTGCCCCGTGCCCGCTCACCCAGGAAGGTGGGCATCTCCTTCACCCCAGGCACCTCAGGCTCTGCCCCTGTCACCCCTGCTGCCCTCAGTGAGGAGGTCATTGACCTCCTGAGGACGCTCATTGTTGGGCAGTCTAACCTTTTGAATGCCATCCAGGGTGTAGAAAGGGAGGTGCACAAGAGTAATGCATACCTGGAGGGCATTCATTCGGGTCAGGCTGCCCATCAGCGATCGTTCAACGCTCTGGCCTCAGCACTGATGGCAGCAATTGTCCATGTCTCTAGCCTCCCCCCTCCAACTTCCTCCACCCATACCCTATCACCTGTACCTCTGCCTATCCCAGACACACCATCAGACCAGCCTGCACACACCTCAACACCCAAGGGAAGCTCATCCAGACATAAGCACCACACATCACACAAGCATTCACAAAAGCAACATCCACATACAGACATACTAACACCCACTGCCTCCACTGTGTCCCCCTCCTCCTCGTCTCCCTCCTCCCTCCCTGTCACGTCTCCACTCACACCTGCATGCACAACATCTTCAGCCACTACGTCCATCACCAGCACACCCACCAGAACCCCCCGCACACGTGCAGTCACCACCCCCACTACCATTTACACGTCCCCTGTGTCCTCTCCCACTGTGTCTGTGACCCCCTCTTCCAAGTTACACAAACGCAGGCAGCCACCCACCCAACAGCCATCCACCTCACGACAGCATCCAGGCCAAGCACCTGCACCCAAAGACACCAGACTGAAGACTCCTACAACCACAACCTCTTCCTCCACTCCCATACCCACTACACCTACCCGTCCCTCTGTTCCTAAATTGGTTTTCCTTTCCAAACTTGACCTCTTTCCTACAACTCCCTCACCCCGTCCATCTCATAGGACTCCAGTCAGCACCTCAGCCACCACAAAAGCGGGAGCTGGAATGACAGTGTGCCATGGACTGTGGAGTCCCCCACCCTCAAGGGCAGCCAGTTCAGGAAGGAGCCAAGGCACGGCCAGCCCACCCCCGGTAAAACATCCGAAGATTGTCAGTGGCCGGCGCGTGAGGCCGAAGACACCAGGGACCAAAATCCCGATCATGATTCCGGCAGGAAGTGTGGTGCCACCTGGCACACCGCCAAAGGTGGGGAAGGGCCAGAGGTGAACAGGGAAGGCTGGGAAGGGCAGCACGCCCGACAAGTCCGCCAGCAGCCCAGCTGGCCAGGAGGGCCCCACCTGCCCCATCCCAGGTGGGCAGGAGGACACCCACAGGCCCGGTACTGCAGCCCAGGAGGACCCCGCCAGCCACACGACAGATGGGCAGGAAGGCACCGCCAGCCAAAGGTCAGGTGGCGAATGACCTCCATGCCATGGCCGGATCCGCTGAGCTGGACACTCATCCGATGCACCGCTGAACAGGGCACAGCCGTCTCAAGCACCGCTACACTGTGCACCGGCGTCTCAAGCACCGCTGAACAGGGCACCGCCGTCTCAAGCACCGCTGAACAGGGCCCTTCATCTCAAGCACCGCTGAACTGGGCACCGCCGTCTCAAGCACCGCTACACTGGGCACCGCCGTCTCAAGCACCGCTGAACAGGGCACCGCCGTCTCAAGCACCGCTGAACTGGGCACCGCCGTCTCAAGCACCGCTACACTGGGCACCGCCGTCTCAAGCACCGCTGAACAGGGCACCGCCGTCTCAAGCACCGCTGAACAGGGCCCTTCATCTCAAGCACCGTTGAACTGGGCACCGCCGTCTCAAGCACCGCTACACTGGGCACCGCCGTCTCAAGCACCGCTGAACAGGGCCCTTCATCTCAAGCACCGCTAAACAGGGCCCTTCATCTCAAGCACCGCTGAACTGGGCACCGCCGTCTCAAGCACCGGTACACTGGGCACCGCCGTCTCAAGCACCGCTGAACAGGGCACCGCCGTCTCAAGCACCGCTGAACTGGGCACCGCCGTCTCAAGCACCGCTACACTGGGCACCGCCGTCTCAAGCACCGCTGAACAGGGCACCGGCGTCTCAAGCACCGCTGAACAGGGCCCTTCATCTCAAGCACCGCTGAACTGGGCAGCGCCGTCTCAAGCACCGCTACACTGGGCACCGTTGTCTCAAGCACCGCTGAACAGGGCCCTTCATCGCAAGCACCGCTGAACAGGGCCCTTCATCTCAAGCACCGCTGAACTGGGCACCGCCGTCTCAAGCACCGCTACACTGGGCACCGCCGTCTCAAGCACCGCTGAACAGGGCACTGCCGTCTCAAGCACCGCTGAACAGGGCCCTTCATCTCAAGCACCGCTGAACTGCGCCCTTCATCTCAAGCACCGCTGAACTGGGCACCACCGTCTCAAGCACCGCTACACTGGGCACCGCCGTCTCAAGCACCGCTGAACAGGGCACCGCCGTCTCAAGCACCGCTGAACTGGGCACCGCCGTCTCAAGCACCGCTACACTGGGCACCGCCATCTCAAGCACCGCTAAACAGGGCACCGCCGTCTCAAGCACCGCTGAACAGGGCCCTTCATCTCAAGCACCGCTGAACTGGGCACCGCCACCTCAAGCACCGCTACACTGGGCACCGCCGTCTCAAGCACCGCTGAACAGGGCCCTTCATCTCAAGCACCGCTGAACAGGGCCCTTCATCTCAAGCTCCGCTGAACTGGGCACCGCCGTCTCAAGCACTGCTACACTGGGCACCACCGTCTCAAGCACCGCTGAACAGGGCACCGCCGTCTCAAGCACCGCTGAACTGGGCACCGCCGTCTCAAACACCGCTACACTGGGCACCGCCGTCTCAAGCACCGCTGAACAGGGCACCGCCGTCTCAAGCACTGCTGAACTGGGCCCTTCATCTCAAGCACCGCTGAACTGGGCACCGCCGTCTCAAGAACCGCTACACTGGGCACCGCCGTCTCAAGCACCGATGAACAGGGCACCGCCGTCTCAAGCACCGCTGAACAGGGCCCTTCATCTCAAGCACCGCTGAACTGGGCACCGCCGTCTCAAGCACCGCTACACTGGGCACCGCCGTCTCAAGCACCGCTGAACAGGGCACCGCCGACTCAAGCACCGCTGAACAGGGCCCTTCATCTCAAGCACCGCTGAACTGGGCACCGCCGTCTCAAGCACCGCTACACTGGGCACCGCCGTCTCAAGCACCGCTGAACAGGGCACCGCCGTCTCAAGCACCGCTGAACAGGGCCCTTCATCTCAAGCACCGCTACACTGGGCACCGCCGTCTCAAGCACCGCTGAACAGGGCACCGCCGTCTCAAGCACCGCTGAACAGGGCCCTTCATCTCAAGCACCGCTGAACAGGGCCCTTCATCTCAAGCACCGCTGGCCCATTGGCGGAAAGGGCAGGCCCGCCTCTGTGTCGGGCAGGGCTGCACGAAGCACTCTGGGCACCAGTCCCCCTCCAGAACCAGTGGAGACTGTTATCCACTTGTGAGACTGTGGCTTTGCACTCCCCAGGATTGAACAGTGGGCAAGCCACCTACTGTAGAGACTTGTGAGACTGTGGCTTTGCACTCCCCAGGATTGAACAGTGGGCAAACCACCCACTGTAGAGACTTGAGAGACTGTGGCTTTGCACTCCCCAGGATGGAACAGTGGGCAACCCACCCACTGTAGAGACTTGAGAGACTGTGGCTTTGCACTCCCCAGGATGGTACAGTGGGCAAACCACCCACTGTAGAGACTTGAGAGACTGTGGCTTTGCACTCCCCAGGATGGAACAGTGGCCATGGAGGCCCATCGTGGATCTGGCGTTGTGGACTCATCTGGCTGAGGTGCCCCCTCTTCCCTTCCCCCTGAGGTGCCTGTAGTTTTGCTATCTGATGCCCCTGCAGTGTTCTCTCCGTTGGAGTCAGGTATCCTGTGTGGGCTTTGCCCATGTGATTTGGGCCCAGTGGTCCACGGACAATGCCTGCTACAATGATCGGACTTTAAAATTTATGTATATAAAGGTTTTAGATGTGTGATATATTTTTAAGCCAGTGATACAATATATTCCAATGTTTAGAATCATTTCCTTTTGTCTTTGCATTCTTCAGGGGGGGTTGGGGGGGGGGGTAACTGTGATGTATTGCTATGCATTGATGTGTGTGTTGTAGTGCGTGAGGGTGGGGGTGGGAGTGTCGCGTATGTGTGTCCCCGTAATTTTTTGCCTCCCCTGTGTCGTAGGTACAGTACTCACCGCTGTCTTCTGCGCCGGCGTTCGTGCTCCTGGTAGAGGAGCAGGTAGACAATCGCTGGGAGGATGTGGAGTTCGGGTTCCATGCTGTCCAGATTCCTCATGGGGTGTATGGAGGTGAGCGTTTTCCGTTCGAAATGGCTGTTTCCGCCGTGTTTTTATCGGCGGGGCTACCGCCCCGGAAAAGGTGGCGGATTGGTAGGTTGTGATGGGGTGGGCGGTACATTGACTCTCGCCTGTCTGTTGGCGGTTACCGCCACGCTGTTTGTTTGTCCCGCCGTGGCGGGCGGTGTGTTGAAGTGGCGGTCTCTGTTGGCGGTTTCCGCCAGGGTCTGAATTCCATTTTTTTTACCGCCAGACTGTTGGCGGTTTAGCCGCAGCTTTAATACCGACCGCCAAGGTTGGAATGACCCCCATTGTAAACCTGGGAATGCATCGAAATCTTATGCCTCCCCAAGGGGGGCTCAACAAGGAGACATATCTTTATTCCTCCTCATTTTTTTACTCTTTTTTATGTGTGCTGCATTTTGAACCACACATAGAGAGAGGAAAAGTCTCAATGGATTCTTTTTGTGCAGGAAGGTGGTCCTTCCTGCATAGAAACAATCCTGTCGGTAACTCAGGCATACTTGTACCAGGGAGGCTGCCCATTGTGTACCAGTGCAGGGGGAGAGGACAGAAATGTGCTGTATTTTGTAGATATGGCACATTTCTGCCCTTTGCCTGTGGCAGAGGGCACCGACCCTGTACTACAGGCTTGTAAATAATCCCTCTGGTATTGAGTTGATACCAGGCCAAGACTCACCCAAACAATTGCTCTCTACGTAGAATATAAAGTAGCAGAACTCTACCAATTGCAGTATTCATAGGATCCAATATCTCTGTGCAAAAACATCCTCAAATTGAAGCTGTACAATTGTTTTGTTAGAGACTTTTCATCAGAAATCTCTTTCCACACATCTTTCATCTCCATCTTCTCAGATTTTGTTATATATAAAGTAACATAACAAGCAACAGCTATAGAGTTGTCCGCCACAAACGGAATATCCCTATTGGCATTCCACATTTTCAAAATGACATGATTGTAGTCTTTAAAAATTTGTAAAAAGCCTTTGCTCTCCTGAGCTTCTAGGTGTTTTTTTGTTGATTTACGAGTAAGTGTATGTCTCACTACAAACATGAAACTGTTCACTCTTCCTTTCAAAATAACAGGTCTTGGAAATCCAAAATGACATTTTGTGTAAAATTTTCCTTTTGCTCTGTATTTCTACCACCAGTACTTTCCAAATCTACGAGATTGAAAAAACAGTACTTACTGCTTTAGGTATTTTCTTCAGTGTCTTTTGGACTGCTACATGTAATATACTGTTCTGTGAAATAAAGTACAGGCTCACCTATGTCTGCTTCAAATGTAGGTGCATCCTTTACATGCAACAGGATATGAATATGAGGAGCACCTCTTGCTTGGTACTCTTTCACCAAAAGAAATCAGTAGCTTTTACAAGAGGTGTATTTTTTGTTGCAGATGAAGTATGTTAGACCTGACAGCCTTAGGGTAGTCACCCCTAACTTTTTGCCTGCCTCCCTCCATTTTTTTGGACACTGTTTTTGCTGGTTTATAGACTCTGCGCACTTTACCACTGCTAACCAGTGCTAAAGTGCATATGCTCTCTCCCTTAAAACATGGTAACCTGGAATCATACCTGATTGGACTATTAATTTACTTATAAGTCCCTAGTAAGGTGCACTTTATGTGCATAGGGCTGGTAAATTAAATGCTACTAATGGGCCTGCAGCACTGGTTGTGCCACCCACTTAAGTAGCCCCTTTTTCCTTGTCTCAGGCCTGCCATTGCAAGGCCTGTGTGTGCAGTTTCACTGCCACCTCGACTTGGCATTTAAAAGTACTTGCCAAGCCTAGAACTCCCCTTTTTCTACATATAAGTCACCCTTAAGGTGTGCCCTAGGTAACCCCTAGGGCAGGGTGCTGTGTAGGTCAAAGGCAGGACATGTACCTGTGTAGTTATATGTCCTGGTAGTGTAAAACTCTTAAATTCGTTTTCACACTACTGAGAGGCCTGCTCCCTTCATAGGCTAACATTAGGGCTGCCCTCATACACTGTTGAAGTGGCAGCTGCTGATCTGAAAGGAGCAGGGAGGTCATATTTAGTATGGCCAGAATGGTAATACAAAGTCCTACTGACTGGTGAAGTCGGATTTAATATTACTATTCTAGAAATGCCACTTTTAGAAAGTGAGCATTTCTTTGCACTTAAATCCTTCTGTGCCTTACAATCCACGTCTGGCTGGGCTTGGTTGACAGCTCCTTGTGCATTCACTCAGACACACCCCAAACACAGGGTACTCAGCCTCACTTGCATACATCTGCATTTTGAATGGGTCTTCCTGGGCTGGGAGGGTGGAGGGCCTGCTCTCACACAAAGGACTGCCACACCCCCTACTGGGACCCTGGCAGACAGGAGTAAGCTGAAAGGGGACCTGGTGCACTTCTTAGCCACTCTTTGAAGTCTCCCCCACTGCAAAGGCACATTTGGGTATAAAACAGGGCCTCTGCCCCACCTCATCAGAAACTTGCTGGAGAAGAACCCTGAACCAGAAACTACATCCTGCCAAGAAGAACTGCCGGGCTGCTCAAAGGACTCACCTGTCTGCTTTCTACAAAGGACTGCTGCCTTGCTGTTGCCCTGCTGCCTTGCTGAACTCTTGTCTGGCTGTGAAAGTGCTCTCCAAGGGCTTGGATAGAGCTTGCCTCCTGTTCCCTGAAGTCTCAGGACCAAAAAGACTTCTCTCTTTTACTTGGACGCTCCGTGCGCCGAAAATTTCGACGCACAGCTTGTTTCGCGTTGAGAAAAACGCCGCACACCGACGCTGATCGACGCGACGCTCTTGGGACGATCGAAGATCCGACGCACGGCCTCGCAAGGACAACGCCGCCCGACCTCTAGAGGAGAAATCGACGCGACGCCTGCCGTGAGATCGTAATTTCAACGCGCAGCCCCGCAGATCGAAGTCTAGAGGAGAAATCGACGCGACGCCTGCCGTGAGTTCGTAAATTCGACGCGCAGCCCCGCAGATGGACGCACAGCCGGAGAACAAGCAGGAGAATCCACGCACAGACCCGGGACATCTGGTAATCGCCGCGACCCACTGAAAGAGACTGTCCACGTGCCGGAAAACGACGCCCGACTTCCCCGCGTGGAAAATAACGACGCAAGTCCGTGTGTGCTGGGGAGAAATCGACGCACACACCCTTTTTCCACGCACCTCTTCTCTTGTGGCCCTCTGAGGAGATTTTTCCACTCCTAACCAGGTACTTGTGCTTGAAAGAGACTTTTGTTACATTCTAAAGACTTAAGACAGTTTATATCACTTCCCTGTGATATTTCTACAATTTTCCATTGCAACTTTATTCTTTTTGACCTACAATTATCCTGATAAATATTATATATTTTTCTAAACACTGTGTGGTGTATTTTTGTGGTGCTATATGGTGGTATTGTATGATTTATTGCACAAATACTTTACACATTGCCTTCTAAGTTAAGCCTGACTGCTCGTGCCAAGCTACCAGAGGGTGGGCACAGGATAATCTTGGATAGTGTGTGACTTACCCTAACTAGAGTGAGGGCTTTTGCTTGGAGAGAGGGTAACCTGACTGCCAACCAAAAACCCCATTTCTAACAAAGTACAACAGAGCTTGAAATCTGTGGTTAAAGTGCCTGAAAACAGTTGCTGGATCCAGAGAGCAAAGTTCACTTGGGGGCATATTTATACTCCGTTTGCGCCGAATTTGCGTCGTTTTTTTCGACGCAAATTCGACGCAAAACTAACTCCATATTTATACTTTGGCGTTAGACGCGTCTAGCGCCAAAGTTCATGGAGTTAGCGTAATTTTTTTGCGTGAACACCTTTCTTGCGTTAATGAGATGCAAGGTAGGCGTTCCCGTCTTAAAAAATGACTGCGATGCATATGCGTCGTATTTATACTCCCGGGCAAAAATGACGCCCGGGAGTGGGCGGGACTAAAAAACCAGAATTTGCGCCGGATTTTAGCGCCTGGGTCAGGGCAGGCATTAAGGGACCTGTGGGCTCAGAATGAGCCCAGAGGTGCCCTCCCAAGCCCCCAGGGACACCCCCTGCCACCCTTGCCCACCCCAGGAGGACACCCAAGGATGGAGGGACCCATCCCAGGGAAGAAAAGGTAAGTTGTGGTAAGTATTTTTTTAAATTTTTTTTGTGGCATAGGGGGGCCTGATTTGTGCCCCCCTACATGCCACTATGCCCAATGACCATGCCCAGGGGACAGAAGTCCCCTGGGCATGGCCATTGGGCAAGGGGGCATGACTCCTGTCTTTGCTAAGACAGGAGTCATGTTAATGGCGTCTGGGCGCCCCAAAAAAATGGCGCAAATCGGGTTAAGACGATTTTTTTGCCTCAGCATGACTTGCCCCATTTTTGGACGCCCAAACGCCATTTTTCCCTACGCCGGCGCTGCCTGGTGTACGTGTTTTTTTTTCACGCACACCAGGCAGCGCCGGTCGGCTAACGCCGGCTAACGCCATTCAATAAATACGGCGCCCGCATGGCGCTTCAGAATGGCGTTAGCCGGCGCTAATTATTTTGGCGCAAAACTGCATTAGCGCAGTTTTGCATCAAAAAGTATAAATATGGCCCTCAGTGTCTTCGTTTAGATGCCTTTGATGTTAGAGTTTCCTTCTTTCAAAAACTCTTGTAAATCATCCAATGCATACCCTGCATAACTCAGTGTCTCTAGTTGGCAGTGGTATGCACCCTGTCCAAGTAAGGACCACAATCCAAGCCAGTAAGTCATATACACACCCTACATTAATATGTGCTCACACCCTGGTAGCTTGGCACAGAGCAGTCAGGCTTAACCTAAGAGGGAATGTGCAAAGTATTTGTGCAACCCATGAATTACAATAACACAGTTAAAGCACCTCAAAAAGAGTCCACACAATAAAGTATCTTTATCTGGTTAAAATAAGACCAAAACAACAAAAATCCAAACAATATTTCTCAAGTTATACGTAATTAAAGCAGGTTTGTAATTGTAGTGCTTTAAAGCACATGTGCTTCTCTTAGGGTTATTCTGGGAAATCTAGCCCAAGTACATCAATCTCTCTCAGAGGATCTGAAAGCAGGACTATCCCAGTGGGGGAGTATGAAAGCAGGGCTCTGGGAGTTCTGGGAGTTAGTAGGTTATTACAAGAAAGGGGTAATGTTGTTTAAAAGACCTTCCAGGCCACTTGTGATATGCTGTTTGGCAATAAAGACACATAACCCAAAATATCTGAGCTCTAGTTGGAGCAACAACACTGTTGGTCTCCTGCATCAAGACTGGTCACTCAGCAAACTTCCTGAGCTGGGTGAAGGCCTAATGACAGTTAGACAGGCTGGTGGGTTGAAGGCGAACATGCCCTGTGGCCCGTGTTAAACACATGGTCCCGAATCAGCGGTCTAGCTCACAGCTGGCTCCACCCTCCTGAGCGATGGCTCTGCTGTCACTACATCATAGAGGGAGTCCCTGGTTGTCAAGGCATTGCTGAGGCCCACATACAAAGTCTTTTCTTGATGCTGCACCATCAGCTCACACACAAACCAGGCGATTATGATCATGCAGAGCGTAGATCATTGTAGTTTGTACCTGGAGATCAGATAGCAAATGCTGGAAATGCAGAATGTAGTGCTTGATCTGGTGAAAACAAAGACTTTGATGGCCCGAGACTTTGACAACAGGTTGCAACCCAGCAACCCCTTGGAATTCTTGGGGAGCAAAAAGACTGTAGAGGGCAATTTCAATCCTCCCTCACTGCCAGAGGTAGCAGGCAGCACACCAACACAGCAGAACATGTTTCAGAGTGGCAGTCCTTTCTGGCAGAACAGCAATCAGCAGGCAGCTGGTCAACACAGGAAAGCAATTAGCAAAGTGGCAGTCCTTCCTGGCAGCGCAGCTCCTCTTTTTGGAAGTGTCTCCTCAGGACCCAAAAATGAACTGATTTGGTGGGTTTGGGTCCAGTACATATGCTCAAATGTACCTTTTAGTTGGGGGAGACTGCAAAAGAGGCCTTTGACGATGACAATGTCCCTGTGCTTCCTTCACTGGCTCCAGACACTCTACAGGTGGTGTGCAGCCCTTTGTGTGAGGAGAGGTACAGCCCTTTTGAGGGGTGAGTGTAAGACCCCTTCCTCTAACCCAGGAAGTCCCATCAGCCTGGTGATGGGCCATCAGGAAGCAAATGCCACACCTAAGCTCCCTTTGTGAGTAACTGACTAAAGGGAATGGACAGAGCCCAGCTGCCATGTATCCCAGAAATGTATTCAGAGACAGGCAGGAGCACAGAATGATTAAAGAACAGAATGGTTAAAATGAGAAATGCCAAAATTCTAAAAGCAGCAGTTCCAGCATTTTCAAACTTACAATGTCAAATCTGAATTCACCATAAGTTGTGATTTGAAATTGCAAGTCCAGAGGCACCAAACTCCATATTTCATTTTAGTCTCAATTGGAAACTATACTTAAAAGTTATTTTAAGGCAATTCCTGTGTTAACCTATGGAAGAGACAGGCCTTACAGTAGTGAAAATTGAATTTAACAGTTTATTCTACCTAGAAAGGTTTAATTTAAAGTGCGTGTGTCCAACCTTTTAATAACATTGTACACTGCCCTTCGGCCTAACTAGGGGCTACCTTAGGTGTGGGTTCTATGTAATAAAAAGGAAGGTTTGGGCCTTGCAAGTGGGTGCACTTGCCAGGTTGAATTGGAAGTTTAACTGCACACACAGGCTCTGCAGTGGCAGGCTTGAGACATGTTTGCACGGCAACTGTATTGGTTGTTGTGAGAGAACAGGGCTGATTGCAGAGGCCCCCTAACTTTTTGCCCCCATTTTCCACTTTTTGCTTGTGCTTTCCAGACTCTGATGGTGCCCTGGGTACTGCTAACCAGTCCCAGGGCCTGAGCTCTGTGTAAAATCAATATGCAACTTAGGCTAATTATAATGGGCTAAGTCAACCTACCTATAAGTCCCTAGTATATAGTAGGGCATGTAGGTTTAGGGACCACAGCATAGGTGGTGCACCCATAGGTGCACTGCTGAGGTGCCCAGTGTCATTTTAAAGGCAGGCCTGCCTTGCTGGCTGCTTTTAAATTAAAGTAATATGCAAATCCGACTTTGGAATTAAAAGTAGTTCCAAAGTCTTAAACTACCTTATTCTTACATATAGGTCACCCCTAAGGTGTGCCCTATGTGCCCCTAGGGATGGGTGCCATGTAACTATAAGCAGGGACCGTATAAAAATAGTTTTATAAGCCCTGGTGAGGTAAAACAGCCAAATTCGTTTTTCCCTCATTGTAGTGAATGGCCTCCATAGGCTAGAATGGGGAGACTTTATTTTAATTTGAAAAGTCCCCTTAAGTAACAGATACGAGACGTTTGGTATCTAATTAATTGTTATAATAAATCCCACAACTTCCAGTTGTTGGAGTAAATATAACTTGTTCAGGTAAAGAGTTTTAAACTTTACCTGAAAAGTTGCCAACTTCAGCCCTGCAGTGTTTTTGCTGCTGTGCTCTGATTGGCCAGCCTCTGTGAGGTGTGAAGTGGCCTGGCTCCACACAAAGAGATGTGCCCGGGGAAGGAGATCTCCCCTCAGCCGATGGTGAGGCAGGAAGTGGGAGGGCTGCCAAACTGGTCTTCAAAGGCATAGAAGGACATTTGGAGCAACCCAGCAACACCCCCACATCCTGCAAACCCAGACAATTAGGTGACCCCTTGATTAGATTAGGAGAGTGCAGGAGAGGGGTGTGTTTAGGATTTTGTGCCACACCAGTGGGTGGGTTCAGCCAGATGTAACCTCCAAAAATCACTTTCAGCCATGATGGATTTTTGAGGAATGTTGCTCCCTGGGATTGATTTTTGCCACAATTCCCAGGAAGTGGTCATCACAGGGGGAAGGACCCTGCCCCTGATTGGAGAACCAGGACCCTCCTGTTTTTCACCCAGGAGCAAGGATAAACTGGCAGACCTGCACCCACACCTCAGTTCCCTACCAGATCCCTCCCAAGAAGAACTACAGAAGAAGGACTGCCCTGCTGGACCCCTGGCCTGCACCTGGACCCTGCACTCTAAAGGACTGCACCAGCTGCACACTTGGGCTTCACCACAAGAAGGACTTTGCCTGGCTTCAACTGGTTCAAAGAGAGACTCCCTGTTTGCTACAGGTGAAAAATTGCTAACCCTGCACCAACTCCTGAAGAAATCAACCAGCTGACCACTGTCCAGTGGCCAAAAAGGAGTTTGCGCCAGGTGCATTCTGGGAATTGTAGTCCACCCCTCCCCAAGGATCATCTCAGAGCTTCTGGAACCTGGGGGTGAGCTGTGAAACCCAAAAGAACCTTAAAGGAACATCTGGTAGAAGATCCAGAAGTTTGGAGAACTTTTGAAAAAAAGCTCCATAGAGGGACCGACCCGCCGCGGCAACTCTAGCCGGCTTGCCTCAACCACGACCCTGCCTGATTTGCAGGTTCGTCCCGGTGCAGAAAATCTCCAAAAAAGAGACTAAGGCACTCATTACAACCCTGGCGCTCGGTGTTAAAGCGGCGGTAATACCGCAAACAGGCCGGCAGAAACAAATTGGATTACGACGGTGGCGGATACAGGCAACATAGACAGCCACCTTAACACTCCAACCGCCTCGGCGGTAGAAACAAACAGCGCGGCGGACACCACCAACAGACAGGCGGAAGACAAAGTACCACCCACTGTATTACAAGAGGCCTATCCGCCACCTTTTCCGGGGTGGAACTAACGCTATCAAAAGCACAGTGGAAACAGTACACAGCAGGGAAAACACTCACCTCTCGACACCCAACGAGGAACCAGGATGCCATGGAGCCCGAACTTCAGGTGCTACCCATGTTGGTTTACCTCCTCTTCCACCAAGAGTACGAACGGTGGCGGCGGCGACCATGGTGAGTACTGCACCTACAACACAGGGGGGGAAGAAAGAGAGTGACACACACATGCAACAAGCAACACCCCCACCCTCACCCACAACAACATACACACAAATACATGCAGCAACATTACATATACACCTCCCCACCCCCTGGAAGAATGCAAGGACAAAAGGAAATTATTGTAACAATTGAAATCATGAAAAATCCATTAGTCAAAACTCCAAATTCAGTTTAAACATGTATGTACACTGTTGGACTTTTGCTTATGCAGGGTCATCCCCAGACTTTTTTGCCTCCTGCCTCCTATATTTTTCTGACATGTTGCTGTTGGCTTTTCAACTCTGAGCACTTTACCACTGCTAGCCAGTGCTAAAGTGCATATGCTCTCCTGTTTAAATTGTATGTAAGTGGTTTATCCATGATTGGCATATTTGATTTACTAGTAAGTCCCTAGTAAGGTGCACTAGAGGTGCCAGGGCCTGTAAATCAAATGCTACTAGTGGGCCTGCAGCACTGGTTGTGCCACCCACATAAGTAGCTCTGTAATCATGTCTCAGACCTGCCACTGCAGTGTCTGTATGTGTATTTTTACACTGTAAATTCGACTTGGCAAGTGTACCCACTTGCCAGGCCTAAACCTTCCCTTTCCTTACATGTAAGGCACCCCTAAGGTATGCCCTAGGTAGCCCCAAGGGCAGGGTGCAGTGTATGGATAAGGTAGGACATATAGTAATGTGGTTTATATGTCCTGACAGTGAAATACTGCCAATTTCGTTTTCACTGTTGCAAGGTCTGTCTCTCTCTCATAGGATAATATGGGGGCTACCTTTAAATATGATTAAAGTGTAGATTCCCCTAGAGAGTAGATGGACATGTGAAGTTTGGGTGCCCTTCTTATACCCATTTTAGTCTTTGAAGTCACCTTCCTTCAAAGGGGACTCACACCTTCTTGTGAAATCCTGCCTTGCCCAGGCAAGGCCTCAGACACACACCAGGGGGTTGGAGACAGCATTGTCAGAGGCAGGCACAGTCCTTTCAGATGAGAGTGACCACTCCACCCCTCCCTCCTAGCAGAGATGGCTAATCAGGAAATGCAGATTACACCCCAGCTCCCTTTGTGTCACTGTCTGGTGTGAGGTGAAAAACAACCCAACTGTCAAACTGACCCAGACAGGGAATCCACAAACAAGGCAGAGTCACAGAATGGTTTAAGCAAGAAAATGCTCACTTTCTAAAAGTGGCATTTCCAAACTCACAATCTTAAAATCAACTTTACTAAAAGATGTATTTTTAAATTGTGAGTTCAGGGATCCCAAACTCCACATGTCCATCTACTCTCTAGGGGAATCTACACTTTAATCATATTTAAAGGTAGCCCCCATATTATCCTATGAGAGAGAGACAGACCTTGCAACAGTGAAAACGAAATTGGCAGTATTTCACTGTCAGGACATATAAACCACATTACTATATGTCCTACCTTATCCATACACTGCACCCTGCCCTTGGGGCTACCTAGGGCATACCTTAGGGGTGCCTTACATGTAAGGAAAGGGAAGGTTTAGGCCTGGCAAGTGGGTACACTTGCCAAGTCGAATTTACAGTGTAAAAATACACATACAGACACTGCAGTGGCAGGTCTGAGACATGATTACAGAGCTACTTATGTGGGTGGCACAACCAGTGCTGCAGGCCCACTAGTAGCATTTGATTTACAGGCCCTGGCACCTCTAGTGCACCTTACTAGGGACTTACTAGTAAATCAAATATGCCAATCATGGATAAACCACTTACATACAATTTAAACAGGAGAGCATATGCACTTTAGCACTGGCTAGCAGTGGTAAAGTGCTCAGAGTTGAAAAGCCAACAGCAACATGTCAGAAAAATATAGGAGGCAGGAGGCAAAAAAGTCTGGGGATGACCCTGCATAAGCAAAAGTCCAACATACACCAACTACACAAGTCCGGATAGTGTACTAATCATTGTCCGTGGACCACTGGGCCCAAAATGCATGGGCGAAGCCCACACATGATACCTGACTTGAAACGGAGAGAACACTGCTGGGGCATCAGATCAAAAATACACAAGCACCTCAGGGGGAGGGGGGCACCTCAGCCTGATGAACGCACGGCGCCACTGCTGCACGAGGGGGCTCCATGCCCATTGCTGTATCCTGGGGAGTGCAAAGCCACAGTTTCTCAAGTCTCTCCAGTGGGTGGTTTGCCCACTGCTTTATCCTGGGGAGTGCAAAGCCACAGTCTTTCAAGTCTCTCCAGTGGGTGGTTTGCCCAATACTTTATCCTGGGAGTGCAAATCCACAGTCTCTCAAGTCTCTGATGTGGGTGGTTTGCCCACTGCTTTATCCTGGGGAGTACAAAGCCACAGTCTCTCAAGTCTTTCCAGTGGATGGTTTGACCACTGCTTTATCCTGGGGAGTGCAAAGCCACAGTCTCTCAAGTGGATAACAGTCTCCACTGGTTCTGGAGGGGGCCTGGTGCCCCGAGTGCTTCATCCTGCCAAGGACTGAGGTAGTGGATGTGATACTCCACTGGTTCTGGAGGGGCCATGGTGTCCAGAGTGCTTCATCCTGCCAAGGACTGAGTTAGTGGATGTATCTTTACACTGGTTCTGGAGGGGGCCTGGTGCCCAGAGTGCTTCATCCTGCAAAGGACTGAGGTAGTGGATGTGAAACTCCACTGGTTCTGGAGGGGGCATGGTGCCCAGAGTGCTCCACGTGCAGTGTGGCAAGTACAATTCCCTCAGCTGGGTGTGCGTGCCACGAGATTGGCGAGGTTCAGGTAGCATGATACGCCATGGAGGCAGCGACATACCCCACACTGCTGCGGCTGCGCCTTCCACCTGCAGGTGCAAACAGTGATGGATGTCATGCCTCATGGAACCTGCCCAGGGTCCAGGCACTCTCCTCAAGCCTCAGATGACTGACCACTAGGGATGGTAGCCATGTCAACGGTGGTGCCTGTGTCCGAGGACACTGCGGGGCAGGTGGCAGTGCTTGCGGCGGTGTCTGTGGTGGCGGTGCTGGTGGCTGTGCATGGGTCAGCACCTGCTGAGGGACACAGCAGGACATCTCCTGCAGCCTCGGACGGCTACCCACTGGGGAAGAGGCTGGGGACCGTCGCTGAGGCTGTAGACGTGCCGGGGCGGTACAGGTGGCGTTGCTCGCGCCGGTGTCTGTCACGGCGGTGCTTGCAGCGGTGTCTGTGGCGGTGGTGCTGGTGGCGGTGCATGGGTCAGCACATGCTGAGGGACACAGCCGGATGTCTCCTGCAGCCTCGGACGGCTGCCCACTGGGGAAGTGGCTGGGGACTGTCGCTGAGGCTGTAGACGTGCCGGGGCAGTGCAGGTGGCAGTGCAGGTGGCGGTGCAGGTGACGGTTGTGGTGACAGGGCAGCTAGCAGTGTTCGCCACCGTACAGGTTGGTGTGGTCGTGGACAGAAAGTGTGACCCTGGTCCCTCAGTCGATGCCATCATGCCCTCTCCTGACCTGCTCTTCTGCTTTTGTGCCTTCCCCAGATTTGATGGTGCCACAGTTGTCTTGCCATTATCCCATTTGTTTTTTGCTGAGCCCTTGGTGGCTGGTAGTTTCAGCTTCTCCCTCCGGGATGTGGGCACCTTTTTCACCTTGGCAGGTGGCGGAATGTCCTTGCCCCCGCTACGTGGCACACTGGCAGCCCTGAAGGGTGGTGCACTCGATGACCCCACAGTTGCTGGCACCACTGTGCCTGGGGATGTGGTGGCTGAGGTGCTGGGCTGGGACCTGGAAAGCCTGACCCTAGGGGAAGGACGGGGGGGAGGTGTAGGGAAGAGGTCAATGTTAGCCAGGAAGAGTTTTTTAGACACACTGGGACAGTACGATGGAGGGGGTTTGGGAGTGGAGGTAGAGGTAGTGGTTGTAGGAAGTCTATGTCTGCTGAATTTGGGTGATGGTGCATGGGCCGGAGGCTGTTGTGAGGTGGATGGCTGTTGGGTGGGTGTGTGCCTGAGTTTGTGTACTTTGGGAGGAGGGCTCACTGACACACTGGGAGACGTCACTGGGGATGTGTGAATGGTAGTGGGGTGGTGAGTGCACGTGAGCGATGTGTGGTGATGGGCATGCTGGTGATGGAGGTAGTGGGTGAGGATGTAGTGCATGCAGGTGTGAGTGGAGACGAGACAGGGAGGGAGGAGGAGGATGTGGAGGAGGTGGACACAGTGGAGGCAGTGGATGTTGCTGTGCCTGCATGGGTCTGGTGCTTGTGTGAGCTCCTGTGGGATGGGTGGTGCTTATGTCTGGTCTGAGGGTGTGCTTGGGATAGGCTGAGGTACAGGGGATTGGGTCTGGGTGGATGAAGTTGGAGGGGGAGGCTGGACACAGTGACAATGGCTGCCATCGATGCTGAGGCCAGAGCCTGAAATGCTCTCTGTTGGGCTGCCTGCCAAGAATGAATGCCCTCCAGGTATGCATTTGTTTGTTGCAAATGCCTCTCGACACCCTGGATGGCATTCACAATGGTAGAATGCCCAACAGAGAGGGATCGCAGGAGGTCAATAGCCTCCTCACTGAGGGCAGAAGGACTGACTGGGGCAGGGCCTGAGGTGCCTGGGGTGAAGGAGATGCCCACCCTCCTGGGTGAGCGGGCACGGGACACGTGCTGAGGGGCTGCTAGGAGGGCGGTGCTGGTAGGGGGGGGTGGCGGCTGTACCTGTTGGTGCGGTGGGCACAGAGGTGCCCGCCACCGCAAGGGAGCTCCCATCAGAGGAGGAGTCGATGTCACTGCTGTCTGCTCCTGTCTCTGCCGTGGAACTCCCCTCGCCCTCCGTCCCACTGGTGGCTTCAGACCCTGTTGATTCGCCCTCCAGGGCCAAGTGGGTTGCAGCTCCCTCCTGCTCCGGTGCCAATGCTCATCCGCCTGATGATGCTATTGCACACAAGAACAGGGAGACCACAAAAAGGGGGGGAAAGACAGAAAAAAGACATGTTCAGTGCATGCAACACCACTACCGTTGGCGGACACAACACACAGGGAGCAGCCCTCTGCACTACGCCATGCACTGACAGTTCCTAGAAATTTCAGCTGACAATGTGGTACAAGGCCTAAGACCAATTGCTGCACACCTGGAAGTCACAGGAGCCTGACTAGGTGTAGATGGCTCTTACCACTGGTGGGTTTGGGGTGCCACATGGCTTGCCTCACGAGGGACCTTGTCTACCAAGTTTGCCCTGGCCTAGGGGAACCCACTGCCCACCTCCCCCACCCAGACACCTCGTAATGCGAGCTGAGTCTGCTGAATGAGATTGTACTCACCCCCTTGTGACTGCTGTGATGCCCTCAAGCGCCCATCCAGCTCCGGATAGGCCTCCACCAGGATCCGAAACATCAGGGGGGTCATGGTGCGATGGGCACCCCTCCAACATTGGGAGGCCATCCCGAGCTGGGTCTCCCCCGTCTTCTTGCTCCGATGGCGCAGGTCCTCCCATCTTTTACGGCAGTGGGTGCTCCGTCTGTGGTAGACCCCCAGGGTGATGGCACGCCAATTACCCTTCTTCTGGTGGGTGCTGACCTAGAGGAATGGTACGGGGAAAGGAAATCACTGAGCCATCCCGACTGTCATACTCCTTGCCTCCCAGTTTCCACCCATGCCCTGACGCACATACACTCCCCATCCGCAAATGCAGGCCTCAGCCCCCCATGTATCTTCCATCCACACCACTCAAAACAGGCATTGCCCATGCAGCATGCTCACAGTTAACTCACCTGTTTGTCTGGAGGCCCGTACAGTTGCGTGTACTGGGTGAGGACCCCATCCACTAGTTCCTCCTACTCCTCTGAAGGGAAGGAAGGGGCCATTTCCCCAAACACATGAGCCATTGTCGCTTCCAGACACAGGTCACAGCAGCACTTGCACTGTAGGTCCTCTCCTGTTGAAGGTCAGGTATCAAGTGAGTGAACAGACAGAAAATGCCGGTGACGTCCGCGGAGGTGTGTACCGTCACCGCCGGTGTACATCGTCATTGGCTCCTGGGACCCTTACGGCCCAATGTTAACCAATGCAGAATTGCACCGCAGTCTTCGTCCGGCCACCGCAACGGTGTACAACGCCAGCGCAGTTACCTCATATCCCCTTGTCCCACCTTACAGGTCAGGCAGCCGCCATTTCAGGAGGCCACATGGGATGGATGTTAACTGCATCACACCTATCTAGGCCGGGAATATAGACAGATACCGGCACATTGCGGATTAATAACTTTTCTGCAAATTACACATTGTGATACCTCAGTGTTGGATGACTCTCTGCTCACTGCTCTCCTCCATAGGGCACGTCCGCTGAGGCAGGTGATGAGACGGTGGCATGGTCCGGGGTACAGACCCCTGGTGATCCTGTTGACAATGGAAGAGAGACACATCCTAGTCACATACAGACTTGATCATGCAACAATCCAGGAACTGTGTGCCCAGTTGGAGCCAGACCTGAGTTCATCTATCTGCCATCCCACAGGAATACCCACTCTAGTGCAGGTCCTGTCTGTACTCCATTTCCTGGCCAGTGGGTCTTTTCAAACAACAGTGGCCATGGCATCAGGGAATTCCCAGGCAATGTTCTCTAACGTGTTGTCTGCCCCGCTGAAACACATGCACAGCTACATCGTGTTTCCCTCAGGTGGAGGATTTGCCCACAGTGAAATGTGACTTCTATGCCCTGGGACATATCCCCAACATCATTGGTGCCATTTGTACCCCTCCGCAGGATTGAACAGGTGTATAGAAACCAGAAGAGCTACCCTCCGGTAAATGTGCAGATGGTGTGTTTGGCAGACCAGTACATCTCCCATGTCAATGCCAAGTATCCTGGCTCTGTGCATGACGCTTACATTTTGAGGAATAGCATCATCCCTTATGTGATGGGGCAACTCCAGATGCATTGTGTGTGGCTTATAGGTGAGGCCAAGGTCCTAATACAGTTGACATAGGTGTCTGGGTATGGGGCTGTCACTAAGAGTTAGTGTGTGTCTAACAGTTGTCCCTCGTCATTTGCAGGTGACTCTGGTTACCCCAACCTGTCATGGCTACTGACCCCAGTGAGGAATCCCAGGACAAGGGCAGAGGAACGCTACAATGAGGCACATGGGCGAACTAGGAGGGTGATCGAATGCACCTTCGGCCTCCTGAAGGCCAGATTCCGGTGGCTCCATCTGACAGGTGGCTCCCTATACTACTCACTGAAGAAGGTGTGCCAGATAATCGTGGCCTGCCGTATGCTGCACAACCTGGCTTTGTGACAGCAGGTGCCTTTTCTGCAGGAGGATGGTGGTCTTGTGGCAGATGTGGAGCCTGTGGACAGGGAAGAAGAGGAGGCAGAAGAAGAGGATATTGACAACCGAAACAACATCATCATGCAATACTTCCAGTGAGACACAGGGAAGAAAATGTCACTGCTTCCCACTTCTCATACTATTGTTTGAGCTAGCATAAGTCTGTCATTTTCATTTAGTGTATGGAACCTGACTTGTCACTTTGACTTTCCATTTCACAGATCTGGGTCCCACTTTGTGCTCTCTGCTATGTTTACTGCTGGCCTACAGCTGTGTTACATTGGTATGTGAACAGGTACATTGACATTGCTATGTTCCATAGTTATTGCAATTACACATTTTTTAAAGCACAGACTGACTCCAGATTGGTTTCTGATTGCAGTGTGTTTATTCCTGTGCTAGTAAGTGGAGGGGGTTGTGAAATGGGCTGGGGTGATGGTGGAGGAATGACCATGGCAGAGTCCAGTCTATTTGTTTCACAGGTGCATTGTCCAAAGGGGCATAGGAAGTGGAGCAATGGCAGTTTAAGGATGGACAGGGTGACAAAGTGGGACAGAAAGGTGACATTCAAGGGGGTCTCATTTCCTGGTGGGGGTCTTGGCAATGTTCTCTGTCTTGTTCCTTGATCTCAGGGACCGTTTGCAGGGTGGTTCTCCATCTGCAGGGGGTGGGGTGCTGGTGTCCTGTTGTTCCTGTGGCGGTGCCTCCTGTCCACTAGCACCGGCAGAGGTGGAGGGCTGTTCATCGTCCAGGCTAGTGTCAGGGGCCCCTTGTTGTGCCACTGTGTCCCTCCTGGTGTTAAGAAGATCTGCCAGCAACCCTGCAATGGTGATCAGGGTGGTATTAATGGACTTCAAGTCCTCCCTGATCCCAAGGTAGTGTTCCTCCTGCAGCCGCTGGGTCTCCTGAAACTTGGCCAGTACCGTTGCCATCGTCTCCTGGGAATGATGGTAAGCGTCCATGATGTTGGAGAGTGCCTCGTGGAGAGTGGGTTCTCTGGGCCTGTCCTTCTCCTGTCGCACAGCAGTCCTCCCAGCTTCTGTGTTATCCTGTGCCTCTGTCCCCTGAACTGTGCTCCCACTGCCACTGCCCCCAGGTCCCTGATCGTCCTGTGTTAGTGGGGCTGCCTGGGTTCCCTGTAGTGGTGGACACACTGTCGATTTATGTGTCCAGGGGACAGAGCGATGGGCCTGCTGGGTGGGTGCTGTGGTGGTGTTTTCTGAGGGGTGAGGCTCTGTGGTGGCTAGTGCCAGTGGCAGGGGAACTGACTATCCTGAGGTCCCAGATGGGCCGGGCTGGTCATCTTGATGCAGGCGTGCAGAGCTGCTGTCATCACTTTGGGCCTCTTCTGTCGGGGGACTGGATATGTCTGGGGTGTAAATGCATAATTATTGTATCTGTGTGTGCCATTGTGTGCAATGGGTGAGTGACCCTTTACTCCAGTGCTTGCATTATTGGCTTGGTCCTTGTGTGATTGGTGATTATGGGGCATGAGTGAGTCTCTGTACTGGACATGCTTGGGTGATGGGTGTCCGTGCATTGGTGTAACATGCAGGGCTTGGTTTTGGGATGTATGGGTTGTGTTGGTGGGATATCTGTGGGTTGTTGGGGTGATGGGTGTGAGGGTAAGGGTGGGAGTATGTGATGGCATGCAGGTGGGGTGGGGGGATAAGGTAGTAAAGATTTGCCTTACCATAGTCCAGTCCTCCTGCTACTCCTGCGAGGCCTTCAGAATGCACTATTGCAAAGACTTGCTCCTCTCATGTTGTTAGTTGTGGGGGAGGAGGTGGGGGTCCACCGCCAGTCCTCTGTACAGCAATCTGGTGTCTGGAGACCACGGAACACACTTTCCCCCATAGGTCGTTCCAACTCTTCCTGATGTCATCCCTAGTTCTTGGGTGCTGTCCCACTGCGTTGACCCTGTCGACGATACTGCGCCAAAGTTCCATCTTCCTTGCAATGGATGTCTGCTGCACATGTGATCCGAATAGCTGTGGCTCTACCCGGACGATTTCCTCCACCATGACCCTGAGCTCCTCCTCAGAGAACCTGTGGTGTCGTTGAGGTGCCATGATGTGGTGTGGGTGATGTGTGAGGTGGTTTCTGTTGTGATGTGTGAGGGGAGGTGTTGGTGTGTGTTGTTTGAGAAGCGTGGATGTTGTGTAAGTGATGGTGTTGTGTGTCTGTGGATGCTGGTGTTGTTTTAGGTAGTGTTTCTCTCTGGCCTGCTTTCAAATTTCTGGTAGTAAGGGTTTGTGGGTAATGTGGGTGGGTGTTTTATATTGGATTGGGAGTCTGGGTGTGGTGTGTGTATGTGTATCAAGTGTGTATATTTCGATTTGTCCAGTGTGGTTGTGTTTTGTATATGTGTGTGTATTTTGAGCGCGGCGGTGTGCAACGCCAATGGTTTACCGCTGTTGAAAGGCTGCCGCATTGATCCGTGGGTCGTGAAAGTGTGGACGTATTCTTGTTGGCTTGACACTGTGGGTTTTGATATCACCAGTTTATCACTGACCTTTGGTGTGGCGAACTTGTGTGGGTGTCTGTATTGTGGCAGATTCCGGGCTGTGGGTTGTAATATCTGTAGCAGAATTCCGCGGCCGCAGCGGTATGTTGGCGGTTTTCTGCACAGCGGTAAGTGGGATTTACCACCAAGGTTGTAATGAGAGCCTAAGTCTGAACGTAGGAAGTTGGCTGGGACCTCCCAGCCAGCGTATCTAGAGGAGGGCTCCAAGGACTTTGGATCAAGATCCAGGTTTACCCCGGTCGAAGGATTTTCATCCCCAAAAAACGCCTAAGTCCGAAGGTAAAAATCTCCACCGAGGGCTCCCGCAATGCTTATCCGGAGAAGAGTTCGAGGAGGTCGGATTGGACTGGCAGGTTCGTTCCGCTGAAGAAAATCTTCAGAAAAACGAATAAGTCCGAAGGTAAACTTTTGTCCAGGGCCTCCTGCGGGCTGTAGCCAAGCCGGGCTCCATAGCAGTCGGCCTTAGCCTTTGACTTTGCCCCGGTCGAGGTGCGACCAGATGACCAGATTGGTGTTTTTTGTTTCTAGGTGCTAGAAAATAATAATTCTTTAAAAATTCATAACTCCGGTTCCCCTTATCTGATTTTATTTGTTTTTGTGTCATTTTAAAGATAAAAATATAATCTATTTTTATAAATTGGTCTTGGGGTTTTAAACTGTTTCCTGTGTTTTATTTAATTACAGTTTTTTGATATTTGAATGCTTTACATTCTGTCTCCTAAGTTAAGCCTTGTCGCTCGTTGCCAAACTACCAAGGGTTGAGCTGGGCTTAATTCACTGAGACCTACCTGGACCTAAGTGGAGGTTAGTGGCCTATTGCTAAGTGTAGGTACTTACCTGCCCTTACCAATAACCCATTTTCCAACATTTCTGGTGTGCAGTGGTGGGATCCTGTACTTGTGTTTAGTATCACATTACAGTTTTGAGTAAAACAAATTACAAATCCTTTAAGTTGCCCTAGTGCAAAAATAGTTTTTAATTTTTAATTTGGATTAATTTCAATTATTGAATTTTTGTGATTTTCCTAATTTCTTGTTTCCAATTTTTGCAAAATGTTTTTGTTGACACAAAACTAGGGAACCATGGAGCTTGATCTGGCTAGCCTACCCACACTGACAGTAGTCCAGCTTAGGGGGTTGTCTACTGCAAGGGGGTTGCCTGCAACCACTGACCTCAGGAAGCATGTCCTGATTAAATCCCTGACAGCTTGGGCTGAGGCCCTAGATGTAGGCCCAGAGGAAGCTCCAGAGGAGGACAAAGCAGGGGAGAATGCTAGCTACAACCACTCAGGAGAGGGAGGGCATCTGAGCCTAAGTGAGGATGAGGAAGACCGGTCCTCACTATACACAGTCACTAGGGTCATACCCAAAGCTAGTTGGGGGAAGGGGGCCCCTTCAGGAGGCGAGAACCTGTCCCTCAGGGAAAGAGAGCTGGATGCCCAGCTAGCATGTATAGCTTTGGAGGCAGAGAAGCTGGCCCTAGAAAAGAAAAAGTGGGCAAAGAAAGAGAAAAAAGATGGTGGCAGTGACAGAGAAGCTGAGGTGTCCATGGGTGGGGGGTTTTGCCCTAGATTACCCATAGGGGTGGTTCCTGCTTCTGCAGAGGGAGATGACATAGACAAGTGGTTGGATGCCTTTGAGAGGGCACTCCACATGAGAAGGGTTAGGCCTCAACACTGGGGTTCACTTTTATGAGAGTTGGTCCCCAACTCAGGGAGAGATAGGCTTCTGACCTTAAGAGGGGAGGAGAAAGATTCATACCCTAGTATGAAGAGGTGCTTAACCAAGAAGTTTGGTCTGACCCCAGAGCAGTATAGGATGAAGTTCAGGGACACCCAGAAGGTCAGTACCCAGTCTTAGGTTGACTTTGTAGACACCTCACTCAAGGCACTAGAGGGCTGGATTCATGGTAACAAAGTAAATACTTATGAGGGGTTATACAATCTGATCATGAGAGAGCACATATTGACCAACTGTATCCAAGAAAGGTTATGCCAGCATCTAGTGGACTCTAAGCTGACCAATCCCAGAGAGCTGGGGAAGGCAGCTGATGAGTGGTTATAACCAGAGTGTTTGTCAAGTCCCAGGGGGGAGACTCCAAGAAGGGGAGGTCAGGTCCCCAAAAACCTAAGGAGGGAGGTGTTAAGCCCACCACAGAGACTCCCTCTGTACCCCAGAACCCTAAGAAGGAGAGAGTGAATCCCACTCCCACTCTGACAAGCAGAGACAGGGAGACCCAGGGTTAAAAAAGCTCTTGGACAGCAAGGCTTGCTTTGACTGTCAGCAGACAGGTCACTTCAGAGGAGATGCAGCCTGTCCAAAAAAGGTGGTTAGCACTGGGCTGTCCAGTGTAGCCATGGAGGAGGACTCCTCAGATGATGAAGTCCTCCTACCATTGGGCTGGGAGACAGGACCAGATGGTAAGCTGGTGATCCCTGAGGGTGGGAGTAGGCAGTT
Source organism: Pleurodeles waltl (assembly GCF_031143425.1). Lineage (NCBI taxonomy): Eukaryota > Metazoa > Chordata > Amphibia > Caudata > Salamandridae > Pleurodeles > Pleurodeles waltl. The sequence continues at coordinate 729,432,702 of NC_090437.1, forward strand.
TCACCCCATTAAGGTGAATGGGATCTCTGCCACTGGCCTGAGAGACACCTGTGCCAGTCACACTATAGTGAGTGACCGGTTAGTAACCCCAGACATGTATGTCCCAAGAGAGACCAGGAAAGTCAGGATAGCCACAGGGGAGTTCACCCCCAAACCTGTAGCCATATTGCCCCTAGAGGGAGGGTATCCTTGGCTTGTTTAGGGTGGTAGTCAGTGCTGACCTCCCCCTAGATTGTATCCTGGGCAATGATTTCACTGTGGTGAGTCTGGTCCCAGATGGGGCGGTCGCCCAGGGTGCCCCCCAACCCGAAGTCCTGGGGAGTCAATCCCTACAGTTAGGAGACAGGGGTCCCCAAGAAAAGGAAAGAAGAAAAGTAAGGGTAGGCCACTCTTAAAGTGAGTTTCAGGGAGCAAAATGCCTTTTGCCCCAGTAGGGTGGGAGCCCAGAGTTGGCACTGGTGAGGCCTCACCTGACCCCAAGGAAGTCCTGAGTAGTCAGGCAGCTGTCCAGATGCAGGTTGTTGCCCCTGCACTGACAGAAGGGAGAGTGGAAGGAGGGTTTCTGCCACAGGAGGTAGTAGCCCCCCACTCTAGACAGCAAGAGATGTACGAGGATCCCACAGTTGTCCCTAAAGCAGCTCAGCCACCTGTCAGTGGAGAGCTTAGGCTGTGGTTCTGGGTACTGACAGCTGTCAGTAGCCTCTGCTGGGTGCTATCCTTCCTGGCAGCACTGCACTTGGCCTGGGAGGCAGACCCCAGGCCCAAAAGCAAAGTAAGCCCCCTGACCCTGTTGGTCATGGTGGGGTTGCTCAAGTGGTTGGTGACCTCTTTAGGTAAGCTAGGTGTTACCCTAGCAAAGTTAGGGGTAGGGGAGATGGGCACCTCACTACCCAAGTTGGCAGAGAGAGAGGAGGAAGACACTCCTAGAGGGGAGTTTCAGTTTGAGATGGGTCCTTTCACTGTTGGGATGGATTCACTACCCAGAGAGACTGACCATGGCAGGAGGATGTAAGGCAGAGTAGGCCCTGCAAAGGGACAGCCTGTTCTCTTCACTGTCTTCCTCACCTGACAAGCCAGGAAGAATCTCCCAGGGTTGGGCTGAGTCTCCTGGGCGTGTGGGCTGGGGGGGGGCTTGTGTGAGAGAACAGGGCTGATTTCAGGGGCCCCCTAACTTTTTGCCCCCATTTTCAACTTTTTGCTGGTGTTTTCCTGACTCTGATGGTGCCCTGGGTACTGCTAACCAGTCCCAGGGCCTGTGCTACGTGTAAAATCAGTATGCAAATTAGGCTAATTATAATTGGCTAAGTCAACCTACCTATAAGTCCCTAGTATATGGTAGTGCATGTAGGTTTAGGACCCCAGCATAGATAGTGTGCTGAGGTGCCCAGTGTCATTTTAAAGGCAGGCCTGCCTTGCTGGCTGCTTTTAAATTGAAGTTATATGCAAATTCGACTTTGGAATTAAAAGTAGTTCCAAAGTCTTAAACTAGCTTATTTTTACATATAAGTCACCCCTAAGGCGTGCCCTATGTGCCCCTAGAGCTGGGTGCCATGTAACTATAAGCAGGGACCTTATAAAAATAGTTTTATAAGACCTAGTGAGGTAAAACAGCCAAATTTGTTTTTCCCTCATTGCAGTGAATGGCCTCCATAGGCTAGAATGGGGATACTTTATTGAAATTTTAAAAGTCCCCTTACGTAACAGATACCAGAAGTTTGGTATCAAATTAATTGTTATAATAAATCCCACAACTTCCAGTTGTGGGATGTAACATAACTTGTTCAGGTAAATAGTTTTAAACTTTACCTGAAAAGCTGCCAACTTCAGCCCTGCAGTGTTTCTGCTGCTGTGCTCTGATTGGCCAGCCTCTGGCAGCCTCGGTGCCTTGATCAGGTGTGAAGTGACCTGGCTCCACACAAAGAGATGTGCCTATGGGAGGAGATCTCCCCTCAGCAGATGGTGAGGCAGGAAGGGGGAGGGCTGCCAAACTGGTCATTTGGAGCATCCCAGCAACACCCCCACATCCTGCAAACCCAGACAATTAGGTGCCCCTTGATTAGATTAGGAGAGGGCAAGATAGGGGTGTGTTTAGGATTTTTAGCCACACCACTGGGTGGGCTCAGCCAGATGTAACTTCCAAATATCACTTTCAGCCATGATGGATTTTTGAGGAATGTTACTCCCTGGGATTGATTTTTGCCACACTTCCCAGGAAGTGGTCATCACAGGGGGAAGGACCCTGCCCCTGATTGGAGAACCAGGACCTCTGTGTTTTTCACCAAGGAGCAAGGATAAAACTGGGAGACCTGCACCCAGACCTCCGTTCCCCACCAGATCCCTACCAGGAAGAACTACAGAAGAAGGACTGCCCTGCTGGACCCCTGGCCTGCAGCTGGACCCTGCACTCTGAAGGACTGCACCAGCTGCACACTTGGGCTTCACCACAAGAAGGACTTTGCCTGGCTTCATCTGGTTCAAGGAGGGACTCCCTGTTTGCTACACATGAAAAATTGCTAACCAGAGTCCACTGCACCAACTCCTGAACAAATCAACCAGCTGACCACTGTCCAGAGGCCAAAAAGGAGTTTGCACCAGGTGCATTCTGAGAATTGTAGTCCACACCCCCAAAGATCATCTAAGAGCTTCTGTAACCTTGGGGTGAGCTGTGGACCCCAAAAGAACCTTAAAGGAACAGCTGGGAAAAGATCCAGACGTTTGGAGAACTTTGGAGAACTTTTGAAAAAAATCTCCATAGAGGGACATACCCACCGCGGCAACTCTAGCCAGCTTGCTTCAACCGCGACCCGGCCTGATTTGCAGCTTCGTCCCGGTGAAGAAAATCTCCAAAAAAGAGACTAGGGGCAAGATGTAGCAAGGTCAGAATTTGCGATTCTGAAATTGCGAGTCGTGCGACTCGCAATTTCAGAATCGCAAATCCTGATGCAGAACGGTGTCTCAGACACCGTCTGCGACTCGCTATGGGGTCCCAAAGACACACCTCATAAATATTAATGAGGTGGGTCGCATTTTGCGACCCCATAGCGATTCCCTGCACTCACAGGGATGGTGGCCTGCTGAAGTCAGCAGACCTCCATGTCTGTGACTGCTTTTTCAATAAAGCAGTTTTTTTATTTTTTATTTTGCAGCCCGTTTTCCTTAAAGGAAAACGAGTTGCAAAATAAAAAAAATAACGAAACCATTTGGTTTAGTTTTTTCAGTGTAGACAGTGGTCCATTGGAACACTGCCTGCTCTGAAAAAACCTTTTGGGCAACATTCACAAAGGGGAAGGGGTCCCATGGGGACCCCTTCCCTTTTGCGAATGAGTTACCACCAGTGTGACACTGGTGGTAACTGCGAATTGCTTTGCGACCGCATTCGCGGTCACAAAGCAATTCTGCATTGAGATGCGAGTCGCAAATAGGAAGGGAACACCCCTTCCTATTTTCGTGTCACATTCACAATTTGCGAGTCGGTACCGACTCGCAAATTGTGAATGTTCATCGCAGAAGGCTGTTTGCATGGCGCAAACTGCGATTTTCGCAGTTTGCACCATGCAAACGGCTTCCTACATCTGGCCCTAGGTCCAAACGTAGGAAGTTGACCGGGACCTCCCAGCCAGCGTATCTGAGGAGGGCTCCAAGGACGTCGGATCAAGATCCAGGTTTGCCCCGGTCGAAGGATTTTCACCTCGAAAAAACGACTAAGTCCGAAGGTAAAAATCTCCACCGAGGGCTCCCGCGACGCATATCCGGAGAAGAGTTCCAGGAAGTTGGATTGAACTGGCAGGTTTGTCCCGCTGAAGAAAATCTTCAGAAAAATGACTACGTCCGAAGGTAAACTTTTGACTGGGGCCACCCGCGGGATGTAGCCGAGCCGTGCTCCATCGCGGTGGGCCTTAAACTTTGACTTTGCCCCGGTCGAGGTGCGACCAGATGACCAGATTGGCGCTTTTTGTTTTTAGGTGCTAGAAAATAATAATTTTAAAAAATTCATATCTCCGGTTCCCCTTATCCGATTTTATTCGTTTTGTGTCATTTTAAAGAAAAAAATATAATCTATTTTCATAATTTTTTTATTTTTTATTATTACTGTTTTTTGATATTTGAATGCTTTACACTCTGTCTTTTAAGCTAAGCCTTGTCGCTCGTTGCCAAGCTGCCAAGGGCAGAGCTGGGTTTAATTTACTGAGACCTAACTGGACCTAAGTGGAGGTTAGTGGCCTATTGCTAAGTGTAGGTACTTGCCTGCCCTTACCAATAACCCATTTTCCAACAGTTGTCCCAATCAGTGCTTGCAGCTCTACCAGTAGCATTGAATTTACAGGTCTTGGCACATATAGAGAGCTTTACTATGGTCTTACAAGTAAATTAAATATGCCAATTATGGATGAGCTAATCTTACTATGATAGAGTACAGAGGACATTCGACTTTAGCACTGGCCAGCAGTATTAAAGTGCCCAGTACCCTGAAAGCCAGCAAAAACTAAGTCAGAAAACAGGAGGCCAGAGGGCAAAAAGTATGGGGTCACCATGCCAAGCATGCCAGGTCTAACACGTGTGTCCCCCAGCTGGAATTGGGGAGAGCTACCTACCCCTTGGGAGTTCTCTCTACTAAAGCTGAAAAACCTAGAAAGACCATCAGTATTAGCGTGGTCCGTTCCAGGACGGTGTTCCACCATAAAGTCAATTCCCTGTAGGGAGATGGGCCACCTAAACAGTTTGGGATTCTTGCAATCAATCAAAAAGATGTATAGAGCGAGCTATTTACCCGTGAGGGTCTCAAGGCGCTTGAGGAGGTTAAGGGGGGGCAGGGAGATTCACTGTTCGAACAACCAGAAGGTCAGTACCCAGTCTTGGGTTGACTTTGTAGACACCTCACTCAAGGCACTAGAGGGATGGATTCATGGTAACAAAGTAAATACTTATGAGGGGTTAAACAATCTGATCATGAGAGAGCACATATTGACCATTTGTATCCAAGAAAGGTTATGCCAGCATCTAGTGGACTCTAAGCTGACCAATCCCAGAGAGCTGGGGAAGGCAGCTGATGAGTGGTTATAACCAGAGTGTTTGTCAAGTCCCAGGGGGGAGACTCCAAGAAGGGGAGGTCAGGTCCCCAAAAACCTAAGGAGGGAGGTGGTAAGCCCACCACAGAGACTCCCTCTGTACCCCAGAACCCTAAGAAGGAGAGAGTGAATCCCACTCCCACTCTGACAAGCAGAGACAGGGAGACCCAGGGTTAAAAAAGCTCTTGGACAGCAAGGCTTGCTTTGACTGTCAGCAGACAGGTCACTTCAGAGGAGATGCAGCCTGTCCAAAAAAGGTGGTTAGCACTGGGCTGTCCAGTGTAGCCATGGAGGAGGACTCCTCAGATGATGAAGTCCTCCTACCATTGGGCTGGGAGACAGGACCAGATGGTAAGCTGGTGATCCCTGAGGGTGGGAGTAGGCAGTTTCACCCCATTCAGGTGAATGGGATCCCTGCCACTGGCCTGAGAGACACCTGTGCCAGTCACACTATAGTGAGTGACCGGTTAGTAACCCCAGACATGTATGCCCCAAGAGAGACCAGGAAAGTCAGGATAGCCACAGGGGAGTTCACCTCCAAACCTGTAGCCATATTGCCCCTAGAGGGAGGGTATCCTTGGCTGGTTTAGGGTGGTAGTCAGTGCTGACCTCCCCCTAGATTGTATCCTGGGCAATGACTTCACTGAGGTGAGTCTGGTCCCAGATGGGGCGGTCGCCCAGGGTGCCCCCCCAACCCGAAGTCCTGGGGAGTCAATCCCTACAGTTAGGAGACAGGGGTCCCCAAGAAAAGGAAAGAAGAAAAGTAAGGGTAGGCCACTCTTAAAGTGAGTTTCAGGGAGCCAAATGCCTTTTGCCCCAGTAGGGTGGGAGCCCAGAGTTGGCACTGGTGAGGCCTCACCTGACCCCAAGGAAGTCCTGAGTAGTCAGGCAGCTGTCCAGATGCAGGTTGTTGCCCCTGCACTGACAGAAGGGAGAGTGGAAGGAGGGTGTCTGCCACAGGAGGTAGTAGCCCCTCACTCTAGACAGCAAAAGGGGTACGAGGATCCCACAGTTGTCCCTAAAGCAGCTCAGCCACCTGTCAGTGGAGAGCTTAGGCTGTGGTTCTGGGTACTGACAGCTGTCAGTAGCCTCTGCTGGGTGCTATCCTTCCTGGCAGCACTGCACTTGGCCTGGGAGGCAGACCCCAGGCCCAAAAGCAAAGTAAGCCCCCTGACCCTGTTGGTCATAGTGGGGTTGCTCAAGTGGTTGGTGACCTCTTTAGGTAAGCTAGGTGTTACCCTAGCAAAGTTAGGGGTAGGGGAGATGGGCACCTCACTACCCAAGTTGGCAGAGAGAGAGGAGGAAGACACCCCTAGAGGGGAGTTTCAGTTTGAGATGGGTCCTTTCACTGTTGGGATGGATTCACTACCCAGAGAGACTGACCATGGCAGGAGGATGTAAGGCAGAGTAGGCCCTGCAAAGGGACAGCCTGTTCTCTTCACTGTCTTCCTCACCTGACAAGCCAGGAAGAATCTCCCAGGGTTGGGCTGAGTCTCCTGGGCGTGTGGGCTGGGGGGGGGGCTTGTGTGAGAGAACAGGGCTGATTTCAGAAGCCCCCTAACTTTTTGCCCCCATTTTCAATTTTTTGCTGGTGTTTTCCTGACTCTGATGGTGCCCTGGGTACTGCTAACCAGTCCTAGGGCCTGTGCTACGTGTAAAATCAGTATGCAAATTAGGCTAATTATAATTGGCTAAGTCAACCTACCTATAAGTCCCTAGTATATGGTAGTGCATGTAGGTTTAGGGACCCCAGCATAGGTAGTGTGCTGAAGTGCCCAGTGTCATTTTAAAGGCAGGCCTGCCTTGCTGGCTTCTTTTAAATTAAAGTTATATGCAAATTCGACTTTGGAATTAAAAGTAGTTCCAAAGTCTTAAACTAGCTTATTTTTACATATAAGTCACCCCTAAGGCGTGCCCTATGTGCCCCTAGGGCTGGGTGCCATGTAACTATAAGCAGGGATCTTATCAAAATAGTTTTATAATACCTAGTGAGGTAAAACAGCCAAATTCGTTTGTCCCTCATTGCAGTGAATGGCCTCCATAGGCTAGAATGAGGAGACTTTATTTTAATTTTAAAAGTCCCCTTAAGTAACAGATACCAGAAGTTTGGTATCAAAGTAATTGTTATAATAAATCCCACAACTTCCAGTTGTGGGATGTAACATAACTTGTTCAGGTAAATAGTTTTAAACTTTACCTGAAAAGCTGCCAACTTCAGCCCTGCAGTGTTTCTGCTGCTGTGCTCTGATTGGCCAGCCTCTGGCAGCCTCGGTGCCTTGATCAGGTGTGAAGTGACCTGGCTCCACATAAAGAGATGTGGCTATGGGAGGAGATCTCCCCTCAGCAGATGGTGAGGCAGGAAGGGGGAGGGCTTCCAAACTGGTCATTTGGAGCAACCCAGCAACACCCCCACATCCTGCAAACCCAGACAATTAGGTGCCCCCTTGATTAGATTAGGAGAGGGCAAGATAGGGGTGTGTTTAGGATTTTTAGCCACACCAGTGGGTGGGCTCAGCCAGATGTAACTTCCAAATATCACTTTCAGCCATGATGGATTTTTGAGGAATGTTACTCCCTGGGATTGATTTTTGCCACACTTCCCAGGAAGTGGTCATCACAGGGGGAAGGACCCTGCCCCTGATTGGAGAACCAGGGCCTCCGTGTTTTTCACCGAGGAGCAAGGATAAAACTGGGAGACCTGCACCCAGACCTCCGTTCCCCACCAGATCCCTACCAGGAAGAACTACAGAAGAAGGACTGCCCTGCTGGACCCCTGGCCTGCAGCTGGACCCTGCACTCTGAAGGACTGCACCAGCTGCACACTTGGGCTTCACCACAAGAAGGACTTTGCCTGGCTTCATCTGGTTCAAGGAGGGACTCCCTGTTTGCTACACATGAAAAATTGCTAACCACAGTCCTCTGCACCAACTCCTGAAGAAATCAACCAGCTGACCACTGTCCAGTGGCCAAAAAGGAGTTTGCACCAGGTGCATTCTGAGAATTGTAGTCCACACCCCCAAGGATCATCTCAGACCTTCTGCAACCTTGGGGTGAGCTGTGGACCCCAAAAGAACCTTAAAGGAACAGCTGGGAAAAGATCCAGACGTTTGGAGAACTTTGGAGAACTTTTGAAAAAAATCTCCATAGAGGGACTGACCCACCGCGGCAACTCTAGCCAGCTTGCTTCAACCGCGACCCGGCCTGATTTGCAGCTTCGTCCCGGTGAAGAAAATCTCCAAAAAAGAGACTAGGGGCAAGATGTAGCAAGGTCAGAATTTGCGATTCTTAAATTGCGAGTCGGTGCGACTCGCAATTTCAGAATCGCAAATCCTGATGCAGAACGGTGTCTCAGACACCGTCTGCGACTCACTATGGGGTAGCAAAGACACACATCATAAATATTAATGAGGTGGGTCGCATTTTGCGACCCCATAGCGAGTCCCTGCACTCACAGGGATGGTGGCCCGCTGAAGTCAGCAGACCTCCATGTCTGTGACTGCTTTTTCAATAAAGCAGTTTTTTTATTTTTTATTTTGCAGCCCGTTTTCCTTAAAGGAAAACGAGTTGCAAAATAAAAAAAATAACGAAACCATTTGGTTTAGTTTTTTCAGTGTAGACAGTGGTCCATTGGACCACTGCCTGCTCTGAAAAAACCTTTTGGGCAACATTCACAAAGGGGAAGGGGTCCCATAGGGACCCCTTCCCTTTTGCGAATGAGTTACCACCAGTGTGACACTGGTGGTAACTGCGAATTGCTTTGCGACCGCATTCGCGGTCACAAAGCAATTCTGCATTGTGATGCGAGTCGCAAATAGGAAGGCAACACCCCTTCCTATTTTCGTATCACATTCACAATTTGCGAGTCGGTACCGGCTCGCAAATTGTGAATGTGCATCGCAGAAGGCTGTTTGCATGGCGCAAACTGCCATTTTCGCAGTTTGCACCATGCAAACGGCTTCCTACATCTGGCCCTAGGTCCAAACGTAGGAAGTTGACCGGGACCTCCCAGCCAGCGTATCTGAGGAGGGCTCCAAGGACGTCGGATCAAGATCCAGGTTTGCCCCGGTCGAAGGATTTTCACCTCGAAAAAACGACTAAGTCCGAAGGTAAAAATCTCCACCGAGGGCTCCCGCGACACATATCCGGAGAAGAGTTCCAGGAAGTTGGATTGAACTGGCAGGTTTGTCCCGCTGAAGAAAATCTTCAGAAAAATGACTACGTCCGAAGGTAAACTTTTGACTGGGGCCTCCCGCGGGATGTAGCCGAGCCGAGCTCCATCGCGGTGGGCCTTAAACTTTGACTTTGCCCCGGTCGAGGTGCGACCAGATGACCAGATTGGCGCTTTTTGTTTTTAGGTGCTAGAAAATAATAATTTTTAAAAATTCATATCTCCCGTTCCCCTTATCCGATTTTGTTCGTTTTGTGTCATTTTAAAGATAAAAATAAAATCTATTTTCATAATTTTTTTATTTTTTATTATTACTGTTTTTTGATATTTAAATGCTTTACACTCTGTCTTTTAAGCCCTTGTCGCTCGTTGCCAAGCTGCCAAGGGCTGAGCTGGCTTTAATTTACTGAGACCTAACTGGACCTAAGTGGAGGTTAGTGGCCTATTGCTAAGTGTAGGTACTTGCCTGCCCTTACCAATAACCCATTTTCCAACAGTTGTCCCAATCAGTGCTTGCAGCTCTACCAGTAGCATTGAATTTACAGGTCTTGGCACATATAGAGAGCTTTACTATGGTCTTACAAGTAAATTAAATATGCCAATTATGGATGAGCTAATCTTACTATGATAGAGTACAGAGGACATTCCACTTTAGCACTGGCCAGCAGTATTAAAGTGCCCAGTACCCTGAAAGCCAGCAAAAACTAAGTCAGAAAACAGGAGGCCAGAGGGCAAAAAGTATGGGGTCACCATGCCAAGCATGCCAGGTCTAACACGTGTGTGTCCCAGCTGGAATTGGGGAGAGCTACCTACCCCTTGGGAGTTCTCTCTACTAAGGCTGAAAAACCTAGACAGACCATCAGTATTGGCGTGGTCCGTTCCAGGACGGTGTTCCACCATAAAGTCAATTCCCTGTAGGGAGATGGGCCACCTAAACAGTTTGGGATTCTTGCAATCAATCAAAAAAATGTATAGAGCGAGCTATTCACCCGTGAGGGTCTCAAGGCGCTTGGGCTGGTTAAGGGGGGGCAGGGAGGATCACTGTTGGAACAACCAGAAGGTCAGTACCCAGTCTTGGGTTGACTTTGTAGACACCTCACTCAAGGCACTAGAGGGATGGATTCATGGTAACAAAGTAAATACTTATGAGGGGTTATACAATCTGATCATGAGAGAGCACACATATTGACCATTTGTATCCAAGAAAGGTTATGCCAGCATCTAGTGGACTCTAAGCTGACCAATCCCAGAGAGCTGTGGAAGGCAGCTGATGAGTGGTTATAACCAGAGTGTTTGTCAAGTCCCAGGGGGGAGACTCCAAGAAGGGGAGGTCAGGTCCCCAAAAACCTAAGGAGGGAGTGGTAAGCCCACCACAGAGACTCCCTCTGTACCCCAGAACCCTAAGAAGGAGAGAGTGAATCCCACTCCCACTCTGACAAGCAGAGACAGGGAGACCCAGGGTTAAAAAAGCTCTTGGACAGCAAGGCTTGCTTTGACTGTCAGCAGACAGGTCACTTCAGAGGAGATGCAGCCTGTCCAAAAAAGGTGGTTAGCACTGGGCTGTCCATTGTAGCCATGGAGGAGGACTCCTCAGATGATGAAGTCCTCCTACCATTGGGCTGGGAGACAGGACCAGATGGTAAGCTGGTGATTCCTGAGGGTGGGAGTAGGCAGTTTCACCCCATTAAGGTGAATGGGATCCCTGCCACTGGCCTGAGAGACACCTGTGCCAGTCACACTATAGTGAGTGACCGGTTAGTAACCCCAGACATGTATGTCCCAAGAGAGACCAGGAAAGTCAGGATAGCCACAGGGGAGTTCACCTCCAAACCTGTAGCCATATTGCCCCTAGAGGGAGGGTATCCTTGGCTGGTTTAGGGTGGTAGTCAGTGCTGACCTCCCCCTAGATTGTATCGTGGGCAATGACTTCACTGAGGTGAGTCTGGTCCCAGATGGGGCGGTCGCCCAGGGTGCCCCCCCAACCCGAAGTCCTGGGGAGTCAATCCCTACAGTTAGGAGACAGGGGTCCCCAAGAAAAGGAAAGAAGAAAAGTAAGGGTAGGCCACTCTTAAAGTTAGTTTCAGGGAGCCAAATGCCTTTTGCCCCAGTAGGGTGGGAGCCCAGAATTGGCACTGGTGAGGCCTCACCTGACCCCAAGGAAGTCCTGAGTAGTCAGGCAGCTGTCCAGATGCAGGTTGTTGCCCCTGCACTGACAGAAGGGAGAGTGGAAGGAGGGTGTCTGCCACAGGAGGTAGTAGCCCCCCACTCTAGACAGCAAGAGGGGTACGAGGATCCCACAGTTGTCCCTAAAGCAGCTCAGCCACCTGTCAGTGGAGAGCTTAGGCTGTGGTTCTGGGTACTGACAGCTGTCAGTAGCCTCTGCTGGGTGCTATCCTTCCTGGCAGCACTGCACTTGGCCTGGGAGGCAGACCCCAGGCCCAAAAGCAAAGTAAGCCCCCTGACCCTGTTGGTCATGGTGGGGTTGCTCAAGTGGTTGGTGACCTCTTTAGGTAAGCTAGGTGTTACCCTAGCAAAGTTAGGGGTAGGGGAGATGGGCACCTCACTACCCAAGTTGGCAGAGAGAGAGGAGGAAGACACCCCTAGAGGGAAGTTTCAGTTTGAGATGGGTCCTTTCACTGTTGGGATGGATTCACTACCCAGAGAGACTGACCATGGCAGGAGGATGTAAGGCAGAGTAGGCCCTGCAAAGGGACAGCCTGTTCTCTTCACTGTCTTCCTCACCTGACAAGCCAGGAGGAATCTCCCAGGGTTGGGCTGAGTCTCCTGGGCGTGTGGGCTGGGGGGGGGCTTGTGTGAGAGAACAGGGCTGATTGCAGAGGCCCCCTAACTTTTTGCCCCCATTTTCAACTTTTTGCTGGTGTTTTCCTGACTCTGATGGTGCCCTGGGTACTGCTAACCAGTCCCAGGGCCTGTGCTATGTGTAAAATCAGTATGCAAATTAGGCTAATTATAATTGGCTAAGTCAACCTACCTAAAAGTCCCTAGTATATGGTAGTGCATGTAGGTTTAGGGACCCCAGCATAGGTAGTGTGCTGAGGTGCCCAGTGTCATTTTAAAGGCAGGCCTGCCTTGCTGGCTGCTTTTAAATTAAAGTTATATGCAAATTCGACTTTGGAATTAAAAGTAGTTCCAAAGTCTTAAACTAGCTTATTTTTACATATAAGTCACCCCTAAGGCGTGCCCTATGTGCCCCTAGTGCTGGGTGCCATGTAACTATAAGCAGGGACCTTATAAAAATAGTTTTATAAGACCTAGTGAGGTAAAACAGGCAAATTCGTTTTTCCCTCATTGCAGTGAATGGCCTCCATAGGCTAGAATGGGGAGACTTTATTTTAATTTTAAAAGTCCCCTTAAGTAACAGATACCAGAAGTTTGGTATCACATTAATTGTTATAATAAATCCCACAACTTCCAGTTGTGGTATGTAACATAACTTGTTCAGGTAAATAGTTTTAAACTTTACCTGAAAAGCTGCCAACTTCAGCCCTGCAGTGTTTCTGCTGCTGTGCTTTGATTGGCCAGCCTCTGGCAGCCTCGGTGCCTTGATCAGGTGTGAAGTGACCTGGCTGCACACAAAGAGATGTGCCTATGGGAGGATATCTCCCCTCAGCAGATGGTGAGGCAGGAAGGGGGAGGGCTGCCAAACTGGTCATTTGGAGCAACCCAGCAACACCCCCACATCCTGCAAACCCAGACAATTAGGTACCCCCTTGATTAGATTAGGAGAGGGCAAGATAGGGGTGTGTTTAGGATTTTTAGCCACACCAGTGGGTGGGCTCAGCCAGATGTAACTTCCAAATATCACTTTCAGCCATGATGGATTTTTGAGGAATGTTACTCCCTGGGATTGATTTTTGCCACACTTCCCAGGAAGTGGTCATCTTGGAGAACCAGGACCTCCGTGTTTTTCACCCAGGAGCAAGGATAAAACTGGGAGTCCTGCACCCAGACCTCCGTTCCCCACCAGATCCCTACCAGGAAGAACTACAGAAGAAGGACTGCCCTGCTGGACCCCTGGCCTGCAGCTGGACCCTGCACTCTGAAGGACTGCACCAGCTGCACACTTGGGCTTCAGCACAAGAAGGACTTTGCCTGGCTTCATCTGGTTCAAGGAGGGACTCCCTGTTTGCTACACATGAAAAATTGCTAAGCAGAGTCCACTGCACCAACTCCTGAACAAATCAACCAGCTGACCACTGTCCAGTGGCCAAAAAGGAGTTTGCACCAGGTGCATTCTGAGAATTGTAGTCCACACCCCCAAGGATCATCTCAGAGCTTCTGTAACCTTGGGGTGAGCTGTGGACCCCAAAAGAACCTTAAAGGAACAGCTGGGAAAAGATCCAGACGTTTGGAAAACTTTGGAGAACTTTTGAAAAAAATCTCCATAGAGGGACTGACCCACCGCGGCAACTCTAGCCAGCTTGCTTCAACCGCGACCCGGCCTGATTTGCAGCTTCGTCCCGGTGAAGAAAATCTCCAAAAAAGAGACTAGGGCAAGATGTAGCAATGTCAGAATTTGCGATTCTGAAATTGCGAGTCGGTGCGACTCGCAATTTCAGAATCGCAAATCCTGATGCAGAACGGTGTCTCAGACACCGTCTGCGACTCGCTATGGGGTCGCAAAGACACACCTCATAAATATTAATGAGGTGGGTCGCATTTTGCGACCCCATAGCGAGTCCCTGCACTCACAGGGATGGTGGCCTGCTGAAGTCAGCAGACCTCCATGTCTGTGACTGCTTTTTCAATAAAGCAGTTTTTTTTATTTTTTATTTTGCAGCCCGTTTTCCTTAAAGGAAAACGAGTTGCAAAATAAAAAAAATAACGAAACCATTTGGTTTCGTTTTTTCAGTGTAGACAGTGGTCCATTGGACCACTGCCTGCTCTGAAAAAACCTTTTGGGCAACATTCACAAAGGGGAAGGGGTCCCATGGGGACCCCTTCCCTTTTGCGAATGAGTTACCACCAGTGTGACACTGGTGGTAACTGCGAATTGCTCTGCGACCGCATTCGCGGTCACAAAGCAATTCTGCATTGTGATGCGAGTCTCAAATAGGAAGGGAACACCCCTTCCTATTTTCGTGTCACATTCACAATTTGCGAGTCGGTACTGGCTGGCAAATTGTGAATGTGCATCGCAGAAGGCTGTTTGCATGGCGCAAACTGCAATTTTCACAGTTTGCACCATGCAAACGGCTTCCTACATCTGGCCCTAGGTCCAAACGTAGGAAGTTGACCGGGACCTCCCAGCCAGCGTATCTGAGGAGGGCTCCAAGGACGTCGGATCAAGATCCAGGTTTGCCCCGGTCGAAGGATTTTCACCTCGAAAAAACGACTAAGTCCGAAGGTAAAAATCTCCACCGAGGGCTCCGGCTACGCATATTCGGAGAAGAGTTCCAGGAAGTCGGATTGAACTGGCAGGTTTGTCCCGCTGAAGAAAATCTTCAGAAAAATGACTACGTCCGAAGGTAAACTTTTGACTGCGGCCTCCCGCGGGATGTAGCCGAGCCGAGCTCCATCGCGGTGGGCCTTAAACTTTGACTTTGCCCCGGTCGAGGTGCGACCAGATGACCAGATTGGCGCTTTTTGTTTTTAGATGCTAGAAAATAATAATTTTTAAAAATTCATATCTCCGGTTCCCCTTATCCGATTTTATTCATTTTGTGTCATTTTAAAGATAAAAATATAATCTATTTTCGTAATTTTTTTATTTTTTATTATTACTGTTTTTTTATATTTAAATGCTTTACACTCTGTCTTTTAAGCTAAGCCTTGTCGCTCGTTGCCAAGCTGCCAAGGGCTGAGCTGGGTTTAATTTACTGAGACCTAACTGGACCTAAGTGGAGGTTAGTGGCCTATTGCTAAGTGTAGGTACTTGCCTGCCCTTACCAATAACCCATTTTCCAACAGTTGTCGCAATCAGTGCTTGCAGCTCTACCAGTAGCATTGAATTTACAAGTCTTGGCACATATAGAGAGCTTTACTATGGTCTTACAAGTAAATTAAATATGCCAATTATGGATGAGCTAATCTTACTATGATAGAGTACAGAGGACATTCCACTTTAGCACTGGCCAGCAGTATTAAAGTGCCCAGTACCCTGAAAGCCAGCAAAAACTAAGTCAGAAAACAGGAGGCCAGAGGGCAAAATGTATGGGGTCACCATGCCAAGCATGCCAGGTCTAACACGTGTGTCCCCCAGCTGGAATTTGGGAGAGCTACCTACCCCTTGGGAGTTCTCTCTACTAAGGCTGAAAAAACCTAGACAGACCATCAGTATTGGCGTGGTCCGTTCCAGGACGGTGTTCCACCATAAAGTCCATTCCCTGTAGGGAGATGGGCCATCTAAACAGTTTGGGATTCTTGCAATCAATCAAAAAAATGTATAGAGCGAGCTATTCACCCATGAGGGTCTCAAGGCGCTTGGGGGGGTTAAGGGGGGGCAGGAAGGGTCACTGTTCGAACAACCATGTCTTGAGGTTCTTTCTGAAGAGCAGGTGGTCTTTGGTTTTGCGGAGGTTGGTGGGGAGGGAGTTCCAGGTTTTGGGGGCGAGGTAGGAGAAGGACCTGCCTCCTGTGGTGGTGCGTTGGATGTGGGGGACTGTGGCTAGGGCGAGTTTGGCTGTTCGGAGGTTGCGGGTGGGAGTGTGGAAGTTCATTCTGTTTTTGAGGTAGGTTGGGCCAGTGTTGTGGAGGGATTTGTGTGCACGGATGAGGATCTTGAATGTGATTCTCTTGTCTATGGGAAGCCAGTGAAGGGATTTGAGGTGTGGTGAGATTCGTCCATTGCGGGGGAGGCCAAGGAGTGAGGCATGCGGCTGTGTTCTGGATTCTCTGGAGTTTGCGTTTGAGTTTGAGTGTGGTGCCGGTGTAGAGGGCGTTACCGTAGTCTAGTCTACTGCTGATGAGTGCATGGGTGACTGTCTTCCTGGTCTCTGGGGGAATTCATTTGAAGGATTTTTTTAGTGTGCGGAGTGTGTGGAAGCAGGAGGAGGTTAGAGCATTGATTTGCTGTGTTATGGAGAGTGTGGGGTCCAGGATGATGCTGAGGTTGCGTGCGTGGTTTGCGTGGGGGGGGCGGGGCCTAGGGCGGTGGGCCACCAGGAGTCGTCCCATATGGTTTTGTTGGGGCCGAAGATGATTATCTTGGTTTTGTTGGAGTTAAGCTTGAGGTGGTTAGTTGTCATCCAGTTGGCGGTGTCGAAGAGAGCAGCGTATAGGTTGGTTTTGGCGGTGGTGGGGTTGCGGGTGAGGGAGAGGATGATTTGGGTGTCATCTGCGTAGGAGAGGATAGTGATTCCGTGTGATCGGAGGATGTTGGCTAGGGGGATCATGTAAATGTTGAAGAGTGTGGGGCTGAGGGAGGAGCCTTGGGGGACTCCGCAGATGATCTTGGTAGCGGTGGAGTGGAAAGGTGGAAGGCGGACTCTCTGGGTCCAGTCGGTGAGGAAGGAGGTGAGCCAGTCTATGGCTTTGTGGCGAATTCCTATGTTGTGAAGGCATGTGTGGAGTGCGTGGTAGAAGACAGTGTCAAAGGCTGCGGAGAGGTCCAGGAGGATGAGTGCGATGGTCTCGCCTTTGCCGTCTTTGGTCCTGATGTCGTCAATGCATGCAATGAGGGCGGTTTCCGTGCGATCGTTCTTGTGGAACCCGGATTGTGAGGGGTCAAGAGTGTTATTTTCTTCGAGGAAGTGGGATAGGCGGGTGTTGACTAGTTTCTCAGCAACCTTGGCGGGGAAAGGGAGGAGGGAGCTGGGGCGATAGTTGGAGAGGGTCTCCGGGTCGGCTTTGGATTTGTTTAGGAGAGCAAATCAATTCAAATGAAATCATTAACATTTATAAAGCGCGCTACTCACCCGTGCGGGTCTCAAGGCGCTAGGGGAACGGGGGGGTTACTGCTGCTCGAATAGCCAGGTTTTTAGGAGTCTCCGGAAAGCGGAGTGGTCCTGGGTGGTCCTGAGGCTGGTGGGGAGGGAGTTCCAGGTCTTGGCCGCCAGGAAGGAGAAAGATCTCCCACCCGCCGTGGAGCGGCGGATGCGAGGGACGGCAGCGAGTGCGAGACCAGAGGAACGGAGGAGGCGGGTGGGGACGTAGAAGCTGAAGCGTCGGTTCCAGCGGAAGATCTTGCGGAGCATGCGGAGGGTGAGGAAGCAGGCGGAGGACACAGCGTTGAATTGCTTGGTCATGGTGAGAAGAGGGTCCAAGATGAAGCCGAGGTTGCGAGCGTGGTCTGTGGGGGTCGGTGCGGTGCCGAGGGCCGTGGGCCACCAGGAGTCGTCCCAGGCGGACGGGGTGTTGCCGAGGATGAGGACTTCCGTTTTTTCAGAGTCCAGCTTTAGGCGGCTGAGCCTCATCCAATCTGCGACGTCCTTCATACCCTCTTGTAGGTTGGTCTTGGCGCTGGCGGGGTCCTTGGTGAGGGAGAGTATAAGTTGGGTGTCGTCGGCATAGGAGGTGATGATGATGTCGTGCTTGCGAACGATGTTGGCCAGGGGGCTCATGTAGACATTGAAGAGTGTCGGGCTGAGCGATGAGCCTTGAGGTACGCCGCAGATGATCTTGGTGGGTTCTGAGCGAAACCTTTGGGAACGGTTTGAGAGGAAGGAGGCGATCCAGTCCAGGGCCTAGCCTTGGATCCCGGTGGAGCGGAGGCGGGTGATTAGGGTGCGGTGACAGACAGTGTCGAAGGCAGCCGAGAGGTCGAGGAGAATGAGGGCGACTGTTTCAGCAGTGATTTCCGCGTGCTTCCAGGGTTCTGGGTAGGTGGCGGAGTCAAAAGAGGAGTTGATTATGTCACAGAGTATGGGGGGCGATGGTTGGGCTGGCTTTGTTGTAGATGCGATGTGGACAGGGGTCGGAGGGGGATCCGGAGTGGATGGAGTTAATGTTTTTGGGGGTTTCTTGATGTGTGGTGGGGGCCCAGGTGGTGAGTGTGGTGGGGGGTCATGAATGGGGGTTGAGTTGGGTGAGTGAGGGGTGTGTGTGGTGGGTGTGTGTGGTATGAAGCTGTTGTGGATGTCCAGGATTTTGTGGTGGAAGTGGTTGGAGAGGGCATCACATGGGGGCTGTGTGTGTGAGGGGTCTATGTTGCTGGCTTTGGGTTTGGCTAGTTCATTAATGATGGTGAAGAGTTCTTTGCTGTTTTGAGAGTTGTTGTCAATGCGTGTCTTGTAGTGATCTCTTTTGGCGGTGCGTATGAGTTGGTGATGGGTGCGAATGGTGGCTTTGAGGGTGGTTGTTGAGGGTTCTTGTCGTCAAATTTTCTCCGCTTGGCAGCATTTGTGGATGGAGTCTTGGAGTTTGGGGGTGAACCATGGGGCGTTCTTGATGTTGCGGGTGGTGATGTGTTTTCTGAGGGGGGCTAGTGTGTCTGCGCAGGGAGTGATCCATTTTGAGAGGTTGTGTGCTCCTGTGTTAGGGTCGTTGGTGTTGGGGGGGGTTGTGAGCCAGTTGGGAGTTCAGGTGTTCTGTGGGGATCTTGTCCCACATGCGGTACGGTGTGGTGTGTTGATGGTGGTGTGTGGGGGGGTTTGGTGAAGGAGAAGTGGACGCAGTGGTGGTCCGTCCAGAGGAGTTTGGTGGTGTGGTTGTAGGCTATGTGTTGGATTGAGGGGAAAATTGCGTCAAGCATGTGTCCTGCTGAGTGGGTGGGTGCGGTGACCAGTTATTTGAGTCTGAGGTTGTTGAGGTTGTCTATGAGGGAGGTAGAGTTGTGGTCTTGTGGGTTCTCCAAGTGAAAGTTGAAATCACCGAGGAGGATGTAGTCTGTGGAGGTGAGGGCGTGCGAGCTGATGGTGTCGGCGATGGTGTCGCAGAAGGCGGGGTCCTAGTGGTCTGTAAATTAGTGTACCTCTGAGGGTGGAGTTGTTGTTAATGTGGATTAGGAAGTGCAAGTGTTCTGTTTTGTCGATAGTGTCTTGGGAGCTGGTGGTGACTTTGATGGTGTCCCTGTGTAGGATGGCGATGCCACCACCTGGCCTGTTGAGGCGGTCTTTGTGTTGGAGTTTGTATCCCTTGGGGGTTGCGATGGCTATGTAGGGTTCCGAGGAGGGGTTGGTCCAGGTTTCCATGCGGAAGGCGATGTTAGGTGAGTGTGATGTGATGAGGTCCCAGAGTTCTACGGCATGTTTGTGAAGGGAGCGGGTGTTGAGGAGCAGGCAGTTGAGGTGGTTGTGGTGGGTGGTGTTGGTGTGGTGCATGAGGGTGTTGTTGCGGGTTGTGGGGTGGTGTGCTGCGGGTCTGGTTGGTGGGGGTGGGGGCAGAGCAGGTGTGTATTGCGTTGGGGGTGTTGTGTGTGTTGTCAGGGGGGTCGCTATGTTTGGTGTGTGGTGTGAGGGATGAGGAGTAGGAGAAATGACAGGTGAGGCAGGTGAAGGGGCCATGAGTGTGTGTGGGGCTGGAAAGGGTGCAGGTGGGGCGAGGGCCTGGGTCGAGTGAGTGGAGGGGGGAGTAGGTTTGTCTGAGAGGGCCAGGGGGACTGGCACTGGGCGTGGTCTTGGTGCGGACGGGCGCAGACGGGCTTGCCTTTGGCGTGCTTTCGGCATGCCAGGGGCGTGCCCGCTGCGCGTCCACACTGCAGCTGCCATATATGGGGGAGAGGGAGTGGCAGCTGGGAGGAGGGAGGGCTGGACAAATGGGAAGGCTGGGGGCGTGGCGCCGCAGGGGGCACAGCAGCTAGGGATTCCACAAAAGAAAAGGAACGGATGGTGAGGAGGAGGGGGGAGGCGGGAGGGGCCGCAGGGGACGCAGCGGCTGGGGATTGCACCTCATCTGCATTAGCCATCTGAGGGTACTGTAATCTGTCTGAACCCATAAGTGAGTGCCAAACAGGTATGGCTTTGGCTTCTCCAACATCCAGACCACAGCAAAGGCTTTCCTTTCAATTATGCTACACAACTGTTCCCTGGGAAGTAGCCTCCTACTGATGAAGGCTGCAGGCCGATCCAGGCCCTCTTCATTTAGCTGTGGGAGCACAGCCACTACGCCATGCTCTGAGTCATCTGTCTAAGCAACAAATTATTTGGAGAGGTGGGGGCCTTGAGCATGGGTGCTGTGCACATGGTTTCTTCAAGGGCATCAAAAGCTTTCTGGCAAATCTCTGTCCATATCACCTGATGTTGCTACTTCTTAAAATGCAGCTCTGTCAAGGGGGCAACATTGGTGCCATATCCCTTGATGACTCTTCTGTAGTATTCAAATAGACTTGGGAAGACTTTCACTTCTGTCTGGGTTTTGGGGGATTCCCAACCCAGAATGTTGTCAATTGTAGGTTGCAAGGACTGTGCCTTGCCACCCCTTACTTGGTGTCCCAAGTAGACCACAGAACCCTGCACTATTTGGCACATACTTGCCTTGATAGTCAGGCAAGCTTTTCTGCAAAATCTGGAAGCACATTCCTCAGGTGGCACCGGTGGTCCTCCCAGCTTGAATTGGGACCTGATTTAACAACCTCTGGAAGATGCAGGGTTATTCTTTAACCCAAAAGGTGTGACCAGGAACTTGAAGTGGACTCCTGGGGTAAAGAATGCTTTTTGCTCCATTAGTCAGGGCAAATGGACAGTATCCAGACGTTAGGTCAAACATGCTGAGGAATGTAGTAGCTTCAAGCTGATCTATGAGCTCATCAGGCATGTGTCAGTCATGATGACTGCATGGTGACTGCACTGAGCCCACAGTAGTCCATACAGTTCTGGAGTTCAGGTGTGGCACCTGGCGGGTCAGCCTTAGGGACCAACACCACTGGGCTTGACCAAATGCTTTTGGAGGGCTTATTAACCTCAAGTGCCAACATCTTGGAGACCTATTTCATGTGTCACTCACTATCATGGGTGTACCATGTAGCGACCCCTGGGGTAAATCAGAATAGAGACGCAAACTGCCATAACAACTGGCAGTAGTCACTCTGTTGATCCAGATTCAGTGTAGGGGAGAGGCTGACCACTGACCCATCCTGCTCTTTGGAAAATAGGAGATCAAGGAGAGGTTCCCGCTCCTCTTCCACTCCACCATCAGGTACCAAGAGCATGATAAGCTCAGTCCTCTCAAAGTGGGGCTTTAGATGGTTCACATGTAGAACTCTCAAGGGACCCCTAAGAGTTTTGAGATACACCAGGTAGGTGACTTCACTCTAAAGCTCCTTGACCTCATAGATGACAGAACCAGTGGCCTTGTAGAGCATGGGGCTCCCCAGGCTCCATGACCCACACTTTTTGGCCAGAAAGAAACTCAACCACAGTGCATTCTGGTCATACCAGAATATCATGCATTCCTGGCCGGCTTCTAGGTTCACCCAGACAAAGGGTCAGCATGTAGTTGACCACATCCTGGGGGGCTCTCCCAGGAGTTTTCTCTCAGCCCTCGTTCATCAAAGTGAGAGGCCCTCTCACAGGGTGCCTATGAAGAAGTTCAAAGGGGCTGTAGTCAACCCTCTTCTGCGGTACCTCCCTGTAGGTGAACAACAGGCATGGCAGGAGGATATTTCACTTACATTCCATGGGTTCAGGTATGTCCACATCATTCCTTTGTGGGTTTGGTTAAATCTTTCAACCAGCCTCTTATTTTTTTGGTGATAAGGTGTGGAAAACTTGTATGTTACCCCATACTCCTTCCATGTGACCTTCCTGTTGTTGGACATGTAATTGATACCTCCGTCAGATACTGCCTCCTTGGGGAAACACACACAGGTAAAGATCCCCATCAATGCCCTTGCCACAGAGGGCACAGTCACTAACCTCAGAGGGATAACCTCAGGGTAGAAGGAGGCATGCTTCACAAAGACCAGAACAAATCTGTTGTGCATGTCTGTCTTGAGATCCAGAGGCCCCACAATGTTGATGCCAAACCACTCAAAAGGGGTGCTAATGAGATGTAGAGGTTGTAAGAGGGCATTGTACTTCCTCCATGACTTGGCACTTGCCTGACAGGTCTGACAGGACCTACATTATGCAGCTGAGGCCGCTTTATTTGAGGCCAGTAAAAGCAGGTGAGAAGCCTGTCGTAGGTCTTGTATTGCTCCAAATGACCTGCCAGTGGCACATCATGAGCCAGACTCAGTAGGAAAGACCTATAGCACTGGAAAACCACTAACACATGAGTTGCACAAGGCTCAGGATCCTTAGGCTCACTATACAGCAGATTATCCCCCCATAAACCCAGCTGCTTGCCAGGGGTGCCACCAGCTGCCTGAGCCTTAGCCTCTTGCAGAAGACGCACAAGAGTAGAGCACTCCTTCTGGACCTTGCAGAACTCCTCTCTGGTGAGACTCCCTTCTTGCTGCCAGTTGGACAGCTTTGGCAGGTTCCCCAGTTTGGCTACTTCTTCCCCTGTAGGTACTGGGGTGTCCCCCTCAGGCTCAGCCTCTCCCAGACCGTGGGAAGCTAAGGCGTGGGTTTCTCAAACCCCTTGCCCTTCCTCTTGTTGGCTGGACCCTGGGCCATTGTTCCAGGCTCCAGGTCCTTCTAGCAACGCTCAAGAGTTGCTATGGACCATGTGGTCAGGCACACCCACTCAAGTAGCCCCATCATCTCCAAGTTTGATCTAAACTCCACCTCTTTCAAGATGGTGTGCTCCAGTTCGTTTCCCAGCAGACACTCCACAGGCTTGGACGGACTCACATCTATCTTCAGCAGACCTAAGACTGCCCCCCTTAATGGGAACCAGGGCCACTGAGTAGTGCGCTCGAGGTTGTAAGCAGCACCAACTTGTTGGAACATGTTAGGGTTTACCTGCACTGACGACACCAGATGAAACCAGATGGTAGTCATGGTGGCTCCTGTGTCCCTCAGAGCCTCTACCCTCTGCCCATTGACAGACACCCTCTGACTGTTGGCAAGCATGTAGGTTCTCTGTGCCTTCTCTCCATCACCCAGGGACACTAGGGTTAACTGTACACTCTCCCCAGCAGTATCTAAGGACATCTCTTCCCAAAGTGCTCCACTCTACCCAGCCCTGGTGATTGCACACTAATGGGGGGCTATGCCTGATGGGGGCACGTATAGCCTGATTTATGAAAAGGTATTGCCACCTTTGCGTCATTTGTTGAGGCAAAAGCGGAACAAACGTACAAAATATAATTATATTTTATACGTTTTCACTGCTTTTGCATCAAAAATTACACAAAGCAGGCACTAAAATTTCATAAGTCAGGCCCTTAGCATCTCCTTTATAGTGCCCATTTTGCTGACACTCATAGTACTTCACTGAAGCCTTCCCTGTAGACTTGTTCTCAGGGAGCCATGTCTTCTTTTATTTTGAAGGGAAGGGGACCCCGTCCCATAGAACTAGTTTGGGGCCTTTTAGAGAGCTCCTTACTCTTTTTGTCCCCCCCGCCTTCCTCTGGAGAGGACCCTGCCCTCCCTTGGTGTGATCCCCCAGGTACTTTCTTTCGGAGCCAGATGCCAACTCAGGGGTCCACCTTCTTGGCAAGCTCTAGGGGGTCAGTGAGCTTGCTGTCAATAAGGTTTTGGTGCAGATCTGGAAAACAAAGACTGGATAGGTGCCAAGTTGCACACTAATTATATAACCCGGTAATCTTTCACCTCACTGCCCCTCACCTAATCATCGAGTACCTTGCAAAAAGTATCCAAAGAACCCACTAACGGCTGTTGAGAAATCTTTTTACCCTGAATTTCTGTCTATATTTTTCTGGGGTCAAACCAAATTTCTGATTAGGGCCTCCTTCATGGGGGATAGCTCATCTTGTGATTCCTTTCAAGGGACATTAGAGTGTCCCTATCCTCACTAGAGATATGCCTCCACAAACTAGCTCCTAACTCTGCCTCAGGGACCTTGCACATTTGCAGAGCAATTTCACAGGCCTCAAACCATCTGTCTATGTCCTCCCCCACATAAAATCAGACAAAGGATCCTTGAGTATGTAGACCCACCTGTCGGAGTGCACAGAAGAATTACTGCCACCTTTATTGGTGAACTCTACCTGTCTAACCTTGATGTCCAGTTCTCTCAAGCTAATCACCTGATTCAATATCATCTTCTTCTCCTTCACAGCCAATCTCTTTTGGCTCGCCTTCATCTCCATGACCAGCCTTTTCTCCTCTAAGGCTTTTTCCTACTCAAATTCAGCCATCTCTAATTTAAACTTTCTCTCCTTCTGCTTCTCCTCCAGCTCCTCTGAGGACAGGTCCTTGGATGACATGCTGCTCTCTGCCCTGGAAGGGGCCCTCATTCCTGGGAATAAGTTGCTCTCTTCCCCCACAGACAGGAGCAAAAGGCCCTATCTCACATCATAGTCCAAACCATTCTTCACACCCAGGTCATCCAGTTCAGTCAGGCTTAACGTGAAAGGTAATGTATAAAGCATTTGAGCATATGTAAAACAAATTAATTACAGTACCACTGTCTAAACAACACAAAAAGGTTCTAAACCAGTATATAAAAATATCTTTATCTGGTTAAAATAAGACCAAAACAACAAAAATCCAACCAATATTTCTCAAATTATACTTAATTAAAGGAGATATGCATCTGTAGTGCTTTAGAATGCATGCTCCTCTTTTAGGGTTATTACGATAATTCTCATCCAAGTATATCAGTCTCCATCAGGGGATCAGAAAGCAGGACTGTCCCAGTGCAGGAGCAGGAAAACAGGACTCAAATAGTCCTGTGAGTTAGTGGGTTGTTTCAAGAAATGGGGAAATAGTGTTTCAAAAGCCCTCCCGGCCACCCTAGATACACTGATCGGCAGCAAGGACCACACAACCCTACAGTACCTGAGCTCTGTCTGGAGGAACAAGCGTGTTGGTCTCCTGGGTCAGGGCTGGTCACAGGGCAATCTATCTGAGCTGGGAGGTGGCCTAACGACAGCCGGACAGGCTGGTAGTTTAAAGGCAGAGAAGACTGGTGGCCTGGGCTCAATGGAGGGAGTCCCTAGTTTTCAATGCAACGGTAGGGCCCATACACAAAGCCTTCCTCGATACTGTGGCATGAGCTCACACACAGACTGGGTGATTACGATTGGTGAAGAGCACGGATCATTTTAGTTTGTACTTGGAGGTCATACAGCAAATGCTGGAACTTTGCAGAGCATAGTACTTGATCTGGTGAAAATAAAATCTTTGATGTCTCTGAGACTGCGATAAAAGGGGAAAAGTCAACAAGCCTTGGAGGTCTTGGGTAGCAAAAAGGTTGCAGAGCGCAGTTTCAATCCTCACTCACTGCCACAGGTAGCAGGCAGGAGGCCAACACAGCAGAGCAAGTTGCAGAGTGTCAGTCGGTCCTGGTAGCGCAGCCATCAAAGCAAAGCAAGTAGCAATATGGCAGTCCCTCTTGGCAGCCCAGCTCCTCTTCTTGGCAGAGCCTCCTCAGGAACCAAACATGAGGTTTCAGATCCAGTACTTATACCTAAATGTGCCTTTGAAGTGGGGGAGCCTTCAAACTGTCCCTGCCCTTCCTTCCATCACTGTAGACACCCTCCAAGGGATATGGGGCCCTTTGTTTGAGGAGAGGTACAGCCCTACTAAGGACCGTGTGTCAGCTCTTTCCCCATCTAATCTAGGAAGACCCATCAGCCTGGTGATGGGTCATAAGGATGCAAATGTCACTGTCTACAGTAAATGCATAAAACCCAGCTGTCATCTACCTCAGACATGCTTTCAGAGACAGGCAGAGGCCCAGATTGGTTAAAGTATGAAAATGCCAAGTTTCTAAAAGTGGCATTTGCAGACTTGCAATATAAAATCTGACTTCACCATAAGTATTGATTTTACATTGAAAGTCCACAGACACCAAAGAGGATGGAGACCATAGCAGGCATCCCAGAAAGAGTCTGTAGGTGCCTCAGTCCCAATAAAGATACATCTGATGCAATTAGAGTCACCAGCACTTTCTCCATAACATTGGTTAGTCCCAAGCTGACATTGCTGGTGTCATGAGGGGGAGGCAAGAACAACTGGCCTCAACCTCTGCCACGAGTGAGGTTGCCATCAGGCAGGGAACCATCATTGATATCATGACATCCTTGGAGCATAAGTCGGACTCCTACATAGCAACAGCAGGTGCCCTCTATAGAGATGCTCTTGCATTGCTGAGAGCTATCAGACCCTTGTCACCTCTTACCTTCCTTGCTGGCAAAGACACATACTGCCAGGGTCAGGAGAGCCACATCTTTGGTCCCTGATGTGAGTGTGCCTCAGATCCCTCCTACAAAAACATTACCACCTGCAGGGGAGGCACAACACCCATCAGAGGATGAAGATGTAAACTTTTCATATTTCAGTCTGAGAACTGCCAGGTAACATTTGGCTGTGTCCCCTGGATATAGCACTAGTGATCATGTGTCTATGATCATTGCACTTCCTTTGTTAACCTGTACTGCACCTTTTTGTTTGTGCATCTGTTAATCTTATTCCCTTGTGAACTATTGAAGTGGTCTACTTTCCCCAATAGCAATTTGTATCCTCTCACTGGAATTATCATCACCTCTACATGTTGCATGACATATCTCCCAAATTCCCAAATGGAACCTCTCTGGACATCCTTTCCTCACTATCAATGTTGGTGTCTTTGCCTCAGACAATATAAAAAAGCTCATGCCAACCAACCAACACTTGGAAATAAATTCACTCCTATAAACCTGAGTGTTCTATCTCTGTTGCAGAAATGACTTCTTATACCATAGTTTATGTACATAGACAAAACCCACTTCTTAGCACCTCAAGGAGATAAAGTCACTATCACCATGGTAAGGGAAATGAGAGACTTATGATTTTCAAATTTTGCAAGTACTTGCACAAAGTTACATGCATGTAGTATCACACTTGGCAAGTACTCAATGCCAAGGATGAGTGAGGCTCTCCAGGCAGATAGTGGCAACATTCATGATTTGTAACCAGCTACCAACAATTATCTATTTGCACAATGGTGCAATGGTGTTTGTGTTTGTAGCAGGCACCAGTGCATGTCCCAGCACAGCCAGCCTGGAATCTATAATCTGTTGTGACTGATGAAAATATACATGCTGTATGTTCTTCACACACAGTGCTACAGCAAGTACTATCTGTGTCGAGCTGTGTGACAAAATCACACTAAAATGACCACTTAAAATGCATTAAGAATGTGAAAAGTTCTTAAGTGACTCAAATGTGAGATACACTAACTGTTGACAATAGGTCTCTGTTAAAATAGCACATACGTTTAAAGCCTGCAGGGCAATAGCTACAACATGCACGCAACTCAACCTAGTCAATGCTATAATTTCTCAATGATGCAATGATTATGATGTGAAAGTATCAAAAAGGTTTTCTAATAACAAATCCATTTAAACAAACTACAACTGCCAATCAGACACTAACTTACCTAGACGCTACCTTATACTATACAAATGTGTCCTAAACTACCTACATCTACCTATCCTAAACTAACTAACTTTAACTCTAACTTACCCAAACTTATCTCATCCTAACCTATCTTAAACACTAAACACAAATAACATGTTAAACATCAGCCCCCACCCCCTTAACACACAAAGATTGGCACAATACAAACAGCACCAACAACTAAGCAGAAACTAAGTACACATGTGTTCTCAACATTCCTGTGTGGATTTTCTTCTCAAACAAACCAATCAAGTTGTTTTTTAGTGTGAGAAGCCTTTAAAAAAAAGAAGAAAAAAAATCAACAGGAAGAAAGTGCCTCAAAGTCTCCAGCTTCCTGTACCTGACCAGCAGGCTCTTCCCAGTGCTTTGTCCATCTCCTGGTCACTTTGTACTTGGGTTTGAGGTGGAGGTATCACTCTTTGTCTGCTGGTTATATACATTTGGATTTAAGGATTTTGCTTTTGTCATATTGCACAAGTAAGTTAAAAGATTTTTGTGTAAGGGTGTTGTTTGTTTGATATGGCATACCCCAGTGATGGTATTTGTTTGCACTTTTATTTGGCTTTTGAATTTCAGTGTATTTGGTGATCTGGAGTTTCAGTAGGTGCCTAGTTATTTTTGTGCGTTTCATTTTTCACCTTTTGTAAATTATAAATGTTGACAAGTTCAGTACCTTTTGTCCATGTTTGTTACATTTGCAATATTCATTTATTTTATCTAGTCTTCCAATGGGCCTAGTCTTCCAATGGGTCATCCAGTCTGTAGGTCCAGTTCTAGTTATCAGTGAATGAAAGAAATGTTTCTGTCGTATATGTTTTTTAAAAACATAATTTAGGGCCAGTATCACAATGTATTAACTTACAAATGTTGGCTATTGTTCGTAGTTCACATTTTTGTTCTGCAAAAAGTATATATGTGGTGTAATATTTGATGACAAAGAAGGATGTGTGTTGTAAAATCTGTATAGCTCTGTTAATGTTCATGTTTTACACTACTGATTTTATGGCAGGGTTTTCTTTAGTGTCACCTTCTTTGTCTGGCCAGTGTGTGAATGAGTGTGTTTGCCATTGACCACCATTTGTCATTGTTCTCCATGCCATGTGGCCAGGAGCCATTTTGTGTCACCTGTGTCCATAGGCTTGAACGTATTCTTTATTCTCCATGCCTCCTTGCTCGTTGTGTTTTTGTTGACCATGAGGCTGGTGGGCATTTTGTGCAGTTAGCCAGTGTGCTTTTTGCCATATGCTTTAGTGTTCTTTGCTTTCTATGCCTCCCTGCTCACTATTGTTGACTGACCATGTTGTCGAAGGCCATTTTGTGTACACAGCCAGTGTGCTTTTGCCATAGGCTTGCATGTGTCTTGGTTCTGCATGCTTCCTTGATCACTGTTGTTGTTTGACCATGTGGCTGGTGGCCATTTTTCTGTAGCTGCCAGTGTGCTTTGTCTGTGGGCTTGCCAGTAGTGACTTTGGCAGTAAGGCTTGGTGGGGCAGCGGTGGAGTATGAGGGTGATGGGAGAATGATAAAAAAGGCTTACCTGCTGCTGCCAGCCTGCCTCCGTGTTCCTCTGCTCTGACCACCTCGATGCTTCTCTGCTCACTCCCCTTACCACCCAATTGGCCTCAGCAGGCTGAAATGTCACTCTGTTAGGGACTGGGACCCTGTACTGGTTCTTCATCCTGCTGTACAACACAACTCGGGTGGAGAGTTCTAAGTGTGCATGTCTGTTTGGCTAAAACCAACTTACAGAGCACTGACTACTTCTCTCCCTGCTGATGCAGAGGATGGCCCGCCCCACCCTAGACTTGGCGGACTTGCTGAGTGGAAAAATAAAATGAAAATACAATACTTTTATTATCATTTTATTTTTCCAATTTCTGCTGCCTTTCAGCAGTGGGGCCATACTCCTCCGCCCCTGAGGCATGCCTCCTTGAATGAGGTTGTTTTCTGACAATGTGGCTGGGAGCCATTGTGTGCATCCAGCCAGTAAGCTTTTGCCATAGCTTGCGTGTGTTTTTTGTTTCCCATACCTCTTTGCTTGCTGTTATTGTTCGACCATGTGGCTGGTGGCCGTTGTATGAATCTATCCAGTGTGCCTTTGCTATAGGCTTGCATGTGATCTTTGTTCTCCAAGCCTCCTTGCGCTCTGTTGTTATTTGATCATGTGGTTGGAGGCCATTTTGTGTGCTCAGCCTGTTTTTCTTTGCCATAGGTTTGTATCTGTTCTTTGTTCTTCATGCATTCTTGCTCACTGTTGTTGTTTGACCATGCGACTGGTGGCCATTTTGTGGATCCAGCCAGTTGATTTTGCTGTAGGCTTGCTTGGATGTGATCTCATCAGTTTAATAATATGCTTGAGCATAATTTTAGTATCTGTGGATTTTAAAAGATGATGATGAGCAGTATTTTGTATGTTCATTTTCTATTTTTATTTTTGTATTTTAATTTTTTGTTTAATTTTTAATTGTAATCTTTAAATTTTATTTGGTTCATTTAAAAAAAATATATATATTTTAAATTCAGTTTTTTTCTATTCTTTTTTGGATTTTGCATCAATCAATCTACCATAGCTTCACACCTGCACAACAACTTTCATTTTTGTAGGTATAATTACATTTGCTTCAGGACACCCTGCCTGCCACAGAGTAGGTCAACTGCAGACGCATCAGCATAAGTCATTTTTTAATGATTATTCCATTTCCCCCTGGACCACCTTGCCTTCCATTGGCACACAGTAACCTTCATTTTTTAAGTCTTATTCTATTTACCAATACACCTCTGTTAGAAATTGGGTCTTAGGTTGGCAGTCAGGTTACCCCCTGTCCAAGCAAGGACCCTCACTCTAGTCAGGGTAAGTCACACACAGTCCAAATTATCCTGTGCCCACCTTCTGGTAGCTTGGCACTGAGCAGTCAGACTTAACTTAGAAGGCAATGTGTAAAGTATTTGTGCAATAAATCATACACTAACACCGTGTAAACACCACAAAAATACACCACACCGGTTTAGAAATATATGGAATATTCATCTGATTAAAATAGGGTCAGAACTATCAAAATTTGCAATAAGTACAAATTGAAATGTGAAGTTCAAGAGTTGCAAAATAGTCTTTAGATAAGAAATAAACAGTTAATGTTTGGTTTGTCAAAGTACTTGGAGTGCGTAAAAAAATTATACACATAGAGATCGCAGAGGATGAGGTTGAGGAAAAAGAGAGCGTGTGCATCTGAATTTTCCGATGCCCACAGATGATGCGTCGTTTCTTTTCCCGCAACACGGAACTTGTGTCATTTCTTTGACATATGGTCTGGGTTCCTCACTGCGGTGTGGGGATCTTCATTGCACCCAGGGACGATTTGTAGAAATCCCAGGTGTGCAGGGCGAAGTCACGGGCTTGCGTCATTCCAGCAGCGTATTGCATTGGATTTTTTGTTGCACAGCAGGCGCTGCAACGATTCTCCGTCGTGCTGCATCATTCCGGCTTGGCTGTGCGTCTATCCAGTGGGCTGTGTGACGATTTTCTTGTCATGGTGCAGGCTATGTGTTGTTTGCAGCAGGCTGTGCATCGAAGTTTTGGCGCACAATGATTTCTTTGCAGAAGGTGAAGTCTTTTTGGCCCTAAGACTCCAGCAACAGGAGGCAAGCTCTATCCAAGCCCTTGGAGAGCACTTCTCAGCAGAGCCAGAGGCCAGCAAGGCAGCAGGGCAATGGCAAGGCAGCCGTCCTTTACAGAAAAGCAGTCAAGGTGAGTCCTTTGGGCATCCAGGCAGCTTCTCTTGGCAGGTTGCAGGTTCTGGTTCAGAGTGTCTTTCCCACTAGGTATCTTGTCAAGAAGTGTCTGCAGAAGTGTCTGTAGAAGTGTCTGAGTTAGTAGGGTCAGAGACCTGGTTTAAATACCCAAATGTGCCTTTGAAGTCGGGGAGACTTCAAAGAGTGGCTTAGAAGTGCACAAGGTTCCCTTTCAGTTCCATCCTTTCTGCCAGGGTCCCAGAAGGGGGTGTGGTAGTCCATTGTGTGAGGGCAGGCAACTGTTCTTTTAAATATAAGTGTCAGGCCCTCCACCCCCCCATCCCAGGAAGACCCATTCAGTATGCAGATGTGTGCAGGTGTGACTGAGTGTCCTGTGTTTCGGGTTGTCTGATTAGAATGCACGAGGGAGCTGTCAACTAACCTAGCCTGACATGGATCGTCAGGCACAGAAGGATTTAAGAGTAGAGAAATGCTCACTTTCTAAAAGTAGCATTTCTAGAATAATAATATTAAATCAAACTTCACCATTAAGCTGGATTTTCTATCACCATTCTGGCCATACTAAATATGACCTGGTTACTTCTCTTCAGATCAGTATCTACCACTCATCTGGGTAGCCCTAATGCTATCCTATAAAAGGAGCAGGCCTCACAGCAGTGTAAAATGAATTTAGGAGTTTTATACTACCAGGACATACAGAACACACATGTTCATGTACTGCTGTTACTTACATGGCACCCTGCCCTATGGGCTACCTAGGGCGTACCTTAGGGGTGACTTATAAGTAGAAAAAGGAGAGTTTAAGGCTTGGGAATTATTTTTAAATGCCAAGTCAAAGTGGTAGTGAAACTGCACACACAGGACTTGCAGTGGCAGGCCTGAGATATGATTAAGGACTACTTATGTGGGTGGCACAACCAGTGCTGCAGCCCACTAGTAGCATTTAATTTACAGGCCCTGGGCACATGTAGTGCGCTTGACTAGGGACTTACAAGTACATTAAATATGTAAATTGGGTATGAGCCAATGTCACCATGTTTTAGGGAGAGAACATATGTACTTTAGTACTGATTAGCAGTGGTAAAGTGTGCAGAGTCCTAAAGTCAGCAAAAATGAGGTCAGAAAAAAAAAGGAGAAAGGCAGAAAGTTTGGGGGAGACCCTGCAGAAAGGCCATTTCTCACAACCTCTTTCACTGCCACAGATGTCTCCTTCAGAATACATGTACATAAAACAAAGAGCTATATCTGTACATTGTGTTATGCTGATTGGAAAGTAATTATATTGTATGTTGGTGTGATTTGACTTTAAAAAGGTTGGATACATTATTGTTAATTATTACCTAAGTAACCAACCGCATTAAATTATAATGCTTTGTTTTTACTAATTCAAACTGGAACAATGGCACGTTTGACTAATTGTTTTTCTTGTTTGCTTTTATGTCCTAGAAAGTAGCCAGTGAGAAGAACCAGCGATCTGCCACTGGCGTGCCAACAACACCCTTTTTCTGGAGACTTGTACCTGCCTTACCGGCCTCTGGAGAGGAACCTGGGAGCAGCACTCCCACATCAACAGCACCATCGCAATCTAAGCCCAATCATATGTCTGTCAGTAAGGCAGCCACTGCAATCATGGTGATGCGGACGAGCAGTGATGTTGAAATGAGTTTTTCCCTTTCACAAAGTAGCACACAATCCTTTCCAGAAATAGAGTAAAATGGACAGCAGCTAAAGCCAGCAATGGTTGTTCTTTCTGAAGTTGGAGCAGAACAGGAAGTTGAGCTCCCTGCCAAGCAAGAACCTCCTTTTTTGGAATCATTGGCTCCCAAATCTCCGGCAAAGAAAAGGAAGGGTACACCACCATATTCTCCAACCACCTCTTCTGATGATGATGATGTGGACATGAAGTGGACACAGGCAGAGTTTGAGAGACGCCAGGGGAGGCAAGGGAAAAACAAAGTTCCTGAATGTCTTGGAAGCTGTCACAGAGGAATCCAACATTGCTCCTCCTATTCAACTTGTTCCAAGGGATGTGGCACAGGCAGCACTACTAGTTCCTATATTTATGAAGCTCCAGCTGTGAGCTATTCCAACCCCTACCTCAGTTGAAGTATGTACTGCAGAGAGGTAATTGATTACCAAACCACCTACTTCCAGTTTGTCTTCAGACATTGGCACTGGCCTATTAAGAAAGTACACCTCCCTAGTTTGGGACTTTTTTATCCTTAGCAAACAGGATGAGAGCATTGCAATATGCTCCATTTACCATGCAAGTGTTTATCAAGGTAAGCCTGGTTCACATTATGGTACCGGAGGTCAACTGACCCATATGAAAAAACATCATGCAATCCAGTGGAAGGAGCACCTTAAAAAATTGTTGTATGTGGTTGTGGTGATGGTGAGGAGAGCTGGGAAACATCAGCTACAAGTACAATCATGGTGGGAGAACAGAAAGAAGAAGAGGTTGAAATTGTTACACAGCGCATCCCTGTCTCCAGTAGGGTTCCAGAATTACTAGCCTCAGTGGTTTCAAAATGGCTCAAGACTCACAGTCAGATGGAGACACTACAACATACAGTGAGTTCCACAAGATGCATATTTAGTCTGCCATTGTCTCTTTCTTGAAAGTTACCTGCATCATTGGTCACAGAAAAGATGAAACCCAGCCTACTATTATGGGCATGTTTAAATAGGAGGGGTCCCTACGACTGCACCCACCCAATGGCCTGCTTGGGCAACAGGAAGCTGGCAAAAATGTTAGGGCTGGACCTCCTACCTTTTTCTTTTGTAGAAGGAGTGGAATGGATTTTTAGAATTGGTGGCAGTCATCAGCCTGAAATGGAAGGTTCAAAGATGGACCTATTTTGCCCGAGTTGCTGTTCCTGTGCTGCATCACAATGTGCTGCAATTAGTTGGGCAAGGTTTGTAACAAAGTGCTATTCACACTATGCCTGATGACAGATGTGGACTAATTGTCAGGTGACTAATTAGATGTGCACTACTGCACACTGGATCTCCTTTGCGAGGGAAGTTAAGAGCTATCTACAGCTCTTAGCCCTGAAGAATGTTTTAAGAGCTCTTGATGGCATGCAACAGTAGCCAGGTTCGCAATGGAGAAATAACATGCTGTTGCAAACACCTTAGATGAAGTTAACAGCAAAGTTAGAATGCTTATGACCAAGTAGTCTCTAATTTGGATTTGTTATCACAGACAATGGCAGTGATATTGTCAAGGCCATCACAGACGATAGCTATTTTAGGGTCTTGTGTTTGTCACATTGAATCAACCTGGCTGTGCAAAAGTTTCTCAAAAAAGAAGACATAGGCCCTGATTCTGACCTTGGCGGACGGCGGAGGCCGTCCGCCAAGGTACCGCCGCCAAATGACCGCACCGCGGTCAGAAGACCGCGGCGGCCATTCAGACATTTCCTCTGGGCCGGCGGGCGCTCTCCAAAAGAGCGCCCGCCGGCCCAGAGGAAATGCCCCTGCAACGAGGACGCCGGCTCAGAATTGAGCCGGCGTAGTTGCAGGGGTGCGACGGGTGCAGTTGCACCCGTCGCGTATTTCAGTGTCTGCAAGGCAGACACTGAAATACTTTGCGGGGCCCCCAGGGGCCCTGCGGCACCCCCTACCGCCATCCTGTTCATGGCGGGTTTCCCGCCATGAACAGGATGGCGGTAGGGGGTGTCTGAATCCCCATGGCGGCGGAGCGCGCTCCGCCGCCATGGAGGATTCCCCCGAGCAGCGGAAAGTCGGCGGGAGACCGCCGACTTTCCGCTTCTGACCGCGGCTGAACCGCCGCAGTCAGAATGCTCGTGGGAGCACCGCCAGCCTGTTGGCGGTGCTCCCGTGGTCGGTGGCCCTGGCGGCCACCAGCCGCCAGGGTCAGAATGACCCCCATAGTCAGCAAAATACTGACCACCTGCAGAAGAATCTGCACTCATTTCAGCAATTTGTTGAAAGCCGAAAGCAGCTGTGGAGTCTTCAGCATGCTAATAAAGTAACAGTTAAAACCCCGATTCCGGAGGTGCCAACACAGTGGAACGTGACCTATTACATGTTGTAATGTCTGTTTGAGCAGTACAGCTAGATCAATGACTATCTCATTCAAAGAGGAGGGGTTGTAATTGGGAAAACTATGACCATGGATGCAAACAAATAGGGCCGAGTCAAATACCTGGAGTTTTGACATGGCCAGTTAGCAACAAGGACAGTACGATGGGTCAAGCTATCCCATTTTTGCATCTGCTACAGGACCAGCTAAAGAAAGTGTCTGAAAGGTTTGCAGTCGCAGGTGTGAACCAAAACCCAGAAGTTCATGCCTTTGTTGAGAGCCTAATCCTTTGCTTGGCTTGTAATACAAGGCTTAAAAAATAACATAATGTTGGCCAAAGAGTACATTGTTGCCACACTAC
Organism: Pleurodeles waltl; assembly: GCF_031143425.1. NCBI lineage: Eukaryota > Metazoa > Chordata > Amphibia > Caudata > Salamandridae > Pleurodeles > Pleurodeles waltl. Next base: position 729,468,451 of record NC_090437.1, read on the forward strand.
TTGATCTACGCTACCAAAAAGTTCTGCCCACTTTCAATCCTTTTTCTGAAGGAATGGTTCAAAATAAAGAGATGTATTGTTAAGCAAGCCAGAGACCTGGGAGAAGAATGACTGGAAACTAGAGTCCCACTCTGTAGTTCTGGGGTGCTGCCTTCAACTTTCAAAGAGGGCAGTCTTGACTCACAGCAGTCAACACCAGCAACAAGAAGACAAGTGACAACAGCAACAGAAGAATCAGACCCAACTTCTGCATTGGCTTGGTTTCAGGTGGCATGTCTTTCATCCAGTACGAAGGCAAAGGCAAAAGAGGTACAGCAAGTGGCAGCACCAATATCCATTCAGAAGATGTTCTAGGAGTATTTGGATGTTTTAAACATGTCTACATGGATCAAAACCAATTGATGCATTGGTGTGGGAGGATAAACCAATGGCCACAGCTCAGCAGGCTGGCAATAAAGTATCTGGCTTGCCCTGCAGCCAGTGTGTCTGCTGAGCCTGTGTTCAGTGCAGCTGGCACAGTTGTCATAGTGAGAAGAACCAGTCTCTCACCTAAAAATGTGCAGCAATTGACTATGATCAAAAAGAACCAACATTTCATACCTCACAATTACACCGTTCCTGACACAGCACAGGAGGAGAAGGAGGATGATTGGTCAGAATCAAGTGTGTTAACTGACCAACTTCTGGGTGAACCACCTGAGTTTGAGGACACACTCTACTTCTCTGACAGTGTCATCATGGAACTTTTTATTATTTCTTGTTAAACTTTTTTCTTTGTACACAAAACTAGCTAGTGGATCAATGTGCTTGTGTCTGATTGATGCTTCCCCACCAATGTTTAGTAACATGTAAGTCTGGATTTGAGTTGAATCATTGTGCAGTGAAGATGCCTCCATAATTCCTTCAGGACACTGAAAACAATGCCTGCCTCCTTTGTATGCCTATCCCTTTTTTGCACGGCTGCCCTAGAAGATCATTGATTTACAAGATAGACAATTCCTAATTCCAAGTGTGCATCTACCACTGTGCTTGGATTGGAAGAGGTAACTATTGCACCAATGAGTGATGATGAATGATTGAGTGATTGTGATTGATGACTGATGATTGATGATTTATGTAGCGGCAGAGAGTGAGGTAGGATGTTCAACTAATAATTTGGTTTTGATTAATTGCAATGTTTGTTGCCTGATTGGTGATAATTTCTCCTGACGGTGAATGGCACTTTCAAACTTGCAGTGTAAGCTCCTTTTTTCTGGTTCTTCAGAGACCGGACCAGTCACTATAGTTAACAAACACACAGCAGTGCATTACAGAACTATCTTGCTTGGGCCGTGGCTGGGACAGAGTTACTCAGAGTCAGGAGTGGGATGGAATTATTCAGGACAGGACTACCCCAGCAGCTAGACGAAATAAGTTATTGACTTCAAAGAGAAACAATGATGATGAGGAATCTGAGACCTCATGCTCATCTATGTGCAATGGAGAGAAGTGCGTTAATTTAGGAAATGCTGGTGAGTTTTTTGGGCTGTACTGCTGCACTGCTGGCAAACGTGAAGTTCAGGCTTCTTGTTTTTGCACTCCTCATGAATTTTAACTTCCTTATGTCCTTCTCCGTGACTTTGCTATACAGTTTCTGTTTTACAATATGCAGGCCTTCCCCTCTCCTGCACAAATGAAAGGCGAAAGCTGAGTTCAACGCTCCTGCTTACCTACTGAACTGTTTCTGACAGGCACAGAAGAGTGATGGACATTCTTGAGAAGAATGCAGATGCAAAGCCCAATTTGGCACTAAAGTATAATTTTAATTTTAACAATGTTTTTTTAGAACTAGCTGGGTTCAATTCACTACTCCATAACTTGATTTTTTTCAACCTAGATCACTAGATATCTAATAACTTGTGTCTTTGGAGCAGAAGGGATGTTTGCTATGCATCTTATTGAACTGTGTCACACTCATTTCTTCGTTTCCATCCACGGCAGATTGATGATATTGTGCTGCTCTGATAAATATTGTTCTTGTGTTGTATTTATCTGTGTCACACCTTTCCCCAAATCCCCTTTGCCATCCATTCATCAAACCCCTAACCCTCTTAGATCATACTTTTGGTGGTGCGTATGTGGTTAAATACAACATCAATTCACTGTGGAATCTTCAATTACCTGAGCAATAGCCACCAACCCCGCTGACCCAATGACGCATATAAATGTAATTCCTCAATGTCAACATCATCATTCAGGCCTTTGTTATGCGTAAATGCTTAACCTTGTTAACTCTAGAATGTAGACTTTGAGTACACTGTTTCTGACTTGAGGATTTGGTAGCTTTAGTTTTCATTAAATTCCAAGCTCATTATTTCTTAGAATAAATTACTAATGCTACTTTTTGTTATAATATGTAATATTCTTTGATGTATCATGGTGATAGTTGTCTGTCCTCAGCCTTTCTAAAGCTATATTACAAATGTATATGTATAACCCACTAACTCTGTGTTTTTCTTTCAATTTAGTTGCCTATGATGGATAATTGTTTTGATTAATCCTACAGTTGGAGATCACTGAGGTGGGAGTGGGACCTCGCTTCTGAAGCCTTACCTGTTAGCATAAACTACCATAAAGAATGCACTTTGGGAAACCCGCCGATAAGGTGTTATAAGATTGACTGAATGAGCAGCCATCACTTCATCTAATCAGGGAAGAGAACTATGGGGCAAAGTGAACTGGTTTAGTTAATAAGTAACTAACTTCTACTGCAGATGAGATAAGTATTTTTATATAGGTTTCTGCAGGCAATATAGGGAAGCAGAGCACACCATACTAATTGTGAGTATTGTTACAAAGAGTAGTAGGACAAAGGTATAACTAGAATGAACTAGCATCAATGTGAGAATTAGATTAAAAATATATTAGTGCAAAGTTAAAGTAAAACACAATAAATTACTTTGCACATAAAGTAGATCAGAAAGTTTTCCTGTTAATAAACATCAAAAACGAAGTTCACCCTCTCCGCCCACAACAGGCCCACCTCTCTCCCACAACAATAAGTCTCCCTATCCACAGCCAATGTCCATAATAAACATAATGTCCAAATGTCTGGAAAAAGAACACCCTGCCCAGATTCAAACCCTCTCCACTCACAACAAAAACACTCCCAGCAAAACAAACAAAAAAAAAGGGCTAAAAGAGGAAATTCTTAGTGAGGATCTGCAGGTGTTGCATCTGGGCCTCAAGGCATGCCATCCGATGGCCCAAGTGCATCAGCTCATGCAGCACTCGGAGATGAAGTAGCCATTCTGAAGGGGTAATGGCAATGGTGGTATAGGGTGGGCAGCTCTAAGCTGCCTGTGGCACTGGTGTGGCCTGGAGGCTAGAGATGTAGGCTGTTGGCTGGCAGAACTGGGGCCTGGAGCAGGGTCATATGCCTCACCCTCCTCTTCTACCGGCCATTGGTGCTGGTGGCCTCCAACCTCTGTCACCAGAGCCAGGCCACTATCGCCAGCAAGGTTGGTGGTGGTGGGCCAGCAGGAGGAGCTATATCAAAAAAGAAAAAAAGAAAAAAGACAATCTGTTAAAAACAACAAAAAAACACTCCTTGCAGACTCTTGCTCAAGCTTATGTAGTGGTACAGTGTAAGTACATTGCCGGTCCTCTACAGCCATTTGAATTTTTGATGTGATTAGGAAAGGTGCAGGGACATGATTTTACCAACACATGCCTCACATACTGACTGGCTGAAAGGAGACAGCACAAGATTAAAAAAACAGAGTGACGTTTTTCTTGTAAAGTATTTCCCATAAAAAGTAAACCATACAGACACTTTGTGAAAAAAAGATGAATAACTCTGTTTAATGAATAAGGCATCATCCACTATGGAGTACTAGTATTCTATTCTTGTTGTGCTAAATGATTGGAGGTGTGCTAACTAGGAACATTGGGTACAAATTTGCTGCACTTTGCTGTCTGCAGCTGGTGCAGCTGCCATGGACAAACATTTATTTTTGATTCCAGTGGGCCACTCTTCTCCAAATGCCTTTCAATTCTACCCTGACTCCAAAGAGGCTGATGAATACTACATCACACATGTCATGGATAACACGAGGATAATAGATATCCTATCTGCAGCAAGTAGACAGTGGAAAAAACAATGCACTGTAGTATGTGGAAAGGAACATGCGGCTAGAAAAACCATTACACATTTTAGATGCCAGATACACCTCCCACTTTTATTTTTTTTGTAACAAAATAAAGCTGCAATGTATGACTACAGATCAGTTTGCAGTATCTACTCCCCCATCTAAAATATCGCATTTGTGCATTTTGTTGGTTGACAATGTTAGAAAACCCAGTAATAAACCAAACCGTAATGGAGGGGCAAAGATATGATGATGACTGTAAGTCATTTGAGACACAATGAAGGGGTAGAATAGATTGGACATAGGGTTTAGGGCAGCAAATGCAATGGGACCATCCTCATACTACTGTGTGTAGCCATTTTAGTTATAGCTTCATGTACGTTATTTTAGCAAACTAGGCCTGCAGCTGTGCACTCTAATAAGCTTTGTTTATTATTTTAACAATAGCCACATTTGCGGTCTTGTTTTATTTCTCTCTATCTAGCTGTTCTTTGCCTAGGTCAACACTGTGTTCTTAAACAAGTCATTTATTTCACTCTGTACTTTTCTCAAGGATGCAGTAAGAAAGGTTGCCGGTAAAAGTGGTAACGCTTTGTCTCTAGTGTTCATAGAAACATATACATCCTTAGGTAGGGACATTTTCCCAGAACATTAGCTGTTTTATTATAAAAACACTTCTCTGTCCTATACACTTTGGAGGGAGATTCCAGCCAGATGACCACAACTGTATGTTGATTGCTGAACGCTTCGCTGCAGTTGCTTATGCAAAGTTCAGGCCTCTTGCTCAGGTATGAGCAATGATGTCTTCCCAGAGGAACCTGAAGGACAGAACTAGAGCTTAACATGCTGTTCTCTAACATAGCCTAGGTAAGAATTATTTTAATGTCTCTAGTCAAACTTCATCATCCTTATTATTGCATTACATGCTTTATTATCTCAGATACAGTTGCTTCATTAAAAACATATTGAAACAGATACTGCCTCTGATTGTCCTTATATATGTGAGACTAATGTAAATGAGAGAAACGGATGCGATCTAAGTGACCACAATTTCCCTGAGGAGACAATTGTGTCATGTGCTTGGCTCTTGGGTGGAGATGAGGCATTGCTAGTTAGCCGGAGCAAAACCAGGATTAGGCAGACAGGTGTCAGCTTTAGTGGGTTGGACTCAGTCCACCACACCACAGGTGATTCTGCCGCTCAAATCCAGTAGTCTCATTAGAATTATGAGAGCCTTATTGACACTACCATATCCTGCATTGCTTGACTGCCATTGAAACTGCTGGGATTCTGAATAATACATACAACACAACATTGGGAGGGGTCACCATAAAGAGGGCCAAACTCTTGTCATTTGGGCATGAGCAAGAAAAGGAAAGCCTTCTCAACAAACAAGCATATAATAGCTTGCTTGAGTCTACACGAACTCTGCAATCTTCACAGTACAATACATAATCTATTGTCTTAGTCTTACCTATCAGTCCACATGGTATTTAAGTTAGAGGAATGGAAAAGCTTAATAACCAAGCAGGAGCTGCAGATTGGTGCAGACAGGAGGAAGTCAGCTACAGAATCAAGGAATATAGAAAAAAGGATACTGCAGGGATGGAAAGCAAGAATTAACAAACATTAAATAGAACAAACTGCTTAGTAGCAGTATATCTACTCTGAGGGAAGGTCTTTGCATGGCCCTCCTGGTCCAAGAAAACTGCATTCTCTGACACAGGCATATGTAATGGCACACACTCAACCCACATTTCCCCTTTGGGATGATACAAGATACCCTCAACTATGCACATGCACACTCAGGTCAAAGATAAACTACTTTTACATGCACAGGTAAAATCATATCCTAATTCCTACATCACACCATGTTCAAAGAGTTAGTGTGTTTACACATAGGCCCTCATTACAACATTGGCGGTAAAAGCCGCTTACCGCCGTGCAGAAGACCGCCAACACACCGCTGCGCCAGCGGAAATCCGCCACAGCCATTATGACCCACAGCACGGAATCCGCCAAAATTCAGACACCCACACAAGTCCGCCACACCAAAGGTCAGTGATAAACTGTGGAAAACAAAACCTCCACCATCACGCCAACAGAAATACGCCCACACCATCACGACACACGAATCCACGAGGCGGTCTTTCAACCGCGGTATTCCATTGGTGGTACACACCGCCGCGCTCAAAATACACACACACATACAAAACACAGCCACATTGGACAATTCAAAACACACACCTGATACACATACACACACCACTCCCACACACCCAATACAATATAAAACATCCACCCACATCACCCACAACCCCCTACGACCACAATTGAGAAAGAAGTGTAGTGAATCCTAGTTTGTTTTAACGGGATAACAGGAGTTAGCTTAGCCGTAGGCTTGTAAACTCGTGCCCCCGTCAACCAGTGACTTTTAACCTACTTAGCTTGCTCTGTCTTAGTCCATTTAATTATTTATTTCCTTTAAGATGGCGGCCTTGTTTATAGTTAGGCCACTTGTTGTGGGTTCTATTATCAGTGTCACTGCGCCAAGGCGTCAAGATTAAGCACGAAAGACAAACATACAGTAGGTATTCACACTTAGGGATTTTCCCTCTCTATACTTTCGAGGGATTGTTGATATTAATTGCCGTCCCAAGCATGCCTGTTATCTATTGTTATGAATAACACTTATGTCAGGGGACCTTGTAGATCTGTATAAATACAACACACTTTAGATAGATAATCAGAGGGATTCCGACCAGAGGGCATCGCCACCATCGCTGATACCAATGCTGCAGTCATCTTGACGCTGACCCAGTCTTCGTGTCCCTGCGGAGTCTGAGATAGAGAACTCATTCCATGGTAACGAGGGTTGGGGGCTCCTCTCATGGACACGACTTTGGCAGATTAGGTTTAACGAACCCAGCTCTCCTTTAGGTAGGAGGTTAGACTTATTCTCCTTAGGGTACTAGGGCTTATTCCATCTTCTACATATACATATATTTCTTTCATATATTGCACAATGGTGGGGGTCTTTATAACAATGACTCTCTTCTTCACAATATTGTTGCTTGGTATATTCATTATCCTAATCATTGCAGTTCATGCAACTTATCACAAATTGCAGTTATGTTGAATAAAAACTATCATAACTTCACTGCATCTGTGTTATTGCCTTTGTTTTTATGAGACATAATAAATCTGTGAGAAAAGGGTAATCTCCGTTTAACCACGACAACCCTGAGATATCGTACTTTGAGTCCATGCGTAAGCGACTGCTACAAATCACCTTTTACTATTGTGTTTCTGGTGAGGTACTGCTAGTAAGCCGGTAAGGTTTGGACAACAGTTACAACTAGTTGTAGGAAGAGACTTAGGGGGTCATTCCGACCCCGGCGGGCGGCGGGCGCCGCCCGCCGGGCGGAGACCGCCAAAAGACCGCGGAGGTCATTTTGACTTTCCCGCTGGGCAGGCGGGCGACCGCCAAAATGCCGCCCGCCCGCCCAGCGGGAAAGCCCCAGCAACGATGAAGCCGGCTCCGAATGGAGCCGGCGGAGTTGCTGGTGTGCGACGGGTGCAGTGGCACCCGTCGTGATTTTCAGTGTCTGCTTTGCAGACACTGAAAATCTTAATGGGGCCCTGTTAGGGGGCCCCTGCAGTGCCCATGCCACTGGCATGGGCACTGCAGGGGCCCCCAGGGGCCCCACGACACCCGTTCCCACCAGCCTCTTCCTGGCGGTGTAAACCGCCAGGAACAGGCTGGCGGGAAGGGGGTCGGAATCCCCATGACGGCGCTGCTTGCAGCGCCGCCGTGGAGGATTCCCTGGGGCAGGGGAAAACCGGTGGGAAACCGCCGGTTTCCCTTTTCTGACCGCAGCTTTACCGCCGCGGTCAGAATTGCCCCTGAAGCACCGCCAGCCTGTTGGCGGTGCTTTCTCCGGCCCTGGCGGTCCATGACCGCCAGGGTCGGAATGACCCCCTTAGTCACCTACAAACGAAAGTACTGTCATCCTGAGACCAGCAGTCTTGCTCAGAGCAATAGTCCAAACTACGACATGGCACCACCAACGATGGTGTTTAGGCACTAATTTACGGATACCCTGACTATCATGTCTCACAGACAACAGGTACCCTCACTACCATTATACGGAGACGTCCGTGGTCTTTGGGAGAATCCTCCTCAGCTGAACAGGTAACACCTAATTAGGCTGTAGGTTGTTCGAGCTCGAACTCATCAAAAGGAAAAGCTTCCCCTATGTTTTGGTGTTCTGTTTCTCTAAACAACTATGGCTAATACCATAAACATTCCTGCAAATGCTAGACATGCACTTACACAACATTTATTAGCGCATGGCCTTACAGAAGAGGGCGGGGATGTTACTCTGATTATAGAAGCGACTGAAGCCTACCAAACAGACACGTCTTACTGTTGGGTTGCCTTTCCTGAGGCTGACCAACGAACGCACACATTTCACACATATGACATTGCAAACGTACCAGTAAGATACGAAGCATACCAGTATCATGAAATATCGCTCACATATCAAGAGCATCAGAACTGGTTTGAAGGCGCACACCGCATGTACTACGACGGGTGAGGCTAGGTCCTTTAAGTAATGAAGGGCCTGCATGGCCCATGTTTGCCACATATACACCTCACCCAGGCATACAGACTATGCCGATCGCAGATTTATGAATATTATATAATGAATTAGTGGCATTATATAGACGATCGGTTCAGTTCGTAATACGAACATTGAACACTACACCAGCGCGTCCAGCACCACCAGTAGCTGGCGGATATCAATTGGCTACTGGGATTAATCCACAAACAGTGCATACTATTATGGGTAAAGTGCCCACAGAACGGGAAAAAATACAGTTCTGGATTGCCCAGAAAACAAATCAGCTGGAAGCTGTGTTCCCCCATACGGGGCCACAGGAAAAACATAGATTGCTCACTATGTGCTTGCCGTTTGAGATGGTTCCCTCGGTGGATGAATGTGCCACTTGGGGTACAGTCTTCGCTGCCGTTTATACTACCACACATGGTACCCCTACACTTGCCAATTTACCGGAAGTGTTAAAACAAATACAAAATGAGCATGGGGCTGCACCGGCCCTGGATCTGGGGATGAAATTGATGCGTAACTTTGACGCCGTCTCCTCGATAATACTAAGTAATATTAAAGGGGAAGCGGTGGCACTGGCAATACGCCAGCGTCTCCGGGAAACTCCAAATATGGAACAAGAGAGACAGCTACCGAAAATAATCTCCGATACCTATACTAGTATAGGACGGGATGGTTTGGGAGCCAAACCAAAAAAATTGGACATACCGTCTACCACCCATAAGGAAGGTACAAAGCAGGCACAAGAGGGCTCTAAAAAGCGCTGGGACAAACAAAAAGATTTCAAAGACAGGAGAAATAAAAGAGCTGATTCTCCACATCCAGAGTACTCCGATAGGAGGTATAATCTCAGAAATAGGGATAACATTAGAACTCCAGACAGATATACTGATTCACGTCCTTCTCGTTCCTATCAGGACGCACCGGATAAACGTAGTGATAGAGGGGGCCGTCAAGATCGACATCCGGAACACGTGAAAGAAAAGAAAGACTCGTCACAGTCTACCGTTAAAAACGAAGAAAAGACTTCTCAGCAAAAGCCACAATTTAAAAAGAAGAAAGTGGCAGCACTGACCGTTAAAAATGCCAGTAGTATTGAGAACACTGTTGAGGAACAAGAGGTGGGCAGTGACTCTGTTGGACAGCGCGGCAGAGGTTACGATATGTCGCCAGAGTCTGAAAGATCATCTGGTTGCGACAGCAACCAGTGATTACATCGCGGTTGAGACAGCGGATGGCCGCGTTCTCCCACCCGATCGGGTTTATGATTTAACGATTCAGATAGAGGGAGACGTGGAACGCATTATTAGTGTAATATTTTGGGATGAACTTACTAGTGATATCCTGTTGGCCGAGAGAGACTGGCCACCTGAACATGTCTGCAAGCTCCCACATGGGGAAGATGTCATTTTGCCTTCTTTCTCCGATCTTGTTCCGGAGGCAGACAAAAAAGCCTATGCTGCTGAATGGGCTTTAGCGCAGGCACCTGCACTATACCGTAATCATGTAGGTTGGGACAAGGACTCTCCTTGTCATGTTATCCCCGTTAGGTCTACACCGCACCCACAGCCACAATACCGTGTTAAACATGAAGCGAAAGCTCTGGTGACGGAGATGCTGTCACAACTTGAATACCAGGGAGTGATTGAGCCCTGTACATCGGCAATGAATAATCCATTATTTCCCATTGCTAAACTTGATCATTCATATAGAATAGTGGTTGATTATAGACACTTAAATAGTCATACACGCACATATGCTATACAAAATTCACACAGCACAGCGCTGATAAACAATATAGTGCGTAAAAAATATAAAACTACATTGGATAAATCTAATGGGTTTTTCTGCCAGAATTTAGCACATGAAAGTAGGGACCTAAGTGCATTTTCCTTTGGCTCTCAGAAACGCTTTTGTCGTTTACCCCAAGGCTATAAAAACAGCCCAGGACTGTTTTCAGCCTGTGTAACATCAATATTGCACGAGCTTGATTCCGATGCATTATCCTATATGGATGATATCTATCTCACTGACGACGCCCTCGACATTCATCTTGCGAGGGTCGATTGGATCATTTTGGGATTTGCAGCCTTCGGTTATAAATTTTATTTTAAGAAAAGCAGGATAGCCTTTCTTAGTGTATTGTTCCTAGGATATGAACTATCAAACGAGGGGAAGAGCCTGGCCCCGCACTTCCTAGAAAAGTGTGCTCAGCTACAGCCTCCGAACACGCTTAAGAAATTACAGTCATTACTGGGTTTCTTTAATTTTGGCAGAACATACATTCCAGATTATGCTGAACACATCAAACCACTTTATGACTTAATTCAGCCCAACTTTTCTAGCAGACGATGGACGATTGAACACACACACATCCTTAGGGACATACAACGGGACATGCTGGAAGCTAGACACTTATACACACGTGAAAATAAAACAAATTTGGTCATCAGAATAATAACTGGTGCCTTTGGATTTACCTATGTCACCTTTAATGAGGGTGACACGGTGCCGATAGCATACAAATCACATTTGTACTCGAATGCTGAGAAACGTTTTGCTCCTACAGAAAAAATTCTGACAGCAGTTCAGATGGCCGTCATAAAGGAGAGGCCACTTGCCCAGGGGAAACGCATTATTGTTGTCTCCCCGGTGCCGGCCTTAGAGGCTGTCACTAAAGCAAGCGTTCCAAACGCTAAGGCATTACATCCACGCTGGATTCAATAGGCAACGTCTCTGACCGCCACTGATGTTGATTATGTGTTTGACCCAAGACTTCAGACACAAGAATTTCTCCAGTATGAACAGGAGTACCCCGCTCCTCTACATATATTGCCAATAGACAGTTATGATACCATTATTTATACTGACGGATCGGCACAACCGGCTGTGGGTACTAAACATCAATACTCGGCAGCTTGCGCAGCCGTGTGCGGGGTAATGGAAGACAGAGTTTTCCATCCTCACAATACCTATACTCAGACCTTAGGGGACTGCACAGCCCAGTTGGCCGAGCTTAAGGCTCTTCTTCTAGCGCTCGAACATTCTGAGCCAGGAACACAGACTTTGATCGTCTGTGATTCATATTACTGCCTCCAGTCATACAATGAATATCTCAATCATTGGAAACTGAACAGGTTTAGAGATTCTAAAGGGAACACCATTAAACACAAAATGTTGTGGGGAAGGGTGGCTGATCTTAAAGATAAGCTTCCATGTGTCCATGTAGTTCATACATTAGGACACCAACGTGAAGGAATTTAACGTTGCCGGCAATACATTGGCTGATGAAGCAGCCAAAGCATCAGTAGCTACGGCTTCTGTGGCTGCAGTGACTCGTTCTCGGACGAGGTTGGATAATGAAATACTGATTGCCGTTAAAGCTTCGGCTGCAGGCAACACCCTTCCGAAAGGATTCCCTACGAACTATACTTATCATATCAGTGCACAGAATTTTGCTTTTGCAACGATTCCTGAGGTAGGTGATCGAGTGATCCCCAATGAAGACCAAAGATTAGAGCTGATTACAGCTGCACATGAGGGTGTCGCTTCTGCACATGCTGGTATACAGGCCACTATAACAATACTACAACAATGATACTGGTGGCCTGGTCTATGCAGACGGACTAAACAGTATGTCCTTTGCTGTGACAATTAGTCAGCAGATTAAGGGCTCAAATATCAGACGCCCTCCGCAGACATCCCTCTTAGTGTCAGACAAGCCACTCCATTGTGTGTACCTGGACCATTGTGGTCCCTTGCAGCCTGATGGTGCATATAAATACATTTTAGTGGGTGTAGATTCCTGTTCTAGATTCCTGTGGGTATGGCCACAGCGGTCGGCTGACGCCCAGACTGTTATAAAAGATTTGCTGATCTTTACTGGTACATATGCGGTTGCAGCATTCCATTCGGACCATGGCCCTGCATTTGCCTCTAAAGCTTTCAGGGACACCATGAGAACTATGGGTGTTGAGCTCCATTACTCCTCACCATACCATCCCGAGGGAAATTCGGTCGTGGAGAGGCAGAATCGTGATCTAAAGCAGTCCTTAACAGCTCGAGTATTAGGTTCAGGCCGCAGTTGGTTACATCACCTATATGGGGTCCAGAGAGCACTGAATAATCTGCCAAGACGGTCCTTGGGGGGAAGGTCTCCATATGAGGTTCTCTTTGGGACACCTATGTATGTCCCCGATCTCGATGTCCCTGGTATGGTGGCAGCAGAAACACCATTTGACATAAAAGAACGTCTCACTGTTTTACAGGAGCTTCAACAATTCCGTGATGATAAATCATCTGCAAGTGCTGCCACCTTGGGAATAAGGGAATTGGCGAAAACTTCGACTGGCTGGATTCCTAACGTTGGGGATCTGGTTCGTGAAAAGATCGCTGTGAAAAAATAATTTGGTCCATCATACAGAGCACCTGTACCGGTCTTGGGGATAAAAGGCACCAGGACTGTCATCCTTCCACCATTGTCTGGTTCCAAATCAAACAGATTCATCTCCATTGATGACATCAAATTACACCATGTGGCCGATTCTTCACAGTAGAACAGGAGGTCCCTTGGGTAGTTCCCGATCCCCTCTCACTACCCAGGACATTCATCCACATAGTAGGATGGATATCACTACTACTGACTATGCAACTATGTCAACTGCTGTTCAGGACACTTCCTTGACCATGGGGAGGGCGGAATATGAACTTTTGGTGGTTCCAGTAACAACTTCGGTGACCACCCCGCTTCAGGATTTGGCTGTATTTTACACGAACACTTCCACGGCTAATGACGTTGTCTATCAAGAACTTTCACGAGCGGTGTTTGCAGAGACTTCCTCTGGCTATTTTGTAGACATTGATGATTTTTCTTCGGATTCATCCTCAACTGAGACTTACAAACTTTTGAGTAGTAGCAAATTCTATTGATGGCTTATGAAGAACTATTTGATATATCCATGGAACTATCTATGGTTCTGTTTGATATTTATTGCATTATTTTTATGGATTGGTTTTGTGACTGTTTTCTTTTTACTGATTAATGGTCACTATATCGCTGATCGCTCCTCTGTGGAGCCTGTTGATGAAATTTTAACACCACATCATTCTTCACATAAGGTCCGTTGTGATTTGTCCCCTGTAAAAATTACAGCTATTCCAATTCCTGATGGGATTGTATGGGACAAAGTTCCGTTCGATATATACGAGCCTACAGAGATAATTCAAATACCATACGTGTTCAAAATTTCAATGTCTGATGTTATTACACCTAATGTTGTCTCTGATGATTGGGATGTCCAAACAGTTGATTCAATGCTAACTGAAATGAAGGACTACTCCGCTTTTGGAAGTGATGATGTATATGATTATACAATGAATTATGGGGAAATGTTCTGCTATAACAATTGGGGACATCACTACCTGCACCGTGCAACTAGATATAGGCCTCTCTTTAACTACACACAATGGAAACACTGTTCAATACCACAGATGGGGAGTCCAAAGTATTACAGTGACAAATTCACATACATTTCTGGGCATGATACAAAGAAAGCTGAATCGTATTATTTTAAATTACCTCCAGCGCAATTTAGAAAACTTTTGCTAACAGATACGAAACTGATTCATTCGGATCCCTTTGTTTCCCTGATCTCGATTGAGGGTTACGAATATTGGAAAAACACTATCGATTTGAAGAGTGTATGGGGGACACAAGATTGGCAAATACAGGGTAAAGAAGCTTTGTTTCGAGCATGCTTGATTCCTGTGCAAATGATTTTTTTTAAATGACACTGTTGAGCAGACATCATGTCTAGGGTTAGCAAAAATTAAAGATCTGAACACGCCCAGTATCCCTACTCTGACAAAATTTAGAGATTGGCAACACTTTCTTAATGTTTCAGAGGATAGGCTAGATGCAATGGTTAAGGCTGGTGCTTATAATTCTTCACTTTCCCGTCCCGGCGGATGGTTGGTATGGCCCACCGACACTGATGAGTGTCAAAGGCGTTTTTGTGAACTCTTCAGGGTTTTTTTCCATTCATAGGCCAGACCCTCGCTTTTTATCAGGTCAACATACTGGTATAATTACAACATACAGTGTGGGTAAGCTGTGCCAGCAATGGGTGCAGACAAACACTTTAACAGCGGTTAAACAACAGCTGAACACTCTTTCTGACAGTATAGACTTACAGGATTTCCTATTAGGTCCTAGGAAACAACGCTCAAAACGGTTTTTATATGCTATGTATAATGAAATTTTGAAACTTTCCCAAATTGAGGCTGCTGCACGTTTAAGGCAACTTGATAAGGAGAATTTGGAAAAAACATTGGCTGTTGTCGACAATGGCATGAACACGCTGTCAAACAGGATTTATTCACTGTCAAATATAGGGGCATATTTATACTCTGTTTGCGGCGGAATTGCGTCGTTTTTTTTGACGCAATTCCGACGTAAAACTAACTCCATATTTATACTTTGGCGTTAGACGCGTCTAGCGCCAAAGTCCATGGAGTTTGCGTCATTTTTTAGCGTGGACACCTACTTTGCGTTAATGATATGCAAGGTAGGCGTTCCCGTCTAAAAAATTGACTCCGAGGCATGTGCGCCGTATTTACACTCCCGGGCAAAATTCACGCCTGGGAGTGGGCGGGTCAAAAAAAATGACGTACGGCCGCTTTTGCGCCGTTTTTTAGCGCCAGGTCAGGGCAGGCGTTAAGGGACCTGTGGGCTCGGAAGGAGCCCAGAGGTGCCCTCCCATGCCCCCAGGGCCCCCCCCCTGGCACCCTTGCCCACCCCAGGAGGACGCCCAAGGATGGAGGGACCCATCCCAGGGACATTAAGGTAAGTTCAGGTAAGTGTTTTTATTTTTATTTTTTTGTGGCATAGGGGGGCCTGATTTGTGCCCCCCTACATGCCACTATGCCCAATGACCATGCCCAGGGGACAGAAGTCCCCTGGGCATGGCCATTGGGCAAGGGGGCATGACTCCTGTCTTTGCTAAGACAGGAGTCATTTCTATGGGGGTTGGGAGTCGAAAAAAATGGCGCAAATCGGGTTGAGGCGAAAATTTTGCCTCAGCCTGACTTGTCCCATTTTTTGGCGCCCATGCTCCATATCCCCCTGTGCCGGCGCTGCCTGGTGTACGTCGTTTTTTTTCACGCACACCAGGCAGCGCCGGCGGCTAACGCCGGCTAACGTCATTGAATAAATACGGCGCCCGCATGGTGCTTCAGAATGGCGTTAGCCGGCGGTAAGTTTTTTGACGCAAAACTGCATTAGCGCAGTTTTGCGTCAAAAAGTATAAATATGGCCCCTAGTGTCATCTGCTATTGATATCACTCAGACTGATTTGTCCCGGTTATATCATGGGCAAACACAGCTACGTTCCATCATGCAGCTGGGTTGGGCATTGCAGACACTGAGAAGTGGCCACATTCCATGGAAATACATTACTGGAAGTGAACTATTCGCTGCTTTTAATTTTTCCAGGGAACAAGAGACAATGGCTAAATGGGAGGCTCGTTTCATCTTGCTTCAAGAAGAGAAGTTACATTAGTTGCCCTTCACGGTACTAGAGAGTCCTTCAACTATCTGTCTCTTACACGGCAATATTAATTTACTGTTTTCGACCTTTCGTTTCTCGAGCTGCCTGAAACATCTTGCAGTGGGACGATATGAACGGCTAGGAGATAGCTTTATTAAGGAAGAGTGGGAGTTGCCCTTTGAGTATTGATGTTTAAACGGTGAACAAGAGGTCTTTCTTAGCGGAAGTGAATGTGAGACTGCTGTTCGTCATTCCATGATATGCAAACAGGTGTCTCTTCACGGTCTTTGCAATGCGGGGGTCGCAAATTTGGCCTGTTTTCTGAAGGGTACTCCCGTCCCCTTGATTCGTTCAGTGTTTCATGTACTTTCTAATGAAAGTTATGTTCTAGTGAACGATGACAGCTGTTGCGGCTTGCGACCTGGAATTGCCTACGCAATCTCAGTCACGAAGGTCGTTACGTGTTGTGGCCATGTTTTGTTTCCCCCCACACGAGAGATACAAGTATCTGAAATGTGGCCCCACATTGATACTATTAATGTGAACTATGACAAGTTGAGTAGACTAAAGGCGCTATTGTTTCAGAAACAGGTCGCCTTGACATCCGCAAAAGAGACGTATGCTCT
The DNA here is from genome assembly GCF_031143425.1 of Pleurodeles waltl. Lineage (NCBI taxonomy): Eukaryota > Metazoa > Chordata > Amphibia > Caudata > Salamandridae > Pleurodeles > Pleurodeles waltl. Next base: position 729,485,388 of record NC_090437.1, read on the forward strand.
CCAGATTGCGAGATCATCAGCCGAGATACAATCCTTTTAAATACCGATTTCACCAAACACTTTGGAGAGCTGGTATCCAGAATATTCAATGCTTCAAGCACAACTGGGATTGTTCATTTCTATAAGGCTGTCGGGTCTGGTTTCGTGTCCATCTTCCAGACTGTCTTCGGAGTCATCCCATCAGCCATCCATTCTCTCTTTTCCAGTGTGTTTGGTGGCTTTCCAATTATTTTGGCTTTAATTGGCGGACTGCTACTGCTATTTTTTCTGATTTGCGGTGGTTGTTTTTTCCAGCGACACAGAGCAATGGAGCCGCTCCCGTCAACCCCGCTGTGCTGTGAACGCTTGGTTCGGATCTTCAGTACACCTTTGCTGGTGGAACTGGAGTTTGACTGGTCATTGTCATTCCGGCCTCTACTCTGGTGTGTACAACCGGTATTCCGCTGCATATGGTGTCTCTTTGAACATCTGCCTATGGTCTGTCTTGCTGTTGCACCAACATCTCCTGTGGACCATGAACTGCTGATGTCCCCGATGAGGGTTCATACACGGTCATGCCCCTTGAGACTGAGGTTGCTCCGCGAGGCCACCTATGAGCCTTCTGTTATAAGATCTAACATGGATGAGGACGCTGCAGCAGTGTTGATACACCGGTGAATGTGGCTCACTTCTGCTCTGTGGATCCGTTTGTCCGTCCAGCTCTCGATTTCACTTCAGACGATGTTGACTAGTTTTTAAGATCCTTGAATGGTGACTTCGATGACATTCTTCAAGATCCTGCATATAACACATGATTTGATGAATTTGCTTACCAGTTCCCGATTCCAAAATAAGCGATTATACTAAAAGTTTGCTATACTTGTCATGGTTGATATTAACATCTCTGTATGTTTTTTAAACAAATTTTAACACACAGCAATTATTTTGTCATTAAGTACATATTTTAGCTTGAGTTTTCGTTTTTGTTTTTTGGCTTTTAGTTCAGTAGCAGCTTTTTTAGCGTTTGCGTTGCTTTACCTTCATCATACCTGTTACGGCAATGGGGAGGGTGTAGTGAATCCTAGTATGTTTTAACGGGATAACAGAGGTTAGCTTAGCCTTAGGCTTGTAAACTCGTGCCCCCGTCACCCAGTGACTTTTAACCTACTTAGCTTGCTCTGTCTTAGTCCATTTAATTATTTATTTCCTTTAAGATGGCGGCCTTGTTTATAGTTAGGCCACTTGTCATGGGTTCTATTATCAGTGTCACTGCGCCAAGGCGTCAAGATCAAGCACGAAAGACAAACATACAGTAGGTATTCACACTTAGGGATTTTCCCTCTCTATACTTTCGAGGGATTGTTGATATTAATTGCCGTCCCAAGCATGCCTGTTATCTATTGTCATGAATAACACTTATGTCAGGGGACCTTGTAGATCTGTATAAATACAACACACTTTAGATAGATAATCAGAGGGATTCCGACCAGAGGGCATCGCCACCATCGCTGATACCAATGCTGCAGTCATCTTGACGCTGACCCAGTCTTCATGTCCCTGCGGAGTCTGAGATAGAGACCTCATTCCAAGGTAACGAGGGTTGGTGGCTCCTCTCATGGACACGACTTTGGCAGATTAGGTTTAACGAACCCAGCTCTCCTTTAGGTAGGAGGTTAGACCTATTCTCCTTAGGGTACTAGGGCTTATTCCATCTTTTACATATACATATATTTCTTTCATATATTGCACAATGGTGGGGGTCTTTATAACAATGACTCTCTTCTTCACAATATTGTTGCTTGGTATATTCATTATCCTAATCATTGCAGTTCATGCAACTTATCACAAATTGCAGTTATGTTGAATAAAAACTATTATAACTTCACTGCATCTGTGTTATTGCCTTTGTTTGTATGAGACATAATAAATCTGTGAGAAAAGGGTAATCTCCGTTTAACCACGACAACCCTGAGATATCGTACTTTGAGTCCATGCGTAAGCGACTGCTACAAATCACCTTTTACTATTGTGTTTCTGGTGAGGTACTGCTAGTAAGCCGGTAAGGTTTGGACAACAGTTACAACTAGTTGTAGGAAGAGACTTAGGGGGTCATTCTGACCTCGGCGGTAAAAGGCGCTTACCGCCGGTCAGAAGACCGCCATAACACCGCCGCGGTCGCGGTAAACCGCCACGGTCATTCTGACCCGCAACTGGCAAACCGCCAAAAACCCGACATAAACAAAAGTCCGCTACACCAAAGGTCAGCGAAAAAATGGCGAAGACCAAACCTCCACCGTCACGCCAACAGAAATACGCCCATACCATTCCAACCCACAAATCCACGCGTCGGTCTTTCAAATGCGGTATTCCATTGGCGGGACACACTGCCGCGGGCAAAATACACACACACATAGAAAACTCTGCCACATTGGTCAGTTTGAAATGCACACACCTGATACACATACTAACACCACTCCCACACACCCAACACAATATAAAACACACACCCACATCACCCACAAGCCCCTACGACCCGAAATCATTGACAGAGGCGAGAGAGAGAGCACAGAATAGACATTCCCACAACACAGAGGCACACAACACCATCACCCACACAGAATCCACGCACCAAACACCACACACCACCACACGCACCACACTCATCACCACAAACGCCACCCCACACCTCAACCACACCACCCCATGGCACCCCAAAGACACCCCAGGTTCAGTGACGCCGAACTCAGGGTCATGATGGAGGAAATAGTCCGTGTAGAGCCCCAGCTCTTCGGGGCACAGGTGCAGCACACCACAATTGCCAGGAAGATGGAGCTATGGCAAAGGATAGTGGACAGGGTTAACGCGGTGGGACAGCATCCACGCAATCGGGAGGACATCAGGAAGAGATGGAACGACCTACGGGGGAAGGTGCGTTCCATGGTATCAAGGCACAACATTGCGGTGCAGCGGACTGGCGGCGGACCCCCACCTACTCCCCCTGAATTTATCGCGTGGGAGGAGGAAGTCTTGCACATCCTGCATCCTGAGGGCCTCGCAGGAGTAGGCGGAGGAATGGACTCTGGTAAGGCAAATCTTCACTACTGCTTCCCACCCCCACCCCACTTGCATGCCAAATCATACCCCCACCCTCACTCCCTCCCCCATCACACCAACCCCTAGCAAAAGGCTCACCATCACAACCCACCCATCCCAACACCAAGCCCTGCATGCGAGCACAAAGCATGGACACCCATCACCAAAGCATGCCCACTGCACACACACATCACCCCCACAAGCCACACTCACAAAAGCCCCCACAAGGAAATGCCTGCACATGGGTACACGGACACCCACCCAGCACACGAAATGCCACACACAGAAGCAATAACCATACCATTATACCCCTGCAGGACCCGAACGCCACCACACCTCCACGGAGGGTCCAGAGATGTCCATCCCACCCCCAGAAGAGGCCCCCAGCGATGACAGCAGCTCTGTCTCCCTGGAGCCAGACGACCAGCCCGGCCCATCGGGGACCTCTGGACAGTCGGTTCCCCACAGACAGCCACAGTCTACACCAGACCCAACCCCCTCTGGGAACACCAGCACAGCTCCCACCCAGCGGGCCCATGCCTCTGTCTCCAGGACACGTAAATCAGCGGTGTGTCCACCACTACAGGGCACCCAGGTTGACCCACCACCCCAACAACAACAGGGACCTGGGGGCAGTGGTAGTGGGCACACCGTCCAGCGGACAGAGGCCCAGGAACACAGGGGAACTGGGAGGGCTGCTGTGCGACGGGGGGGACAGGCCCGGGGAACCCACTCTCCAAGAGGCCCTCTCCTCCATCATGGGAGCATACCACCACTCCCAGGAGACGATGGCGACGGTACTGGCCCGGTTCCAGGAGATCCAGGAACTGCAGGGGGAACGGTACATGGGGTTCAGGGAGGAACTGCAGAACATCGGTTCCGCAATGGGGACCATCGTCGTGGCCCTTACCCAGATCGTCACCACATTGCGGGACCATGTGGCACCCCAAAGGGCCCCTGTCACTAGCCCAGGCCAGGAACAGCCTACCACCTCCGCCAGCGCTAGTGGACAGGAGGCCCCCACACAAGGACGGGCCACCAGAACCCCACCTCCTGCAGAAGAAGAACCACCCCGCAAGCGGAACCTGAGATCTCACAAGAAGACAGAGTAGGATTGCAAGACCCCCGCCAGCCTAAGAAACCCCCTGATGTCATCCCACTGTCCCACATTGTCACCCTGTCCAACCTTGAACTGCCCCTGCTCCATCCTTCCCCAGGCATATGGACAATGCACCTGTGCGACTGAGAACTGGACTCTGCCATGGACATTACTCCACCCCCACCCATCACCGTTTTACAATCATGTACCTATATGTAGCACTTAAAATAAATCACTTATTCCACTTAAAAAAACAGGAGTCTGCTTGTATTCTTAACAAATGTATTACACATAACGGTGCAATAATGTCCAGTTACTTTGCGATGACAACATACCAATTTCAATAATCTTTAGTCCATGGGCAAACAAAGCGGAAGTCAGGCAGTGGGTCATACAGCTCTGAAAAGGGAAGGGAAAGTCACAAATCAGTTACCAGGAACTGGGGGGATACACAGACAGTGGAGACGCATGAGGCCTTAAGTAAATGTAAAATGGCGTGGCTGATTCTTACCTGTGTGCTACTGAAAGTATTGTTGTATGACTGTCTCCCTGTTGTCCGTGTCGTCCCCGTCGTCTTCCTCCTCTTCACTCTCCACAGGCTCCACAGCTGCTACAACACCACCATCCTCCTGCAGAAAAGGCACCTGGCGTCGCAATGCAAGATTGTGAAGCATACAGCAGGCCACGATGATCTGGCACACCTTCTTTGGTGAGTACATGAGGGATCCCCCTGTCATATGCAGGCACCTAAACCTGGCCTTCAGGACCCCGAACGTCCTTTCTATGATCCTCCTAGATCGCCCATGGGCCTCATTGTACCGTTCCTCTGCCCTGGTCCGGGGATTCCTCACTGGGGTCAGTAGCCAGGACAGGTTGGGGTAACCAGAGTCACCAATTAGCCACACACGGTGTCTCTGTAGCTGTTCCATCACATAAGGTATGCTGCTATTTCGCATGACATACACGTCATGCACTGACCCAGGGAACTTGGCATTTACATTGGAGATGTACTTGTCAGCCAAACAGACCACCTGGACATTCATCGAATGATAACTTTTTCTGTTTCGGTACACCTGCTCACTTCCACTGGGGGGAACCAAAGCCACATGGGTCCCATCAATGGCACCAATGATGTTGGGGATATGTCCAAGGGCATAGAAATCACCCTTCACTGTAGCCAATTCGCCCACCTCAGGGAAAATAATGTAGCTCTGCATGTATTTCATCAGGGCAGACAACACTCTGGACAAAACCTTAGAAAACATAGGCTGAGACATCCCAGATGATATGGCCACTGTTGTCTGAAAAGACCCACTTGTCAAAAAGTGGAGTACTGACAGAACCTGCACCAGAGGGGGAATCCCTGTGGGTTGGCGGATGGGGGACATCACGTCTGGCTCCAGCTGGGCACATAGTTCATGTATAGTTGCTCTGTCAAGCCGGTATGTAAGTATGATATGTCGTTCTTCCATTGTCGACAGGTCCACCAGCGGTCGGTACACAGGAGGATTCATCCTTCTCCTCGCAAGTCCCAGCGGACGGTGCCTAGGAAGAACAACATGGAGCACAGAGTCAAGCAACCCACAGGTTCGTTCACACAGCTTGCACAGTACACGAATTGCTATGCATTGAATGGCTTGTATGAGTGGCAATGCAAGGCCTAGGACTGTGTGACGCAGTAGAAATCGTGCCATGTGGGCCCTTGAAATGGCGGCTGCCTGACCTGTGAAGTGTGACAGTGGGATGTCAGGTCACTGCGCTGGTGTGGCACACCGTGGCGGTAGGCGGTCGAAGACCGCGGCGCAAAGCAGCATTGGTTAACATTGAACCCTATGGCTCTCAGGAGCCAATGACGATGTGCGCCGGCGGTCGCGGTACGCACCACCGCGGTACGCACCGCCGCGGGCGTGACCACCATTTTCTATCTGATTAATCACTCGAGACCTGATCATCCACAGGAGAGGACCTATACTGCAAGTGCTGCTGTGACCTCGGTCTGGGAGATACAATGGCTGCTGCGACTGGGGAAAGGGCCCCTGCCTTCACTTCCGAAGAATTGGAGAAACTTGTTGATGGGGTCCTCCCCCAGTATGCGCTACTCTACGGTCCTCCAGACCAACAGGTTAGTACACAGGGTGCACGTTGAATGGGCTATGGCTGTGTTGAGTGGGGTGTATGTAAGATGGTGGGGAGGGGAGCGAATGAGGAGTGCAACGCACGAAAGATGAGAGCATGTGCCACATGGCAAGGTTGGGGAGGGGGGGGCCACTCACATTGACCAGGCAGAAAACTGATGCGATTTCCTTTACCACCCTGTACATGTCACATAGGTCAGCGCCCATCAGAAGATCGACATTTGGCGTGCCATCGCCAACGACGTCCGGGCCCTGGGGGTCCACAAAAGATGGGGCACCCACTGCCAAAAGAGGTGGGAGGACATCCGCCGCGGGACCAGAAAGACCGCATAGTCTCTGCTGGGGATGGCCTACCAACGTAGGAGGGGTGCCAGCCGCCAATTGACCCCCCCTGATGTCCCGGATCCTGGCGGTGGCCTACCCCGATTTGGATGGGCGCGTGAGGACATCACAGCAGACACAAGGGGGTGAGTATCAGCACAATCTGCTATCTTTGCGCGCAGTGAAGGTGTCTGGGTGGGGGAGGAGGGCTGTGGCGATCTCCAGGCCAGGGCGCATTCTGTAGGCTAGGCCCCTCCGTTAGACATGGCCCTGTGCCCCCGCCCCCCACCTCTGTTGGGTGACAAGTACAGCTATCCATGGTCCGGCCTCACCCATGTGTGCATTTGTCGTCCATAGACCTGTAGGCCTACTCACAATAACTGAGTAGTGTACCCCCATTGCGCGGCCTAGTTCAGGGGGCTTCTGTGTCTGTCCTCTCCGACAACGGTGTTGCCAATGCATGCACTCAACCTGTCTTCATTTCTCCTCCCCCCCCCATCTTCTTTGTCTTCCTGTTCATGTGTGCATTAGCATCATCAGGCGGAGGAGAAGTGGCATCGGCGCACGAGGGAGCTGCATCTCACATGGCCCCGGAGGGCCATACAACAGACTCCGAGTACACCAGTGAGACGGAGGGCGAGTGGAGCTCCACAACGGGGACCCGTGGAGATGTCAGCGACACCGACACATCCTCAGAAGGGAGCTCCCTAGCGGTGGCGGCAACATCCGTGCCCACCGCAACAACAGGTACAGCCGCCAGCCAGCGCACCAGCCCCGCCTTCCCAGCAGCCCCTCAGCCTTCGCTCCGTGCCCGCTCGCCCAGGAAGGCGGGCATCTCCTTCGCCCCAGGCACCTCAGGCTCTGCCCCAGTTACCCCTGCTGCCCTCAGTGAGGAGGTCATTGACCTCCTCAGGACACTCATTGTTGGGCAGTCTACCCTTTTGAATGCCATCCAGGGTGTAGAAAGGGAGGTGCATCGGAGCAATGCATACCTGGAGGGCATTCATTCGGGTCAGGCTGCCCATCAGCGATCGTTCAACGCTCTGGCCTCAGCACTGACGGCAGCCATTGTCCCTGTCTTCTGACTCCCTCCACCCAGTCCCAGTCTCCTGTTCCTCTGCCTATCCCATCCACACCATCAGACCAGCCTGCACACACCTCTACACCCAAGGGCAGCTCATCCAGACATAAGCACCACAGATCACACAAGCCTTCACACAAGCAACATCCAGATGCAGACATGCCAACAGTCACTACCACCTCTGTGTCCCCCACCTCCTCATCTCCCTCCTCCCTCCCTGTGACGTCTCCACTCACACCTGCATGCACACCACCATCAGCCAGTACTTCCATCACCAGCACACCCTCAATTACAGTCCGCACACGTGCAGTCACCACCCCCACTGCCATTTACACGTCCCCTGTGTCCTCTTCCAGTGTGTCTGTCACCCCCTCTTCCAAAGCACACAAACGCAGGCAGCCACCCACCCAACAGCCATCCACCTCACGACAGCCTCCGTCACAAGCACCTGCACCCAAAGACAGCACACTTGACTCTCCTACAACCACATCCTCTTCCTCCACTCCCAAACCCACTACACCTACCCGTCCCTGTCCTTCCAAAGTCCTTTTCCTTTCCAACCTTGAGCTCGTTCCAATCACTGACCCACCCCCTCTATCTGGTAAGAGTAAAAAAAGCGCCTCAGCCACCACCAGCCCTGCATCTACTGTGACCAAAGTGCAGGGCTCTTGGAGTCCACCAGATCCTAGGGCAGGAACATCGGCCAGCAGCAAGGGGACAGCCAGCCCACCCCCTGGGAAGAGGACGAAAAAGAAAAAGGCCCGGCGCGACAAGACTGAGACGGCTGCCACCAAGGACAGTAGCCTTGCCCCGTCACCTGCCACATCATCCAAGGGAGGCAAGGGCCACAGAGCATCAGCGAAGGAGGGCAAGGGCAGCAGGGCGGAGAAGTCAGGCAGCAGGCGAGCTGCCCAGGAGGGCCCCACCAGCCCCATTACGGGTGTGACGGACGACACACAAGGGCCCAGGACTCCATCAAAGGAGGGCGCCGCGACCGCAAGTTCGGATGGTGAATGAGCGGGAAGTCTTGCCCAGGTCTGGCTCCCTAGACACACGGGACAAGAACCGCTGAACAGGGCCCCGCCGGGAGGAGCACCGCTGAACAGGGCCCCGCCGGGAGGAGCACTGCTGAACAGGGCCCCGCCGGGACAAGAACCGCTGAACAGGGCCCCGCCGGGACAAGAACCGCTGAACAGGGCCCGCCTGGAGGAGCACCGCTGAACAGGGCCCCGCTGGGACAAGAACCGCTGAACGGGCCCCGCCGGGAGGAGCACCGCTGAACAGGGCCCCGCCGGGACAAGAACTGCTGAATGGGCCCCGCCGGGAGGAGCACCGCTGAACAGGGGCCCTTCCTGTCAAGCAGCACTGCGCTGGGCCCCGCCGTCTCAAGCACCGCTCCGCCCCTTCATCTCAAGCACCGCTCCGCTGGGCCCCGCCTTCTCAAGCACCTCTCCGCTGGGCCCTTCCTGTCCAGCACCGCTCCGCTGGGCCCTTCCTGTCAAGCAGCGCTCCGCTGGGCCCCGCCGTCTCAAGCACCGCTCCGGTGGGCCCCTTCATCTCAAGCACCGCTCTGCTGGGCCCCGCCGTCTCAAGCACCGCTCCGCTGGGCCCTTCCTGTCAAGCACCACTCCGCTGGGCCCTTCCTGTCAAGCACCGCTCTGCTGGGCCCTTCCTGTCAAGCACCGCTCCGCTGGGCCCTTCCTGTCAAGCACCGCTCCGCTGGGCCCCGCCGTCTCAAGCACCGCTCTGCTGGGCCCCTTCATCTCAAGCACCGCTCCGCTGGGCCCTTCCTGTCAAGCACTGCTCTGCTGGGCCCTTCCTGTCAAGCACCGCTCCGCTGGGCCCTTCCTGTCAAGAACCGCTCCGCTGGGCCCTTCCTGTCAAGCACCGCTCCGCTGGGCCCTTCCTGTCAAGCACCGCTCCGCTGGGCCCCGCCGTCTCAAGCACCGCTCCGCTGGGCCCCTTCATCTCAAACACCGCTCCGCTGGGCCCTTCCTGTCAAGCACCGCTCCGCTGAGCCCTTCCTGTCAAGCACCGCTCCGCTGGGCCCTTCCTGTCAAGCACCGCTCCGCTGAGCCCTTCCTGTCAAGCACCGCTCTGTTGGGCCCCGCCGTCTCAAGCACTGCTCCGCTGGGCCCTTCCTGTCAAGCACTGCTCCGCTGGGCCCTTCCTGTCAAGCACCGCTCTGCTGGGCCCTTCCTGTCAAGCACCGCTCCGCTGGGCCCCGCCGTCTCAAGCACCGCTCCGCTGGGCCCCTTCATCTCAAGCACCGCTCCGCTGGGCCCTTCCTGTCAAGCACCGCTCCGCTGGGCCCCGCCGTCTCAAGCACCGCTCCGCTGGGCCCTTCCTGTCAAGCACCGCTCCGCTGGGCCCTTCCTGTCAAGCACCGCTCCGCTGGGCCCTTCATCTCAAGCACCGCTGGCCCATTGACAGTGCCGGTTCTGTGTCGAGCAGGGCTTCAGGAAGCACTCTGGGCACCATGCCTCCTCCATTAACAGTGGAGTTGGTAATCCATCTGATGGACTGTGGCTTGGCAATTCCCAGGATGGTCCAGTGGGCAAGCCACCCACTGTAGGGACTTGTGAGACTGTGGCTTTGCACTCCCCAGGATGGTAGAGTGGGCAAGCCACCCACTGTAGGGACTTGTGAGACTGTGGCTTTGCACTCCCCAGGATAGGACAGTGGGCATGGAGGCCCCTCGTGGATCTGGCGTCGTGGACTCATGTGGCTGAGGTGCCCCCCCTTCCCTTCCCCCTGAGGTGCCTGTAGTTTTATCATCTGATGCCCCAGCAGTGTTCTCTCCAATGGTATCTGGTCTCCTGTGTGGGCTTTGCCCATGTGTTTGTGCACATTGGCCCACGGACTATGGAACTTTGACGGAATGTGCAGGACTTTTTGCCTATGTATCTATTGTTGAATATGTTCATTCCTTATTTTAGTATCTTTTATATGGCATATTTCCCATACCTTCAATTGAGCTATTTATACATATATTTTATAGATCATTTTAATTGTGTCTTTGCATTATTCCGGGGGGTTTGTGTGGTGTCACTCTGACTTGTTGCTCGGCATTGGGGTGTAGGTATTTGTGGTGGGGGGGTGGGTGTATGGCGCATGTGTGTGCCCGTAAGCTTTCCTCCTCCCCCCTCGCCTGTGTCGTAGGTGCAGTACTCACTGTTGTCGTCTGCACCATCGTTCGTACTTCTGGTAGATGAGCAGGTAGACATTAGTTGGTAGGATGTGTAATTCGGGTTCCATGCTGTCCTCCTTCCTCGTGGAGTGTGTATAGGTGAGCGTTTTCCCGTTCGTAGTCTGTTTCCAGCGTGTTTTTATCGGCGGGGCTCCCGCCCCGGAAAAGGTGGCGGATTGGTGGGTTGTGATAGGGTGGGCGGTACATTGTCTGCCGCCTGCCTGTTGGCGGTGACCGCCGCGCTGTTTGTCTGCCCCACCGTGGCGGTCGGAGTGTTAAAGTAGCGGGCTGTGTTGGCGGTTCCTGCCAGGGTCAGAATTCCTTTTTTTTGACAGCCTGCCTGTTGGCGGGTTGGCCGCCGCTTTATCACCGACCGCCAGGGTTGGAATGACCGCCATAGTGTACTTTACTATGGACTTTAAAAGTAAATTAAATCATCCAATTGAGTATGATCCATTGTCATCATGTTTAAAGAAGGAGAGCATATGCACTTTAGCAGTGGTTAGCAGTGGTAAAATGCGCAGAGTCTTAAAACCAGTCAAAACAGTATCTAAAAAGTGAAGGGAGGCAGGCAAAAAGTTAGGGGTGACCACCCTAAGGCTGTCATATCTAACACACGTTCTGTTGCTACTGCCATTATAGGGTTTTTGAAGGTATGACAGAATGGGAAATCATGGTCTATACATTGCTGTAAGTTGCTTCCACTATGCACATTTGATACTAGGGGCCAGATATTTGACAAAGTGACACAGTAGAGCAAAGCAAGGGTCCTTGCAATGCTGCACTACATCACTGTGAAATGGCAGGGATTTACAGCATGTAAGCCAACCCCACTTTCACTGTGGTGCAAGCGTGTTTGTATTTCATACATAATTGCAGCACCTTCTGGCACAATCCTTAGAGGCACGTCCCTCTATCTTTGTGTGCTATAGGATGCAGCACACATAGGAAGCAGAGGTGACTTGGAAAACTTAAGTGATTTATCCTTGTTACACATCACTGTGAGAAAGTAGCCTCTTTCTAGCCTTGTTACCCCCACGTTTGGCCTGTTTGTGAGTGTATGTCAGGGTGTTTTTTTTACTGTCTCACTGGGATCCTGCTAGCCAGGGCCCAGTTCTCATGGTGAAAACCCTATGTTTTCAGTATGTTTGTTATGTGTCACTGGGACCCTGCTAGCCAGGACCCCAGTGCTCATAAGTTTGTGGCCTATATGTATGTGTTCCCTGTGTGATGCCTAACTGTCTCACTGAGGCTCTGCTAACCAGAACCTCAGTGGTTATGCTCTCTCTGTATAAATTGTCACTAACAGGCTAGTGACCATTTTCACCAATTTACATTGGCATACTGGAACACCCTTATAATTCCCTAGTATATGATACTGAGGTACCCAGGGTATTGGGGTTCCAGGAGATCCCTATGGGCTGCAGCATTTCTGTTGCCACCCATAGGGAGCTCTGACAATTTTTACACAGGCCTGCCACTGCAGCCTGAGTGAAATAACGTCCACGTTATTTCACAGCCATTTTACACTGCACTTAAGTAACTTATAAGTCACCTATATGTCTAACCTTTACCTGGTAAAGGTTGGGTGTTAAGTTACTTAGTGTGTGGGCACCCTGGCACTAGCCAAGGTGCCCCCACATTGTTCAGGGCCAATTCCCCGGACTTTGTGAGTGCGGGGACACCATTACACGCGTGCACTATACACAGGTCACTACTTATGTATAGCTTCACAATGGTAACTCCGAATATGGCCATGTAACATGTCTAAGACCATGGAATTGCCCCACCAATGCCATCCTGGTATTGGAGAGACAATCCCATTATTCCCCGGGTCTCTAGCACAGACCCGGGTACTGCCAAACTGCCTTTCCCGGGGTTTCACTGCAGCTGCTGCTGCTGACAACCCCTCAGACAGCTTTCTGCCCTCCTGGGGTACAGCCAGGCTTGGCCCAGGAAGGCAGAACAAAGGACTTCATCAGAGAGAGGGTGTTACACCCTCTCCCTTTGGAATAAGGTGTCAGGGCTGGGGAGGAGTAGCCTCCCCCAGCCTCTGGAAATGCTTTGATGGGCACAGATGGTGCCCATCTCTGCATAAGCCAGTCTACTCCTGTTCAGGGATCCCTCAGCCCTGCTCTGGCGCAAAACTGGACAAAGGAAAGGGGAGTGACCACTCCCCTGACCTGCACCTCCCCTGGGAGGTGCCCAGAGCTCCTCCAGTGTGCTCCAGACCTCTGCCATCTTGGAAACAGAGGTGCTGCTGGCACACTGGACTGCTCTGAGTGGCCAGGGCCAGCAGGTGACGTCAGAGACTCCTTCTGATAGGCTCCTTCAGGTGTTGCTAGCCTATCCTCTCTCCTAGGTAGCCAAACCTCCTTTTCTGGCTATTTAGGGTCTCTGCTTTGGGGAATTCCTTAGATAACGAATGCAAGAGCTCATCAGAGTTCCTCTGCATCTCTCTCTTCACCTTCTGCCAAGGAATCGACTGCTGACCGCGCTGGACGCCTGCAAAACTGCAACAAAGTAGCAAAGACGACTACTGCGACATTGTAACACTGATCCTGCCGCCTTCTCGACTGTTTTCCTGGTGGTGCATGCTGTGGGGGTAGTCTGCCTCCTCTCTGCACTAGAAGCTCCGAAGAAATCTCCCGTGGGTCGACGGAATCTTCCCCCTGCAACCGCAGGCACCAAAGAACTGCATCACCGGTCCTCTGGGTCTCCTGTCAGAACAACGAGCGAGGTCCCTTGAAGTCAGCAACACTGTCCAAGTGACTCCCACAGTCCAGTGACTCTTCAGTCCAAGTTTGGTGGAGGTAAGTCCTTGCCTCCCCACGCTAGACTGCATTGCTGGGAACAGCATGTTTTGCAGCTACTCCGGCTCCTGTGCACTCACCGAGGATTTCCTTTGTGCACAGCCAAGCCTGCGTCCCCAGCACTCTAACCTGCATTGCACAACCTCCTGAGTTGTCCTCCGGCGGCGTGGGACTCTCTTGTGCAACTTCGGGTGAATACCGATTCACTCCACTTCGTAGTGCCAGTTCCGGCACTTCTGCGGGTACTGATTGCTTCTGAGTGGGCTCCTTCTCTTGCTGGGCGCCCCCTCTGTCTCCTCACGCAATTGGCGACATCCTGGTCCTTTCTGGGCCACAGCAGCATCCAAAAACCCTAACTGCAACCCTTGCATCTAGCAAGGCTTGTTTGCGGTCTTTCTGCGGGAAAACACTTCTGCACGACTCTTCACGACGTGGGACATCCATCCTCCAAAGGGGAAGTTTCTAGCCCGTTGTCGTTCATGCAGAATCCTCAGCTTCTACCATCCAGTGGCAGCTTCTTTGCATCCACAGCTGGCATTTCCTGGGCATCTGTCCACTCCTGACTTGATCGTGACTTTTGGACTTGGTCCCCTTGTTCCACAGGTACTCTCGTCTGGAAATCCATCGTTGTTGCATTGCTGGTGTTGGTCTTTCCTGCAGAATTCCCCTATCACGACTTCTGTGCTCTTTGGGGAACTTAGGTGCACTTTGCACCCACTTTTCAGGGTCTTGGGGTGGGCTATTTTTCTAACCCTCACTGTTTTTTTTACAGTACCGGCGACCCTCTACGAGGTCACATAGGTTTGGGGTCCATTCGTGGTTCGCATTCCACTTCTAGAGTATATGGTTTGTGTTGCCCCTATCCCTATGTGCCCCCATTGCATTCTATTGTGACTATACATTGTTTGCACTGTTTTCTATTGCTATTACTGCATATTTTGGTATTGTGTACATATATCTTGTGTATATTTGCTATCCTCATACTGAGGGTACTCACTGAGATACTTTGGCATATTGTCATAAAAATAAAGTACCTTTATTTTTAGTATATCTGTGTATTGTGTTTTCTCATGATATTGTGCATATGACACTAGTGGTACTGTAGGAGCTTCACTCGTCTCCTAGTTCAGCCTAAGCTGCTCTGCTAAGCTACCTTTTCTATCAGCCTAAGCTGCTAGACACCCCTCTACACTAATAAGTGATACCTGGGCCTGGTGCAAGGTGTAAGTACCCCTTGGTACTCACTACAAGCCAGTCCAGCCTCCTACAATCACCTGGGAAAGAATATTTACTTTCCGCATTCCGAGTTTTATCTTGTTTGCTATACATGACATGCGTCATCAATCATGGAAGTTGCATGGATACACCCACACAACACACATAGAACATCTTCCTTATGCACAGTAATGAAGCACAGGACTTGTTACTATATTGCATGACTACAGATTTAGTATGAAATTCCAAACCACACAAAGTGGTTTGGCAGAAAATATCTGACTTATGAGCTTGCATCACACATGTACCAGAATGCATGGTGAAGTATGAGGCTCACCACTCTTACATATGGCCTAAGCTCCATCAATAGACAGAGATGGCTATTATGTCATACATTTTGACATGTTTGTTGGTGTTAAGCTCATGGAGTTTTGTTACTGAGAATTCCATGGAGTGCACAAAAACCTCCGGAAGAACTATGCCTTATTCCGTGAATGGGCAGAGTTGTGCTTGGTTGCCCGTTCACGCTCATTGGTGTGAGTAGCATGATCTGCGTTGCAGAGCACCTGTAAAAGGCACCATCCAGTTGCATGCACATGCAGCCATCGTGTTCTGTGCATGGTGCTAGGCTTAATCTTCAGTCTAGTCTTTATCTTTATAATCCTTCTCTTATCCCATTTATCCACCCTTATTTCACATATAATACATTAGTGTGTGTATTAGTCTTTGTGTATTTTATGTTTTTGTCTTTATTTATTTGCTGTGACCTTTTGTTCTTTTTTTGTTTTTCCTTACTTCATCATTTCTTCCTTTCTATTCCTTCTTTTACCCATCTTTTTTTCTCTTTCCACCCAGCGCCATGGCAGAGAGTAGGTGAGGCCGCACTAGTGCAGGGGGTGCTGCTAACCACACACCTTGTGGTCACCAGTGCAGCCAAGGGGTGCAGCCCCGCACCATTTTCACAGAGGAGGAGATTGCCACACTAGTTTTTTTTCTGCAGCAACATCTCCCCTCAGGGCTGGCAGCAGGTGGTAGCCTCATGAGTGGGTAATGCTTGCAGGAGCATAGGCTGCTGTGGGTGCCGGTGTGCCGGTATGTGTGTAGGTGTACTGGGGTTCAAAGCAGCCAACAGCAGCTGATGTACCGCCGGACCATCATCCACGACCAAGAGCATGGCTTGCTTGACCTGCTGGGCATCCAGCTTGCGGGGCTATGTGAGTACTAGTAATTACTAATTATTTGTTGTGTTCTACAATGCTATTTGTTTTTTTTTCAAACAGCATGGTGGTCACACTCCGAGGCAAGTAAAGTTCATGTAACATTACAAATGTTATGTGATCCAATTTGAGAGAGCCAGGTATGTGTTGCTACCTAGTTCTGCTCATCACTGTAGGCACTTGCTTGGACTGATTATTTATGAAGTCATGCATGCTCCTCTGTCCTGTCACTAAGATAGTGGTACTCTGGTAGCACTAATATTAGTGAGTTCGCTTTCTCTGTGTGTTTCTTTTTATGAAGCTCATACAGTCCATAGCAATCTCCCAGTGATGTGTAGTATGCATCTATGCACTGAAAAGGAAATTGACTGAGTTGGCCCATCAAAGGGAGTTGAGAAGCAAAGATCATTCATTGCACTGCATTACCAGTTCTAAATGTAGTTTAGGAAACTTGGAATAGGGCTTAGGTGAGGTTAAGGAAATTTGGAATAGGTCAACGTGATACTAGTAATATAGGTGATCTGATTTAGAAAAGTACAATGTCAATTTGTAACTGCATTTCTCTTTGTCTGTCAAAATATTTTCAAGGGTACTAACTGTATCACTAATCTATTTTTGTTATCTTCCTTATTTCTTACATCAGCACCCAAGGGCAAGAAGAGAGCATTGGAGGGTCAGACCGAGGCTGCCACCAGCAGTACCGTGGTGGGTGGAAGTACCACCCCAACCACCTGATGGCTCTGCTGTCCCCAGTAAGTTCTCATTGATATTATTCATTTCTCTAATGTTTACCTCTCCCCATTTGAATAGTTTTGCCTAGTTTCTCTTATAAGATCCTCTTTGTTCTATTTAATGTTTGGCAGTTCTTGATATCCATCCTACTCCTGCTGGTCCATCACCAACCCACCAGGAGATAGCCACCTGGCTCTGGTGACAGAGGTCGGAGGCTACCCAGCAAGGTATCAATGACTAGTGGAGGAGGAGGGTGAAGCACATGCCCCCTTCCTCTTGCCCCAGGTCTCCCAGCCAGCCACTTGCACCTCCAGCCTCCAGGCTATGTCAGCACCAGCACCATCAGCAGCTTGGAGCTATCCATACCCATACCACCATTGTCTTCCTCCTTCAGACACGCTTCAACATTGCCAAGTGCTCGGTAAGCTGGTGCACTTGGACCACAGGACGGCTTCAAGACCTGTCAATCCTCCTGGAGAATGCCCTCTTCTAAGTCCTTTTTCATTTTTTGTTTTGGTGGAAAGGTGTTTTGATGTGGTGGAGAGGGTTGGAGATGGGGGAAAATTGTTGTAGGAGAGAAGTGAGCCTGTTGTGAGTGGAGACTGTAGGTTTAGTTTTCACATGTTTTTAGTAACAGAAAACATTTCTATTCTGCTTTATGTCTGAAGATCTTTTTCATGTTTTACTTTAACTTTGCCTTGATGCCTTTTTGCTCATCCTGCCTTTTTAATCTGCTTCTCAAAGTGTTTGCCAGCTAGTTATAGTTAGTTATAACCTTGTCCTACTATCCTATGTAATGATATTCACTATTAGGAGGGTATGCTGCCATTCCCTATATTGCCTACAGAAACCTGGATAACAAATTGCTTATCTGATCTGCTGTTGAAGTTAATTATGCACTAACCAAACTAGTTCACTTCTTCCCATAGTACTGTTACCTAAATGGATGGAGTGATGGCTGCTCCCTCTGTCAATCTTACAACACCTTACTGGAAGGTTTCCCAAGGTGACTTCGTAAAGGTAGTGGTAGTGCGCACTAACAGGGAAGGCATCGTAAGTGAGGTCCCACTCCAACCTAGGAGACCTCCAACTGTAGAATTATTCAAAAGGATTATCCATCGCAGGCAACTAAATTGAAAGAAAATCACAGAGTTAGTGGATTATACCTATCCATTTATACTCAACTTTAGAAAGAGTGAAACCAGACTATTACCACCATGACATATCAAAGAATACCAGGTATTATAACAAAAAAAAGCAATAGCAAATTATTCTGAGCAAGGGTGAGCATGGGCTTTAATGAAATCCTCAAGTCAGATAAGTGTTTACATGTAACAAAGGCCTGAATGATGAGGTTGATGAATGAAGTTCTTTTATGTGTGGTTAGGTAAGTGGGCTGTTGCTCATGTAATAGAAGATCCTGCAGTGAGTTGTGTTACATTTAACCATATCAGCCACACAAAGTGTATGATCATTAGGTATAAATGAAATCACACTTCATTAAATCAAACCGATGGGAGGAAAAGGACTAGGGGTTTGATGAATGGTTACCTAATATGACTGGCCTTGTCTCTGAAGAACTAAAAAAAAGGAGTGGACCCTGCAGGTAAATATTTGCTGAATTTGAAAGGGCCCGATCGCCTTCAGGAGAAATGATCACTGATCAGGCACCAAACATTGCATTTAATCCAAATCAAGTTCACTAACTAGTTGAACACACTCCCTCCCTCTTTGCCACCACATAAATCATCAATCATCACTCCCAATCACTCAATAATATATCATCACTCATTGGTACCATAGTTGTAGTTACCTCTTTCAATCCAAGCATGTTGGTAGGTACACAATTGTGCCTCTTCCCTGATGCAAGCAACATGTTGTAATTTGGCATTTGCAGTCTTATAAATTAATGACCTCCCTAGTCCTGCTAGGTGATGTAAAAAGGATAGGCATGTGAATGAGGCAGGAATTGTCTCCAATGTCCTGAATTGTGGAGGCTTCTTCACTGCACACTGTCTAGCACAAATCTAGCCATATGTGTGACGAAAACATTGTGAGGCTGCATAAATCAGACACAAACATAATGTTCCACTAGCTATATTTCTTTCTTTGGAGGGACAAAGAAAGAAGTTTGACGATAAACAATTAAAAGGTTCTATGGTGACATACTTTGTCAGGGAAGTAGTCTGTCCTCAAGGTCAGGTGGTTTGCCGAAAATTTGGTCAGCTAACACACTAGATTCTTACCAATCCTCCTCCTCCTTCTGTGCTTGTGTCCAGAATCATTTGGTTTAAAATGTTGGTTCATTTTGATCATGGTCAATTCCTCCATATTCTGAGGTGAGAGACTGGTACATCTCGCTGGGCCAACTGCACCTACTGCACTGAATACACGCTCAGCAGACACACTGGCTACAGAAGAAGCCAGATACTTTATTGCCAGCCTACTGAGCTGTGACCATTGGTGCATCTTCTTGTATGAAGAGATCAATGAGGTTTGATCCACATAGAACTCTTTTTGGTCATCTAGATACTCCTGGAACATCCTCGGAATGGTCATTGGTGTTGCAACTTACTCAACCTCTTTTGCTTTTGCCTCTGCATTGAACTTAAGGCCTGTCACTTGAAACCAATACAATGCAGCGGTTGGAGGCCTATTCTTCTAATGCTGCTGTTGCCAGTGCTTTTGTTGCTGGTGCTGGCTGCTGTGAGACCAGACTGCTCTCTGTGGAAGTTGATGGCGGCACCCCAGAACTTTGGAGTGGGACTGCACATTTCAGCCATTCTTCTTCCAGGTCTCCTGCTTTCTCAACATTCCAGTCATGTATTTTGAAACATCCCCTTCAGAAAAAAGAATGAAAGTGGACAGATTTTTTTATACCGGGGATTAGGTAGTGTGGCACAGATGTGGTCTTTAAACCATATAATGTCATTTTGCAGTGTTGCATTACAAGCCAAGTTAAGCATTAGGCTCTCAACAAAGGCATGCATTCTGCATTTTTGTTCACAACTGTAACTATGAACCTTTCAAACATCATCTTTTGCTGGTTCTTTGGCAGATGCAACAATGGGATAACTATGAAAATTTCAAAATGGAGTAGTATCTGTGTCAGGCATTTCACTAGGCCCCACATGTCTGCATCCATGATTGTAGCTGTCCCAATTGCATCCTGTACTGCTCAAACAGATGTTGCAACATGTAATAGGTCAAGTTCCAAAGTGTTGCCACCTTCTGTATGAGGGCTTTAACTGGTATTCTATTAGTACACTGAATAATCCGAACTGCTTCCAGGCTTTAATAGAATGACTGAAATGAGTGCAGATTTTTTTGTGCAAGTGGTCATTATGTTTCTGTCTTCTTTTTTTGAGAAATTCCTGCACAACCAAGTTGAGGCAAAGAGCTAAACAAAGGACCCTGAAATAGCAACCATCTGCTATGGCCTTGACTATGTTACTGCCATTGTCTGTGGCAAAAATAAAATTCTGAGGCCTCTGGGTTACAGTCATTCACACACCTTGCTGTTAAATTCATCCAAGATGTTTGCACCTGTATGTAATTTCTCTATGGTGAACATGGTTACTGTTGCATGCTGCAAAACACTGTTAAAAGCTTCTTCATGGCCATGATCTATAGATAGCTTTTGTTTTACCCCCACAAAAGAGATTCAGTTTGCAGTGATGCACATGAAATCAATCACCTGGCAAATGGTCTGCATGCCTGTCATAAGGTGGTTAGTGTGAACAGCACTTTGCTGCAACGCATGTCCAACCAATTGCAGCACATCATGATGCAGTGCTGAAGCAACCCTAGCATAATTGGTCCAGCTTGGAACCTTCAATTTTGTGCAGATGGCTGCCACACATTATACAAATCCCACTCGTTCCACAAAAGAAAAAAGGGACGCAGTCCTAAGCTAACATTTTTATCAGCTTACCATTGTGCAAAATGCTGTAGAATGGTTGGGGTTGTAGGGATCATCACGCTTAAACATATCCATAATAGTAGTCTGGATTTTCTTTTTTTCTGGGGGCAATGATGCAGGCAACTTCTGAGAAGTAGGAGGTAGCAGACTCAGTAGGCATCTTGAGACAGTCACTGTATTTCATGTTGTCTCCATCTGACTCTGAGTCTTGTGCCATTTTGAGTTTGCTGAGGTGGGTGATGCTGGTGCACTGCTGGGGACAGGGCTGCTTTGCATAAAGATGTCACCCTCTTCTTCCTCATGACATCCCACCATGATTGAAGCTGATGTATCCCGGCTCTCCTCACCTTCAGCACCACCACATTCAGCAAATGTTTAAGGTGTTCCTCTCACGAGATTGCATAATGTCTTTCCATATGGATTGTTAGGCCTCCAGTACCATCGTGTGACCCAGGCTTACCTCGAAGACCACTTGCGTGGCAAATGGAACATATTCTAATGTTCTCCTCCTACTTACTAAGCATACTTACTAAGCTTAAAAATGTCCAAAACTTGGAAGGAGTACTTTCTTAATGTGCTAGTGCCAATACCTGACTAAGAACTGCAGGTTGGTAGGTGTGTTGTCGATTGCCTCTCTGCAGTGCATACGTCTACTATGGAAAGGGTTGGTGAAGATCTCAGCTGGGGCTTTCCAAATATGGGAGCTGGTAGAATAGGATGAGTAATGTCGGACTCAACTGTGCCAGCTTCCATAACAATGACTGGCTAGTCATCGTCATACTCCTCATAATCCCCTTCCATAATTCTAAGGCTTTCAGTAACTTTATTTTACCTTGCCTCTCCAGTCATCTCTCAGACTGTGCTGGGATCCAATGCATGTCCAGATCATCATCATCATCATCATCACCATCACCATCATCATCGTCATCAGAAGGGGTGCTTGGAGAAGATGGTAGAGTAGTTCCCTTCCCTTTTCTTGCTGGAGATCTGGAAACCAATGATTCTAAAAGAGTAGGTTCTTGCTTGGCAGGAAGCTCAACCTCCTGTTCTGCTCCAATGTTAGGAAGATCTACTATTGCTGTATGTGGCTGCTGTCCACTTTGCTCTGTTTCCTGAACGGTCTGGGTACTACTTTGTGAAAGGGGCAAATCCAATTCAATGTCACTGCTCATTTGCATTTCAATGATTGCTATTATTGCCTAAATGACAGACCATCTTGGGCCTAGGTTGGGTGGTGCTATTGATGCAGGAGCACTTCTCCCAAGTTCCAAACTAGCAGGAAAACATTTTATTAAAAATGGCGTTGCTTTCATTCTCCTTTGAAAACTCTACAAAAATTACTATTATTAATAAGTCTCTTTTTGGCTTCTATTCTTTATAGACAACACTGTTTTATCCAGTGTTCTCATTCTGTTTAGTATCAAGAAAAATAGTTTGCATCTCACTGCAAACACTTTATCAACCACATTCTCAATATGTTGTTGTTGCTTCAGTGCTGCCCTACTCCTCTTCTACTGCTTCATGTTTCATACCAAATTCTATATTACCCTACTTCTAAACATTCTCATGCACATTTCTTTGAATTATTTCTGCCTCCTAGTCAAAGTAGGTGTTTTCTTATACATTTTCTCACTTTCAGTATAAGTTACTCCTTCTACTTTTTAGGTTGATTTTAAACCTTGCTTTTTATTTGAAAGTTTTTCCACATGTTGCATTTTTCACATACTGTTAGAAGAAACTCCTTTGTTCTTTTACCAGTAGCTATTTTTTTCAGCAGGTTCCTTTCACATCTCCACCATCAAATCAAATATGTTCTTATATATTTTAGGTGCTGTCCTCCATTTTAACTACCTTTCATGTTCAAAACTGCCTCATTCTTCTGCATCTTTTTCCTGTGTGCTACTCCTGCTTCTCTCCAAAATGGCCAGAGTGTGGATCATGTGCCATAGTTTTGTGTTTTAAGCCAGACAGAATGCTAGAAAGTGTGGAATTGGCAGAGACCTATGTTTACCTAATCTAGACATTACTTGGGTCGTCTAGAAAGGGTTGAAGTGGCGTCAATTGCTGCCTCAGTTTGAAAGCATTACAGTTTGCCAACATCCAAAACTCATGATTGTACACTGTGATGGCAATTACCTAGGCACAATTACCAGGGTAGGACTAGAAACCCCAAAGAAAGATACATTTGGTATATAATGACACTTTTTCCCCACATACTGTCTTGGTGTTCTTCAAAAATTGCCAAACACAGAAGTGGAAGTGGTCAGCCAAATTATGTCCACAGGTAGAGAAATCCTAGAAACATGTCAATAAATCAGTTTCTGCATTCCTCTGAAACTACAAGGGCTCTATGTACCACTACAATTTACCACTCAATATGGATGTAATACATCAAAAAGACGGAGTTCATTTCACAGACAGAGGCAACAGGGTGTTCCTCACCAACTTAAATAACTCCATATTGTGCTATGTGTAATTATCATCTATACATCATAAACACAAAGGCTCTTTTCAGAGCCAACCTTTTTCCCAAACATTGGTTCATTTCTCACTCAGATCCAGGGAACCATTCCGAATTCCCAACCCTAAGCACACATTCAACACAAAACAACAGCACATTTTGGATCCATGACAGATCTGTGGATCCAATCCCAACCAAAAGCATTCATTCGAAACAACAACACATTGAATGTAATTAGCATGTGTGCGGTTGCATGGGTGTGTGTGAGAGTGTGTGAGTGCCTATGTGGATGAGTAAGTGAGTGTGTGATTGGTTGTGTTGGTGTGTGAATGGTTATAAGTGTGTGAGTCTGTGAGTAGGTCAATGAGGATCTGTGTGGGTCTGTGAGTGGGTGTGTGAATGGACTTCTGCATTTGTGAGTGGGTGTGAGTGGTTGTATGTCTGTATGAGTGGGTGTATAATTGGATGTGTGAGAGTGGGAGTGAGTATGTGAGTGGGTGTGTGAGTGCCTGTATGGGTTTGTAAGTGGGGATGTGAGTGGATGTGTGAGTGGTTGAAGGTTCAAATACTGGTATCTCATGGCAGCATGTCTGTTTATTTATTGGTGTTTTGAATGTTAAACATCCATAGTGATGGAACGTTTTTCCCGTTTCCATCTTTAGATTGAATGTTATAGAGATGTATGGACACTGCATGATAAGGGGTCTCCTGTGGCCTAGTAGTTAAGTTCAAAGACCCTCACACAGAAGGATGAGGGTTCCAGTCTATGTTTGTCAGTTGTCATTTCTCACCTTTAAATACATTTCAACTTAAAATATTTAAGGTACATACAGAAAGGTGATCTCACTCTTTCTACATGTCAATTGCATTTTTTTCAATATGTCCGAACATTTCTCATTCTAAGGGGTGTGGAGTTGAGTGGTTAAAGGGGGTTGGTTGCAGGCCAGGTCCTGTGGCTATCCTCTGCTGTGCATGCCAAAGTCTGTGCGTGGCATGGGATTGAATGGTTGTACAGTAGAGAGTTAACTGCAGGGCCTGGCTACAGGCTAGGCTGTGTGGCACATGGACATGCATTGCGGTGGTTGGATTAACATCAAGTAATTAAAATTACTTTATGTTAAAAAACATAGGAAATCACTGAAAAAAACAAAGGTGATAGGGATGTTATGGAAAGGTTCTGAAATTACTTGCTCAAAACCACCGAAATTCAGCAGTTATATTCAGAGTTATTTCAAATAACTATAACTCGTGCTCTAAGATAATTATAAATTGAGCCCTTGCAATGCAGTGTTAATTCCACCAGATATTACAGCACTTGTGACAACTTTTAAAACATCATTAAAAATATCAATGAAATATTAGCAGTCAAATTATTGAAGATAAAACTGTGCATGGTAGGGCTGCGAGCTATAGTAACCTTGGAGCATGAGTTATAGTTACTTGAAATAACCCTTACTATAATATAACCACTGAATTTCTATTGTTTTGTGCGAAGAAATTCAAAACTCAATTATAAAGTTCCTGTAACCTGTGCCTTTTTCAGAGAATACATATATATATATATATATATATATATATATATATATATATATATATATAGGCTCGTGTGTGTGTGTATGTATATATATATATATATATATATATATATATATATATATATATGTATTTATTTATTTATTTAGAAATGGGGTTTTTGGTTGGCAGTCAGGTTTCCCCCTGTCCAAGCAAAGAAACTCCCTCTAGTCAGGGCAAAGCAGAAACACACCTAGTTAACCCCGACTTACCCCCTTGGTAGTTTAGCACGAGCAGGCAGGCTTAACTCAGAGGCAATGTGTAAAGTATTTGTACCAACACACACAGTAGTACAGTGAAAACACTACAAAATGGACACCACAACAGTTTAGAAAAATAGGTAATATTTATCTAAATTAAACAAGAGCAAAATGACAAACATCCAACATACACAAGTCAAAATATGAATTTTCAAAAGAATAAGAGTATTAATCCATAGAAAACAGTGAGAATATTGATTTTGCGCAAAGTACCTGGTTTGTGTCAAAAATAAAGCTGCATGAGCGAACGTGCATTGGAAAATGCAGCGATACATCGATTCCTTCCTCGAAAGGGAGGCATGTATAATTTTCTTCTCTGGTCGGCGATGAGTCGTGTCTCCTCCCTCGCAAGAGAGAGATGTGTCGATTTCGGAACACGGAACCTTGGATCCGCGCAGAGTCGGGTTGACTTTGATGTTCAGGGACGATGCGTGGCAAATTCTGTTGCACGGAGTTAGAAAACCAAGTTGCGTGGGGTTTGTGTAGTTATCAGTAGCCGCAGACAAGTGTTTTGCATTGTTTCTCCAGCCATGATACGTAGATCTCCCAGCCTCGATGCAGGTGGAGCATCAATTTTAACCAAAAAGCCGGCTGTGCATCATTTTTCAGCCGCTTTGCAGATGGTGCATCAAAAATTTTGATTTTCAACTCTTGTCTGACAACTTCACTTGTCAAGGGCCCAGGGCCTAGATAGGATACCACTTGTCAGGGCAGAAGTCTGAGCAGAGAGTCCAGATGTTAGCAGAGGAAGTTTTTGATGGCCCTGAGACTTCAAAACAGGCTCAGTTCAAGCCCTTGGAGATTCTTCGCAAGCAGGAATATACCACAAAGTCCAGTCTTTGCCCCCTTTCACAGGCAGAAGCAGCAACTGCAGGATAGCCCAAGAAAGTACAGTCACAGGCAGGGGCAGCACTCTGTCTCAGCTCTTGGCGGAGGATCCTCTTGGTTCTAGAAGAGATCTGATTTTCAGCAGTTTGGGTCCAATACTCATACCGCTTTCTGCCTTTGAAGTAGGCATTCTTCAAAGGAAAATCTCTGTTGTTCACAAGATCATGCCTTGCCCAGGCCAGGACCGGACACACCCCAGGGGGTTGGAGACTGCATGGTGAAAGGGCAGGCACAGCCCATTCAGGTGTAAGTGACCACTCCTCCCCCCACTCTAGCACAGATGGCTCATCAGGATATACAGGCTACACCCCAGCTCCCTTTGTCTCATTGTCTAAAGGGGATTCACAAACAGCCCAACTGTCAACCTAGCAGAGTCACAGAATGGTTTAAGCAAGAACATGCCTACTTTCTAAAAGTGGCACTTTCAAACTAATATTCTAAAAACCAACTCCACTACAAGATGTATTTTTTAAATTGTGAGTTCAAAGTCTCAAACTCCATATTTCTATCTGCTCTAAAGGGGAATCTGCCCTTTAAGGTTATTTAAATACAGTCCCCTTGTTAACCTATAAGAGAGATAGGCCTTGCAACAATGAAGACGGAATTCAACAGTATTTCACTGTTAGGACATGTAACACACTTCAGTACATGTCCCACCTTTTGTATACACTGCACCGTGCCCATGGGGCTACCTAGTGCCTACCTTAGTGGTGCCTTACATGTATGAGATGGGAAGGTTTAGGCCTGCAAAGTGAGTACACTTGGCAAGTCAAATTGGCAATTTAAAACTGCACACACAGACACTGCAGTGTCAGGTCTGAGCCATGTTTACAGGGCTACTCGTGTGGGTGGCACAACCAGTGCTGCAGGCCCACTAGTAGCAGTGATTTACAGGCCTAGGTACCTCTAGTGTGCTTTGTTAGGGACTTACTTGTAAATCAAATATGCCAATCAGGAATAAGCGAACTACGCATACAATTTACATAGAGAGCATATGCACTTTAGCAGTGTTAGCAGTGGTAAAGTGCTCAGAGTCCTAAAGCCAACAAAAAAAGGTTTGAAAAAATAGGAGGAAGGAGGTAAAAAGATTGTGGATGATCCAGCAAAAATGGCCAGGTCAAACACAACCCTCCACCAGCCTAAAGCCAGGGGAGACCAATCAATACCTTGATGGACTTCTTTAATTGGGGTGATAGAACGGGGACCCTGGCCCACAACAGAAGGGGCATGTTCCATTTCTACGCCTTCCTAACTCCAGTTGGATCCCTCTGTCCCTACTCTCAGGGCCCACTAAGCTAACCCATGGGGAACCCTTCTCCTCATCTGTAAATGCCATCTGTGCCTCACCTAACCTGACCTTGTTCACAGATGTATCCCAGTACAATCATGGCCAGCTTATTGGTGTGGTCCCCTCTACCCCCGGGGTGTGTGACTCCTGCCTCCCCCAGGAGCAACTCTGTCTACCAGGACAGAAAGCCACAATGGCAACTGACAAATGTCGGGGAAGAGAACTAGGCCACAGTCCTTCCAAGGCTCTCCAATCACTGTGACTGTGGAGAGTGGTGGGCAGTAGCACCAGGTG
The DNA here is from genome assembly GCF_031143425.1 of Pleurodeles waltl. NCBI lineage: Eukaryota > Metazoa > Chordata > Amphibia > Caudata > Salamandridae > Pleurodeles > Pleurodeles waltl. The sequence goes on from NC_090437.1 coordinate 729,512,948, forward strand.
CCTGGTACCCTTTCACCACTCTCTCGTCCACCAGGTCAGGGATGACAGCCTGACTCTGGTTCTCTCCTCTGGGGCTCTGTACCCTCCCTCTAGGAGCGGCAGCCCCAGAGTTCAGAATTGTCAGGCTGCTTGTAGAAGCAGTCCAGCACAATTTTCCCACCAATGCAGGGATGGATTCCTGGCACTGGTCCCCCTGCCCAGGATCTGCACTCTTAGGCTGGGTAGGGGTCAAGTGTGAGACAGACCTCCCCCTGTCCCTCTTTCTGTGGTCCTGCACCCCCCCCAAGAGGAGTGGTCCCCAGAATCTAGAATTGCCAGGGTGTTCTTGGAAGCAGTCCTGCATAATTCTCCCACCAGTGCATGGATGTTAGCCTGCAGCTGGGCTTCCAACCTGGGGTCTGGACCCTCAGGTTGGACTAGGGTCAGGGATGAGGCTTCCCTTCCCCTACACTTCATTCTGGGGTCCTGCACCCCCCCAGCCAAGAGTGCCCCCCCCAGAATCCAATATGGTAGGGCAACTGTTAGCAGTTGCCCCTTCCTCCAGGTTAGGGATGACACACTGAACCTGGCCCTTCAATCCAGGGTCTGTACCTTTGGATTGAACTGGGGTCAGGGGTGAGTCTCTCCCTCCCCTGCCCCTATTCCAAGAGTTCTGCACCCCCCACTATGGAGAGTACCCATAGAAGTCCCACCGGGGAAGTGATTGGGCAAAATGCCGCCCATCAGGTCAGGTTTTAACCCTGCAACTGACCCTCCAGCTTAGGGTCTGTACCTTCAGACTGAACCATTGCCTTGCAACCCAGGACTTCATGGGGAGCACACCTATCCCCATCAGGTCAGAACTTACCCCCTGATCCTTACCATCCAACCCAGAGTCATCACCCTCAGATTGGACCACAGCCTTGCAAGCCAGGACTTCCTGGAGAGCACTCCCACACCCCACAAGATACACACCTTCCCTAAGGGCTACGTCAGAGTTTGGCTGGTGCCGCTCCCCTGAACTCTTCTCACCTGGCAGAGCCTGGATCCCCCCAGCCCAGAAATTGTATCACCAAGTTCATTCCTGGGGAGCTCTGACCTCAGAGCTGACCCCTGACCATCCAGGTTCTCCACTTTGGCCCGCAACCCCTCTCTCAGCCCTCTGTCTGGACTTCTGCACCCCCCTACTAGAAGTGGTCCTGCCAGACACCAGAACTGGTGTGATGCAGACTACAGCCATCCCCCAAGTTCTCCTGACATTATTGGGTTTCCCTCAGCAGATGGCCCTACAGTTTAGGCTAGCTCCCCTCCTCGTGTTCACTCATGGAACCCTCCAGGACCTGGGACTAGATCTCGGGCACCCTTGGACTCAGCCCACCCCCATTCCCTCACCTCTGAAAGTGGACGGATTTTTTTAGACAGGGGATTAGGTATTGTGGCACAGATGTACTCTTTAAACCACATAATGTCATTTTGCAGCCTTGCATTACAAGCCAAGCTAAGCATTAGGCTCTCAACAATGGCATGCATTCTGCATTTTTGTTCACAACTGTTACTATGAGCCTTTCAAACACCACCCATCCCACTACAGAGGCACCTACCTGTGACTCTGCAATCCTGTCCCACCTCGCCTGGTTGGGAGATACCTAGACCACTCCCTTCGGGAGCACCCCCAAATGCCTCTTCAGACCCTCTGGAACCCACTCAGAGGTCTGCCTCCAGTGCAAGTTCTCTGGGGTCAGAGAAATCGCACTCCACCGGGTGTTGGCGTAGCTCTGGAAAACAAGGACTGGATATCTGCTCTCCAGCAATCACATCAACCAGCCCCTCACATGAATTAACGAAATTACCCTTCACCCAACCATCCAGTGACTCATCCTGGAAAAAGTACCCCACATTACCCTCCTGAGACTGTGGGACAGAACTTGACCAGAGTGGTAATCAATAGAAAACAGTGGGAACGTTGATTTTACACAAAGTACCTGGTTAGTGTCAAAACTAAAGCCGCACAGGCGTGCGTGCGAAAAGTCAGCAATGCGTTGATTCCTTCCTCGCTAGAACGGCCGTGTGTTGTTTTCTTCTGCTGTAGGGTCACGATGCGTCGTTTCTTCTCCCTCACAAGAGCATGATGGTTGATTTCTGGACGGGGCACATCGGATCCACTCAGATGCCTGGAAAATCCTGTTGCACTGTGTTAGAAAACTGCACTGCATGGGGTATGCATCATTATCAGCAGCCGCAAGCGGGTGTTGCACGTCATTTCTCCAGCTGCGGTGCGTCGATCACCCAGCCATGATGCAGGTGGAGCATTGAGTCTAGCTGCGAAGCCGGCTAGCCTCATTAATCAGCTGTGTTGCGGATGGTGCCTCCTTCATAACAGGCTGCAAGCTCAGTTCAAGCCCTTGGAGATTCTTCACAAGCAAGAATATACCACAAAGTCCAGTCTTTTGTCCCCCTTCACAGGCAGACGCAGCAACTGCAGGATAGCCCAACAAGCACAGGTACAGGCAGCGGCAGCACTCCTCCTCTGCTCTTCAGCTCTTTTCCTTGGCAGAGGTTCCTCTTGGTTCCAAAATTGATCCAATTTTCACGGGTTTTGGGTCCAATACTGATACCCCTTTCTGCCTTTGAAGTAGGCATACTTCAAAGGAAAGTCTCTGTTGTTCACAAGATCCCGCCTTGCCCAGGCCAGGCCCCAGACACAGACCCGGGGGTTGGAGACTTCATTGTGAGAGGGCAGGCTTAGTCTTTTCAGGGTAAGTGGCCATTCCTCCCTCCACTCTAGCACAGATGGCTCATCAGGATATGCAGGTTACACCCCAGCTCCCTTTGTCTCACTGTCTAGAGGGGATTCACATACAGCCCAACTGTCAAACTGACCCAGGCAAGTAATCCACATACAGGCAGTCACAGAATTGTTTTAAGCAAGAAAATGTCTACTTTCTAAAATTAGCATTTTCAAGCTCACAATCTAAAAACCAACTCCACTTCAAAATGTATTTTTCAATTGTAAATTCAGTGACCCCAAACTCCATATTTCTATCTGCTCTCAAAGGGAATCTGCCCTTTAAGGTTATTTAAAGGGAGCTCTCATGTTAACCTATGAGAGAGATGGGCCATGCCACAGTGAAAACTGAATTTAGCAGTATCTTACTGTTAGAACATGTAACACACATCTGTACATGTCCCACCTTTAATATGCACTGCACTCTGCCGAAGGGGCTTCGTAAGTCCTACCTTAGGGGTGCCTTTCATGTATGGGAAAGGAAGGTTTAGGCCTGGGAAGTGGGTACACTTAACCAAGTCAAACTGGCAATTTAAAACTGCACACACAGACACTGCAGTGGCAGGCCTGAGCCATATTTACAGGGCTACACATGTGGGTGACACAACCAGTGGTGCAGGCTCACTAGGTGCATTTGATTTACAGGCCCTAGGCACCTCTAGTGAACTTTACTAAGGATTTACTAGGAAATCAAATATGCCAATCAGGAATAAGCAAATTAAACATACAATTTACACAGAGAGCATATGCACTTTAGCACTGGTTAGCAGTGGTAAAGTACCCAGAGTCCTAAAGCCAACAAAAAATCTTTGAGGATCACAGCAAGTAAATGGTAACTGTCAATTCACATTAGCATGCTCACTGATTTGAGTTTGATTTTTCAAACCACAGATGAACACTTTGATATATATATGTGTGTGTGAGATAAATCTTCTGCAAATTTTCAAACCTAGTGCACACATAAGTTCAGCTGCGTTTTCCTCATGCACTTTCTCATAGGGATTTTAAACAGGACTTTAGCCCGAACTGTGGGCCAGAATTATACCAGAATTGGCAGAAAGCTAGCTCTTGGTTGAAAAAGAGCCCTTTTCATGATTTGGTGTAAATCTGTTCAGTAAAATTAATAAAGACGAAACTAATTTGTATATCTAGGAACGCGGATCCTCTGTGGATCCACCAGAATCTGATGCTGAGGTCTGACTGTCTGCCAATGCTTCAGACAGGAAGTGTTGGCAGCCATTTTGGGATGTGGACTCAGCTGAAACCTAAAGAACAGTGAAAATAAGAGAATGGGCAATGCAGGAATACACTGACCTCCTAGACCTGGTGGTGGGGTCCCTCAGGACATTATTTTTCAATTTTGGCTGCAGAAATAGTGTCTGGTCTGCAAACCTCGCTAAAAATTAAAAACCTCAGCCCCAAGGTGCGCCAGGTCCTGGGGGCAAGTTCAAATATATATATAGGGGGGATTCATGCGGCACCCTTCCCCATGGCCAGTATCAATTGCTACCTCCCTCATTTTCTAAAACTGCTACATTCAAATCATGTCCCTCAAAAATGTATTTTAATTTCTGACATTTTAAATGCCCATTAATTTGTATCATGCTTATTGCAGCCATTTATCTCATTTCTAAGTTGTCTTCATTAAGGCCAATAGGGATTCTAATTCACATGGTGATGAAGTATTTTGCCCAAGATCACTCGATATTGTTAGGTAAGGAATCTTTTATAAATGTATGTGAAGGAGAATGAATCTGCTTAACTATTCCAGTCGGCATGTTTGCACACCAGTGATGGTCTGCATGCTGTTGTGCTGATGGGTGTGACAGGAATTCCAGTGAGGTGCGTGAGTTAATTTCACGTCTGTCAGCAGCAGAGATGCAGGATGACGAGTGAGTTTATGTAGACTACCATTCGAAATCGTCCTACACATGCATGTTTTTTGTGTATGCCCGCACCAACACCAAGTTACTAAAATAAAGAATTGTCTTCGTAAAGGACTGCTAAGTTATGTCACTCATTCCAAATACATGCGTTTTGTTGATTTCCATTGTGCCTAATGATGGAATCACTGGCCAGAGAATCGCTAGACATTAAGGATTATGCATAAGGTAATGAGATGAATGAGCTAAACACCTCATACAAGTTCAGTATAATGAGTATTCCGCTTATGTGGTTAATTCGGCAAATAACACACCTAGAAATAATTTGACACCTTTTTTAAATATTTTTTGTTGAATTTTAAAATATAACTCGGTTTTATGGTTTTAAAGACATGAAAACTTTAAGTAAGTAGGATAAAGTTGTAATTTTCCTCTACATTTTAGCAAACATTTTGCTTATCCTAACTAATACACAGTGTATATGAATAAAGTAAGAATCATTTTGCTGAAAACCAAATTTTTGTGTTCTTTGCACACTAAGGGCCTCAGTTACAAGTGGTCTGCACTACTGGTGTGTCACTTTTTAAGACGCACAGACGACGCAGGCTGCAGGCCCATGTCTACACGCAAAGTGGCTTTGCATGGACCTTTAGACATGCCCCCTTTTCATGCATTACTTTGCATCAGGGAGGCGTTCCATGGGTGTTGCTGTGGGTGTTCCCACGCAACATCCATGGAATCGGACGCATTCCCAGATTTAAAAGATGTTGTGAACCTGGAAATGCCCCAGTTTCCTTCACCACCCAGAGGTGGGGTAAGGGTGGTGCAACAGGAAGAAATAACATTATTTTTCCTCTTTTTTTCTCTTTCTATGTGAGCTGCATATAATGAGGCACTCATAGAAAGAGGAAGATGCCTCTCATGATTGTTTTTGTCCAAGGGTGCCTGCGTTGGCGCATGGCAGCAATTTGTGAGTCAGCGCAGGGGACAAGGACAGGAATGTGTGGCATCTTATAGATACAGCACATTCCTAACCTTTTGTTTGACACAGGACAGTGCAGCAAAAAGGCTTGTGACGCTGTCCTGTGCCAAAACTTTGAAAATGAGGCCCTAAGAGTCCTTCCATCTGCCTTCACTCACTGCCCATCAAAAGCAGTTTTACAACTTATACATCTGAGTTTTTTTGTTTGTTTTAAAAGGATTATGGCAAATGCAAGCTTTGCTACTGGTAAACAGCAATCCTTTATTTGCATTTCATTAAAGGTTCCTTTGCAGCTAGTGTTTATCTTTTGAACTTTCTGCTGGGTTTAAGAAATTCTCCTGAGATGCCTAGGCAGGGCTTTGATTAGAAACCTGCGTTGGGGGTCTTACTAGGAGCAGACCTAAGAATGGATAGAAGACAACCTCAGGTACAAGGCAAGTTGGCTGAAGTTGATAGCAGGGAAGAGAAGCTTTTGGCAATTTAAGAGGGGGTTGGGTGATGGGGGAATCAGGGATTGGATGCCAGGTCTGGTGACTCAATGGGCGAATGCATCCTCCTACAGGGATCTGTGCTTGACCCCCATAGCCATATGTTCGATTTCCAGTGGGTTAATTCAGCTTCCTTTACATAAGGTGAAAAGAGAGAGTCAATGTTTGGAGGTGTCAGAGTGACTGAGGAGTTTGTGGTGGATCCGATAACAGAAGATGACAGAATGGAAGGATTACTAGGAGAGTAGTTAAAGAAGATGGGAGGGATTAACAAGGCTGTGATAGCACTGTGGATTTAGGAAGGTGACACTGTGGGTAAGGTGAGATGACAGAGGTAAGATGGAAAAGCCAGTAGTTGTAGGTGTAGAATAATGTAGTAGTGAGTTAATAGATAATGTGAGATTACAGACCGTTAACGGGGTGACCCGATAAAACTGGTTATTGGGTCAAAGAAAAGGAGAGATGCAAGAGTGCATCAGTGATGATGAAGGAATGGACAAAGGGATATGGCGGGTGAGGGGTCAGTGTAACAGACAGGGTAAAAGAGGCAGCAAAATCTGGCATGAGGAAACAAAGAAGTGAAATGGGAGGCCACAAAAGTAATAAACAAAGTTATTTAGAAATTGTGAGCTGGACTGAAAGTGAACACTTGTATGTAGTTTGTATTGGGCCATGAAGTCCCTGTTTATTATTGGTAGCAATTCCATAAGAAGTGAATCATAAATATAAATATATAAAACCCTGATGTCTTCCATTGTCATCTTTCACATCATTTACCATGGTGCACGCCCATCTTGGTGGCAGCGTATATGAAGATTACTGTATATGATGTAATAGTGCTGGTAGTGCTTCATTTTTACATTAATAATAAGACGCACAGGTGCAAAAAGTAGTCGTTCAGAGCCCAACCCCAGTGTTGCCTACTGTTGGGGTTGCTAACACCAAGGCTGTCCAGTACCTCATTGTGATTCAGCCTCATGTCTCTTTCTCCTACCAAGCTAAATTTTGTCACTCGCACAAATTAGTTTTCATCCCAACTTTGTTGCCTTGTCACTGTTTTTTTATCTGCCTTTTCCTCCATCCTCCATATGCTTGCTCATAGCCAAAGTGTGATGATAAAGAAATAGTGCTGTCCCACCAAATGATTGCAGATGTCCACAAGTAGTGTAACTCAAAATAATGGGGCTACCCTGCAGAATATGGTGGGGGGCCCCTGAGTCTCTCATATTCCACAGATAGCCATAGAGCTTGGGCTGACTGGTGGGGTGCAGTGTGCCTTAAAGGGTGGAGACCCCCGTGCCTTTGGGGGGCTGCAGGTAGTCTATGTTATTCACCTGGTGCCACGGCCATGGAACCGGAAGATCTTGGAATTTGCAATTATCACTCCTATGAAGCCCTTCAGTTACCTTAGGCTTGCACCTTGCAGACTGGTTCTACTGTTGGTATTGCTTTTCATTCCAGAGTGGAAGAGTGAAGTGGTGCCCACAGGTTTAGGTTAAGTGAAAGATGAGTAATGGAAAGCAACATTGTTCACTATATTAGATGTATTTCCATTTTGGTAACAACTATAACCTTTAGATCAGAATCTTTGTGCCACAATAGTGCTCAAAAGTTATGATAGATGTTAGGGTGGTTCACATTATGAAAAAAGTAAATGTAAGACGGTCTTCAGTATACCGACTTGTATGAGATGAAGAATCTAGAATGTTATACCATCGACTGTGAGGCTGTCGGACCTTAATTCCAATATTTATACTTGACCACATTGTGAGACCGTGAGTAAATCATGTTATCTTCTAACATCTGAAGTGCACTTTTTGCCACTATTTGGAGCTCTTAGACAATGCTTTATTGGCACCTGCCTGATGAAAATGCATACTAACATTTTGAAATCTTAGGGCCTGATGTAGCACATCAACCGGCAGGTTTGGGGAATCACCTATGTGTGCCAAGGATTTTATTGCGGCTAGCATGGTGTCCTTTGTGTGTGCCAGTTATAGTGCTACTCTTCATTTGCCGGACCAGTATCCAGTGGCAGCTGCCATGTATTTAGAGTGCTGGGGCAGGCAAAATAAGATTGACATTAATATAATAATTTTAAAAATGGCACTTACCTTCCTGACTTGACACAACTTCCTCCTTGCTCCAGTGTCTTTGAAGCTATCGACTCAGGAAACCTCACTACCCAATCCTGGTGCTGCTCTCATGCTGACAAGGAGCATTAAGAGGAACATCAGGATTGGAGGTAGCGGCCTCGCTCATCACTCATATGTGGTATCTTCATGTACTGTGTATATCACCTCATCACTATCTGGTGAATGTTATTGTGGAAGGGAATGTTGGAGTCATGGGGGTTCTGGAAGTGAGGAGAAACTGGATGAGAGGAGGAAGGAAGAGGGTGGTGTGGTGAGCTGTTGGATCATCTTTTGTGGATGAGATGTTTATCTTGGACTGAATAAAATCCCATTAAAACAATCTACTATGGATGATATCTTCACATTGGCGACGAGGATGGGATACATTTGGTAAATTATCTCAACACAACTACCAGCTACACTGGAGCTCCCATATCGGATGTTTTTTTAATTTGATCCAACAATCAAATTAATAAAAAAGGTATGTGGCAAAAATAGGAGGCTCTGCAAGGATATGTACAGATACTTCGATCTACGATCTATCCTCCTTCCTCAAATGGATTGACTGCTTTAATGGAAGATTAATAACAGGAACAGTATTTCTTAACGTTGTACATTCTGAGTTTATGGCTTATCTGACAATGAGTCTTATTCTTTTGTGGATCGCGTACATTTTCATCTCGTCAAGGACATCATAATGGTCTTGATTTACTGCTTAGTATTGCTGTTCAACGTCTATGTACTGCTTAGTATTGCTGTTCAACGTCTGTGTACATTTGAATGTCCTACTCACCGCGTGAGCCCGGCGCGCTCTGACTTCAGGCTTCAGGTTTCAGTGTTTACACGCGAGCGCTCGCGCTTTCTCTGAAGCTTTGGTTTTAACTTCGAGCGCTCGCCGGATCTTCAAAGTAAACAAACGCGGTCTTTCGTGTTTGTTTAGCAGATCGGGGAACATTTAATTCAGAGCGTCTGCTGGAATTTCTGTGCGCTCGCTTCCTGAACTGGTAATTTTAATCGTAGACTGTGTGGACACAAGAAATGGTTATGTGTATTGAATACATATTCATGAAACAAGACCAACTCGCCGTGGAAAATAGCCCTTTGGTTTTGTGTATCACAAAGAGGGTCCAAATGTACAAAATATCTGTGTGTGTTTAAGGCAGAATTGTTTGTGCCTATTTACAAGAAAGGGAAAGAACAGTTCAATTTGAAATAAACATTTTACAAGTTTTTTTTTTTTCTTTTTCTTGCTTGGTACTTGATATATTTTTTTTTTAGGGTACATTTTAATTCAAATATGCAGAATATACCACCTCCTCCTTTTTTCTTGACTGTACCTGGAGACGCCCCTATAATTTGGTCGAAATGGAAGAAATCATTTCTTCATTATACAAGAGTATGTGGTTCTTCGTTATCTAATGAAAGGAAAGTTTCACTCCTCATGCATTGTTTGGGATGTGAGGGTTTGGAAGTCTTTGAAACTTTACCTGAACCAGAGGATGAAGGTGCGGAATTAAATGAATTTGAACTTTGCATAAAGAAATTGGATCTTCATTATCTTCCAAAAATTAGTACAATTTTGGAACGTTACCATTTTGGAATGAGGGAACAAGGACAGAATGAATCTATAGAGAAATATATAACAGCCTTGAGGAAATTAGCTGCAACTTGCAAATTTGGAGTAACTCTTGAAGAACGCATAAGGAATCAATTTATGTTAAAATGCTCCAGTGACAAAATTAGGCAAGAGCTTTGGAGTAAAGATGATCCTTCTCTTCATGAGGTGATAACGATTGCTAAGAGTGTTGCGCACACGTTGGCGTGTGTAGGTGAATTAGAGAAAAATAAATATCCTTCTGTGAATAGAATTAGTCCGAAAAACGATCCACTGGAGAACAATGTTTTAGAGATTGATGGAAAGAAGGATGAACCAAAGTTATCACAAATTCAGAAATCTAAATTTAAAGATACAAAATGCTTTCGATGTGGAAACCTAGGTCATTTTGCTTCATATAAAAAATGCCCTGCTGTTGCTGCTGTGTGCAAATTGTGTGGAAAACGCGGACACTTTGCAAAATGCTGTAGATCACAAAAAGATTTACCTTCCACATCTGTTAAGGTGGTGCAAGACTGTATCTTGATGGTGGAGGATCGAGTCACAGAGAAGAAATATCCTAAGGACATTGTAAACCTGGGTGGAGTTATGTGTGAAGTTCTCTTTGATTCTGGAGCTTGGTTAACTCTTATGTCTAATGAGACATTTGATAAATATTTGAGTCATTCTGTGAAATTGAAAAATCCAGATGTGGTTCCGGGGAGTTATGGTGGCCAAGCTATAGAGCTGAGGGGATACTTTGAATCCAAAATTGAGTTTAAATCTAATTCAATTATGGGTAAGATTTATTTACCAGTAAAAGGAGACAGCGTTATAAGCTGGCCACATCAGAAGGGACTTGAAGTCATTCTGGATCCCAATAATCCCATGCCTGTAATATTGAAAAAGGATTTCAGGAATATTGGTAGTAACATCTGTGAGATATCTGATGTTGTTAGTGATGGTAATTTTCCTGATTTTGTGAATGAATTCAAAAATGTGTTCAGTGATACTTTGGGATGTCTTACTAAGTATGTACACCGTATAAAGCTCAAAGAGAATGCAGTGCCTGTTGTGTGCAAAGTGCGACCCATACCGATTTCTGTTAGAGAGGATGTAGAGAAAGAACTGCACAGGTTGTATCAGACTGGGATCATAGAACCTGTTGAAGCCTCGGAATGGGTTTCACCTATAGTGGTGGCACGCAAACCCTCTGGTGAAATACGTCTCTGTGTGGATTTGAGGAATCTCAACAAAGCTGTGGTTAGTGATTTATTTCCTCTTCCTAATATCTCCGAGATGGTGACTTTATTGCATGGAGCTAAATATTTTAGTACGTTAGATTTAGTTTCGGCATATCATCAGGTTATGCTCCACGTAGATTCTAGGGATCTCACGACTTTCATGACACCTTTTGGTACTTTCAGGTTTGTGAGGATGCCTTTTGGGCTGGTTTCAGCTGCGTCAGTGTTTCATCGTTTGATGAATGATTTGTTTGGTTCCGTAGAAGGAGTAAAATATTTTCAGGATGATATCCTGGTTTTTGGTCGGAATGAAAGAGGAACATGATAAGAGAGTTAAGAAAGTTCTGAGAGTATTGGGGGATCATGGTCTTACGTTGAAACTGAACAAATGTCATTTTGGGAAAGAGGAGATAGAGTATTTGGGACATAGAATTACTCCTTTGGGGTTGTATCCTAAACGAGAACTGGTAGAGAGTATTTTGAATCTGCGATCGCCTGAGAACAAAGAAGAGCTTCAAGCTTTCTTTAGAATGGTTGAATTTCATGGGAAGTTTCTTCCAAATCTTGCTGCCAAAACAGAAAATATGCGTAAATTGCTAAAGAAAGGGGTTGGTTATATCTGGTGTGAAGGTTGTGAAAGGGAATTTAATGAGGTTAAGAATGACTTATCCAAGGTAGGGTGTTTGAAATCTTTCAATCCTAATGAACTTTGTGTTATTATGACTGACGCAAGTGCCAGAGGTTTGGGTGTAGTTCTTCTACAAAAAGGAGACTAACATGATTGGAAACCTGTAGTGTATTGTTCAAGAACTTTAAGAGGTTCGGAACAGAATTACTCAACTATTGAAAAAGAAGCTCTTGGTGTTGCTTGGGCTATTGGCAAATTGAAAATTTTTGTGTGGGGAAGACCCTTTCATGTATACACAGATCACAAACCTTTAGTTGAGGTGTTCATGAAGAAAGGCCTTGATCAAATATCATCCAGGATTAGTAGGTGGGTTGTTAATCTACAAGATTTCGATTTCAAAGTATTTTACGTTCCAGGTGCATGCAACAACACTGCTGATTGCTTGTCAAGACTTACGTTAGTTACAGAGAAGGACGGTTGTAAGGAGCAGGAGGACAGGTTTAGTGTGTGTAGTATTACGGAAGGAGTGATTAGTCAGGATGAGTGGGTGCATGAGGTTGCAAATGATACCATTCTACAAAATGTATGTGATTTCATAAAGAGCGAGTGGAATTTTGAAAGCATAAGGAACTCTGAAAGATTAAAAGGGTTTTGGAAGGTAAGAGAAGAGTTGTCAATTTCAGATGGAGTATTACTTCGTGGTAAAAGGCTAGTAGTACCAGGTACCTTGGTAGAAAGGATCATTCAACTTGGACATTCAGGTCATCAGGGAATAAGTAAAACCAAATCTAGAATACGCTTGAACTATTGGTGGCCAGGAATGGATGTGGGTATAGAAAGGGTGGTCAGGGATTGTCCTGACTGTTGTAACAGTGACAAGATCTATAGGATGAGAATACCCTCGATGTGTATCAGAAGTCCGTCTAAAAGACCGTGGGATATGGTGGGTATGGATATCGTGGGTCCTATTTATGGTAGAGGTGGGAATAGCTATATTTTGGTGTTGGTCGATCACTTCTCCAGATGGGTGGAGATAGGTATTGTGCATAGTGTTGAAACTAAGAGGATTATAGTTCTTCTGGAAGAAATTTTTGCTCGGGAAGGTTTTCCTAATTCTATTCTTACGGACAATGGACCACAATTTGTTTCCAAAGAAATGGAAGAGTATCTTAAGAGGTTGGGAATTAAACACAAGTTGTGTTCGCTGTATCATCCTGAGGGAAATGGAATTGTTGAAAGATTTAACAAATGTGTAAAAGAGTGTGTACAGTTAGAGATGGCAGCAAGGAGATGTTGGAAAGAAGGATTGAAGACATTTTTGATAGCTTATCGTTTTACTCCTCATACATCCACAGGGGCTGTTCCATTTGAGTTGTTTAGAGGAAGGAAGGCTAATACTATGCTGGTCCCTGGTTGGGTTGGTGGAGACAAGAATGATGCAGTGTCTTGGTCTGGTAGAGATGGTGGAAGAATACATGAGGAGAAAGCTGAGGATAAGAGGAAAGATTATTTTGACATGACGAAACGTACTTGTGATGTGAAAGTGGAAATTGGGGACAAGGTTCTGATTAAGAAACCAACCTTGGGTAAAAGTGGGAGTAAGTTTTGGGGAGCATTTAGTGTTACTAAGTTGTTTAGAAATGCTGTAAAAGTGAGTGATGGAAGAATTTGGAATTTTAATCGCATTGTTATCTCTAAAAAAAAATGTGGTTGAATATTCCTTTTAGTAATCTTATTCTTGTTTTCTTTCCACTTTTCTAAATGTGTTTTGTATCTTATTATTATAATATTGTACATAGTTTCATTTGTTATATTTGTTTTTGTATATTCTGATTGTTTTGGGGGGAAAGATGTGTGGTATCTTCATGTACTGTGTATATCACCTCATCACTATCTGTAGAATGTTATTGTGGAAGGTAATGTTGGAGTCATGGGGGTTCTGGAAGTGAGGAGAAACTGGATGAGAGGAGGAAGGAAGAGGGTGGTGTGGTGAGCTGTTGGATCGTCTTTTGTGGATGAGATGTTTATCTTGGACTGAATAAAATCCCATTAAAACAATCTACTATGGATGATATCTTCACATCATATGAGCATTGAAGCCTGTGCTTTCTCTAACCCAACTGCCTTGAGAGAGATAAGTTAGAATTTAAAATGTGCATGCCTGCATAGCCATCACAAGACGGCCGGCGAAAAGGACATTCACACTTTTAACATAAGTGCAGAGCTCCCTGCTGCCATCAGCGGCAATTGTCCCGGCCCGTCCTGACACTCAATTCAGGACAGGTTGCTGAAAAAGAAAATCGTAATAAATAAACTTTACTGCTATTTATTTTTCATCTGCTCTGTGGCATTTTTTCAGCAGGGTGATACTCCTCCACTCTCATGGAGGAGCAACTCCTGCCAGTATCACCACAAAATGGAACTAAGCACTCTTTCCAGTGGTTACAGTTTTCTAAAGTGGCTTCCAGCTGTTTCTGATTTTAATCCATAAGAGGACAGAGGAATGCTCAATTGTTTGGTCCAAGGTTCTTTATAGAAGTTAGGTGGTTGCATTAGGATCAGCATTCACATCTTCAAATTCAGTGATCAGCAATTCAGCATTTGCTTCTTGCACTAGGAAGTTGAAAGTTATTTGGTAGATGGTGTATTGCTGCCTATAGTTCACATACTTTTTTTCCATCATCATCAATTTACTGTTAGAGTAGGAATTTGGGTGTTCCTAGGTAAGGGGCAGACAATTGGCCAGTGATAATGTCTAAAAACCTGCAAAAGTCATAACTAAGTAGTCACAAACCTTTTCAACAGATTTCCATCCCATTTCCAAGTGCCAAAATGGTTTGGGTGTATATGTAATAATGATGGGAAATTCCTCCGACACCTCATTCTTTTCAGAGGGTGTAAGGTAAAGGCTTTCCCCATGGTAAAAATAATTTCAATTTGTACCTTTGAATAATAAAAACATACATATCATGATAGTGATCAAGACCGTTTTTCCAGCCGAAACGCCTTGTGAGCTGCTTGCAATAAACATCACTGGATTATGAACATTCTGAAAGTGGAGTTTTCCTCTGGTGGGAGGAGGGACTACTCTTTTCATAAGTATGTGTGTGTATAAATTACCTACTGGCAGTCGCTTTTCCTATGGAAACTAGATTCTAACTCTATACTTTATAGTATAGAGTTAGAATCTAGTTTCCATAGGAAAAGCGTTTTTGGTTTTGCTAATAATTTTGGTGCTGTTTGACGACTTCACAACATTTTTAAAAAGAGTTTGACACTCACTTTGGCTGCTTACTGGAAAGTTTTGGGGTGATTTGTCACGCAGGGGTTGAGAAAAAGGAAAGTTCCAAAACACTTTTTCCCCATGCAGTTTTCCATAGGGATTTTATACATGACTACAGCTCGAACTGCTGAACAGAACAACACCAAATTTGATAGAATGCTAGTTCTTGGTCCAGATTCATTTCTTTCCATAATTTGGTGTAAACCTGGTTATTAGTTTTGGAGTTTCTAAAGAAAGATGGTTTATGTTTATCTAGAGACCAGGATCCACCTCTGATTCACCACAGTGGATATATGGATCCACGCAGCAATGCTGTGGTTGGCTGTCGGCAACCTGAGAGAAAAGATGCAGCTGCTATTTTGTGTACCATGACTCAGTCCAGGGGGTTGAATACAAGTTAAAAGTGATAGAAGAGTAGAGGTACCTTGATCCCATGGGAGGGATGAAGGGGTATGTGAAAGACCCCTCATGGGCAAAAAACTGCCCAAAGATGTTTTTTGAGGAGTGCAAGGATCTGCGTATCCTCTACGGAGCTCACCAGTGGGCCCCCATCTGAATCCACTAAGGATCTACAGATCCAGAGCCCAAATAAAAATAAAAACTCACTCACAGACACACTCACACACTCACTCACACACCCATACAGCCAGTCACACACCCACTCACAGACCCACACAGTCACTCAGAAACCTACTCAGAAACCCATTCAGACAGGCATACACCCACTTATACACCTATACAACCACTCACACCCACTCACATAGCCATACAGTCACACACACACTCACACAGCCATGCTCATACCCACTCACATGCTCACACACCCACTTACACATCCACACACCCACTTATACACCCACACAACCTCATACACCTAGCCACACACCTACTCACAGACCCACATAGTCACTCATACACCTATCCACACATCCACTCACACATCATATAACTACTGTGCCCCACTCACATAGCCATACAGCCACTCAGACACCCACTTACACACCCACTCAAACACACACCCAATCAGCCACTCACACACCCACTCACAGACCCACAGGGTGGGGTTGGCTGCATGTGGGGGTTGGCTTCAGGACCTGGCCACAGGTTACCCACCGAACATGAATGGCCAAAGGCCATGTGCAGCAGTGGTTGGATTAACACATTGTAATTAAATATTGCTTGATGTTAAAAAAAAATCCTATAAATTCACTGAAAAAAACAAAGGTTCCAGTGACATTATAGTTAGGAAATAGAATTTAAAAAATAGAAATTCACCGAAAAACCAAAGGTTACAGGGATGTCATAGATAGGTTCCGATTTTACACACACAAAACCATAGTACTTCAGCAGTTATGGTTATACTTTTCTCAAGAAACTATAACTCGGGTTCTAGGGTAACTATAACTCACACCCCTGCCATGCACAGTTTTCAGATCAATAATTATACTGCACATGTTGCAATGATATCAATGATGTCATAGAAGATGCATTTACTGATGTGGTGGAGTAATTAGCAGTGCATGAGAAGGGTGAAACTTATAGTTTCTTGAGATAACTATAACTGCTGAATTAGTATGGTTTTCTGCATGCAAATTCAGTTCCTAAATATAAACTCCCTGTAACCTTTGGTCTTTTATATATATGTATTTTTTACCATCACAACACTTTGTACCTACTTTCCATATTACACAAGGATGCCAGTAAGCCACCTGGCAGACCCATTGTATCCGCCACTGGATCTCTCCACTATTGGTTCTCTGCTGGAGAACACATCTAGGTACAGTGACCACTATCTTAGGCCACTTGTTTCAGCATTATCAGCATTTTTGAAGGACACAACACACTTCCTCACTATTATTAAGGCTATTGATTTGAAGGAGGACTATACCTCAATAATGCTTGATATTACATGCCTCTACAACTGTATCAAACGTGAAGCAGGGCTCATAGCATGCAGACAATTTTAAGAGCAAGGTCCCTCTATTAATTATTGCACTTGAAAATGCTTTTGGAGACAATTTATTACTGTCTCAATAATAACTTCTTCATGTTTGAAGACAGAATGTAGAAACTGACTTAGGGTGCAGTGATGGGCACTTGCTTCATCCCCAGGTATGCATATCTTTTTGTAGGTTTTAAGGAGGAGCAAGTGGTCCACAATCATATTGACTTAAAAAAACATGTAGCTCTATGGACAAGATTTATTGATTACATTTTCATCATCTGAACGATGATAAAGGTTCCGCCATCAGATTTATTGAGAGTCTCAATAATGACAGTTACAATCTACAAATTACAGGCCACATCCACATGCAAACGATTGATATTCTAGATGTCTCCGCAGTGGAGGGCAGGCTTGAACAATATTGTTCCACAAGCCCACTGCTGACAACAGCTTTCTGTTTGTTATGTAAACAAAAAGGCCAGGGCCCACCAAAAGTAAATCTCCGTGTTGTTGATCCAAGTGGTCATTCAAGCAAAGTCGAAGTCCAAAGAACAGGTGAAACTGGACATTTATTGACAGATGAAAAGGTGTGGTCAATGTTCTGGTCAAAGACCACATAAAGCACAAATAATCCAAACAGCCAACAGCCGACACGTGTTTCGTCTCCTAGACTTTGTCAAGGCTGTGGAATAGATGGCCAATATGTACATATAGGTGAAAATGGGACATTTATTTATTCAATATCCACATACAATATATATTTAGATTCAAAACCAGAACATCTAACCCGGTGTGACTATGGGCCAGATGTAGGTAGGAAAAAAATTGCGAGTCGGAAATTGCGAGTCTTTGCGACTCGCAATTTCCGACTCGCAAACAGGTATCCAGCAAGAAGAAGCGACTTAATTTTGCGACTCGCAAATGAAGTCGCACGGCAGATTGCGAGTCCGATGTTTGAGAGGTCGCTTTCTGCGACCTCGCTAAAAACGAACACGCAAATTGCGAGTGGGTGTCGCAAATTGCGACTGTGCCGCAAATTGCATGCAGGTGCAGCAGAACACTCTGGAAAACACTTACTGGCTTTTGATGATAACATCACAGCCAGGAAGTTTACTAATACACCTGGGAGGAGTGAGGACAACACCCAATTCCAACTGCTGAACAGCCAACAGGAGGAACAGCAGCAACAATGGAGGAATCAGCCAGAAAGATCAAATTTTCAGAAAAAGAACTGGAGGTGCTGACAGATGAATGCTGCCAGCACCATGATCAACTCTTTGGAAGAGCAGCCCTCAGTGTGCCTGAGCTGGAGAAAAGGAGGATTTGGATGGAAATCCAGGAGAAGGTGAATTCAATGGGGGTGAGCCACAGGAGCATTGATGAACTTAAAAAAAGATCGTATGACCTGCGCTCCCGGACCAAGGAGAGGGTGGCAGAGCGCCTCCGGGAGATGAGGGGCACTGGAGGAGGCCCATCTACCATACCACCACCCACACCCTTGGAGGAAAGAGTGCAAGAGACCCTGGATCCAGAGGCAGTGTCTGGAATAGGAGAGCTGGACACGTCAGCTCCAGGACCATCAACCAGTGAGTACCATGAAACATGCATGTACACCCATATCTGCCATACCCCCACCCACCTAGTACACAGCAGCATGCACAACCAAAATAGCTCCATTTCAGAGTAGCAACCACCAGTATGGTGCATTATGGGCAATGTAGTCCAGTAGGCAACAGTTTATTAGGAAGCATACAACAGATGGTAGATACTGACAGTGGGTTCCCTATGTCCCACAGGTCTCCCACAAGACACCACCACCAGCCACACTGTCCAGGGGTCAGAGGTCAGCCACCAGGCAGCACAGGACTCAGGAGCAGCCACCACAGGGACCTGCACCACCCGACCACAGTCCCCTCCAGATGCACCAGTGGCCATAGTGGAGATAGACCCAGCACCCGGTCCCAGCCACAGTGCCAGCCAACAGGACACAGATGCACAACCGCGTCGCAGGCGACGTGTCCTTGTCCCTGCAGTGTCACAGGGAGATGTAGGGTACACCTCCATGTCCGCCGCCGAGGCTGCACTCATTGAAGATCAGCACCTGCAGACAAGGCAAATGAGACTGATTTCAGGGGCCATGCGGCAAATGGAGAGGAATCAGACAACAGGGCTGGCACAGGTCCACACAGAGCTACATCACCTAAACAGTAATGTAGGGGACCTTGTGCTCTCTGTGAGACAACTAGTGGCTGAACTTGTCACAGAGAGAGAGGGTGCAAGGCGCCGTGACCGGCTACTAATCCACCGACTAGACCGCATGGCTGCCTCCATCGTCTGCCTGGCTGTAAATACCACAGGGCTGTCACGCCGCACAGTCAGCCTACAGGTTGACATGGGCCACTTTGCCAGCGATGTGGCTCGCGGCCTGGGACGCATAAGCCACGCTGTAGACTTGATGGAGGCACGAGAGGTGGCTGGGGGTGCGGCAGACACGCCGCAAGACAGTGAGGAGGGCTCTACTATAAGTAGTGCATCTGCCACAGACACCAGGGTCTTGCGTAGTGGAAGTGCACGGCAGGGATCTGCAGACGCACCAGGCACCAGCCATGCTGGGCGTCCCAGGCATAGGATGTGAGCTACGCACTAACAAACAATGGAGGCACATGAGGTTAATGTGTCCTCATAGCAGGTGGACTTTTACAGCCCCTGATCAAGTTCATTTCAATAGTTTTTTGGTTCACTTCATTAAAGTTCTTGTTTGTTCCACTTCAGACCTGGGCTCTTTGTGTGTGACATTCGTGTGTGTGGTGACAGTTACCACATACCTTCCAAAGTATTGGTTTGCAATGTGGTCCCGTCTCTGTCTGCCTTGATTTGCAATACTTCTATCCCCAGGCTGGCGATGTGGTAGCTCTTGCTCGTCATCCTCCGAATCTGGGTCTTCAGGGGTGATAAGTAGCCCACGTCTGGTGGCAATGTTGTGCAGTATAGCGCATCCGCCAACGATCTTGAATTGGGGCATACTGGATGGCACCTCCACATCTGTGGAGGCATCCGAATCTTGCCTTCAACAGTCCAAAGGTCCTCACTATAATATTTTGTGTCCTCCTATGTGCACTGTTGTATCGCCTCTCTGTCTCATTGCTGGGTGTTAAGTATGGGGTAAGTATCCATGGTTGTAGTGCATATGCACTGTCACCTGTTTGGCAAAAATAAACAATGCTAGTTGGGCATGGATGGGTTCCACATTTACCTGTGTGTATGTCTGCAAGGTGTATTCAGCTATACCTAGGAAATATCCGTCTCCAAACTCCCCACGTTCTAGGCGCTGGTGTATTCCACTATGCCTGAAAATGTAGGAGTCATGTGTACTCCCTGGAAATTTGGCTACCATGTCAGTTATAACATAATGGGCGTCACATACCACCTGAATGTTCAGTGAGTGGGTACACTTCCGGTTGCGGAACAGATATTCCAGATTTGCAGGAGGGCATATTTGTATATGTGTCCCGTCTACACACCCTATTACATGAGGGAAGTTGGCAATCCTGTAGAATTCCAACTTGGTGCTGTTGATTTCTGCCTCATTCCTGGGTAGGTATATGTATCTGGACATGTGTGTGTGAGTATGGCATCTAGGAATGCTCTGAAGAACCGTGAGAGTGCACTTTGCGATACCCCACCTGCCACAGCAATGACCCCCTGATAGCTACCCGAGGCCAAGAGGTGCAGTGAGCATAGCACTTGCACATGTGTGGGGATGGCGCTGCCGCGCACAGTCTGGCGTTGAAGCTGCCGATTGAGTAGATCTATTAATTCTAATATTGCTGCACTGCTGAGTCTGTATTTATCATATATCTCCTCCTCAGTTTGTTGGAAAATTGTCTGTCTGGTTCTGTATATCTTCTCCTGTCTCTGGCTCCTCCTCCTCATCTGCTCTGCGGCGTGGGCTCTCCTACTTCTTGCTATCACATATATCTCCGCCATCTTGAGTAACCCAGGTGCCTTCTGGGTCTCCTTCTATACTTAGTTCTGGTTACCACCTGCTCTGAGTTAGTGGTAAATTGGAAGTGCAAAATGTTTTTTTTGCGACTAGTTGCAATTTGCGAGTGGCTATTTCATATGGTTTACGACTCGCAAATTGCGACTTCCTATTTGCGGGTCGCAAAATGGGGTCACAATTTTTGCAAGTCGGTAATGGCTCGCACTGCAATTTGCGATTCGGAAATGGGGTTTTTGCATCCCATTTCTGATTTTGCGGGGTCGCAAATAGCGATTCGGGCCATTTGCGATTCACAAAATTTTGCTACATCTGCCCCTAAATATCTAACATGAATAAATAATATTCTTAAGTATGTGTTTAAACTAGTCAATTATACTGTTCTTTCATTGACATTATGTTTATCAAGTTGACATGCCAATATGGTGCTCACCTTTACCACAGAAACTTGAGAGTGTAACCACAACCCTTTTTCTATGTTGATTATGTGTTGAGCTTACTGTCGGTGAACTGAACTCTTGTAACCCATGGCACAGGCCCGTCTCGGTCAAAATGCTTCGGGAGAAGCCAGCCGTAATAAATCGTTTCCTTGCATTCTACAGCAGCGTCTGAGCATATCTTTTGGACTTGGGAGGTACATGGTGTATGTATATATAAATATAAAACTAAATATAAATGTAAATACAAAAATGAATATAAATAGAGCGTTTTATGTTTTGCTAATAACTTTGGCACCAGTTGACGAATCTTGATGAAACTTTCCAAGAAAATTGCACTGCTCACCTGTCTATTTTGGGGTGATCCGTCCAGCGAGGCCGATAAAAAGGGGGGGGGGTCCCCAAAACACTTTTTGCCCCATTCATTTTTCCATAGGGGTTCTGAACAGCGTTAGCACAGAAACTACTCTACAGAATTACACCAAATTTGGCAGAAAGCTAGGCCCTGGTCCAAAAAGCCGTCTTTTTGTGTGTTTGGTGTAGATTTGTTCAGTAGTTAACAGGAAAATAAATGTTTTTGTATAGGGACATCGATCCGTTGTGATTCCGATGTGGAGATCTGCAAATCAGCAAACCACTCAGAGTAGTGTGATTGGCTGGACGCAAGCTTTTCAGAGAGTTGCATTCACCATTTGATCCACCAGCAACGGTCCTGGGGAATGGATTTATCAGCAGGAGCGTGAGATATAATTACCTTAGGGCACATGTTATAGTTACTTGTGATAACTCTGGGGGTCATTATGACCCTGGCGGAAGGCGGAGAAGGCGGAAGGCGGAGAAGCGGCGGTAAGACCGCCAACAGGCTGGCGGTCTTACTTTGTGGAATTATGACCATGGCGGTTACCGCCATGGTCATCCGCCGCTTCTCCGTTCCGCCCGCCAGGCCGGAGAAGACCGCCGGGCTGGAGACCAGGGTCTCAAGCCCGGCGGCCGTCACTATACCTCCGCCGGTATTTGGACCCGGCTTACCGCAGTGGATTTCCTGCGGTTGGAACCACCATGAAATCCATGGCGGTAAGCACTATCAGTGCCAGGGAATTCCTTCCCTGACACTGATAGGGGTCTCCCCCACCCCGACTCCCTCCCCTACACCCCCCACCACCCCTGCCACCCCCCAAAGGTGGCAGGAACCCCCTCCCCACCCTGACCCCCAACATCACAGAATCTCACACACACACAACACGCACGCAGGCACCAACAACACACACACGCACACACACTGACATACATGCCTACATTCACAAACACAGTCAGACACGCACACCCACATACAAACATACATGCACACATCCATACAGGCATACCCACAGACATACACGCACTCATTCCCAAAACATGCAACACCCCCGCAAGCGTACACGCACTCACACACCCCCTCTACATACACAGACGCACACCCCCATGCACCCACACAACAGACAACACCCCCCCACCCCACTCCCCTAATGGACGATCGACTTACCTGTTCCGTCGATCCTCCGGGAGGGGACAGAAGCCATGGGGGCAGCTCCGCCGACACCACACCACCAACAGAACACCGCCACGCCGAGTCACAGGATGTGATTCGGTGGGCGGTGTTCTGTTGGCGTGGCGTGGTGTGGAGGTGGAGCAATCTCCACTTCCCCGCCGCCCACCAGTATGGCTGTTGGCAGCTCTCCGTCGGAAAAAGGATGGAGAGCAGCCAACAGTCATAATACGGCGAGCGGCAACCCGCCACTACTGGCGGTCTTCCGCACGGCAGTCCCTCGGCGGTCTTGTAAAAAGACCGCCGAGGTTGTAATGACCACCTCTAACTATTACTGGTGAATTTCTATGGGTTTGTACATTTAAAATGTGAGCCTAACTATAAAGTCCCTGTAACCTGTGGCTTTTTAAATGATTTTTTTTTATAACTCTGCTCAGCGTACAATGTATGGTTCAGATAGTAGCCGAGTAACCATAACAGATATAACAGTGTGAGATTTCAGAGGCATATGGAACAATCCAAATTGAAGCTAAGTCATTGTAGTAGCCCACCACACCCCTTTTCTCCCCACTCCTGGGGCCCCCCACAACAGTTAGCTTTCTGAGTCTCTGTATATCGACCAACGTGACCATATTTTCTCAATATTACTTTGGGCAGCCTTGACTCTGCTAGACCACCTGCTCTCCCCGCTGCACTAGTCCAGATTTCTCTCCCAGTCAGGCATCCCTGGTGACCCATTTGCCCCCCACAGTTTTGCAATATTACAGTTGGCCATCCCAACAACCACATTCAGTCAAATTCTCAGATGCTTGGGCTATGTTCCCCCCCGGTAATGTGTATTAGGAGCCATCTGGGCTCCAACGGCATCTGAAGACTAGTAACCATGGACATAATTTGTGTTATCTCCGTCCAGTAGTTCTGCACCATCGGACATTCCCATAGGATGTGAAAAAAGGATCCCACCATGTTACATCCCCTAGCGCATTGGTCTTTTAAGTGAATTTATATGTTTATTTAAATTCTATTTCCTAACTATAACAGCCATGCAACCTTTGTTTTTTTTATTTAACATCTATATGTATATGTATACATATATATAAACCTTCCTCTTCCTTTCCTCGTATCTCATACCTCACTCAAATATCACATGCACGTCTGAATGTGCTGAAATGTGCAAATTATTGAAATATTCGGTCCCACAAAGTGAATCATAGCAGTCTCCTGAAGGACAACACCCAATGCGTTTTCATGTACAACGCCTTGTTCACTGGTGGGTTACTTTCTCCTGACATTGTCACATACCTTCAATACTGTGAAAATCAGCAAGGGACTAAACATCCCCCCCGATTTCCATTGTTACATGGTGCCATCTTGAACATCTACATCTTCCACACCTAACTTAAAAACTATTTCATACATCAACATTTGGTTTTGAATATTCATTCCTTCAACATTTTTCAATATTAAATCCATAATTAAACACAAAACAAACCAACATTTAACCTCTCCCGTTAAACAATGGCCCTGACAGCATCACACGGAAAACACATAGGGGGTCGTTACAACATTGGCGGTAAAAGCCGCTTACCGCCGTGAAGAAGACCGCCAACACACTGCCGCAGCCGTGGAATTCCACCACAGCTATTATGACCTACATCTCGGAACCCGCCAAAATTCAGACACCCACACAAGTCTGCCACACCAAAGGTCAGTGATAAACTGGCGAAAACAAAACCGACACCGTCACCCCAACAGAAATACGCCCACACTATCACGACACACGAATCCACGCAGCGGTCTTTCAACCGCGGTATTCCATTGGCGGTACACACCGCCGAGCTCAAAATACACACACACTTACAAAACACAGCCACATTGGACAATTCGAAATACACACACCTGATACACATACACACACCACTCCCACACACCCAATACAATATAAAACACACATCCACATCACCCACAAACCCCTATGACCAAAAATCGAGAACTGAGCACAGAGAGAGACACCACCAGCAAGTACAACAGCATCCACAGGCACATAACACCATCACCCACACAACACCTCATACAACACACCATTAGATATCACCACACTTATCACCACACACACCACCCCACACATCACCTACACCACCCCATGGCATGGCAAAGACAGCCCAGGTTCTCGGAGGAGGAGCTCAGGGTCATGGTGGAGGAAATCATCCGGGTAGAGCCACAGCTATTTGGAGCACAGGTGCAGCACACCTCAATTGCAAGGAAGATGGAGCTATGACGAAGAATAGTCGACAGTGTCAAAGCGGTGGGACAACACCCAAGAAATCGGGAGGACATCAGGAAAAGGTGGAACGACCTACGGGGGAAGGTGCGTTCCGTGGTCTCAAGACACCACCAGGTGGTTCAATGGACTGGCAGCGGACGCCAACCTCCTCACTCACAACTAACAACATGTGAGGAGCAGGTCTTGCTGATTCTCCATCCTGAGGGCCTCGCAGGAGTTGGTGGGGGAATGGACTCTGGTAAGTCAAACCTTAACTATTACATCCCCCACCCTACCTGCATGCTATCACATACCCCCACCCTCGCCCTCACCCCTATCACTCCAACTCCTCACAAATGTCCCAATATCACAAACCACACATCCCAACACCAAGCCCTGCATGCAACAACAAAGCATGGACACCCATCACTAAAGCATGCCCACTGCACATACCCATACACCCCCCTAAACCATCATCACACAAGCTCCCACACAGGAATGCCAGCACTGGGGTACACGCACCCATTGCACACCATGCCACACACAGATGCAATAATCATGCCTTTCAACCCCTGCAGGACCACTACCCAACGTCACCAGACAGGAGGGTCCAGACATGCCCACTCCACACACAGAAGAGGCCCACAGTGATGACAGCACCTCTGTCCACCTGGATCTAGATGACCAGCCCGGACCATCAGGGGCCTCGGGACAGTTGGATCCCCTCACACAGGCACAGGCCACCACAGACCTTCCCCCCTCAGGAAACACCAGCACAGCACCCACCCAGCGGGCCCATACCTCCGTCCCCAGGACACGTCAATCGGCAGTGTGTCCACCACTACAGGGAACCCAGGATAACCCACCACCCCAACAACAACAGGGACCTGGGGGCAGGAGCAGTGGCAGTGGGCACACAGTCCAGGGGACGGAGGCACAGGAACACAGGGGAACTGGGAGGGCTGCTGTGCGACAGGGGGCAGACAGGCCAAGGGAACCCACTCTCCACGAGGCCCTCTCCTCCATCATGGGAGCATACCACCACTCCCAGGAGACGAGGCAACGGTACTGGCCAAGTTTCGGTAGACCCAGCAACTGCAGGAGGAACAGTATATGGGCTTCAGGGAGGAACTCAGAACCATCAGCTCCACCCTGGGCACCATCGTGGTGGTGCTGAAGGAAGTATTCAACATCAGGAGGGACACTGTGGCACTCCAAGGGGCCCCTGACACTAGCATGGATGATGAACTGCCCACCACCTCCACCGGCACTAGTAGACAGGACGCCCCGCCACAGGACCACCACACCAGCACCCCACCCCCTGCAGAGGGAGAACCACCCCGCAAACAGTCCCTGAGATCCAGGAACAAGACAGAGCACAATGCTAAGACCCCCGCCAAGAAATGAGACCACCCTGATTGTCATCCCACTGTCCCACTTTGTCACCCTGTCCATAATTAAACTGCTGCAGCTCCACTTCCTATGCCCATATGGGCAATGCACCTGTGAGACTAATAGACTGGGCTCTGCCATGGACACTCATCCGCCATCACCCCTCACCATTTAACTTCCCCCTCCAATATTGAGCACTTAAATAAACACACTTAAAGCACAAAACAAACTGAAGTCTGTCTGTGATTTCGAAATAGTGTATTTGCAATTACAGTGGCAAAATGTTCTTGAAGTAGTAATATCAACATACCTATGTCACACAGCTCTAGTCCATGAGGAATTGAAGCAGATGACACACGTTGGGACCCACATCTGGGAAAGTGGCAACTTGTTGACCATACACTGGGTGAAAACGACAGACAGTAGAGAAGTAGCAGTGTAAAAGTACATGTAGTAGGCAGGAATGTATTCTCACCTGTGTTTCACTGGAAATATTGCTGGATCACGGAGTCCATGTTCTGCATGTCTTCTTCCTCTGCTTCATCCTCATCACTGTCCATAGGCTCCACAGCTGCAACAACCCCGCCATCTGGACCATGCTCCTGCAGAAAAGGCACCTGTCGTCGCAAAGCTAAGTTGTGAAGCATACAGCAGGCCACGATGATCTGGCACACCTTCTTTGGTGAGTAGAATAGGGATCCACCTGTCATATGCAGGCACCTGAACCTGGCATTCAGGAGGCCGAAGGTCCACTCGATCACCCTCCTAGTTCACCCATGCGCCTCATTGTAGCGTTCTTCTGCCCTGGTCCTGGGATTCCTCACTGGGGTCAGTAGCCAAGACAGGTTGAACCAGAGTCACCTGAAAATGGCGAGGGACAACTGTTAGACACACACTAACCTGTAGGGATAACCCCAGACAACCATTCCCACTGTCTTGCTTCCAGGGGCTCACCTAAGAGCCACACACGGTGCCTCTGGAGTTGACCCATCACATAAGGGATGCTGCTAATCCGCAGGATGTAGGCGTCATGCACTGAGCCAGGGAACATGGCATTCACATGGAAGATGTACTGGTCTGCCAAACATACCATCTGCACATTCATGGAATGATAACTCTTCCGGTTTCTGTACACCTGTTCACTCCTGTAGGGGGGGACCAAAGTCACATGGGTCCCATCAATGGCACCTATGATGTTGGGGATATGTCCAATGCCATAGAAGTCACCTTTCACTGTAGGCAAATCCTCCACCTGAGGGAAAACGATGTAGCTCTGCATGTGTTTCAGCAGGGCAGACAACACTCTGGACAATACGTTGGAAAACATAGGCTGGGACATCCCTGATGCCATGGCCACAGTTGTTTGAAATGACCCACTTGCAAGGAAATGGAGCACTGATAGCACCTGCACTTGAGGGGGGATTCCTGTGGGATGGCGGATTGCTGACATCAGGTCTGGCTCCAACTGGGTACACAGTTCCTGGATCGTGGCACGGTCAAACCTGTAGGTGATTATCAAATTTCTTTACTCCATTGTCGACAGGTCCACCAGCCATCGGTACACCGGAGGATTCCGCCATCTCCTCACATGTCCCAGCGGATGGTGCCTATGAAGGACAACAGCAAGCACAGAGTCAACCAACTCAGAGGTATGTACCCACAGCTTACACAGAACACGAATCATAATCCGAAAAGTGGCCTGTATGTGTTTTGAGACTAGGCCTAGGTATGTGTGACACAGTTGAAAATGAGGCCATGTAGGCCCCTGAAATGGCGGCTGCCTGACCTCTTAAGTGGGACAATGGGATGTGAGGTAATTGTGCTGGCGTTGTACACCGTCGCGGTAGGCAGTCGGAGACCGCGGCACAATGCTGCATTGGTTAACATTGGACCTTATGGGTCCCAGGAGCCAATGACAATGTACGCCAGTGGTGATGGTACGCACCGCCACGGACGTGACCGCCATTTCCTATCACTTCAATCACTCGATACCTGATCTTCGACAGGAGAGGACCTAAACTGCAAGTGCTGCTGTGACCTCAGTCTGGAAGAGACAATGGCTCGTGCGTCTGGGGAAAGGGCCCCTGCCTTCACATCGGAGTAGTAGGAGAAGCTCGTTGATGGGGTCCTCCCCCAGTACACGCTACTCTACGGTCCTTCCGACCAACAGGTAAGTACACAGGGAGCCTGTTGTATGGGTTATGCCTGTGTGGAGAGGGCTGGATGTTAGAAGTAAGGGGGCTGAGTGCTGCATGCATGTAAGTCGGTGAGTGCATGTGCCACATGGCAAGGGTAGGGATGGGGGCCACTCACTTTGACGGTGCAGTTGGTAAGGACTTCTCTTCTTCCCCTGTACATTTCATGTAGGTCAGCGCCCACCAGAAGAAGGATATTTGACATGCCATCGCCAAGGACATCCAGACCCTGGGGGTCTACCACAGACTAAGACCCTGGAAAAGATGGGGGGACATTCGCCGCTGGAGCAAGAAGACGGCGGAGGCTCAGCTGGGGATGGCCTCCCAACGTGGGAGGGGTGCCCTTCGAACCATGACCCCCCTGATGTTCAGGATCTTGGCGGTGGCCTACCCGGAGTTGGATGGGCGCTTGAGGGCATCACAGCAGACACAAGGGGGTGAGTACACTCTCATTCAGCTGACATTGCACGCAGTGGAGTTGTCTGGGTGGGGGGGGAGGGCTGTGGGTTTCCCTAGGCCAGGGCGAGTTCCGTAGGCTAGGCCCCTCCGTAAGGCATGGCCCTGTGGCCCCCCACCCCACCTCTCTAGAGTGCCTAGTACAGCTATTCATGCCCCTGTGTCATCTATGTGTGCAGATATCATCCATAGCCTTGTAGGCCAATTTCCAGGAATTGCACTGTTGAGCCCAAGTGCATGGCATAGTGCAGGGGGCTTCTGTGTCTGTCTTGTCCGCCAACGGTAGCGGTAATCCATGCACACAACATGTCTTTATTCTGTTTCCCCCCCCTTTTTGTGGTTTCCCTGTTCTTGTGTGCATTAGCATCATCAGGCGGAGGATCAGTGGCACTGGAGCACGAGGGAGCTGCATCCCACATGGCCATGGAGGGCCACACTACAGACTCTGAATTCACCAGTGGGATGGAGGGCGAGGGGAGCTCCCTTGTGGTGGCGGCAACATCTGTGCCCCCCCCATCTACAGGTACAGGCACCACCCCCCCCTACCAGCACCGCTCTCCCAGCAGCCCCTCAGCCCTCGCCCCGTGCCCGCTCACCCAGGAGGGTGGGCATCACCTTCGCCCCAGGCACCTCAGCCCCTGCCCCAGTCACCCGTGCTGCCCTCAGTGAGGAGGCCATTGACTTCCTCAGGTCACTCACTGTTGGGCAGTCTACCATTTTGAATGCTATCCAGGGTGTAGAAAGGCAGTTGCAACAAACTAATGCATTCCTGGAGGGCATTCATTCTGGTCAGGTGGCCCTTCACCGAGCCTTTCAAACTCTGGCCTCAGCACTGATTGCAGCCATTGTCCCCGTGTCTAGCCTCCCCCCTCCAACTTCCTCCACCCAGACCCAATCCCCTGTATCTCTGCCTATCCGAAGCACACCATCAGACCAGCCTGCACACACCTCACCACACAAGGGAAGCTCAGGCAAACATAAGCACCACACATCCCACAGGCACTCACGCAAGCATCACACACATGCAGACACACCATCATCCACTGCCTCCACTGTGTCGCCCTCCTCCTCGTCTTCCTCCTCCCTCCCAGTCTCGTCTACACACACACCTGCATGCACTACCTCTTTAGCCACTACGTCCCTCACCAGCACACCCCGCTCACGTGCAGTCACCACCCCCACTACCATTCACTCGTCCCCTGTGTCCTCCCCCAGTGTGTCTGTGACGCCCCCTCCGAAGATACACAAACACAGCCACACACCCACCCAACAGCCATCCACCTCATGACAGCCTCCAGCGCATTCACCTGCACCCAAAGTCACCAAACGTACACCTCCTACTACCACCACCTCTTCCTCCACTCCCAAACCCCCTCCAGCTACCTGTCCCAGTGTGTCCAAAAAACTTTTTATGTCCAGCCTTGACCTTTTTCCCACACCTCCCCCACCCCATCCGGAACTAGAACCTCAGCCACAACATCTCCGGGACCAGTGGTGCCTGTAGTCACAGGTATGTGGAGTGCACCGGCCACCAGGACAGCCAGTGTGGCACGGAGCCACAGCACAGCCAGTCCCCCCCTGTGAAGCATCAGAAGTTGGCCAGTGCCCGGCGGGAGAGGGGGAAGACTCCAGCCACCAAAGCCGCTCCCAGGGGTCCCGGTGGGAGTGTGGACTCAGCTGTGCCACCTCCCAAGGTGGTGAAGGGCCACAAGAAACAAGCCAAGTCTGGGAAGAGCAGCACGGCGGAGAAGACCGCCATCATCCCCACTGCCCAGGAGGCAACCGCCAGCCCCAGCCCAGCTACCCAGGAGGCCACCGCCAGCCCCAGCCCAGCTGCCCAGGAGGCCACCACCAGCCCCAGCCCAGCTGCCCAGGAGGACACCGCCAGCCCCAGCCCAGCTGCCCAGGAGGACACCGCCAACCCCAGCCCAGCTGCCCAGGAGGACACCGCCAGCCCCAGCCCAGTTGGGCCATGAAGGACCGCCAGCCCCAGCCCAGATGGGCCATGAAGGATCGCCAGCACAAGCCCCGTTTTGCCATGAAGGACCGCCAGCACAAGCATCGTTGGACCATGAAGGACCGCCAGCACAAGCCCCGCTGAACAGGGCACCGCCAACTCAAGCACCGCTGAGCAGGGCACCGCCAACTCAAGCACCACTGAACAGGGCAAGCACCGCTGAACAGGGCAAGCACCACTGAACAGGGCACCGTTAACTCAAGCACCGCTGAACAGGGCAAGCACCGATGAACAGGGCACCACCAACTCAAGCACCGCTGAACAGGGTACCGCCAACTCAAGCACCGCTGAACAGGGCAAGCACCGCTGAACAGGGCACAGCCAACTCAAGCACCGCTGAACAGGGCACCGCCAACTCAAGCACCGCTGAACAGGGCACCGCCAACTCAAGCATCGCTGAACAGGGCACCACCAAATCAAGCACCGCTAGTCCATGAGCGGCAGTGGCACTGACGCAACTGGGACCGTCTCGGGGTGAGTGATGCACTCTGGGCACCAGTCCCCCTCCAGAACCAGTGGAGACATGCATCCACTCCATCTGTCCTTCACAGGATGAAGCACTCTGGGCACCAGTCCCCCTCCAGAACCAGTGGAGACATCCATCCACTCCGTCTGTCCTTCACAGGATGAAGCACTCTGGGCACCAGTCCCCCTCCAGAACCAGTGGAGACATCCATCCACTCCGTCTGTCCTTCACAGGATGAAGCACTCTGGGCACCAGTCCCCCTCCAGAACCAGTGGAGACATCCATCCACTCCGTCTGATGAAGCACTCTGGGCACCAGTCCCCCTCTAGAACCAGTGGAGACATGCATCCACTACCTCTGTCCTTAACAGGATGAAGCACTCTGGGAACCAGTCCTCCTCCAGAACCAGTGGAGACTGTTATCCACTTGAGAGACTGTGGCTTTGCACTCCCCATGATGGAACAGTGGGCAAACCACCCACTGTAGAGACTTGAGAGACTGTGGCTTTGCACTCCCCAGGATGGAACAGTGGGCAAACCACCCACTGTAGAGACTTGAGAGATTGCGGCTTTGAACTCCCCAAGATTGAACAGTGGGCATTGAGCCCCCTCATGGATCTGGCATCGTGCACTCACTGAGGTGCCCCCCCTTCCTTTCCCCCTGAGGTGCCTGTTGTATTTCTATCTGATTCCCCTGCAGTGTTCTCTCTGTTTTGATCTGGTATCGAGTGTGGGCCTTGCCCATGCATTTTGGGCCCAGTGGTCCACAGACTATAAATGGTGCAATACCTGGACTTGTATTATTCGTGTTTATAGTTGTTTATAGTGTATATATATTTTATAGTACTGTATGTTAATAGATTACTATGGTTACAATCATTTCCTTTGGTCTTTGTATACTTCCAGGGGGTTTGGGGGGTATAACTATGATGTATAGATATGTATTAGTGTGTGTGTTATAGTGGGTGAGGGTGGGGGTGGGGGTGTTGCGTGTGTGTGTCCCTGTTTTTTCCCTCCACTATGTCATAGGTGCAGTACTCACCGTGCTCTTCGCCGCCGGCGTTCGTGCTCCTGGTACAGGAGCAGGAAGACTATCGCAGGTAGGATTTGGAGTTCCGGGTCCATGATGTCCTCGTTCCTCGTGGAGTGTGTAGAGGTGAGCATTTTCCCTTCGAAATTCCTGCTTCCGCCGTGTTTTTATCCGCGGTAAATCCGCCGACGAAAAGGTGGCGGATTGGCCTGTCATGATACTGTGGGCGGTACATTGTCTTCCGCCTGTCTGTTGGCGGTGACCGCCGTGCTGTTTGTTTGTACCGCCGTGGCGGTCGGAGTGTTAAAGTGGCTGTCTTTGTTGGCGGTTTCCGCCACATTCGTGATTCCAAATTTTTTACTGCTGGCCTGTTGGCGGTCTTACTGCCGCTTTAACACCGACCGCCAGTGTTGTAATGACCACCATATTGTTCTAATACACCAATTCCAAATATGGCAACGTATACGTTTTTAATGAATTTCCACACCAAAAATAAAAAGGAGAAGAATCGAACTGACCATACCTAATGTTAGTAACTAAGATAGCCCAAATGGGCTCTCATAGTCCTTATGTCAGCGTGTCAGCACCCTACAATCCTACCCCGGTGGGCCTACAATCTCACAGCCTCCCAAGTCCCACTTGAAATTATATTAAGAACACATAGGCCCTCATTACAATCGGTGATAAAGCGACTGTAACACCGCCTACAGGCCGGCGGTAAAAAAATCAGAACCATGACCACGGCGGAAACCGCCAACACAAACAGCCACTTTAACACACTGACGGCCACAGCGGTAGCAACAAACACTGCGTCAGTAACCGCCAACAGCCAGGCGGA
The DNA here is from genome assembly GCF_031143425.1 of Pleurodeles waltl. NCBI lineage: Eukaryota > Metazoa > Chordata > Amphibia > Caudata > Salamandridae > Pleurodeles > Pleurodeles waltl. Next base: position 729,546,512 of record NC_090437.1, read on the forward strand.
AGACAATGTACCACCCACTGCATCACAACACGCCTATCCACCACCTTTTCCTGGGAGGTGCCAACGCCATCAAAAGCACAGTGGAAACAGTACTCTGAAGGGAAACGACTCACCTCTCAACACTCAAGGAAGAACCATGACGCCATGGAGCCCGAGCTGCACTTCTTCCCAATGCTGGTGTACCTAGTCATACACCAGGAACACGAACACCGGTGAAGACGACCAAGGGCACAAAAGGGAGGGGCAGAGGAAAAAGAAAGTGACACACACACGCAAAACGTTACACCCCCATCCCCACCCTCAAAGCCACAGTCACTCTAGTGGATGGCTTCTTCCACTGGTTCTGGGGGGGGCCTTGTGCCCAGTGTGCTTCATCCTGGCAAGGATAGGGTGAGTGGATGGCTTCTTCCACTGGTTCTGGAGGGGGCCTTGTGCCCAGTGTGCTTCAACCTGGCAAGGAGGGGCTGAGTGGGTGGCTTCTTCCACTGGTTCTGGAGGGGGCCTTGTGCCCAGTGTGCTTCATCCTGGCAAGGAGGGGGTGAGTGGATGGCTTTTTCCACTAGTCCTGGAGGGGGCCTTATCCCCAGTGTGCTTCATCCGGGATGGTGCAAGGTCACAGTCTCTCACCTGTGTGTCACACCGACAGGTGTTGCAGGGGCCAGGATGCACTGCAGCCCATGTAGTCATCACTACACACTGCTCGCCGGCAGTGACAGCTGCTCAGTGGATGTCAGTTGCGCTGCAGGTGGCAGTGCTGTCAGTGGTGGTGGTAGCCTCCAGGCCATCACCTGCAGCCTTGGACGGCTGCCCACTGGGGTTGCTGCTGACGGTGGTTCTTCTGGCGGCAGTGCATGTGGCGGTGCTGGAAGTGGTGGTGGTAGCCTCCAGGCCTGCACCTGCAGCCTCGAACGGCTGCCCACTGGGGTTGCTGCCTCTGGCATTGGTAATTCTGGCAGCGGTGCATGTGGCGGTGCTGGACACGGTGCAGGTGGCGGTGCTGGCCGCGGTGCAGGTGGCGGTGCTGGAAGTGGTGCTGGTAGCCTCCAGGCATTCACCTACAGCCTCAGATGGCTGAAGTGCCATGGCTGGTGTTGTGTGCCCCTTCCTGCCCCTGGCAGATGGTGGTGCCTCCTTGCCTCTGCCAGTTGGTGTCTTTTTCTTGCTGGCTGGTGGTGCCTCCTTCCCCTTGCTGGTTGGTGTCCCCTTCTTGCCCTTGCTAGGTGGCGGACCCTTCTTGGCCTTGGCAGGTGATGCTGGCACACTGGCTGGGCTGACGGGTGCCTCCTTGGAGCCTCTCACACCTACAGTAGCTGCAGAAACCACAGTGGCCATGGACTGGGTGTCTGAGGTGCTGGGCTGGGTTCTAACCACCCTGGCCCGAAGTGAAGGACGGGGGAGGAGTAGGGAATAGGTCAAGAATGGTGAGGAAAAGCTTCTGGGGACACTGGGTGGAAAGAGGGTGAAGGTTTGGGAGTGGAGGAAGAGGGAGTGGTTGTAGGAGGTGTCAGTCTGCTAAGTTTGGGTGCAGGTGCATGGGCTGGATGCTGTTGTGAGGTAGATGGCTGTTGGGTGTCTGTGTGCTTGCATTTGTGTACTTTGGGAAGAGGAGTCACAGACACAGCGGGAGAGGACACAGGGGACATGTGTATGGATGTGAGGGTGGTGACTGCCAGTGAGGGGCTTGTAGTGATAGGTGTGCTGGTGATGGAGGTAGTAAATGAGGGTGTAGTGCATGCAGGTGTGAGTGGAGACACTACTGGAAGGGAGGTGGACAAGGAGGAGGAGAAGGACACAGTGGAGGAAGTGGATGTTGGTGTGTCTGCATGTGGATGGTGCTTGTGTGAGTGCTTGTGAGATGAGGTGTGGTGCTTGTGTTTGCCTGAGCCACTTCTGTCTGTTGATTTGGGTGATTGCTGTTCTGAAGGTGTGTTTGGGAGAGGCTGGGGTTGAGGGGACTGGGTAGAGGAAGTTGGAGGGGAGAGGCTAGAGACAGCCATCAGGGCATTGGCCAGAGCCTAGAATGCTCTCTGTTGGGTCGCCACGCCAGAGTGAATGCCCTCCAGGAATGCATTTGTTTGTTGCAAATGCCCAGCTACACCCTGGATGGCATTCAGTATGGTTGACTGCCCAATAGAGAGGGATCTCAGGAGGTCAATAGCCTCCTCACTGAGGGCAGCAGGGCTGACTGGGGCAGGGCATGAGGTGCCTGGGGCGAAGGAGATGCCCACCCTCTTGGGTGAGTGGGCATGGGAAACTCACTGAGGGGCTGCCGGGAGGGCGGTGCTGGTACAGGGGGTGGCAGCTGTACCTGTAGTTGCGGTGAGCACATAGGTGTCCGCCACTGCCAGGGAACTGCCATTGGAGGAGGTGTCACTGTCGGTAGTGACCCAACCTGTCTCCGTCGTGGTGCTCCCCTCGGCCTCCGTCCCACTGGTGCCCTCACCGTCAGTGTATTCGGCCTCCAGGCCCATGTGGGATGCAGCTCCCTCCATCACCAGTGCCTCTGGTCCTCCGCTAGATGAGGCTAATGCACACAAGGACAGGGTGACAAAACAAAAAGGGCTAGGGGAGACAGCGAATACACTTGGTCAATGCCAGCAACAACACTACCTTTGGCGTACACAACTCTCAGTGAACAGCCCTGTGCACTAGGCCATGCACTACCAGTTACTATGCTAGTCACCAGCCCATGGGGTACAATGCCTAATGCCATTAGCTGCACACCTGAAACCCACAGGACCCTCCCAAGTAGTAGATGCCCACTAACATTATTGGGTTTGGAGTGCTTCTGAGTTTGCACGTCATTAAACATACCCTGCCATGTTCGCCCTGGCCTAGGGGCACCCACAGCCCACATCCCCCACCCAGGTAATACCTTAACATGCGCAAAGTCATGATTCTGAATCTGTACTCACCCCCTTGTGGCTGCTGTGATGCCTTCGAGCACCCATCCAACTCCAGATAGGCCACCGCCAGGATGTGGAACATCAGGGAGGTCAGGGTACGACGGGCACCCCTTCCTCGTTGGGAGGACAGCCCCAGCTGGGCCTCCGCTGTCTTCCTTGCCCAGCGGTGCAGGTCCTCCCACTGTTTGCGGCAGTGGGTGCTCCGCCTATCAAAGACCCCCAGGGTCTGCACCTCCTTGGCGATGGCACGCCAAATACCCTTTTCTGTTGTGCGCTGACCTGCAGAAAAAATACAGCAGAAAAGGTATTAGTCATACTGTCCGGACTATTATACTCATGGCCCAACGTATCCCCCTATCCACTTATGCACATACATTCACCACCATACATGCAGCACTCTGCCCAGGACCCCTCATACCCTACCTACACGAGGCTTACACACACAGAAATCCATACATTCATGGCCCACGCGTCATGTTTACTGTGTACTCACCTGTTTGTCTGGAGGACCATAGTGTAAAGTGTACTGGGGTAGGACCCCATCCATCAGTCTCTCCAACTCCTCGGAAGTGAAGGCAGGGGCCCTTTCCCCAGACACTCGAGCCATTGTTGTTTCCAGACACAGGTCACAGCAGCACTTGCAGTGTAGGTTCTCTCCTGTTGAAGGTCAGGTAGCAAGTGAGTGCACAGATAGAAAATGGCGGTCACGTCTGCGGCGGTGGGTTCCGTCACCGCTGGCGTACATCGCCAGTGGCTCCTGGAATCCATAGGGCCCAGTGATAACCAATGCGCTGTTGCGCGGTGGTCATCGACCGCCGAACGCAACGGTGCACAACGCCAGTTGAATTACCTCATTTCCACTTGTCCCTCCTCACAGGTCAGGCAGCTGTCATTTCAAGGGGGCACAGGCCATGGCACCTAACTGCTTCACAGCAGACATTGGCACATCAACTGACTTTTGAGTTCACATAATGTTTCTGTGAAGGAAAAAATTAACATTACTGTTGAAATATGTGTGAATTTGACCTTCTGCTCACCGTTTTCACCCTAGAGTTCAACCACTCACGATGAATAGGAGATGGAGACATCCCCCGTGTACAGACCCCTGGTGGACCTTGCGACAATGGAGGACAGGCACATTAGCATGACCTACAGACTTGATAGGGCCATAATCCAAGAACTTTGTGCCCAATTTGAGCCAGACCTGATCTTAGCTATCCGCCAGCCCACAGGTAGCCACCCTCTAGTGCAGGTCCTGTCAGTGCTCCATTTCCTGGCAAGTGGTTCCTTCTAAGTGACAGTGGCCATGGCATCAGGGATGTCACAGCCTATGTTCTCAAACGTGCTGCCCAGAGTGTTGTCTACCCTGCTGAAACACATGTGCAGCTACATCTTATTCCCACAATGTGGAGGATTTGGCCACAGTGAAGGCTGACTTCTATGCGCTGGGGCATATCCCCAACATCATTGGTGCCATTGATGGTACACATATTGCATTTGTCCCCCCCCCCCGGAGAAATGAACAAGTGTTCAGAAATAGAAAAACCTTTCACTCTCTGAATGTGCAGATAGTGTGTTTGGTGGACCAGTACATCTCCCATGTCAATGCCAAGTATCCTGGCTCTGTGCATTATGCCTTTATCTTCAGGAATAGCAGCATCCCATTTGTGATGTCTCAACTCCAGGGGCACCGGGTGTGGCTATAGGTGAGCCCATGGTCCCCACCCAGTTGATGTAGGTATATGGGTGTGAGTTTGGCCCTAAGGGTGAGTGTGTGGCTAACAGGTATCCCTCGATATTTGCAGGTGCCTCTGGTTACCCCAACCTCTCATGGCTACTGACCCCAGTGAGGAATGCCAGGACAAGTTCAGAGGAACGTTATAAAGAAGCACATGGGCAAACAAGGAGGATCAGTGAGTGCATCTTTGGCCTCCTGAAGGCCAGATTCCGGTGCCTCCACCTGACTGGTGGATTCCTGTACTATTCACCCAAGAAGGTGTGCCAGATCATCGCTGCATGTTGCATGTTGCACAACCTGGCCTTGAGACGCCAGGTGCCTTTTCTGCAGGAGGATGAGCTTGGGGAGGCTCGTGTGCGAGCAGTGCAGCCTGTGGATAGTGACGAAGAGGAGTTAGAGGAAGAAGATGTGGACAACAGAACCACACCAAATTCTACAGTACTTCCAGTGACACACAGGTAAGACACTGTAACTTCACCTTTCATTGAAGTTTTGTGTTGGACATTGAACATGTCAGCCTGAATTCCCTATTTCTATGGCCACTTACTGTACCCTTTGTCATCTCTATTTTCAGATCCCTGTGCCCCACTCTGGTCCCTGGTGTGTTTACTGCTGCCAACTACAGGTCATACCTATGTAAATATTACAGTACATTTGAATTGCAATGCTTACAGTTTGTGTAACTAATACATTTGTGAAATAATTGACAGACTCCATATTTGATTTTGTTCCAACTGTGTTTATTTAGGTGCTAATAAGTGGAGGGGGCATTACAATGGGCTGGGTTGATGATGGAGGAAAGTCCAGTCTATTTTTGTCACAGGTGCATTGTCCAAGGGGGCATAGGATGGGGAGCAATGGTAGTTGAAGGTCGACATGGGACAGAGTGGGACACAAGGGTGACAAGCAGGAGAGTATTATTTCCTGACGGGGGTCTTGGCAATGTTCTCTGACTTCTGCCTGGATCGCAGGGACCGTTTGCGTGGTGGTTCTCCTTCTCAGGGGGTGGGGTGCTGGTGGCCTGTTGTTCCTGTGGTGGTGCCTCCTGTCTACTAGCATCAGCAGAGGTGGAGGGCTGTTCTTTGGTTTGGCTAGTGTCAGGGGCCCGTTGGTGTGCCACTGCCTCCCTCATGGTGTTGGCCATGTCTGCCAGCACCCCTGCAATGGTGACCAGGGTGGTATGAATGTCTCTCAGGTCCTCCCTGATCCCCAGGAACTGTCCCTCCTGCAGCTGCTAGGTCTCCTGCAACTTGGCCAGTATCTGGCCCATGGTCTCCTGGGAATGGTGGTATGCTCCAAGGATGTTGGTGAGTGCCTCGTGGAGAGTCGGTACCCTGGGCCTGTCCTCCTCCTGTTGCACAGCAGTCCTCCCAGCTTCCCTGTTGTCCTGTGCCTCTGTCCCCCTGAACTGTGTGCCCACTGCCACTGACTCCAGGTCCCTGATCGTCCTGTGTTTGTGGGGTTGCCTAGGGTCCCTGTAGTGGTGGCACACTGCTGATTGGCGTGTCCTGGGGACAGAGGGATGGGCCTGCTGGGTGGGTGCTGTGCTGGTGTTTCCTGAGGGGGAGGCTCTGTGGTGGTTTGGGACTGTGGATGGGTCACCGACTGTCCAGAGGTCCCTGATGGGCCAGGTTGGTCATCCTGATCCAGGCGTGCAGAGTTGCTGTCATCACTGTGGGCCTCTTCTTGGGGGGACTGGATGTGGCTGGCATCTCCTCTCCGGTGACGTTGAGTGGGGGGTCCTGTGGGGATCTAAATGCAGTGTTATTGTATCTGCATGTGCCATCTTGTGCATGGATGCGTTTCCCTCTATGGTTGTTATTAGCAAGGCACCTTTGGGTTGTGTGAGTTGTGATTCCTTTGGCTAAGTGATTGTCACTAGTGTGCATGCTGCGGTGATGGGGGTCCATGCAGGTCTGTGATGGGGGTCCATGCATTGGTGTTGCATGCAGGGCTTGGTATTGGGATGAGTGAGATGTGATGGTGGGGTATATGTGAGGTGGTGGAGTGATGGGGTGAGGGTAGGGGTAGGAGTTTGTGATGGCATGCAGGTGGGGGGTGATAGTAATAGAGATTTGACTTACCAGAATCCAGTCCTCCTACTCCTGCCAGGCCCTTAGGATGCATGATCGCCAAGGCCTGCTCCTCCCATGTTGTTCATTGTGGGGAGGAGGTGGAGGTCCACCGCCAGTCCTCTGTACAGCTATCTGGTGTCTTGCTACCACGGAATGCACCTGCCCCCGTAGGTCGTTCCACCTCTTCCTGATGTCATCCCTTGTTCTGGGGTGCTGTACCACGGCATTGACCCTGTCCATGACTCTCCGCCATAGCTCCATCTTCCTAGCAATAGATGTCTGCTGCACCTGTGATCCAAATAGCTGTGGCTCTACCTAGATGATTTCCTCCACCATGACCCTTAGCTCCTCCTCTGAGAACCAGGGGTGTCTTTGTGGTGCCATGGGTGTAGTGTGAGTGGTATGTGTGAGGGTGTGTGGGTTGATGTGTTGGGGTGTGTGCTGTGAGGTGCATGGATGGTCTGTGGGTGATAGTGTTTTGTGGCTCAGATTCAGTGGGTACTCCTGGCTTGTCTTTCTCTCACTTGCCAAAATCTTTGGGTCGTAAAGGGTTGTGACTAGTGTGGGTGTGTGTTTTATATTGGTGTGGGTGTGTGGGTGTGGTGCGTGTATGAGTGTCAGGTGTTTGTATTTTGTTTTGTTCAATGTGGTTTAGTTTTGTTAGTGTGTGCGTATTTTGAGTGCAGAGGTGTGTACCGCCAATGGTTTACCACGGTTGAATGACCACCGAGGTGATTCGTGGGACATGATGCTGTGGGTGTATTTCTTTTGCCGTAATAGTGTGGGTTTTGATACCGCCAGTTTATCACTGACCTTTGGTCTGGTGGACTTGTGTGTGTGACTGTATAGTAGTGGATTTCTATGTGTGGGTCATAATACCCAGAGCGGTATGCCACGGTCGCTGTATGTTGGCGGCAGTAGGGCGGTAAGTAGGGCCGGCGGGCAGTTATGGTGGTAGATGAGTTTTCAGTTGAAAAAGAAAAGACGGGACCATTACCACCAAGATCTAAATCAGGCCATTCATTTTTTTGTTCTTTTGTACTTTTTTTATTGTACTGTCGCATTGGCTCTCATTATCCTAAATGAGACTACTAGATGTTTGGGTATCAGGGTCGTTCTCAGTGTGGGGGACTAAGTCGAACCCACGGAGAAGGATCCCTGTCACCCTCGATCCAGTTTTGCTCCGGCTAACTAGCAGTGCCTCATCTCTCCCAAAGGAAAGGGATGATTGGTAGCCAAGCACATGACATCTTAGAGCTTCTCAGGGAAGTCGTGGTCACTCAGATCCAAACCAGCTCTCTCATACAAAGTGTGGTCTCATATACAAATGACAAAGGCAGTTTAGGTTTTATAGATTGATTTAATAAAACAACTGCATTTTAGATAATAAGGTGTGAGCCGCAATAACCAGAACCATACAACACAGTAGGATTGAAATAGTAACGATGAGAGTGAAACATAGAAATAACGCTATCATAGTGTTACAGGATTACGTTCTCTCTACTAAGTTCTATTTTGAGCACAGCATGTTAAGCTCTAAGCTTGCCTTTCAGATTCCCCGGGAGGACATCAACCTCATACCTGAGCAAAGGCCTGTGATCTGTATCAGCATCTGCAACAGGGCAGTCAGCGTCTAGTTGTGGTTCCCTGGTCGGAATCTCCCTCTTACGTGTATTAGGACTAGGAAGCGTTTTTATAACTAACATGTCGATGTGCTAAAAACTTCCCTACGTAAGAATGTGTATCGTCTACGAACCCAAAAGACTAAGGGGGTCATTACAACATTGGCGGTAAAAGGCGCTTACCGCCGTGCAGAAGACCGCCAATACACTGCAGCGGAGGAGGCATTCCGCCACAGCTATTATGACACACATCTTTGAATCCGCCGAAATTCAGACACCCATACAAGACCGCCACACCAAAGGTCAGTGATAAACTGGCGGAAACAAATCCTCCTCCTCCACGCAAATAGAAACACGCCCATGCTATTACGACCCACGAATCCATGCGGCGGTCTTTCAACCGCGGTATTCCATTGGCGGTACACACCGCCGCGCTCAAAATACACACACATATACAAAACACCGCCACATTGGACAATTACAAATACACACACCTGACACACATACAAACAACACACCCACACACCCAATACAATATAAAACACACACCCACATCACCCACAAACCCCTACGACCAAAAATTTGAGACGAAGGCGACAGAGAGAGCACAGAATAGACAACCCCACTACACAGAGGCACACAACACCATCACCCACACAACATCCACGCACAAAACACCACACACCACTACACTCACTACAACCATCACCACATACACCACCCCACACATCACCCACACCACCCCATGTCACGCCAAAGACACCCCCGCTTCTCCGAGGAGGAGCTCAGGGTCATGGTGGAGGAAATCATCCCTGTAGAGCCACAACTATTTGGCTCACAGGTACAGCACACATCAATAGCCAGGAAGATGGAGTTATGGCGCAGAATAGTCGACAGGGTCAACGCAGTGGGACAGCACCCAAGAAATAGGGAGGACATCAGGAAGAGGTGGAACGACCTACGGGGGAAGGTGCGTTCAACGGTCTCCAGGCACAACATCGCGGTACAGCAGACTGGCGGCGGACCCCCACCTCCTCCCCCACAACTAACAACATGGGAGGAGCATGTCTTGACCATCTTGCATCCTGAGGGCCTCGCAGGAGTCGGTGGAGGATGGGACACTGGTAAGTCAATTCTTAACTATCAGATCCCCCACCCTACCTGCATGCTATCACACACCCCCTCCCTCACCCCCTCCCCTATCACTACAACTCCCCACTAATGTACCCATGACACAAACCACCCATCCCAACACCAAGCCCTGCGTGACACAACTAAGCTTGGACACCCCTCACTAAAGCATGCCCACTGCACATACCCAGTACACCCCCCCAACCATCACCACACAACCCCACACACAGGAATGCTTGCACTGGGGTACACAAACAGCCACCCATTGCACACCATTACACACACATATGCAATAATCTAGCTCTTATGCCCCTGCAGGAACCCGAAGGACCGTCACCACACCAAAGGGTCCAGACAACACCACTCCACCCCCAGAAGAGGCCCACAGTGATGAGAGCAGCTCTGCCCTACTGGATCCTGATGACCAGCCCGGACCATCGTGGGCCTCGGGACAGTCGGTTCCCCTTGCACAGGCACAGCCCAACACCGACCTTCCTAGCTCTGGTAACACCAGCACAGCACCCACCCAGCGGGCCCAAACCTCCCTACCCAGGACAGGCCAATCAGCGGTGTGACCACCACTACAGGGCACCCTGGGTAACCTACCACCCCAACAACAACAGGGACCTGGGGGCAGTGGTAGTGGGCACACGGTCCAGGGGACGGAGGCACAGGAACACAGGGGAACTGGGAGGGCTGCTGTGCGACAGGGGACGGACAGGCCAAGGGAACCCACTCTCCACGGGGCCCTATCCTCCATCATGGGAGCATACCACCACTCCCAGGAGACGATGGCGACGGTCCTGGACAAGTTGCAGGAGACCCTGCGCCTGCAGGACGAACTGTATTTGGGGTTCAGGGAGGAGCTCAGGACCATCAGCTCCGCCCTGGTCACCATCGTAGGGGTGCTGAAGGACATACAGCAGACCTTGAGGGACACCGTGGCATTCCAAGGGGCCCCTGACACTTGCATGGACGATGAACTGCCCACTACCTCCGCCGGCGCTAGTGGACAGGACGCCCCGCCACAGGACCACCACACCAGCACCCCACCCCCTGCAGACGGACAACCACCACGCAAGCGGTCCCTGAGATCCAGGAACAGGACAGAGCAAGATGGCAAGACCCCCGCCAGGAAATGAGACCACCCTGATTGTCCTCCCACTGTCCCACTTTGTTACCCTGTCCATACTTAAACTGCCCCAGCTCCACTTCCTATGCCCAGATGGGCAGTGCACCTGTGAGACTAATAGACTGGACTCTACCATGGACAGTCCTCCGCCATCACCCATCCTCATTTTACAACCCCCTCCCATTTCTGAGCACTTCAATAAACACCCTTGAAACACAAAACAATCTGGAGTCAGTCTGTGATTTAGTAAACATTTATTATCAATCACAGTGTCATAATGGGTTCACCATTGTAAAGCTAACATACCTATGTCACACATCACAAGCCCTTGAAGGATGCAAGCAGTTGACACGTAGGTAACCACACCTGTGAAACCGTAATGGAAGGGTACAACTGTAGGCAAATCCTCCACCTGAAGGAAAACGATGTAGCTCCGCATGTGTTTCAGCAGGGCAGACAACACTCTGGACAACACGTTGGAAAACATAGGCTGGGACATCCCTGATGCTATGGCCACAGTTGTCTGAAAAGAGCCACTTGCAAGGAAATGGAGCACTGACAGCACCCGCACGTCAGGGGGGATTCCAGTCGGATGGCGGATTGGTGACATCAGGTCTGGCTCCAACTGGGTACATAGTTCCTGGATTGTGGCACGGTCAAAACGGTAGGTTACGATGACATGTCTCTCTCCATTGTCAACAGGTCCACTAGCGGTCGGTACACCGGAGGATTCCGCCATCTTCTCATATGTCCAAGCTGACGGTGCCTACGAAAGACAACAGCGAAGAACCAGTCATTATTCCTCCAGGTATGTACCCACAGTTACACACAAGTCTACACCACTCACAAAACCCTTCCTGTATGTGTGTTGAGTGTAGGCCTAGCTATTTGTGACCGCCGCGGACGTCACCGCCATTTTCTATCTGTTCAATCACTAGATACCTGACCTTCGACAGGAGAGGACATACACTGCAAGTGCTGCTGTGACCTCGGTCTGGAAGCGACGATGACTGCTGCGTCTGGGGAAAGGGCCCCTGCCTTCACTGCACAGGAGTTGGAGAAACTGATTGACGGGGTCCTCCCCCAGTACACGCTACTCTACGGTCCTCCAGACCAACAGGTTAGTACACAGGGAGCATGTTGTATGGGCTAGGCCTGGGTGGAGAGGGCTGGTTGGAAGAGGGAAGGGGGCAGAGTTCATAGAACATTAATGCATGTGAATGAATGGGCCAAATGGCCAGAGTAGGGAGGGGGCCACTCACAACGACAGTGCAGTTATTAATGACTGTTCCTCTTCCCTTGTGCATGTAATGTAGGTCAGCGCCCACCAGAAGAGGGACATCTGGCGTACCATCGCCAAGGAGGTCCGGACCCTGGGGGCGCACCAGAGACGGGGCACCCACTGCCGTAAGAGATGGGAGGACATTCACAGCTGCAGCAACAAGATGACGGAGGCTCAGCTGGGGTTGGCCTCCCAACGTGGGAGGGGTGTCCGTCGCACCATGACCCCCCTGATGTTCCGGATCCTGGCGGTGGCCTACCCGGAGTTGGATGGGCGCTTGAGGGCATCACAGCAGACACAAGGGGGTGAGTACACTCTCATTCTGCGGACTTTGCGTGCAGCGGAGGTGTCTGGGTGGGGGAGGTGGGCTGTGGGTGCCCGTAGGCCAGGGCGGGTTAGGTAGGCAAGGCCCCTCTGTAATGTAGGCCAAGTGGCACTCTATCCCACCTCAGCAGAGTGCCAAGTCGAGGTATAGTTGCCCCTGTGGCATCCATGTGCGCAGATGTCACCATTGCCATATAGGCCATATCCCAGAAATTGCATGTGCAGAGGGCAGGAGCACGGCGTAATGCAGGGGGCTGCTGCGTTTGTCTTGTCATCCAACGGTAGCGGTATGCCATGCACAAAAACTCTCTTTCTTCTGTCTCCCCCCCTTTTTCTGCTCTCCCTGTCCTTTTGTACATCAGCATCAACAGGCGGAGGTACAGTGGCACCGGAGCACGAGGGAGCTGCATCCCACATGGCCATGGAGGGCCACACCCCGGATTCTGAATGCACCAGTGGGACGGAAGGAGAGGGGAGCTTCACGTCGGCCACCGGATCACCAAGCAGCGACACGGACTCGTTCGACGATGTGGGCTCCCTTGTGGTGGCGGCACCATCTGTGCCCCCCACCTCTACAGGTACAGCCGCCACCTCCCCTACCAGCCCCGCCCTCCCAGCAGCCCCTCAGCGTTCGCCCCGTGCCCGCTCACCCAGGAGGGTGGGCATCACCTTCGCCCCAGGCACCTCAGGCCCTGCCCCAGTCACCCCTGCTGCCCTCAGTGAGGAGGCCATTGACCTCCTCAGGTCACTCACTGTTGGGCAGTCTACCATTGTGAATGCCATCCAGGGTGTAGAACGAGAGTTGCAACACGGTAATGCATTCCTGGAGGGCATTCATTCTGGTCAGGCTGTCCTTCAGCAAATCCTGCAATCTCTGGCCTCAGCACTGATGGCAGCCATTGTCCCTTTGTCTAGCCTACCCCCTCCAACTTCCTCCACCCAGACCCAATCTACTGTACCCCAGCCCATCCCAAGCACACCTACAGACCAGCATGCACACAAGTCAACACACACAAGTAGCTCAAGCAAACATAGGCACCACACACACCACAGGCACTCACGCAAGCCTCACCCACATACAGACACAGCAACATCCACTGCCTCCACTGTGTCCCCCTCCTCCTCTTCTCCCTCCTCCCTCCCAGTCTCGTCTACACACACACCTGCATGCACCACATCTACAGGCACCATGTATCGCACCAGGACACCCAGCACCACAAGCCGCTCACCTGCACTCACCACCTCCACTGCCATTTACACGTCCCCTGTGTCCTCTCCCAGTGTGTCTGTGACGCCCCCTCCCAAAGTACACAAACACCGGCAATCACTCACCCAACATCCATCCACCTCACGACAGCCTCCAGTACCTGCACCTGCACCCAAAACAGCTAAAGTGACACCTCCGACAACCACCTCCGACAACCACCTCCTCTTCCTCCACTCCCAGACCCCCTCCAGCTACCCATCCCAGTGTTCGTCAGAAACTGTCCCTCTGTAAAGTTGACCTTTTTGCCCCCACCCCCCCTCCAATTCATCAGTCCCGTCGTAGCGCCTCAGCCAAAAAGCCTCCAATACCAGTGGTGCCTGTTCAAGGTTTGTGGAGTGCACCGGCCACCAGGGCAGGCAGTAGGACCCGGAGCCAAGGCACTGGCAGCCCACCCCCTGTAAAGTCTCTAAAATTGGAGAGTGGACGACGGGACCGTGTTAAGACTCCTGGTGGGAAAACAACTGACATGGGTTCCAAGGGGATTGGAGAGTTAGCTGTGACTCCACCAAAGGTGGGGAAGGGCCAGAGGAAGTCTGCCCAGCCTGTTGTGAGTGTCACGGCGAAGAAGTTCGCCATCATTTCCGGCGGTCGAGACACAACCGCCAGCACCGTCGGCCCAAGTATCGTCACTGGTCCAGAGACCACCGCCAGAGTCACAGCCCAGGAGGGCCCAAGTATCGTCACTGGTCCAGAGACCACCGCCAGAGTCACAGCCCAGGAGGTCCCAAGTATCGTCACTGGTCCAGAGACCACCGCCAGAGTCACAGCCCAGGAGGGCCCAAGTATCATCACTGGTCAGGAGACCATCGCCAGAGTCAGTACCCAGGAGGGCCCAAGTATCGTCACTGGTCAGGAGACCATCACCAGAGTTACGGCCCAGGAGGGCCCAAGTATCGTCACTGGTCAGGAGACCACCGCCAGAGTCACAGCCCAGGAGGGCCCAAGTATCGTCACTGGTCAGGAGACCACCGCCAGAGTCACAGCCCAGGAGGGCCCAAGTATCGTCACTGGTCCAGAGACCACCGCCAGAGTCACAGCCCAGGAGGGCCCAAGTATCGTCACTGGTCAGTAGACCACCACCACCGCCGGAGTCAGTGCCCTGGAGGGCCCCGGCTGCCACAGCCACGCTGGGCAATGATGAAACATCATGCCACACACCAATGTCCAGTGTAGAGAACGTCATGCCACACACCAATGTCCAGTGCACACACCAATGTCCAGTGTAGAGAACGTCATACCACACACCAATGTCCAGTGTAGAAGACGTCATGCCACACACCAATGTCCAGTGTAGAGAACGTCATGCCACACACCAATGTCCTTATCAGAACCACCATGTCAAAGCACCGCTGAACAGGGCAAAGACCGCCATGGCAAAGCACCGCTGAACAGTCCTGAACCGCCATGTCAAAGGACCGCTGAACAGAGCAAAGACCGCCATGGCAAAGCACCGCTGAACAGGGAAACGACCGCCATGGCAAAGCACCGCTGAACAGGGCAAAGACCGCCATCGCAAAGCACCGCTGAACAGTCCTGAACCGCCATGTCATAGCACCGCTGAACAGGGCAAAGACCGCCATGGCAAAGCACCGCTGAACAGTCCTGAACCGCCATGTCAAAGCACCGCTGAACAGGGCAAAGACCGCCATGGTAAAGCACTGCTGAACAGTCCTGAACCGCCATGTCAAAGCACCGCTGAACATAGCAAAGACCGCCATGGCAAAGCACCGCTGAACAGGGCAAAGACCGCCATGGCAAAGCACTGCTGAACAGTCCTGAACCGCCATGTCATAGCACCGCTGAACAGGGCAAAGACCGCCATGGCAAAGCACCGCTGAACAGTCCTGAACCGCCATGGCAAAGCACCGCTGAACAGGGCAAAGACCGCCATGGCAAAGGACCGCTGAACAGTCCTGAACCGCCATGTCAAAGCACCGCTGAACAGGGCAAAGACCGCCATGGCAAAGCACCGCTGAACAGGGCAAAGACCGCCATGGCAATGCACCGCTGAACAGTCCTGAACCGCCATGTCATAGCACTGCTGAACAGGGCAAAGACCGCCATGGCAAAGCACCGCTGAACAGGGCAAGCACCGGGTAGGAATGAATGGACTGATACATCAGGCATCCTTATCCCATGTGCAGCTGGGACATTGACAGGACACGACCTTTCACGGGGAGACTCCAGTCCTCCCCAGTACCAGTAGAGACATGCATCAACTTGAGAGACTGTGGCTTTGCACTCCCCAGGATGGCACAGTGGGCAAACCACCCACTGTATAGACTTGAGAGACTGTGGCTTTGCACTCCCCAGGATGGCACAGTGGGCAAACCACCCACTGTATAGACTTGAGAGACTTTGGCTTTGCACTCCCCAGGATGGCACAGTGGGCAACCCACCCACTGTAGAGACTTGAGAGACTGTGGCTTTGCACTCCCCAGGATGGCACAGTGGGCAACCCACCCACTGTAGAGACTTGAGAGACTGTGGCTTTGCACTCCCCAGGATGGCATAAATGGGCATGGGGCCCCGTCGTGGATCTAGCTTTGCAGTCATCCGGCTGAGGTGCCCCCCCTTCCCTTCCCCCTGAGGTGCCTTTAGTATTTCTATCTGATGCCCCGGCAGTGTTCTCTCCGATTGTGGTCAGGTATCGTTTGTGGGCCTCGCCCATGCATTTTTGGACTGATGGTGCACGGACATTGTTATGTACATATCTGCACTACTTCTCGTATTGTATATAATTATGACTGATTTTCAAATATATATCTGTATATTTTTGTATGACATGTATATTGGCACATTACATTGTTTGACCGATTTTCACTTTGTGTTTTCATTCTACCAGGGGGGTTTTTGTGGGTTGTTACTGTGATTTTTTGTGAGTGCATTGGTGTGTATGTTGTAATATGCGAGGGTGGGGGTGTTTGGTGGGTGTCCCCCTAACTTTTGCCTCCCCCATGTCGTAGGTGCAGTACTCACCATTGTCTTCGGCGCCTACGTAGCTGTTGGTCATAGAGGAGCAGAAACACAAGGGCAGGGAGTATTTGGAGTTCCGGCTCCATGGAGTCCTCGTTCCTCGTGGGATATGTTCAGGTCAGCGTTTTCCCATAGCAAAAACTGTTTCCGCCGTGTTTTTATCCACGGTGAATCCGCCCCGGAAAAGGTGGTGGATTGGCGGGTTGTAATACTGTGGGCGGTACATTGTCTCCCGCCTGTCTGTTGGCGGTGACCGCCGCGCTGCTTGTCTGTACCGCCGTGGCGGGCGGTGTGTTAAAGTGGCTGTCTTTTTTGGCAGTTTCCGCCAGGGTCATAATTCCCTTTTTTTGTCCGCCGGCCTGTTTGCGGTATTTCCGCAGCTTTAACACCGTCCGCCAGGGTTGTAATGACCCCCTAAACTCCTACCACGTCTATCGGCAATGTACCAGACTGTATCCTTGACTGAAGCACAGAGTGAGCAAGAATGTATTATTTGAGAACTCCGGTGCTAAAGTAGGCTAAACAGTGTGATAGAAGAAAATAAAACAAGACTGTGAACCTGGGTATTGAAAAATAACAGTGCGAGGCTGAATAGAAACCGCATCTAGGGCAAAGTGTGCAGAGGCCCAATGCTTTAAGCAAACAAATAAAATGCATCTAGGACAAAGTGCACAGAGGCCTGAATGCTTTAAGCACGTGCAAAGGCTATATAAAAATGGCTACACTACACCCTCCCCTTGTCGGTAGAAAGTGGTTCTAATCGAAGTTAAAAAAATGCCCTATATAAAAAATCTACAAAAACATGTATTTCGACAAATCAAGAGGACACAAAAGCACAAGAAACCTAAATTTAAAAAGAAGCATGTGACTTAAGAGCCAAATTCATATAACAGTGTCAATTTAGAACAAATCCAATTCAAACGGTGGTCACGGAAAGCAGGATATTCTCCACTTCGGCAGACGACAAGACCGGAAAATCCACGCTAAATACTATCAAGGAGCAGGTGTGTTCCAAAGCCCCAGAATCATCCAAGGCGGCATCCCGTGCAGGGCCTGTGAACGAGTTAATATCAACTTCCTCCCGGAAGGATATCTCGTAATCAGCCTCACAAAGCAAACGCAGCCGCAGCGCGCATGTCTGGGAATGAGCCCTTACCGGGAACATCAACAGATCAGCATCAACCACTGGGGGGGCGCTGCAGTGAGAGACAGATGTCTAGTGCATGTTCAAACGAGCACCAAAGGCACCGAAACACGGGCTGCACACAATCCAAAACTGGTCTGAATGACAGAGACCAGTCACACTCCAAATGTTCCAGGAGTGTTGCTCCGAAGTGCTGCATCATGCGTTCACGACACAGCTGCACTGATGGGAGCGCCCACATTTGCTCTTGTTGCGGCGGGACAGCCATTGTGGAAAAACAACAGCAACAGCAGAACACCAGCCAATAAAGCCAAAGTTATCGGAAATCCTCCAAAAATGCTTCCGAAAATAGAATGAATAGCAGGAGGTATCAAACCGAATATGGTAGAGAAGGTGTGAGCAAAACCAACACCTACGGCTTTGAAAAAATGTGCTAGTCCAGCTGTGCTGGACTCATTAAATATACGTCCCACGAGTTCAACAAAGTGGCTCGGAAAGTTGGTATTTAACAGGGACTGAATTTCTGCTGATGACCTTGCCACTTGAAGTGCGTAGGTCTCGCGTGCAGATGTAAGGGCCACATGCTTTTGAAACAATAGAGCCTTTAGTCGACTCAACTTGTCGAAATTCACCTTGGAAGTAGCAATGTGAGGCCAGATATCTGCCACCTCCCTTAATTTAGTGGGGGGAAATAACACATTCCCGCAGCAAGTAACGACCTTGGTGACCGAAACAATGTAAACTATTCCGGCCCGCCTGCCACAACAGTCTTCACTATTGAGGAGGACGTAGCTGCCGTTTGAAAGCACCTGGAATGTGTGTTTAATCAAGGGGACCGGAACTCCCCTCAGATAGCAAGCCAAATTTGCAACCGAGGCATTACATGCCCCATGCAAGGACAGCTGCTTACACACCATTGATTGGCTGACAGAAGTCTTGCATTCACTACTGCTAAGAAAAACCTCTCTCATGCCATTAAGACATCTGTATAAGAAGGGAAGTTCCCACACCTCATGTATATAACTGTCTCCCAACTTTTCATATCTGCCTACCGGAACATGTTTTAAACAAGAAGTGAATTGTAGTGTGGAAATAGGCAGATTAATACCCCTGTGTATTAGCCACTCAGCTGAAGGAATCTCTGCCACGGTAAAAGGCAATCTTTCCAATTTCTCAATGTTTAACATAACATAAGTCGCCTCCATTTTTGCCATCAGTTGTTGTTGACGTGTCAAATTAAAGGAAAAAAATATCTCCCTGGCTCTGATGTGCTGCCACGGAACGCAACCCGCCTTCAGTGTCTGAAGTGTCCAACCCAACTGCATAATGGACCTCGTTTGACTTTGTCCATGATATAAAGAAGACATGTCAGATCGGATAATGTCTATAGCAGAAGAAACAATGTTGTCAATGGTATATATTCGGTTGGACAGGGTGTGAATTCCATTATCTACAACAGCCAATGCCTGTTTCAAATTTTCCTGATCTATTTGCCTTAACCGGGCCGCAGTCTCCTGCTGGGAAAGTTTCCATATTTCATTGTATACTTCGCATAAAAAACGTTTCCTACGGGGCGTCTTCGGGCCTGACAAAAAATCTTGCAAGTCAGTGTGATTAGACAGGAGGGTGAGATGTGTCTTAACTGCATCTACCGTGGATGATTTTAACCATTGTTGACATAATTTTCCCACGCTATATGTAGTAATAATTTCAGCATGTTCAGGTGATATGTTGCGAGGGTCTGCCCTGCTTGTTCTGAAACCCCCCGAGGAGGTGACAAAACATTGAAGACACCCATTGGTGTCGATAGGCCACAATAACCACCCGCCCGGACGTGACAATGAAGTGTTAAAAGTACCGTTCTGGAACCACTCTGTAAGCTCACCAAAAGTGGCATTGATATATTTCTGCCAATCCTTCATTTTGGTAGGGACAGGTATGCCAGGCATATTCAATTCTCTAATCGTCGCTAAACCCAAACAGCTAGTCTGTTGCACAGTGTCATTTAAAAAAATCATTTGGACAGGAATGAGACATGCTCTAAACAATGTTTCTCTACCCTGTGTTTGCCAATGTTTTGTTCCCCAAACACTTTTCAAATCAACATTTTTTGACCAATATTACTAGCCCTCAATCGACAGTCGGGAAACAAAAGAATCTGAGTATAGGAATTTCGTATTAGTCAACAGTATTTGCTTATCTGTATACAGAGTTAATTTAAAATAATATGACTTAGCATTCGTTTGATGATGCCCAGAAAAATGCGCAAATTTATCAGAATATGTTTTAGAACTCCCTTGCGGGGGAGTCGGGCAATGCTCCCATTGCGTGTAGTCAAATATTGTCTTTGGACTACTGGCTTTATGAATAAGGTGGTGCCCATAATAATTGTAACAAAACATGTCACCATAATTATCTCTAAACTGGTAAACATCTTCATTCTCATAGACAGTATAATATTGTAATTCGGTCATCATGGAATCAACTGTCTTCACATCCCAATCATCAGATACAATGCCTGGTATTACAATCTCATTCATTGATAACTTTAGAACATACGGTATTTGAATTATCTCAGTGGGACCATATGTATCAAACATAACTTTATCCCACATAATCCCATCCGGAATTGGCACTGCAGAAATGTTCACAAAGGACAAGTCTCTTCGAACCTTATGTGATGAAAAATGTGGCTTCAACACCTCCTCCACCTGTTCAACCGTTGATCTCTCAGGAAGAAAATGACCATGTATTAACAGACAAAAGGTAACTACAAACCCTATCCACAAAAAAGAAGCCATCATAATCATGAAAAGCCACAGATAGTTCCAAGGAAATACAAAATACGTATCTTTAAGCCAGTAAATCAGCTTACGTAGACCTGGGTCAGGTGTTGAAGAGGACAAAGAGTCCGATAGACCATCGTCGTGGTTTGCAAAGCATCCGGAGGCAGTTCTCGCAAAAGCTGCCACCGTATACAACGGAGTAGTAGGTGTCTCTCGCGGTGGTACACTGTAGATAACACCACCTGCAACTTCAGCAGTCACAGTGACTCGATCAAATGTTTCCAAATTATTCCTCGTCAGTGGAACTATCGCAAGATCATCTTCCACCCTCCCCAAGCTCGGAGAGGCAACAGCGTTGGTGTAAACCACTTGAAGCGGAACATCTTCCCCAGTAGTGAGAGGGATTCGGGAACTACTGAGCGTTCCTCTTGGTCTGATGTGCATAATCGGTTACATGTTGTAACTTGACATTGTCGATGGAGACAAAGCGATTCTCTTTGGCACCTGGTAACGGTGGTAAAATAACAGTTCTTGTTCCGTGTATTCCCAGCACAGGGACTGGTGCTCGATAAGAAGGGCCAAATTATTTTTCTTACTGCGACCTTTTCACGCACAAGATCCCCAACTCTGGGAATCCAACCAGTAGGCGTCACTGGCACATCCTTGATTCCTGCGGAGGCAGCACTTGTAGAAGAGTTATCTTCACGGAACTGTTGTAAGTCCTGCAAAACAGTGACACGATCCTTTATGTCAAAAGGCATTTCTGCCGCCTCCACACCAGGACCATCTAGATATGGAACAAACATTTGTGTTCCAAACAGACACTCATATGAAGTACGACCCGCCAGGGACCTTCTAGGCAAGTTATTCAGTGCTCTCTGTACTCCATACAGGTGGGTTAGCCAACTACGACCCATACCTAAGACTCTAGCCGTTAAGGATTACTTTAAATCGCGATTTAAACGCTCCACAACAGAATTTACCTTGGGATGAAATGGAGACGAGAACTGGAGCTGGACCCCCAACTAAGCCATGGCGTCCCTGAATGCCCTTGAGACAAAAGCAGGGCCCTGGTCCGAATGGAATGGCGCAACTACATATGTAACGACAAAGATACGCAAATCTTTAATAACAGTTTGAGTGTCAGCCGAGAGCTGTGGCCATACCCACACAAATCTGGAGCAAGAATCTACAGCCACCAAAATATATTTGTATGCACTGTCTGGTGTCAGTGAACCACAATGGTCCAAGTACACACATTGTAATGTTCTATTTGATATCAAGAGGGGCGTCTGCGGCTGGCGCTTAGCCGTTGAAACTATAATTTGTTCACAGATGTCACAACAAAGGACATACTGCTTTGTCTCCTTATAGAGACCAGGCCACCAGTAACGAGCCTGTAATAGCGAAATTGTGGCGGCCACGCCAGCATGTGCAGATGCCGCCCCCTCATGCGCTGCATTAATCAATTGAGGTCGCAAAATTTTATTGGAGATCTCGCGTACGCCTACGCCTGGTATTTTAACCTCAGCATTCAGCATACATCCCATTAAGTATTGGTATTTATTTGGAAATCCCTTAGGATAAGGCGTGCCATCAACTGTAGCTTTTATGGCAGCCAGAATCTCTGTGTGTGGTTTGGAACTCGAACGAGTAACTGCGGCCACAGTGGCAACTGCCACTGCCGATTTCGCGGCTTCATCAGCCAAAGTATTCCCAGCAACGTGTATTCCAATGCGCTGGTGTCCAAGAGTATGTACAACATGGACTTTAGGCAGCGTCTCCTTCAGGTCTGCTTCCTTCCCCCACAGCAATCTGTGCTTTATGGTGTTGCCCTTTGAATCTCTGAACCCATTCAACCGCCAGTAATGCAGATATTCATTAAAAGACTGGACACAGTAATAAGAATCACAAACAATCAGTGTAAACTGTGCCAGATTTGCATGTTCCAGGGCCAGCAATAGAGCTTTCAGTTCAGCCAACTGTGGCGTACAGTCCCCTAATGTTTGTGTATAAGTATGTTGGGGGCAGAACTTCTCCCCCTCCATATGGCCGCTCACCACTGCACATGCAGCAGAATATCGGTGTTTTGTCCCCACCGCCGGTTGCGCAGAGCCATCGGTGTATATGACTACTTGATATTGATCAATAGGCAACGTGTCAGCGGGAACAGGATGTTCAATTTCATATTGCAAAAATTCCTGAGTCTGTAACTTAGGGTCAAAAATGTAATCTACATCAGTGGCCCTTAAAGACATAGCCCATTGTATCCATTGCGGGTGTAATGCTCTCGCGTTAGGAACACTCGCTTTCG
Organism: Pleurodeles waltl; assembly: GCF_031143425.1. Lineage (NCBI taxonomy): Eukaryota > Metazoa > Chordata > Amphibia > Caudata > Salamandridae > Pleurodeles > Pleurodeles waltl. Next base: position 729,569,209 of record NC_090437.1, read on the forward strand.
TTACAGCCTCTAGGGCCGGGATGGGGGAAACGACTATAATGCGTTTTCCTTGGGCAAGAGGTCATTCTTTAATAACAGCCATCTGCACAGTAGTGAGAATTTTTTCTGTTGGTGCGAATCGTTGTTCCGCAGTCGAATACAAGTGAGACTTGTATCCTATCGGGACTGTCTCACCTTCATTAAAGGTGACATATGTAAACCCAATGGCCCCAGCTATGACGCTGATGACCAAATGTGTCTTATTGTCCCGGTTGTGTAAATGCTTTGCTGCTAGAAGATCAGTTTGCAAGTCTCGAAGAGTATGTGTATGCTCGATCGTCCAAAATCTACTTGAAAAATCTGGACGTATTAATTTGTATAATGGTTTTATGCGTGTAGCATAATCAGGAATGTAAGTTCTGCCAAAATTTAGAAATCCCAACAATGATTGGAGTTTCTTAATCGTATTAGGAGGTTGCAATTGTGCACATTTCTCTAAAAATTGTGGCGCTAGGCTCTTACCTTAGTTCGACAGCTCATATCCAAAGAAGATGACGCTGAGGAAGGCAATTTTTGACTTTTTGAAGTTAAATTTGTAGCTAATTTTGGCAAACCCTACAACAATGCCAGCTACCCATCTTAAATGTTGTAGTAACTCGTCATCTGTGAGATATATATCATTGACATATGACAATGCGTCAGGGTCCAACTCGTGCACAATTTCAGTCACACAAGCCGAAAATAGTCCTGGGCTATTCTTATACCCCTGAGGCAAACAACAGAATTTTTTCTGAGAGCCTAACGCACTAAAGCTTGTAAGATCCCTACTTTCGAGTGCTATATTCTGGCAGAAGACACCATTCGAGATGTCCAAAGTTGTTTTGTACTTTTTTTCGCACAATGTTATTCATTAGTGCTGCACTATGTGAATTTTGTATAGCATATGTACGTGTATGTCCATTCAAATGTCTGTAGTCCAACACTATTCTATATGAATGGTCCGGTTTAGCTACAGGGAATAAGGGATTATTCATCGGTGAGGCACAGGACTCAATTACTCCCTGGTACTCCAATTGTGTAAGTATTTCTCTCACCGGTGCCCTTGCTTCATGTTTTATGGGATATTTCGGTTGTGGCTGAGGTTCACCTTTAATCGGAATTACATGATATGGAGAATCCCTATCCCACCCCACGTGATTTCTATATAAGGCAGGTGCTTGTGCTAGAGCCCCTTTGATGCTATAGGACTCAGCGAGTTCCCTTGGATCAAGTGGTGAGAATGAAGGTTTAATAACCTCCTACCCTACCGGGCAAGTGCGAACAAAGTCAGGCGGCCAATCTTGTTCAGCCAGCAAAATGTAATATATCTTGACTACACGATCCCAAAAGATTGCGTTTATAGTGCGTTCAATGTCTCCTTCCAATTGTAAAGTCACTGTATATACCCTATCGGGATCAGAGACACGCATATCTGCTGTTTCAACTTGTATGAAGTCATCAGTTGCTTTCACCTCCAGATGCTCTAGAAGATTCCGGCGAACTATTGTGACCCCTGCCGCGCTGTCTAACAGTGCCAGTGCCCATGTCTTGTTCTTCAAGAAAACCCTCTTCCTGTGTGGCATGTCTAACTGAGACTGCTGCCACTTTCTTCTTTTTAAACTGTTGTTTTGGTTGTATCGGTTTCTCTTCCTTCTTGACAGAAACCTCTGAAGAGCGTTGTGATTCCTGTCTTGGTTTCACATACTCTGTTCTCCGCTCTGACCGCCCACCTCTCTCATTTCTCTTTTCCGATGAGTCCTGAAAGGAACGAGATTGGCGTGTATCAGTGTATTGATATCTATCAGGCGTTTTCAAATTATCCCTATTTCTAAGATTATACCTAGTCTGCGGGGTCTCCAGTCGCGGAGATTCTCCCCTTTCTTTTTTAGGTGTCTGTTGTTTTTTCTCCCAGTGCTTCTTATTTCCCTAAGGTTGCTGTTTAGTATTGTCCTTACTAATTTTACCTTGAAACTGTGGTTTCTGTGGTCTAGCCCCTAGGCTATCTCGACCGATATTTGAATATGTTTCCCCTATTATTTTAGGCAGTTCCCGCTCCTGATCCAGTTGCGGGACGTCACGAAGACGCATACGCACCTCTGGTGCCACTACCTCCCCTTTTAGATTACTTAATATTATTGAGGAAACCGTGGCAAAATTGCCCATCAGTTGCATTCCCAAATCTAAGGCTGGGGCAGCCCCATATTCATCCTGAATTTGTTTAAGCACTTCCGGTAAGTTAGCCAATGTTGGTGTACAGTGTGCTGTTGTGTAGAGCCCGGCAAACAAAGTGCCCCATGTATTACAATGTTCCACTGTGGGAACTATTCCAAATGGTAAACACATTGTCAATATTCTATGTTTGTCCTGAGGTCCCGTATGGGGAAATACCGCCTCCAGCGTATTCTTTTTTTGCGCCAGCCAAAATGGAGTCTCTTCCTGTTTGGCTGGAACCTTACCCATGATAGAGTGTACAGTCGCCGGGTTTATACCTGGAGCTACTGCATGTTGTTGAGATGGAGCAGCACGCGCTGGGTTTGTGTTTAGTGTTTGCATCACAAATTGTACTAAGCGTCTATATGTAGCTGTTTAGTCTGTATATAAATGACGAACTTCAGCCACCGCCATGTTCGCAACCACTGGATGTGGTGTATATGTGGCCAATAAAGGCCAGGTCGGACCATCATTACTTAGTGGACCTAACCTAACTGGTAATATGGTATGGGGTAGGGCACCATCATGCCAATTATTATGTTCTTGATAATATAGAGGTATCTCTAAATATGCGTACGCCCTGTACTGTCCAGGCGCGTTCGCGATCGTATAGGTGTGAAAGTTATTTGAATTCCCATCAGCTGCTGGAAATGTGACCCAGGAGTAAAAAAAGTTCTGTTCTATAGGCTGCATGGGCGGCCACCACAAATGTGACTGGACCCCCCTGGTTCGTAAGACCATGTGCAAGCAAATGCGCTGTGAGCGGTTGCCTTATATTAAGGGCTATTTGTATTACCTGGGGATTCGCCATTATAAAAACAGCGACGGTTCAGAGAAGGCACACCAAAAACGGGGTCTTTTCCTTTCAGAGTTCAAGCTTGAACAACCATCCGCGATAACTAGGATTTACCTATATCACGGTGGCGGAAGTCTTCAGTGCCACGGACGTCTCCGTTAAAGCAACCGAGGAATCATTGTAATATATGAGACAGAGAGACAGGCGGACCCGAAAATTAGAGCCAGACCAAACGTTGGCGGCGCCATGTCACGTTGGCTCTCATTATCCTAAATGAGACTACTGGATGTTTGGGTATCAGGGTCGTTCTCAGTGTGGGAGACTAAGTCGAACCCACGGAGAAGGATCCCTGTCACCCTCGATCCGGTTTTGCTCCGGCTAACTAGCAGTGCCTCATCTCTCCCAAAGGGAAAGGATGATTGGGCAGCCGAGCGCATGACATCTTAGAGCTTCTCAGGGAAGTCGTGGTCACTCAGATCCAAACCAGCTCTCTCATACAAAGTGTGGTCTCATATACAAATGACAAAGGCAGTTTAGGTTTTATAGATTGATTTAATAAAACGACTGCATTTTAGATAATAAGGTGTGAGCCGCAATAACCAGAACCATACAACACAGTAGGATTGAAATAATAACGAGGAGAGTGAAACATAGAAATAACGCTATCATAGTGTTACAGGATTACGTTCTCTCTACTAAGTTCTATTTTGAGCACAGCATGTTAAGCTCTAAGCTTGCCTTTCATATTCCCCAGGAGGACATCAACCCTCATACCTGAGCAAAGGCCTGTGATCTGTATCAGCATCTGCAACATGGCAGTCAGCGTCTAGTTGTGGTTCCCTGGTCGGAATCTCCCTCTTACGTGTATTAGGTCTAGGAAGTGTTTTTATAACTAACATGTTGATGTGCTAAAAACTTCCCTACGTAAGAATGTGTATCATCTACGAACCCAAAAGACTAAACTCCTACCACGTCTATCGGCAATGTATCAGACTGTATCCTTGACTGAAGCACAGAGTGAGCAAGAATGTATTATTTCAGAACTCCGGTGCTGAAGTAGGCTAAACAGTGTGATAGAAGAAAATAAAACAAGACCGTGAACCTGGCTATTGAAAAGTAACAGTGCGAGGCTGAATAAAATGCATCTAGGGCAAAGTGCGCAGAGGCCCAATGCTTTAAGCAAATAAATAAAATACATCTAGGACAAAGTGCACAGAGGCCTAATGCTTTAAGCAAACGCGCAAAGGCTATATAAAAATGAAGGTATTGGATTGCTTTACATGAGCATCAGATAAATTACACCTGGACACATTCATTTTGGTTTTAGGTATGGGGAGATTAAGGCCCATATTTATACTTTTTGACGCTAAACTGCGCTAACGCAGTTTAGCGTCAAAAAATTTAGCGCCGTCTAACGCCATTCTGAAGCGCCATGCGGGCGCCGTATTTATGGAATGGCGTTAGCCGGCGCTAGCAGACCGGCGCTGCCTGGTGTGCGTGGAAAAAAACCACGTAGACCAGGCAGCGCCGGCGTAGGGGGAAAATGGCGTTAGGGCGTCTTAAAATGGGGCAAGTCAGGTTGAGGCAAAAAAATCGCCTCAACCCGATTTGCGCCATTATTTTCGACGCCCAGACGCCATTTAAATGACTCCTGTCTTAGTAAAGACAGGAGTCATGCCCCCTTGCACAATGGCCATGCCCAGGGGACTTATGTCCCCTGGGCATGGTCATTGGGCATAGTGGCATGTAGGGGGGCACAAATAAGGCCCCCCTATGCCACCCCAAAAAAATAAAAAAATATAAAAAACTTATACTTACCTGAACTTACCTGAATGTCCCTGGGGTGGGTCCCTCCATCCTTGGGTGTCCTCCTGGGGTGGGCAGGGGTGGCAGGGGGGGTCCCTGGGGGCAGGGGAGGGCACCTGTGGGCTCATTTTGAGCCCACAAGCCCCTTAACGCCTACCCTGACCCAGGCGTTAAATAGTGGCGCAAATGCGGGGTTTTTTGACCCGCCACCTCCCGGGCGTGATTTTTGCCCGGGAGTATAAATACGACGCATTTGCGTCGCCGTCATTTTTTTAGACGGGAACGCCTTCCTTGCATCTCATTAACGCAAGGAAGGCGTTCACGCAAAAAAATGACGCTATTTGCCCATACTTTGGCGCTAGACGCGTCTAACGCCAAAGTATAAATATGGCGTTAGTTTTGCGCCGAATTTGCGTCGAAAAAAACGACGCTAATTCGGTGCAAACGGAGTATAAATACGGGCCTAAGTGATTTGCCCAGAATCACAGGAAGTTGAGTTGATGCTGAAACTTTATCCTGGTTTCTCAGTTGCAAAGTCTTCAGCTCTGGCTGAAAAGACACATCCTCTCCCCTAAGTGTAAGAAGTAATCATTTGATCAACTGGATAAAAACATAAATGTGAGGAAAACTGGGCTGATTGCAGAAGCCCCCTAACTCTTTGCCCCCATTTTTCACTTTTTGCTGGTGTTTTGCTGACTCTGATGGTGCCCTGAGTACTGCTAACCAGTCCCAGGGCCTGTGCTCTGATTAAAATATGTATGCAAACTAGGCTCATTATAATTGACATTATCAACCTTCTTATAAGTCCCTAGTATATGTTAGGGCATGTAGGTTTAGGGACCCCACCATAGGTAGTGGCTCCATATGTGCACTGCGGAGGTACCCAGGGTAATTTTTAAATTGAAGTTACATGCAAATGCTACTTTGGAATTAAAAATACTTTAAAAGTCTTGAACTACCTTATTTTTACATGTAGGTCACTCATAAGGTGTGTTCTAGGTCCCCCAAGGGTTGGGTGAAGTGTAACTATCACAGGGTCCTTATAAAATATGTTTTATAAGCCCTGGTAAGGAAAATTTGCCAAATTTATTTTTCCCTCATTGTATTTCACCCAAGGAGCAATGATACATTTGACAGAGCTACACCAACATCTCAGATCCCTCAAGAAACAATGACAGAAAAAGAAGGACTGCCCTGCTGGAAACCTGACTTCCACCTGGACACTGCACTCTGAAAGACTGCACCAGCTGCACTCTTGGCCTTCACCACAAAAAGGACTTTGCCTGGCTTCAACTGTTTCAAGAAGGGACTCCCTGCTTAACCAGCTAACCAGGCTAAATAGCTAACCATAGTCCCCTGCATCACATCCTGAAGGAACTGACCAGCTAAGAACTGTCGAGCAGTCATTTTGGAGTTTGAGCCAGGTGCATTCGGGGAGTTGGAGTCCTATTCCTCAAGGAGCAACTAAGAGCTTCCGGAACCTTATGATGAGCTGTGGACTCCTAAAGAACCTTCAAAGACCTTCTAGAAGAAGATCCAGAAATTTGGAGAAGTTTGGAGAACGTTTGGTAAAAAGTTCCATAAAGGACCGACCTGCCATGGTGAGTTTAGCCGGCTTGCCTCAACCGCAACCGGGCCTTACTTGCAGGTTCGTCCTGCTAAAACTCTCCGGAGCCCCAGGCTTCCAGGATTTCACCGGGGGCTCCTGGAAATGTGACCTGATGGCCTTGCATCACAATCGGCTTGCTGTGGAGGGTTGACCCCTGTCGGAAGAAAAAAGCTCCAAAAAAGTGACAACGTCTGAATGTAAAAAGTTGACCGAGATTTCCCGCACAGCGGATATGTGTAGGGCTCCAAGGACGTTGGATCAAGATTTCAGCTTTGGCCCAGATGAAGATTTCAGGTCTGAAAAATCCAACGGTAGAATTCTTCACTGACCTCTCCTGTATGGCGAATCAAAAAAGGCCTCCTGGGGGTTTGGATCATAAAATAAAATATTAGAGAAAAAGGCTAAGGTGGTCATTACAACCCTGGCGGTCGGTGTTAAAGCGGCGGTAAAACCGCCAACAGGCCGGCGGTAAAAAAAATGGAATTACGACTGTGCCAGAAACCGCCAACATAGACAGCCACTTTAACACTCCCACCGCCATGGCGGTACAAACAAACACAGCGGCGGTAGCCGCCAACAGACAGGCGGAACACAATGTACTGCCCACAGTATTACAACAGTAAAATCCGCCACCTTTTCCGGGGCGGATTCACCGCGAACAAAAACACGTCGGAAACAGGACTTGGAAGGGAAAACGCTCACCTCTACACAACCCACGAGGAACCAGGACACCATGGAACCGGAACTCCAGATACTCCCTGCCTTTGTCTTCCTGCTCCTCTACCAGGAGCATGAACGCCGGCAGCGAAGAACCCCCCGGAAGAATGCAAAGACAATAGAAAATGAGTGTAACCATTGTAATATATTAAAATCAAGTAGGCAAAAATATATATACACCAATTACAAAATATATACCAAGCATAGTAGTCCAGGTAGTGCTCCAATTAAGTCCGTGGAACACTGGGCCCACACGGTATGGGCGAGGCCCACACAAGATCCCCGACCATGACGGAGAGAACACTGCAGGGGCATCAAAGAGCAACTAAACAGGCACCTCAGGGGGAGGGAAATGGGGGGCACCTCAGCCCGTTGAGTGCACAACGCCAAATCCACGAGGGGGCCACATGCCCACTGTTCAATCCTGGGGAGTGCAAAGCCACAGTCTCTCAAGTCTCTACAGTGGGTGGGTTGCCCACTGTTCCATCCTGGGGAGTGCAAAGCCACAGTCTCTCAAGTGGATAACAGTCTCCACTGGTTCTGGAGGGGGCATGGTGCCGAGAGGGCTTCATCCTGCTGACGACAGAGGTAGTGGATGGATCTCTCCACTGGTTCTGGAGGGGGCATGGTGCCCGAGTGCTTCACCCTGCTAAGGACAGAGGTAGTGGATGTGAATCTTCACTGGTTCTGGAGGGGGCATGGTGCCCAGAGTGCTTCATCCTGCTAAGGACAGATGTAGTGGATGTGAATCTCCACTGGTTCTGGAGGGTTC